>NC_000079.6:111570046-112170046 GCF_000001635.26 Mus musculus | reverse complement strand
TATCACCAGGGACGGTATCAGCCAACATGATGATTTGAATGAGATGCTTGCCCCCCTCCCATATATCTGTAGCATTTGAATACTTAGCCCCCAGTGGGTGTCTGTTTGGGGAACATCAGGAGGGAGGATTTGATGGAAGACTTACTCCATTGGAGGTAGGCTTTGAGGTTTTAAAAGACTGGCACTATTTTGAACACACACTTTCTGCATCCTGCTTGTGATTTGAGATGTGAGCTCTCAGCCGCTGCTTCTGCCTCCTGCTCCCCCATCATGAACCCTAAGCCTCTGGGACTGTAAACCTTACCTATAAATTGTCTTGGTCATACTGTTTCATCACAGCAATAAAATGAGCAATAATGCAGCTGGCTCATATGATAGTTCTATTTTTGGTTTACTAAGAATCATCCATGCCGATTTTCACAGTGGCTACACCAGTTAACATTCCCATCAGAACTGAATTAATGTCCCTTTTCTATCACACACTGACCAAACATCTGCTATCATTTGTTTTCATGATAGTCATTCTGACTAGGATGAGATGCAATCTCAAACAAAGCACTTTGAATCTGCATTTCCCTGGTGGCTAAGGATGTCAAAAACTTTCAGTAATATTTATTGGCCATTTCTGTTTTTCTAAAACTATCTATTTGAATCTGTAACCCATTCATTATAATCTAAATAAATATATTTTGCCTGGCAATTTTGGAAGCCAAAATGCAATTTTATTCTGGAGTACAACTTGTATCTGGGACAAGATAGCCCTTTCACAGGTAATGCTCAGAACCAGTACAGATAGTATCTTTCTATTGGAAGTAAATGGTCTTTCCAAACAAGCATGTCTGAAACAGCTGGGTCATACAGTGGTGTGTGCTGGGGCAGAGAAATTTTCGTAAAAACCGACTTCCTTTGTGAATTCTACTTTAGGCCACAATGCTCAGGATGGTCACTATCTTGGTAACAACAGTAACAAAAAGAATCATATCTTACAGGGACGGGCAATTGACTGGATGGGACAAAGTACCAAGGATCGCAGTCTTGAGAAATAAGGTTCTCCAGTTGGGCGGGAAGCCATGACAGCCTCTTATCCTCCTATCCTTATACATACAGTCTGGGTACAGGTAGAAATGCCTAAAGAGAAATCATTCAGTAATGGGGGGAAGTTGGACACGTATTTTAGGGCACCCTGGGCTAGGTAGAAGAATGAGAGTCTGTCAGAGCTCTAGATGCAAGGACTAATCTCTTAACCCAACAATATTTGTGTGTGTTATTCTTCCTATCCCACCACAATGAGGTTTGCTGAGAAAAACAGCACTGGAGAATAGTTGGTAAACAGAGGACAGAGTGTTGAAATAACCGCTCCACAGTCCCAGGAAAGAGAGATGCACTTTGTTTCCACATACAGTGCACTTCCTTTGTGGGTTATCTTGAGGCACTGCAGCCTTGCAATTAAGTTGTTTCTCCTGGTTGGCACGACAAAAGATTTTAGGGATCAATGGTGGGAAACATGTCATATATGCCAATGAGTTACATCCAGAAACTGTGATTTGGGCAATTCACATGTCATAGAAGATCAACGAAGCTGGGTTAGGGTTAGTAGGTGTGGCATTTTTAGATTGAAAATATTAAAAAGTTTGAATGGTGGCACCAGTTCTATAGCAATGTGGACATGCATGATGCTGCTGATCACCGGTTAACATTGCTCTCAGCACCTAGCAAGCCCTGTATCTTTGTCCACAGCATCACCAAGGTTGCTCTCAGACAGTGTAAACACAAAGAATCAAGTGTGTCTTGAACGAAAGGCAAAGAGAGCTAAGCAACAATAAGAAAACTAAACAGCTCAGCCTGACAACACAGGTTTATAATCTCATTTACTAAAGAGGTGGAGATAGGATCTAAAGTCCAAGGACAGACTGGCCCATAACACGAGTTCTAGACCAACTCAGGCATCTTAAAGAAACATGTCTCCAAATGAAAAGTAGTTGACATAGTTGTGCAGCGTTTGTGAGACCTTGGGTTCAATCCCCAACACAAAACAAACCTAAATATCTTAACATTGACATTCAGTTATTTTACACTATAATTTAATCTGTAGTTCATCAAATCCAAAAGTTAATGGGCACTTACTGGTCTAATTCCTAGAATTCTTTCATAACACATGGTGTCTTTATCAGTGGATAGATCTGCTTCCAAATTAGCAGATGTAGATTGATGAATTTGAGTGTTTCCTGGTTGGCAAACAGATAACACCCTCCGTGTAGCTAATAGTCAAAGACTTTGTGAATCCTAAGAGTCCTTGAAAGAAAGAGACTTTTTCCTGTCCCTGAGAGTAAACCAGCAAACCCTCGTTAGAGAAACTAAAACCGTTCTCCGTAAAGATGGCCGCACAATGGTAAACCACCCCTGCAGAAGCACTGCCATCGTTCTAATGGGTAAAAAAATAACATTTTACAGTACCACCACAATGAAAACACCAGGTTTAAACTTCATAGAGTTTGTAGAGACCCTCTCTCGTCACAGGAATATGACCAGGATCGTTGCCTGAGAAATGTTTCTTGCAGAAAGTTCTGGGGCCACTGAAAGCTCAGGATTTATGAGAAAAAGTGGGAAAGGATAAGGATTTTGATGATGATGATGGCAATGATGATGATGATGACAATAAATGTCTGGGGGCCAGGGAGACATTTCAGGAAAGCATTTTCCAAGCAAGAACAAGAACCCACATTTCATTCCCTGAACCCACATACAGACACTGGGAGTGGTAGAGAGGACCTGCAGCCTATATGCCGGAGTGAGTGGCAGAGATGTGGAGTCAGGAGTATTCCTGGGGCTCCTGGACAGCCTATCTACACTAATTGATAAGACCTGGATCCCAGGGAAAGCCTTGGAGAGAGAGAGAGAGAGAGAGAGAGAGAGAGAGAGAGAGAGCACTGTGTTGACCTCTGGCTCCCACAGGCTTTCTTGCACACTTGTATGGGTATACATGAATGTATGTACATACACACACACAGACATTCACACACAGAGAAACGGCAACAAAAAGAGTGTATCCCTATGGCAGAAAGTAGATCTAGGAAATAAGTACTTGTCTAGAAGAAATAATTTTCAAGTAATAGTAGCTGGGAGCTGACTTGTTAGGCTCTTCCAGAAGCCAGTGTCTAGAGAAACTATTCTTCTGCAACAAAGCCCGGGGGTGCCTTCATCTCAGCACCCCCATTCTCCTTGGGCAATTTGATTCGAAACAACTTGTTTTAGAAGTGTAGCCAGGCCTGCCCTGAGTAGGGACATGGGCAGATCTTGTTTTCCTGTGGGGCTGTACAGCTGCCAGCCATTTAGTGTCTGCCTGGTACTCGGGCATGTTTTCCTCTTTCCCTGCCCCCTCTTGTGGTTTCTACAATCGAAATGGTCGTTTTCTGCAAAGTGGGAAGGAGCCCTCTTTCTCGTAATCTCAGCCCTAGATCTGCTTTTGAGTCTGCATGCTTCGTTTTGCTCCCTGAAGGATAATTTGAAGATTTGAGTAATTAACCCAAGACTCCTAGGATGCCGTCTCTTGGAAGGGAGCGATTTTGCTGTGGAGTCGGCCGCTGTCAAGCACTAACTTCTTAATAATGGAGCCTTTCAGACCCTCCGCCATTGGCACAATGATGTACTTCAAGCTAGTGGCTTGGCAGAGTGTAAGCAGACCACTTCTATTCTTCCTTTACACAAAATGGTCCTCTTGATCTCTGGGTTGGAGCTATTTTTATTTTAGTTTGGTTCTTTTCTGCTTTTTAACTTGGGGAGCAAGGCTTTCTCTTATATTTTGATCCACTGCTTAATCTGTTGCCTTGCCCACCCCGCCCCCTAAAGACCCGCAAAAAAGACTCCCTTCCCAAGATCAGCAACTAGTCTCCCTTTCAGTAGATTTAGAATCCTGCCTTTGAGAAAGGCTGGGGACTCAGCTGCTAGAGGAACTAGGAGCTTGCTTCTCTGATCCCAGTACACTTCCTGCTATTAACATGGTAATGTCCCTGGCACAGCTCTGGGGACAATCACACCTGCAATTAAAAGCCAAATTAGGACATATCTTTTCTTGGCAAATGGGACCCACAGAAATCTGAGGACAGCTGCAACCAGCACCATGCCCACCATCCACCTGCCTTTAAATGCACCCTCCTTCCCAAGCCCTTAGCACAGAAAGGAACTATATATTGCAGGGGCTTTGTTTGTTTCTTAACTTGATGAATTGGTGCATTTTAAATGGCGTGCAAATGCTTAGCAAATACTTCTGTAACAAGCACTGAGACACATCGAGGCCAGTTTTCCATGGGTATTATACCCAAGATTGAAAGTATAACATCTAACTATAGATCCATAGAACATCTAAGATAACTATGCACTCATAAATAACAGCCTGGAAAACCAGTCATATACAGCTAAATCACTTGACAGTTAAACTTCCTCAAAAGTCAAGAAAACACTTGACATTTAGAAGTAATTTATAGCTAAATTTTCTCTCGTGTCAAGGATTCCAAAACACCCCTTACTTTTGCTTCACTTGTAAGCAAAGTTGGTTTTTAGTTGCTGGATCATTTCAAAAGTATACCCATTGGAATTAAAAAAAAACATACTTCAAACTTTATAAGAAGGTTTTTGTATATAGCTTATAGTGGAACACCTGCTCAACTTGGACAATGCTCAGGGTTTGATCCTAAGTTCTAAAATGATTAAGAATATGAATAATTAAAAAAAAAAGTTAATGTGGGATGCTTTAGACAACAGGGGCTTCCTAAGCCTTAAAACTACCCAGTTGGAAGAACTAAGAGATGTCAAGAGAGGCCACAGACACTCTGACACTCTCAGTCCAGGCTGGGAAGAAAAGGCCACCCATAATGCTGGGCCACCACTGCGCGTCATTGCTGGGACAATGGGAGCTGTTAGTAGCTATGTCTCCTGCTATCCCCACAGCCTGTTGCCTATGGAAGTTCTTGTGTGACAGATCTTCATGCTAACAAATCCTTTCTTCTCTACTTTTCCCATTCCTTGCTTCCTTGTGTATCATTGTGGCTACTTTTCTTTTCCCCTGCATCTGCTTGGTTCTGTCTGTGTCCGAGCCTGTACCTCTACCTCTGCCTGAGACTCTATCCCTGCCCCTGCCCCTGCCCCTGCCCCTGCCCCTGCCCCTGCCCCTGCCCCTGCCCCTGCCCCTGCCCCTGCCCCTGCCCCTGCCCCTGCCCCTGCCCCTGCCCCTGCCCCTGCCCCTGCCTCTGCTGAGCACTAGGCTTAAAGGTGTATCCTCTATACCTGGGGAGATATAGTTTTATAAAATCACCCCACTGGTTCCCCCACCCCAAGCAAAACGAAATATCATGTTTGCTGTCATATTACTTCTCCCAGTTGTGTGTCATCCAATTTTGGCAGGTTTGTTTTCCATGTGGGAGAAGACACAGGAAAACAAGCACAGAGTTGGGGACTGAGGGAACAATGAAATCACATACACCGTTGGCGGTGGGTAGCACCTTCCACTATCAGCAAAATCTAATGGTACCGGCTTCTATTTTATTAAAAGAGACACCACAAATGACTCATTTAATGCTATGTTAATCATGGCGTTCTGGGTTACAGACCATATCCTGCTTGCGTGGTTTCCATTTTTGGTTCATTATTTTATGTCACACACACACACAAAAAATGTTAACGTGGCATGACCAGGGCTCTCATGTAACGCCCTAAACTATTATGACATGCTTCTCTTTTTTGTTGCTTTTTTAGGGATGAGCCCTCTGGGTTTGCGATGGGGACGTTAAGTTTTTGTGACACCAACGCATCAGGGAACACGTGCAGAGCCGCGAGTACAACCTAGAGACGAGACCTGAAGGTCGCTCTGTGTTACCCTACTCCGGTTCAGACAGTGAACACAGTCCACATCTGTGCCCACTGTCCTCGGGGTGTCCTTTATCTGTCTCTATCAAAATTCTTCAAGACTGACACTTTCAGAGTTGCTGCACATATACACATATTGGAATATTTGAAGGTTCAGTATCCCCAGTCAGTATTCCTTGCCTGGCTCGGCCTCTTGTTCCAGATCTCATATAATTGAACCTCTAGTAAGTACATAATGGTCCTGGGGACACACGTACACACAAGAGTGTGGGTCTTGCTATAGGTCAAAGGGCTCAGGAACCCAGGGAAGTGTGAGTCCCTGGTCCTGTTAATTAGCCTGTTGCTAATAAGCACACCCCCCCGCCCAGATGCTTTCTCAGGTCTCAGAGTGATTTACCAAGCTCAGAGTTTGGGGGAAGACGCTATACGCAGGCTTTACAAGCCTCTCAGAAAGAACTCTACCTTCTCCCACAACCATTCTCCTTATAAGTTAGACTAGAAAAACAAAAACAAAAACACCAGCACCACAACAAGACATAGAAATCAAGTCTCTGAAATTCAAACTGAACAATGGAATTCATTTCTCTCCCCTGCTTGGGTAACTCAGCTCAGTGTTTTAGCCTTCAACAAAAAACTTACTATTATTGGCTGAAAGCAGGAGTTTATAATCTTTTTTTTTCTTAATTCTGTGGATCCAATCCATGGAATTCATTTTCTCTTTAATAATATCTTTGCCATGAGGAACTCATTATTCTTTTACACATCAAGACAGTAAAGAATGTACCATTAACAGGAGCGTTTGTAGCCTCCAATTCTCTCTCTCTGACAAGCATTTAGAAATACTTTAAAAGAAAAAAATCAGAACTTGTTTTTCAGTGAGTTGAGAACAACAGGCACCATTGTGGCCTAAAGCTAGGGTCTCACCAACAGTTTAGGGGACAAAAACCCCGGAACAGACCATTATTATATAAGATTTAGATTAAATATTCTTAGGTTCCAGATGGATTTCAATTTCCATCTTAATATGCATATCTACTTCCATTTTAAGCATGACTTTTAAAAAAAGATCTCAGTGTTGTGCTAAATTCAATAAATACGGCACTAATCACCTTGCCTAAGAGTAGGGTGTGGGATCCGTAGCCTAATTGGCAACGTAGCACAATTTTTTTTCCAGCATTCTGTACATTGAGGAGAATAGGACAAAATCTAGTTTTATCAAGACTCATGTGTCCAGCTCATCATCAAAGGACAGCATGAAAAGGACTCAGTACGATGCCTGTGTCAAAAGGCAGGTGCTCCCGGCTTATCATTAGTCTTGCAAGCATCTCAGAGGCAAGATGATTGATTTCCTGCTATGCCTGACTTCCCTGGAGACCGGGTTAGGAAATACGCCATAGAGTCTCTTCCCTTACAGAGGACCGGAAATGCTAATACGATCATACCTAACATTTGTTTTGTAATAGGCATAATTCCTGATGGTGCTTTACCTGTATGAACACACAGATTTCCAGTAACATCAAGAAAGGACGTGAATACTTTTGGTTTAGCTGAATACAGAAGACTCACAAAGAAGTTAAGCTTTTCCCCACAAGTGAACAATGAATTTGAGCACGGGGGTAGGGGGTGTGGTGGTGGGGGCTACCCATCTTGAATAATGTCTAGGTTTTGCTGTAAATGAGGATGGCAGAAACAGAGTGGATTGAAGCATCTATCAAAGGCCACAACCCCCCAAACCCACTTGTCCTGTGTGTCCTCCTTCTCGAGCTCCACAGCATCCCATGGGTCAAGAGATATGGAGAGGCTAACCTGCCTGGACATTCTTTGCGTGTGTGGCTACTTAGAACTACTACACAGTTCTGGTTCTGGGAGTCAGCGTCAATAAGGAAGTAAGGGCTTGATTTGCATTATGGGATTGTTCTGTGCCAACAAGAGACTGTTGTACACAACCCAAGAGGCCTCATGAGCATCTGCAGGTAAAGTACAGAGAGCTCATCTGGACTCCTGCACCCCACAGGCACTGTGAATTATACATATTTTTCTCTGCTTGTCTATTTTTTCCCCCTCCTGAAAACAGTCCCGTTTTGGGTGTCTGCAGGCTCCTTCTGGCCTCTCTTGCATATTGTTACCTTTTTCTTCAAGACAAAGTCAGTCATTTCTAAGGGGCTGTGAGTTGACTGTCCTACTGCCCGAGACTTCTCTGGAAGGAGATAGCTTTAGGTTTTTAGTGTTTTATCAACCAGGTGGATGTCAGAGGACAGGCAGTTGACAGTGACTGGGGGACCCAGGAGTCAATGGGAACAAAGGACAAGTGGGAATGAAGACTGTTAGGAGGAATGAATAATGTTTGTTAAGAGGAGGGTACTTCAGACATGGAGGGCAGGACCATCAGCATGCCCACCAGGCGCACCCCATTAAAGACTTGTCAGCCATGACCATTCTACCCAGTCCCACCATCAACCCAGTCTTGCTCACTGATGCGGATGGCACTGGAAAGAGCTGAGGATGAGGGTGTCTAGTGTACACAAGCAACTCTGATGTCTACATGGCAGATGGCATCTTCCTGCGGTTTTCATCTAAGTATATTTTAAACTTCCTCACCCATCTTTCATAGAAAGAAAGGAAAAAAAAACATTTAAACTACTAGCGTATTTGAAGTATTTAACTACTTTGAAAATCAGCGACCATTTCTGCTAACAGTGAACTCGTATTTGCTCAATGACCCTGCAATTCTATGCCTGTGTAGACCCCCATGTGTGCACGTATGCATGTTTGCCAGAAGGCAAATACTAGAAAGCTCTCAGAGTGCACAGTGGTTTTTCAAGGAATGAAAACAGGCCAAAGTCATCCATGGGAGACTTGTTTAAGAAGTATGAAGTCATATGACACATGGTATGTGTATCACACACATACATACATACATAGTGCAGCATAAACTCCAACCACCACATTGGTTTTCTAAAATTAGCACTGGTACCAAAAGGAGCCAGATACCAGAGAACACATGCAACTTAATTTCCTTCACACAAAGTTTAAAATCAGAGAAAATTAGTTTTGAGATATGTCAGGCTACTGCAGTTTGCACTGTAAACCATGGTGCACAACATGTGCAGTACTGAACTTAAAGCAAAACAAAGCAGCCCCTATCTACCCTCTGTGTGGGACTCTCTGGTTGCTCTAGTCTAGTTAAGCCTAGCAGTGACTGGTAAGTGGATTTACAGTAATTAGTGGATTATGTCCTATAATTTGAAAAACACTGATATTCATGCAGGCTAGGCTTTCAGAGTGGCTCACGGGTTAGCTGATCTCACTAAGCCTCAGTGCCCTCTCCATAAACAGGGAAATGATGGTGTCATTTGCCAAGAGTGTTGTGGAATTGGATGAGTTAAGGCACATTAAGGTTTTAGCATATTGACTAAACAGTCAGTTTGTGCCTTACATATGCACATGCGCACATACAGGCACACACACACACACACACACACACACACACACACACACACACACACACTTTTATTAAATATCCAGGTCTTTCTTCCAGACAATAAGCCTTCCAAATCCTTGTTCTCAGTTTGTGCTGATAAGGGGAGTCAGCCTTCCCAAGGAGACTTAGAGGTGACTCACTGCTCTAGGGAAGCCAAGTTCCTTGTTGAAGACCATCTGGGATTTCCACCTCAGGGTGGGCTCCTTTAAGCTCTTCCTGTGTTCCCACACCATGCTCCCCTGGGCTGTTTTCTTGTCTGCTCTGGCCTCTTTGGCAGGGCCTGAGTTCATTTGGCCATGTACAGTGAAACTGTACTTGAACGATCTTTGTTTCTTAAAAAGTCATCTTAGCTTGGGAAATGTTGGCCACTGCTAAGAGCAAGCCCTCCTACTTGGCCATGGGGTCTGACCAGCCCCCATCACTTCCTCCAACAACAGGGGCTTTATGCTCTCATGCAAAAAGACCAGCTGTCAGCTTAAATTTCCCTAATCCAGCCAGATCCCAACTCAGCCAACCAACAGTCGCTATCTGGGGGAAGCCCATCTGTGAAAGGCAGCAGTGCCCTTACTGGAATGACATGTCATAAAAATTAGTTTGGGCACTAATCTAAAGAAGCTTTGTGCTGAGTCGAGGGACTGCAAGGTCCCAGTTGGTGCCCTTCTCTTTGCCGAAGAGCTGGACCAGACAGACTAGCAGAGCAGAGCATGAACACACTAGCAGTGCCCCACACCTTGCTTGTCACTCTCAACCTGGAGAGATGCCATCTTTACCACCCCACCTCACCCCCCCAGTCCTCTCCACCGGGAAGCTCTGAGGGCTGAAAGGGTGTGGGCGAAAGGAAGTTCACTGTTTTGTGTATAGTGCTGGTCATAGGCAAAGGCCGTGGGGGTCTTTAAACCGTTGGCTAACTTTAGCAATCTATGGTTCGGTTTGTTAAGAAGGATAGGAGCTCATTCTTAACATTCTTCCTCTGCAACTGTTCCCTCTCACCCTCTCAAGGGGACAGGGGCGGTCAGTGGTCCTCTTTAACCTTGAATTGCCTACATAGTGTACTTACTTGGTGACACTTCAAAACAGTCACCATTCCAGAGGCTCCTCAGATAATGGTGGAACGGCCTGACCACCACCACCACCATCACAGCATCACCACCCCTGCTGGCTCCATACTGGGGTTTGTCTGACTTGACCTTGTGCATCTCTTGTACATAAGTGGAATTCATGGGACAGAGGGGGGCAGAGGGAGAGACAGAGAGAGAGAGAGAGAGAGAGAGAGAGAGAAAGAGAGAGAGGAAAGGGTGGGCATGTGAAACTGGAAAGAAACATAGTGATGGTAGTGGGTGAGGAGGAATTGGAGGAGAAGGGCTGGATCAAACATACTATATACATGTATTAAACGTCAATCATGCATGCACACATACACACACACATACACATATTCGAGCACACCTTGTGCAACAGAATGCAGCTTTTGAACTGTTTTTTTTTTTCAGATAATCCCATAGGTATTTTTGTACCTGTTCACTTTCATATAATTTCTTGTTTAAAATGCTTTTGAAATTTGTCCTGGATGTATAGGTATTAGAAGCTTAGGGGAATGAATTCTATAGAGAAATTCAAAAGAAAAAAGCATACCACTTTCTAATAAAAAAATTAAGAAGCATTTTCTTTGAACTAATTATGAGTATTTTCTGACTTTTTCCTTTCCTTCTTTTGTTGTTTTTGTTTTGTGAACCAGTCTTTGGAATAGCCCATGGTTTTGGCCACACCTTCATTTCAAAGCAATGCCGTTTTTTTAGACCAGCCTGAGTGCTGAGGGGTCTGTTTTGTAGCTTGAGGGATCTGGAGGGTGTTTTCTATTGGCTTTCTCCAACTGTAACAAAGTTGGGCAAGAAAAAAGACATTTGTTGATTAAAACCATGTTTGTGGCATTGTATATGAAGGACTTGTGCATTTTGTCATTTACTAACAAAACATGGAGTCTCATGCTGTCTTGAAAAAAGATTACACAAACCAGGCCTGGAAAGATGGCTTAGTGGTTAAAAGCACTGGCTGTTTTTCCGATGGACTCTGGTTCAATTCTAAGTGCCCACATGGTAGCTCACAATTGTTTGTAACTCCAGTTCCAGGGGATCTGATACTCTCACACAGACATACATGCAGAGCAAAATACCAATGCACATAAAATAAAAATAGATAAATTATTTTTTAAATAATTATACAGGGCTGAAATTAAAAACATGGGAGAAATGTGAAACCATTTTTTTATTTGTTTATTTAATTCATTTACTTACCTGTTTGCTTAGTTTGGACTCACCCATACATTCCCAGATCTTTTCAATCAAATGTACACTATTTCTTCAAGTTCTGGTGTCTCCTTTCAGCCTCCCCCTGCAGTGTGTTTTGTTTTTTTGTTTTTTTTCTTTTAACAATGTACCTGATGTTCTTATGTTAGCATGCATTGTCATGGGAAGAGCACAACACAAGACAGGGGAATTGAGGCCATGGACCACTTCTTAGAGTATTAAGATTTAAGTTTTAGAATGATATTTAGCTGGGTATAAAATAAGGAGGGGGGCAGATATTCCCAGTGTGTGAAAAGATGCCTGCTCAAAAAGAGCACACCCCAGGTTGCCTCGGAACTAATGTATCTTCATTTTAATGTCGTTTCCCTGGCTTGACTTGCACACTTGCTTTTAGCACCTGCTTAACAAAATTAAAACGAGTCAGCATATCTCTCTAGTTTTTCCACTTTTCCTCATTCTATTTAATTTTAGGCTCCTTGGGAAAGAAAACGTATCTTATTTCTAACTCAAAGGTACCAGATTCCCTGCCCCAGTTGATAGATCATTTAAGAAGTATGAGATTAGGAGAATTTAAGCACTGGTGAATACATTTGTGACAAACCAGGCCAGAGTCCTAGAGTGAACTGAGAAATAGGAAGATGGAGTTGGGTCTGGTGGCACAGAGCTGCCATATGGATCACGTGGGAGGCAGACACATGAGTATTGTAAGGTTAAGACCTTCCTGGACTATAAACTGGATTCAAGACCAAGCTGGGCAACTTAGTAAGACAGTATCTCAAAATAAATAAAGTGGTTGGTGATATAGCTCAGGGTAGAGATGGTGTAGCATGAAGCCTTGAGTTATATTCTTAGCAATGAGGGGAGGAGAGAGAGAGAGAGAGAGAGAGAGAGAGAGAGAGAGAGAGAGAGAGAGTAAGAGAGACGGGGGGGGGGGGGGGGAGACAAGACAGGGGAAGTAGTCCTGGGGTTTGCTGGCCAGCCTGCCAAATCTAATCTGGTAAGTTCCAGGCTAATGAGGGAACCTGTCTGAAAAAGTGAAGTAGATGGCACCTGAGTAATGGTACCTGAGGGTGACCTCAGACAATCCCCCTCCCCCACCAATGCACACACACATGAGCATGCACAACACCAAATCAGTAAGTAGCAATTTCTCTTGGGTGTAATTCGCTGTAAGTGTGACCATAACATCAGAAGTTAAAAAGGAACAGACCCAAACTATACAGCATCGATATGCAATATGGGCAAGTAAAGAAGGCAGCCTGGGCCCCAGCAGGGCTTCAGCATGTGTGGTAGAACAGCACAGTGTTGACAAGCTGAGGCTGGGATGTCTCTGGTTCCAGCTGACTGTATTGTCATATCAGGAGACCCCCGACTATGCAGAGAGCGGGGAGGGTGGCTTTGTTTGGTTTCCTGTTTAATTTTATGTGAGTTGACCTTAAATGTTAATATCTGCATCATTGAAGCAAAAGAGTTCACGGCATAGCTTTCCTGTTAGTGTCAGCCTTGTCTTAAGTCTCTGTAATGAAGTCACAAGACTTGAAATCACAAAGCTCAGCTCAGATGGACTAAAAAAACACAGGACATTGGCAGTAGAATTCTTGACTTTTCTACCAGTTTCTCTAAGATTCATGAAGAAAGCAGAGGAGGAACTGGGAGGGGGAACCCATGAGGGGGGTGGGGACAAGGGTTGGGGAGTGGAGAAAAATATGAGCCAGGTACAGTGATTTACATGTCTTAAAATGACATAATGAAACATATCATTGTGTATTCTAAAAAAAAACCCAAAAAACCAAAACAACAACAACAACAAAAAAAAAACCATTAGAAAAGAAAATAAGCCAGGCATGATAGCTCACACCTTTAATTCCTGTACTTGTTGATGCAGGAGGATTGTAGTGAGTTTCAGGCAATCCTGAGATTACAGAATAAGTCTATATTTAAGAATGATGTGGCCGGGCGTGATGGTGCACGCCTTTAATCTCAGCACTTGGGAGGTAGAGGCAGGCGGATTTCTGAGTTCGAGGCCAGCCTGGTCTACAGAGCGAGTCCCAGGACAGCCAGGGCTACACAGAGAAACCCTGTCTCGTAAAACCAAAACAAACAAACAAAAAAAAAAGAATGATGTGAAGAAGAGGAGGAAGAAGAAGAGGAGAAGGTGGAGAAGGAAGAGGAGAAAGAGAAAAAGAACTGGCTTTATAGAATTAACCTTGAAAACCATTATGTATTCTGCTATAATTTCAAAAAGAAATATGACATAAATCATGAAAGTGAAGAAAAAGACACTGCACAGTGTTTCAATATGCTTCCATATTGGAAAGGATCAACTGAAAATTATCTCTGTTGAAAACAAAACAAGCGGGGCGTGGTGGCGCACGCCTTTAATCCCAGCACTTGAGAGACAGAGGCAGGCGAATTTCTGAGTTCGAGGCCAGTCTGGTCTACAGAGTGAGTTCCAGGACAGCCAGGGCTATACAGAGAGACCCTGTCTCGAAAAAACGAAACAAAACAAAACAAGGGGTAGCTTCAATTGTTCTGGATTTATTATCCTAGCAGACTTCAGTTAGCCTGGTGTCTAAACATGCCCCCTTATTCAGATTCTTTCTGTCTACAGGAGTGCATGAGTGTATGCATGTGAGTGTGTTCATTCATTCATTCATTCATGTGTGTGTCCATTCGTGTGTGTGTGTGTGTGTGTGTGTGTGTGTGTGTGGGTGTGAATACTCATGGTAACTTTGAGGCCAGCTTCATTATTGTGTTTATTTTTTTCATTAATACATCAAACAAAACCTTGACAGACGCTCCCTCTATATTTATATGAATTCAGTTCTTAATTTTTTGAAAGTTGTAGCTTTATAAACTTCAGAATTCTGATGGTATGACAGGCATACTGTGGTGACTGAGAAAAGCACGGTGTCATACGCCTCTGGAAATAGCGCCCCAGAATAACTCAGTTAGGGTCTGTAATGTCATGCAGAATATTTTGTACCTTTCCACCCATGGGTGCATTAAGAGAAAAGCATCAACAGGAGCTGGCATTTTGTAAACCATGAAGCAAGCCAAGAATAGGGTCAGCTACAGGCAACAGAACTAAACAACTTTCTAACTGGCAAGGGATGTTTGAGATGTTCTACTCTCCTTCCGAACCAGTCCTCCTTATAGCCACCAGCATTTGAAATCCTTGCAAACTTTCAAGTCAGGAAGCAGTTCCAACACAAAGGGGAACTTGGACGAAATGTATCCGTGGGAAAAAGACCATTTCGTTTTTTGTGTCCTAGAAGGATAGGGCACGGTGTGCTTTGTGCTTTTGTGGTATTATCAATCATCGTCATCGTCGTCATCATCATCGTCGTCATCATCGTCGTCGTCATCGTCATTGTCATCATCATCACCCACCTCTTAAATCACAATGGGAAACTGGAATTTCATGGGAATATAGGGGCACATTTGCCCCATATGTTTCTTGGCTATTCCTAGCTAATTAGCTTCCAGCACGCAAGGTACACTAGGGTCTATTTTGTAAGGGTCCTGAACTACCTGAGTTAAATTTTTCCTAAAGAGATCTTGAAATTAGCCAATATAGCAACTCCAATTGTTTTAAGAGTAATTACCAGAGAACTGGGCAGGTTTGCATATACATTTTCCATGTTCTTAAAATATGTGTGTTGAATACAGTGCGTGCACGTGTGTATTTGTGACGGCAGTTGAAGAAATAGAGGCCATGAATTTAACAGGGGAGGTATATATATATATATATATGGGAAGGGTTGGAAGGAGAAAAGGGAAGGGGGGATGGAATTACATTTTAATTAATGAAATTTTAAGGTAGTTAATTTTGATGCTCAGTTAATGTTGGGGTAACCATTCTCACCAAGTTCCACTTACCACAAATTAGCCATCTTACTTCTCTCTCTCTCTCTCTCTCTCACTCTTTCTCTCTCTCTCTCTAAAGATAGAGTACCCCAGGCTAGCCTCAAACCATCTTCTTGTCTCAACTTCCCAAATCCTGGAATTATAAGGCCATGCCATGCCATGAGGTTTTCACTGAGTCATAATAACGTAGATGTTAGCAGGAGTCAGGTACCTTCATTTGAAAGAATGCAAATAAAACTTTACTTTGGGGACAGCTAATTTTTACAAAATACTCTCTATTATTGATTTTACATTTTATTTCATATATGTATACTTTAAAAAACCCTCTCTTTTTATTTGACCATGTCCCTCTGGAAGCCCACAGGAGGTCTAGAGCCACGGGCATATGACCACCAAAGCAATTTGTTCAATAGTGCAGAACTGGAGCAAGAATAATAAATGTCTCCCTTGGTGAATGATTCAAATAAAGCCAGATTGTCCTAGGGTTTGGTTTCATCCCTGGGCAGACAATAAATCATTCCACTGGCTGGGCATGGAATATGTCCCTTGGAACAGATTCCATGTGATTTAAGTTTCTTCTCTCCAGAGAGTGGCTTTGGCATGGCTTTCTCCACACACAGGTGACAGGCAGTTTTCACAGACAGAGAGCAAGCCCAGGAGACCTTCCTGCAAAGAACCATGACAGAGCTCAGGGATTCTGGAACCTAACAGCTAACACTCAACAGAGACCAAGAGTATGCGCCTCAAGGAGCCCCTCCGCCCCCATGCGTCTGGCACAGACCCAATAGCAAGGCGAGTCTGGGGAATCACAGAACAAGAAAACCACAAATGACATTTCCCAGAAAGCACTGGCTTCTCCCAGAAGGTTGAGGAGACACACACCTCTTCGAAGCAAAATTGTACACGGAGTTTCAAAGATTGCTATGCCTTATCAGGGTTTATTATTGAGGCCAAATACGATGGGACCCACTGCCCGGAGTGCATTTCAAGTGCAGGTCAAAATGGAGAAGCCTTCCAGAATGTGAGCAGCTGGGGCATGCAATGCAATCCGCAGGTGCATGTCGGCACATGGACACAGGCTCAGAGAACTCGGTGCCAGACTTCCATATCCAGCCTGGAGATTTTACATTTCACATACAGAGAAAGAATGGTGACTTCGGTGAAAAGCAAGGGCCGCTGAAGGCGTTAATTAGATCACTGCTCCAGCGTTGTGACCCGCTGACCTTCACTATCTCGGCTAAACCCCTGGTGGCTCAGCTGATACTCAGCCCCTCCCTCTTCGCGAACTGTAATAGGAGCTTTCGTCTCCTAACGCTGTACAGAGTTGATTTCTTTTTGCCCTCGAAGCGAGGCCTTTATTAGTCTCTGCTGACTGGAGTGAACTGACCTGCTTAAGGTCCACTGGGAAAGAGTGCCCAAACTGGAATCGCCACATTGGAACCTTTGGAACAGGTCCCAGGCCCTGGCTGTGGCGGACACAGAGGGCTGTGTTCCCTGTCTCCTGTTTGTGGCTACAGTGAATCCCCTGCAATCCACACGTTTGTTTATTTGTTGGGTCGCCCCCCCCCCCAAGGCTATTCATTTTGATATTTTTCCCTGTGTGAGCTAGACGTTAATACATCTATGGCAGTTTTTGATCTTGTCAAATGTTAACAAAGGTTCGCTTTTGACCGAAGTCACCGCAGGAAGCTGTGCCCAGCCTTACGAAAGTTAAATGGAGAAATTCCACTCCTGCTGCAGAAGGTGTCTGGCACTGGTCTGTGAGCTATGATTGTACGAGTTCATGGATGGTTTTTCCTACAGAGTGGAGTGGAGTGCAGCTTGCTTTTTCTGTAGTATGAAGCTTTGAGGTTTTCGGTTCTTCATGCTCACTCATAAAATAAAACAAAGCAAAGCAAAACAAAACAAAACTGTTCGGTTTCAATTCTAGGACAAGGGCCTGAAGTACATATTTTACATATCAAGGCACACTTGGCCTCCAGGCTCTCCCAGCATCCTCCAGTCCCTACCTTGCATACCCTGTCCCAAACCCTGAACTTTCCAGCCCAGGGGCTAAACTGCCCTTCCTCCAGAGGCTCTTCCCTATATAATCCAGACATTCATTCTCCCCCTCTCCCCCTCTCCCCCTCCCCCCTCCTCCTCCCCCTCCCCCTCCCCTCCTCCTCCCCCTCTCCCTTTCCCCATAGTGACTTCCGCCTCCTTCCTTGGGACCAGCAAGAGCAGCTTCCCATTATACCTGCGATTAATAAAATCCAATCCAGCTTGATTTGATTCATTTCACCAGCAGAGAAATAACTTATCAAAATCAAAACACAGTTTGGGACTGGGGATGTAACTTAGTAGAGTCCTTGCCTAGAGCGCACGAAGCCCTTGTTCAGTCCCAGATGCCACAAGAACCAGATATGGTGGCAAACTCCTATGGTCTCCACATTTTCCCTCCTTAGGCGGATCTCAGCTACTCTCGCCTGGCTGCCCGTCTCACTTACAGTGGGAACTGCCTGCACTCCATGTTTTATTGGCTGCTGAACTTAACCAGCTCTCTCCCCAGAATCCTTAAAGACATTTCCTGGACTCACCTTGCAAATGGCTAACCATTCTGCCTGTCTCAAGGGCTGCTTCAGAACCAACAAATGGAGAGTACCTGTGATGATGGAATTGTTTGTAAATTATAACATACACTATATATACATATGTGTATATATATATATATACACACATACATATACATATACACAGATATGTATACTATAGTATGTATAAACTATACTATATATGTATGTGTGTATATATATATACTACCCATAAAATGTTTTATAAGAACCCTAAAATCACCAGACAAAGGGGAGATTTGTGCTCTAATGAAGCTCCCAGACTAAGTCTCCATATTCCCAGGAGTTAGAAAAGTTACAATCTGCAAGGTTATACACAGAGTAGAACAGTTGCTATGAAATTGCTGATACGTGGCCATTTGGCTTGTGCAAATATCAATTTCACATGAGTTAAATCTAATCTGGGGCCATTTTCGTTGGGTTTGAGTTTCTGTGTAATAAGGGACCGCATTCTTGTCAAGCGGCAGAAGGAGCCACATGTTTGGCAGCAGCTGGGGCTATGCTCAGTACCCGAGAAGCCTGCAGGCTAGGGGAAGAGTGGGGCTGGGCTCAGTACCTGAGAAGCCTGCAGACTAGGGGAAGTGTGGGAGACTATGCTCAGTACCCGAGAAGCCTGCAGGCTAGGGGAAGTGTGGGGGACTATGCTCAGTACCCGAGAAGCCTGCAGGCTAGGGGAAGAGTGGGGCTGGGCTCAGTACCTGAGAAGCCTGCAGACTAGGGGAAGTGTGGGAGACTATGCTCAGTACCCGAGAAGCCTGCAGGCTAGGGGAAGTGTGGGGGACTATGCTCAGTACCCGAGAAGCCTGCAGACTAGGGGAAGAGTGGAGCTGGGCTCAGTACCTGAGAAGCCTGCAGGCCAGGTGAAGTGTGGGAGACTGTGCTCAGTACCCGAGAAGCCTGCAGGCTAGGGGAAGAGTGGGAGACTATGCTCAGTACCCGAGAAGCCTGCAGGCTAGGGGAAGTGTGGGAGACTATGCTCAGTACCCGAGAAGCCTGCAGGCTAGGGGAAGAGCGGGAGACTATGCTCAGTACCTGAGAAGCCTGCAGGCTAGGGGAAGAGCGGGAGACTATGCTCAGTACCCGAGAAGCCTGCAGGCTAGGGGAAGAGCGGGAGACTATGCTCAGTACCCGAGAAGCCTGCAGGCTAGGGGAAGAGTGGGAGATTATGCTCAGTACCTGAGAAGCCTGCAGGCCAGGTGAAGTGTGGGAGACTATGCTCAGTACCCGAGAAGCCTGCAGGCTAGGGGAAGTGTGGGAGACTGTGCTCAGTACCTGAGAAGCCTGCAGGCCAGGTGAAGTGTGGGAGACTATGCTCAGTACCCGAGAAGCCTGCAGGCTAGGGGAAGAGCGGGAGACTATGCTCAGTACCCGAGAAGCCTGCAGGCTAGGTGAAGAGCGGGAGACTATGCTCAGTACCCGAGAAGCCTGCAGGCTAGGGGAAGAGTGGGAGACTACGCTCAAGGGTGCGTTACAGAGTTCATCTCAATCCTCATGGCTTTTGAAATGTCAGCTTTACTCCAGGCAGCTGTGTCCTGCTGTAATAAAGGACACTTTCACACAGAAGAGGACAAATGAGAAGACAGCCTCAGATGTCTCCCAAATCTGACAATTTGTAAGTTCTTACCAATAAGGAAGCACGTTAGGAGGAGGGGAGGGGAGGGTCTCCCAGTGAGCCCGGGGTCAAATGCTTACTTTTATTCAGTTCTTAGGCTCACAGGGAAGATTGGGACTCTTCATGAGTTTTACACATTTGTGCTGTCCCTGAGGACAGGAGGGCCTCCTGCCCCCATAGTTTTATTTCCTGATGTGTCACTTGCATAGCTGACACCATGGTGGCTCTTGTTGGCCTTTCAAGCATAGTCTGAGAGGTTCTTAAAAATCACCCCACTCCCTCCCCAAGCTGGCCCTCATTGATTCTACCTGAGTATATTTGATATTTTAAAAATATATATATATAGTGTGTGTGTGCATGCTTGTGCGAATGCACGTGTGTGTGCGTGTGCGCGTGTGTGGGTGTGCGCAGATACCTCACCATGCATCCTTGTGATGAGAGCCGAGATTGATGTTGCGTATTTCCTCTCTCTCTCTCTATCAACTCTCCTGATTCTTTGGGACAAGATCTCACACTAACTTGAAATTCACTGCTTTTGGTAGATCAGCTCTGCCCATGCCCCCAGGGTGCATCTGCCTTTGTGCCTGCAGGAGTCATGGACATGTACCACTAAGTCCACCTTTTGTGGGCCTAGCATTCTGACCCACATGCTTGCTGAAATTATGTGTTTTCTCTTATGGTTTTGCTATTTTCTTCATGTATGTCTTTTTAATTTACATAAAGTTTGTCGTGCTAAAACAGATTACTATAATAACTTCACCAACAAGGGCTTCACATGGAGAATCTAGGAAAGCGCTCTTAAACTAGAAGTCAGAACATTCAAGAGCAAGACAAGCAAGTTGTTTGTTGTGGTTGTTGTTTAAGGAAAGTCACAAGTCATAGGAGAGGCAATCCAATTGGCTATCCTAAGTAGAAAAACGTGAAAAAACAAAGACTCCAGAGAAAGTCACAGCTACTTATACTGCTTCATTCCCACCAAGTTTATTCTCCCTGCTTTTTTGCACTCCATAAATTTATTTATCTTAAATTAGTTCCATGTTTTCTTCACTTTTGTTTTATTACTATTACTATTGGAGGCACGCAGTGGGGGAGGCTGTGAGGGATAACAAGGATGGGCACGTTTGTGCCGTGGAGCGCTTGTGTAGGTTGGAAGACAATTGAGGGGTGGGCTCTCTCCTTCCGCTGTGGATCCCAGAGACCTCTGGTACTTTGTAGAAGCTAGTTTTTACTACCCGGCTTTGACTCCTGATGAACCACAAGCACGCACCCAGCCAGGATCTATCTTTGGATTCCTGAATGAAACACAAACACACACACGCACAATCACACACACACACACAATCACACACACACAATCACACAATCACACACACACACAATCACACAAACACATACACAATCACACACACACACAATCACACACACACACACACACACACACACACACACACACTAGCTTATTTTTAAAATGCCTTGACTACTTCAAAGGCTGAACACTCCTAAACCTTCCCCTACTACCCAAGTTCCAAACTGGGAAGTGGCCAGTGGCCACTTACCCGAAGTCTCACATGGCGGTTGGGTTATCTCCTGCCGATCCTTCTTCCCTGAGTCATGGCGATTCTCTCTTGTTCCTTTCTGTGTCCTTGACCTCGAAACTCTAAGGGTTCCACCCCATGCCTAGCCATTGGTATATTTATTGATTGATCACAAACCAACGGGGGCCAAGGATCTTTAGCATTTGGACACCAGGATTCCTGATTGAATCAAAGCATTAGCACCAATCGCCAACAGGTGCTCAAGGCTTTCACAGAAGGTACTTTTATACGATGAGCCATCCTGTTGACCCAAGCACCACATTTCTAAGTGTACATGATATAAACCCACATGCACCTGTCTGTGCATACATATATCAAAATGTAACAGTTTGTCTTAGTTAGGGTTCTACTGCTGTGAACAGACATCATGACCAAGGCAATTCTTACAAGGATAACATATATTTGGGGCTGCCCTACAGGTTCAGAGGTTCAGTCCATTATTATCAAGGTGGGCATGGTGCAGGAGGAGCTGAGAGTTCTACATCTTTATCTGAAGGCTGCTAGCAGAATAATGGCTTCCAGGCAGCTAGGATGAGGGTCTTAAAACCCACACCTACAGTGACACATCTACTCCAACAGGGCCACACCTTCTAATAGTGCCACTCCCTGAGTCGAGCCTATACAAACCATCACACAGGACATGCTGGAAAATGCAGGATTTGAAGAAAAAGGAGATAAGAAGTGAACGAAGGTTCCAAGAATCTGTTCTTGAGCACAAGGCTGATGCCTCTTGTGCCAGTCAGCACCAAGCATCTGCCTAGAGAAGCATCGTATTTCTAGTCTCTAATTCCCCCCCCTTGTCCAATAAAGTTGCTCCATAAGAATCAAGAAAGTGCACAAAACTGGAGTTAATGGAGCAAATATAGTAATAGCAAACTGTCAGACAACTTCAGTGAGGAAGACGACGGTTGTGCCTTGCTTCATTTGAGCCTCAGTTTACTGACATCTCCACCCATCCCTAGTTGTCATTTGACACTTCTCTCTCCAGACTGTCACAGATTCATTTGACCTTTTGGTTCCCTCATTATCATACTCAGAAGTGGACACAAAGCCACCGAGGCCCTGCATTTTATGAGGCTGCCAGAAGGAGATGGTCTGTGTCTCAGGGTGGAGTGAGGGCTGCCCAGACCCTGTCTAGCTTCCCAATATGACCTGTGTCTGTAGAAGGAACTCACAGAACTGGGCTTTGGACCTGCACTGTCACAACAGGCTGTGACCTTCTCTCAGGCACACATTTTCACTTTCTCAGCCACAGCTGATAGGGAGGAGGTCTAAAGGCCCCAAGGTTCCATCCAATGTCCGCATTCCCAAATTTCACCATTCTCCCCTAGCATCCGTTGCTCACTGGCTGGCTCTGGAAATGTTGTAGTTGATGTGCATAAAGGGTAGCTGTGTGCCCTAAAAGGGAAAGGCTATCCAGAGGGCTTGTTAATCTCCTCCTGCCTCCGAATAATGACCCCTACATGACTTTATTACTCCAGGAATCCTTCTCCTATGGAGGGCTTAACTATGTTTTCTCATATGAATGAGAAAAGACCATGAAGGCACTCCACAGCCCCAGACTACCTCTTCCAGCAAACATCAAAAAAGTATCACAGGATCAAAGAAACACAAATGTTACCACTTAACTGTCCTCTAGTTCATCTTCAACTATTATCCTTAATCAAAAGGAAACACAATAAATAAATCAGAATGTCCGTTTGGAGTCAACCCTCACATGCAGTTGCCTCTGGTTATGTTCTGCATTTCCACCTGACAGCATCACCCTAGCTCCTGCCCAGGCTCTTTTGTGACTCCAGGCATTCTGCTGCCTGACAACACTGGGAAGTCTGGCTTCCCTTGGGCTATCTCAGTTCCTGATAGACAATACAACCTTACTGATGGCCTGGGCCCACTAGGGGAAGTTTTATTGTCCAGCATAGAAAACAGCTCAAAAAGGTATTCAAGCCTAGAATAATTTTATAACCCATAGGCCAAATGTCCTCATGGTAAATCTCTATTTCTCTTTCCTCCACCTACATCGAGTTGACTCTGTCCCAGAAGAGACTCCTTCCTGTCATTCTGGTCTCTGCTTCTTCACTCAATATGGCTTCTTTCATGTTGTTTGGTTCGGTTTAAATAGACTTTTAGTAAACAACAGGCTGTCCTGGAACCCAGGATTATGTTAGATTCAGAGCAATCCTCCTGTCTCAGTCTTCCAAGTGCTGAGAGAACAGGCTTGAATCACCACACGCAGTGTGATGTCAGTGTGATGTCCCTAGCTAAGCCCTCCTCCTACCCAAGGCCTGTGCATGCCCTGGTCACATCCTCTGCCTGTCCTGCTGGCCTTAATCTGGACTTGAAGTAGATTTCCTTTAGTATTCACCTCAGTTCTCATTTCATGTTAGAAGGCTCTTTGAATTTATAGTCAGGGACGCTTCTCTCGTTACATGTATGGATATATGTACGAGAGTGGATACCCGGGACGCCCATGACAAGATGTCCCCCTGAGAAATCGCACCATGCGACAGACCTTGGGAAGGGAAGGGAATGAGTACCTGGAGAAGGGGTAGAGGCAGATAGAGAAAGCGGGGATAGAGAAGGACGGAAATAACAGCAGAAGGAGAGGCCGGCCAGGAGCACATGAGAATAGAGAGAGAGGAGAAAGAGAGAGAGACAGACAGACAGAGAGACAGAGAGAAATAGAGACTGACAGACAGAGACAGGTAGAGAGATAGAGAAAGGGGTAGAGAGAGGGAGAGAGAGAGAAGCGGGGCTGGGGTAATGAGCAATTCTCTTTCAGGCTACCTGCACCTGGCTGCTACAGATGGTGAGTAACTGTTATTAGGTCCCTGGGAGGTGTCTAGCGGAATTGTCCTAAGCCAACAATAGCTGAAATGGCAGGTTCCTAAGGAGAGGTAAGTAGCTGGGCAGGAAATCTCCTGAGCTGTTGTGGGGGAGTGGGAGTGGGGTTGGGGTAAGAAGATCTCAGAAGACCTGGAGGGTAGCAAGGACTTGGAATCCTGTAACCAGTGCTTGTGGTATGTCGGGAGACCAGAGGCCATCGTGTGCTTTGGTATGCTAATAGGTGCCACAGGTGGTCATCTGTCCCTTTTGCTGTTGGAAAGGGAAGATGGCTTCTTCTGTAGACAGGAACTGGCTTTTCAAGTTCCCAAGGAATGCTACCTTTTGCCTAACTGCCTGAATTTGGGGAAAAGGAGTTTCCTTTGGACTGGCCAGGGAGATGGTCCCAGAAAGGACTTTGGGAGCTCACACATGTGTGATTCACATTTTAACTCAACATCATCGTGGAGCTGATGAGAAGAAACCGTGTATTTTATTCAACCATTCTGTCTTTGGCTTGCGGTGCTTTCTTTTTTACTTTAAATCTTCTCCCCCAGAAAAGGCTTAGGAAAACCAGAACACCATTCCCAGAGGAGATGGGAGTTCATAGATCCAGTTGGCCTTTCCAGGATGGAAATCAAATAGTAGTGGGTCAGGAGAGATCCCATCCTGCTATTTATAGCTCTCTTGAATAACCCCGCAGGGAAGCAAGGACATAAGAAAAGCCCTCTGCATTCCAGACCCCAAAGTAGAAATGCTCATTGTGAAAAAATGTAAACAAAAATTAGTCAAGGGAGAAGAATGATGGAGAGAGGTTTCCCAGTGGCCAGAGGTGCTGGTTAGCACCTCTAAATGGCCAAAGACTTCATTTCTAGAGCACCGGCAACCATGTCCCCATCACACTCCCACCACCCTGGCTTCTCCCTTTTCTGTCTGCAGCCTTAACTTCCTGGCATCTCCTTTGCTCCTCAGGGAATCAGTCTGGTGCTCTGGCTGCTTCCTAGATATTCCGGTCCACAAAGAGTTCAGTCTAAACTCTTTCTGAACTCATCATTGCAGCCAAGATGCAATAATTCAACATACGTGGATGAGATTGATGTGGAGAACTGGCTATGCAAAAGCAGAATCTTACTTACTATTTGAATAATGGCTTTCCATCTTTGGCAGTGAAGACACTCTGACCTTGGAATGTCCTTCTCAGTTTTAAAGCATCCCTAGAGTTCCCACCATGTCCAGTGAGCAATGTGGACAGAGGAGTCACAACCCTGAGCCCCTGTTGACACTGATTCCAGTAAGCTAACTGAAAAGTGTGGCGTTACAAATGGGGCTCTTGGAATGTGTATTGAAGAAATCTCACAGATTGTTCCTGCAAGGAGAAATCAGTGAAATCATGAGAAGCCAGTAGCTATGTGGGGAGTGGTGACTGGAAACGCAGGCAGAGTTGATTAAGATGGCGTCCTGTTGGGGTTCAAGCTGAGCCAAGACATGGCTGGTTAAAGGCAAAGAAGGGACAGAAGACTAGGGTGCTCATACCAGACACCAAGAAACTCAAAGGGGCTGTCACAAGAAGACCCCAGCACTATGTGGGGACACACAGGAGGCCAGTACAAGGGCTAATGGTAGGGATCAGTGGGAAATAGAGTGGGCTGTGTAAACACAGCCTGTGAAAACATGTCTACTTCAATTGCTGGTAAAAAGTTATCTGACTTTTCTCAGTTGGCAGCTGCTCTGCCTGTTTGAGAACCAAAACGTCGAGATTTTTTTTTTTTTGATGCAGAGGTAAAAGTTTAAAATAAACATTAAAATATAATAAATAAAATAAAACCTATCAATGATTTCATTGCTACATGACATGATACTACCCAAGCTGATAAAGTATTCCACACTTCAGGATGAGGAAGGGAGAGATTCCAGAAGGAATGGAGGACAGACATCCCACCTCATGCACAACTCCTGCAGGCCTTCCCACTCAGCTTTTTCTCTGGCTCTAATGAGAAGAAAGTGTATCTTTCATAGACCTGCTTTTTAAAGGAACATAAACAATGCTTTCCGTGTCCCCAGGGGGCTTGTGCACATTTTTTTAAAGCTGAAAACTCGCTAAAATCTGAGAAAACCACAATGAGAACACATGGTTTGACCAAGAACAAACCATTCCAACCCAGTGCCAAGATGCCTCTCAGTGCTCCCAGACTCCCTCCTCCCCAGTGGTAATGCAAGCAGCGTGTGCATCTTGCTACAGTGCAGTCAGGAGTTTTGACCTATCTTAAACTTATGCCTAGGGGGCAGAAGGCAAGAAGAAGAGCTGACTCTTAACTCCTTATTTAATAATCACCAAGAGAACTGCATCTGAACTGAGGGGGAACCTTGTCATCTCAAGGGCTGGGTCTGAAAGCCATTTGTTTTTTCCCTACTCAGGGAGTTTGCATTGCTTAGGAGTTTCCGGGGTTTCTTTCTATGTGGGATTCTTCACCTATGGATTGAGAGGAACGGAGGCATCTTTCATAATGCTATAGGAACCTGAGTTCTAGGCAAGGTGCCTTGATGATTGTTTCATGGGATGGCGAATTGGGCACAGAGCATGTACAGGCCTTTGTGCAGAAAGGGCGTCTTGTGAGTATTGTTGACACATCACCATCTAGTACAGCTCTGCACACCCTTCATAGCCTCATCTAAGGCTACTGTCTGCAAATGTTTCTACCTGGAGAACTTGTGCTCAGACTCGGTGGGCACCCTCGTGATGGACAATAAACACACAGGTGTTAGTGTGGTTTCTTTCTGTGTGGGATTCCTCACAGTGGACTTCTCTGATAGTTTGGAAGTGGCTTTAAGGGGTTTCTGGGAGCACTGGTCGGGGTCATGAAGAATTGAGAGGAAGATTAGAACTTGCCATCTTCCTGTCCAACATCTCCCCAGCCCAGGAGATTTTTCCATCTCTAGATGATGGGAGACAAGGAATACAAGACAAAATTGAGAAGGCAGCTAGTTTGGAAGCTGCTTCGTTCTAGAGTCCAAGAAAGTTCTCTTGCCTTCCTGGGCCTCCCTTCCTCATTTATGAAGTGGTAAGTTCCTCCCAGCTCCACAACGCTTTGATTCTGTCATCACAAAGCACACCCTAAGTAAGGCTTGAGACAAGAGGGAGACGGTCACACTTATCAGATCCAAAGGAAACTACATCTTTTTGTTTTGTTTTGATTTTTCGAGACAGGGTTTCTCTGTGTAGCCCTGGCTGTCCTGGAACTCACTTTGTAGACCAGGCTGGCCTCAAACTCAGAAATCCGCCTGCCTCTGCCTCCCAAGTGCAGGAAACTACATCTCCCCAAATTCTGGTGGTTACAGGAAAGCCAGCACTCCTCAGAATCCTGGGAAGCTGGTTCCCTTCTACCAAAGGAGACACTGGCCGAAGGGAGGAATCTCTCTCTCCATGGTGCCTATTAGCACATGCTGGCCCCCAGGCCCCCTCACTGTCACAGCACCCATTACACATTTCAGAATTCATGCTAGCCTTCAAAACTCTTCTCATCTCCCTCCATCCCCAAACTTCTCCAGCTCGTGGGCACCCCTCCTCCTCATTCTTCTTATAATTCTGTAGTTTGGACTTTGCTCTTTTTCTTTTTTCCTGTCTGTTACCTGCCTTCCCTATCTTCATCTCTAGCTCTTTCCCTCTCTCTATTCCCCCCCCCCCCCACACTCTGTTCTTTCTTCTCTCATGACCAGGTCCATCCTGCTAGTCATGTTCAGACTATTGCTTCCTCTCCCTCTCCCTCTCCCTCTCCCTCCCCCTCTCCCCCTCCCCTCCCTCTCCCTCCCCCTCTTCCCCTCCCCCCTCCCTTTCCCTCCCCCTCTTCCCCTCCCCTCTCCCCCTCCCCCTCCCTCTTCCTCCCCCCCCCCCCAGTCTCTCTGCTCTGGACTCTTCCAGATACCCCTGGGTGTTCTCTCCTTCACGTCTACAGTGAAAGCCTTTCCTTAACCATACCATGGAGCAATCACGCCCTCAGTTTTTACGATGCCCATCATGAGTGTGCCCACCGAGTCTGATGAGCACATGTGCTCTAGGTAGAAACGTTTTCAGACAGTGGCTCTAGATGAGGCTATGAAGGGTGTGCAGAGCAGTACTAGATGGTGACGTGTCAAGAATACCCACAAGACGCCCTTTGTGCATGAAGGCCCACCTGCTCATGCTCTGTGCCCAATCAGCTGTCCCATGAAGCAACCATCAAGGCTCCTTTAGCATCGTGAAAGGTGCCTCTGTTCCTCTCGGCTTTGAGCTGACATGTTATTTTCCCCAAGTCCCATGAACATCTTCCACTTCCCTTTGAGGCCCTGATGCTGTTATAACAAGGCTACCCTTTCCTAACTCGCTCCCTGGGTATCTGAAAGCCAGGAAAACACTTAGAAACCAGGGTCTGAAAGGGCAACTGTCACTCAGCTGTCATGCTAAGACCTCAACCCCACTTAATTTAGATTAAAATAGGGCAATCATTTTCATCAGTCATCGGGCTGAATAAGCAGGAGTCTACTTTCTCTCCGTAATTGCTCAGGAAACATTATAGGTAAATGGATTAAATCATAAACCCAGGCTGACTCCCCTGCCTCACCCATCCTTTTCCTACTTAACCCTTAAGCTCACTATCCGTTCAAATAAGGCCCCCAGGAGCAGACCACATGGTTTGAGGGCAGGTAAGCTGCTTGCCTTTTCTCAGGGCCACATGGTCTGGGAGTCCCAGGGAAGGATCTGAGGAAGCCACACAGACATTGATGTGTCTGTATCCAAAGGTTGCATGTGTGTGACGTTGGGAGTGGCAGGGAAATACTTTTCCTTTGATCCTTTCTCAAACTCACTCGGGCACGGCTGTGTTTTTCGTTTGCTTATAGTAGCCAACCATGGAGGCTCACCACTTTCAGGGCACCCTACAGGATTGTGGTGCATGGATGCTGGATACCTCTGTGAAGATTAATAAAGGCCTCCAGTACTTAGAATGTCTCCCCCATCATTCCCAGCACAGCCTGGTAAAAAGAAGTTTGCCCTTGGACAGCTCTGCTTCTTCTCACGGTGATTACACTCAGGTCGGCCTTGGACAAGCATTTTAAACATAGGCCAAGAAAAACCAAGTTGCTCCACAGTCAATTATTAAAAAAAAAAAAAAAAAAAAAAAAACAGCTTTTGAAAACAGTCAGGGAATTTGGTTGAGGCAACTCTATTCTTTGGCTAGCGCATCACATGTTCAATTTGTACTACAGAATCTGATTACAGTGTTGTGACTTTGAATACAGTTGATCACAGAGTAAGACATTTTAAAATACCTGTTTATTTTGCTTTCCCTTAACTGGCTCCATCAAGCCACTTGTCCTTTCTCTTTATATCCTTTGATTTCGCTGTGTTTAGTTATCAAATGCAAATGACTGCAAAGCAACATTTTCACATTACCAGCCCTTCTTCTCGTTACTCACTCTGAAGTAATAATTTGAAGTTAGCCACAGCATGTATTTTAAAAATTATTCAGCAAACAGTCCTCCCCATTCACCTGAATACAGTCATCTCTCTCTCTCTCTCTCTCTCTCTCTCTCTCTCTCTCTCTCTCTCTCTCTCTCTCTCTCTTTCTTTGAGACAGAGTTTCTCTGTGTAGCCCTGGCTGTCCTGGAACTCACTCTGTAGACCAGGCTGGCATGGGATTAAAGGTGTGCGCCACCACTGCCTGGCTGTCATCTCTTGTCTGTTTCTCATGTTTGTGAATTAGATTTCACAAAGTCCAACCCAACTAATGGACTGGTCCTCTTTCATTTGCCAAAGACAGGGATGTCAGAGTTCTGAAACAAGTGACCATCTTAGCTCACTGTAAAAGTTGAGATCAGGAGTACTGGGCCTGTTGTCTCTTTATGAGGTGATGAGGGAAGGCAGGTGCTAGGTGAGTTACACTGTAGCTCCAGTGATAGGGTTCTGTCAAGCTACAGTGTGTAAGCTACTTCCTTCATTCAGCAAGAATGTGATGTTCTCCCAGCAAGGCCATCTACCACGAGCAGGATTTCCAAGAGGTAGGGAAGAGAACAAGGTGCTTTTGAACCTCCCAGGGAAGAAGGAGAGACATGGGAACAGCTAGGAATAGCACGACCTTGAATGGTAAGGCTGGACGGAACTGAAATATGTCACTTTCTACTATCTCCAATTATGACCAATTACACTCCAAAAGATAGAGTTCCCCTTACTGTCTTTGCTAATAACTTATTTTCAAATCCAACAGTCTTTCTTTGACGCTCGTAGTGAAATGGCAGATGTTTCATTCCTTGACTGAGCCCTAAGGACTTGGGAGGAAAAAGCCCATATCAAGGCCTCAGAAATCGGAAGAGCTGGGAAGAGACCCATCCTTTGAAGCTGACAAGGACAAATATCACATGTGGCTCCATGAAATCTGACTTATTTTAAAAAATCAAAAAGCCAATACCTCATCATTCTACCATTGACTGCACAGCCCATAGGAATGACAGATTCTCAGCAGCACAAGTCATGGGGACATTGAGGTCAGTGTCACCCATCCAATGATTGTTGCAAGACTTCAGTAAATTCTGATCTTACTCCCTAGAAGTCGGAAGACACTCAAAGAGGGATGCCCTCTTCTTCCCAACTTACCAGAGCCCAAATGGATATAAATGAAGTATTTCTATGCAGTTTTAATTAAAAATCCAAAATGGCTGACATGGAGGTAAAATGGCTTCCAGCGAACGGAATTCACCACTCTCCACATTGTGGTAGACGGAACTAAGAACTATGGAGCTGTGTCGGTGGCCACAAAGAATGGGTACTTAAATGGACATGGCTCTCAGTGGTATAACCTCCTCACCCATTTTGTGTCTCTCCTTATGTTTCCTTCTTATGCTTTCTCGTCACATTTGAGAGCGAGTCACCTTTTCTGTCTCCTGTCTCCTTCTCTTCAGTAGAGCAGAATTCTAAGTCTAGAAAAAAAAGATTTCCATAAGACTGTTGTTGTAAAGTAGCTAAAACATTCCTGTAACCGTACTGCCATGGTCCCTCTGTTCTCTTTGGAGACCTCAGAAGCAGCTTGGCGGAGCCATCCTTCTAAGCCCTTTTCTTTGCTTTTGGCCTTGCGGGGAGGCAGTCTTCATCCTCAGCGATACACCTCTCCCTCTTCCCTGCCCTGGCTTCAGGTAAGCTCGATGCTTCGACCTTGTCCTGCTTTTTCTTTGCAGGTTGCTTTGGCGCTTCCGGGGTTTCTGCTTCGGAGCCCTCAGAGGCAGTCCTTGGTCTCTTCATGGCTTTACACACACCCAAGCTGCTGCTGTCCACAGTTGACTCTTTAGCCTGCACACTCTCTTCCTTCTTTATTCTGCCTTTTTTCTTTTTTGTCTCTTCTGTAACAACGCCATAGTTTATTATTTACAGCCATAGCTTATTATTTGCTCCGCCAATCTAAGTAAGCGCTCACCAGCTGCTTGTAAGGAAGGGATGGGCTTGCTTTTCACTGTCTTGGCGAATATGCAGGGCTTTCTAAGTGCTGCTTCTGGTGGGTTCTTCAGAAACTGAAACGATTGCAAAATGCAGTTATTCTTGCTAATCTTGTATCTTGTTTCTTTACTTTTCAGGGTCCCACAGAAGTGCATACCTCAATGGCTTTTGATGTTTGTTCTTTAATTTCAAACTCCACAAAAGGCAAATCCCGTAAGGCCCCTAGTAGACTTGTAATGTGGAATACTTATATAAATCACATTGCCACATTTCCCAAATATTCTCTCAGTCCAGCTATGAGTAACATTTTTGGGGAGCAACTCCTGTAGTAAATCAGACATGGTATGAACACTTTAAAGTTCCTACATTTTACCAGTAAGTGGAAACTAGAATTAAAATTTGTGTCATATTTCTAATAAATCAGACATGTATGAACACTTTAAAGTTCCTACATTTTACCAGTAAGTGGAAACTAGAATTAAAATTTGTGTCACATTTCTAATAAATCAGACATATATGAACATCTTAAAGTTCCTACATTTTACCAGTAAATGGAAACTAGAGTTAAAAAAAACAAAAACAACAAAAACAAAACTGAAAACTTAAACAAAACAAAACAAACAAAAAACGAGAACTAAAGGCCAGAGTCAGCCACAGTCAGCCACAGTCAGGTTGTTGTTATTTTTGGTTTTTGCTTTGTTTTGTTTTGCTTTTGTTTTTGAGACAGGGTTTCTCTGTATAGCCCTGGCTGTCCTGGAACTTATTTTGTAGACCAGGCTGGCCTTGAACTCAGAAATCTGCCTGCCTCTGCCTCCCGAGTGCGGGGATTATAGGTGTGTGCCACCACTGCCCGGCCAGCCACAGGCAGTTTCAAGGTTCAGTAGGAGGCCCAATGTCACAGCACTGATTGTTCAACTTTGGTCGTACCCTGGATCTTCCCATTAGTCTCCTCCCAAGACTTCCTCTGTGTCCTAACGTATACTTTTACGGGAGGAGGGGAAGTTGTCCTAACTGCTCCTACCAAAATGGAGAGTAGATTTACATATAATTGAAAATCAGTATAGTGAGTATCTTGCCTCATTCCTGACCTTTCACCCAAAGCAGCCACTCAGGCTTAACTCCCCACCCCCACTCCCCATCATCTCTCACCTCTAAAGACACAAAGGAGATTAGTGTGTATTGAGACAGTTTTAGGGAACTATAATGTCTCAAATGCAAGATATGTGAATTTTACTGGAGAGTGCACATACACAAACATGAAAGATCCATTGAATCAAGAAATGTATGGTTGTTTAAATAAAAATGGCCCCCACAGACCCATAGGGAATTGCACTATTAGAAGGTGTGGCCTTGCTGGAGTAGGTGTGGCCTCATTAGAGGAAGTGTCTTAATCACTTTAGTTGTTGCCTGTGGATCCAGATTTAGAACTCTCAGCCATTTCTCCAGCACCACGTCTGCCTGCATGCCACCATGCTTCTCACCATGACAACAAAGGACTGAACCTCTGGACTGTAAGCCAGTCCCCAGTTAAATGTTTTCCTTAGTAAGAGTTACCATGGTTATAGTGTTTCTTCCCAGCAATAGAACACCCATCTAAGACAAAATGGTTCTGGAAAACGTTTGTATTGTCTGAATCTAGACTTCCTATCCTGACACTGCAAATTCCAAGAACTGTAGCATGAATTATAACAATCATCCTTTTAAATGCATAGCACTGCTTTCAAGAAATACAGGGAAATTCCTAAGTGTCTCATAGATGAAGGGAATTGAAAGTCGGGTCAGAGTCTCTCAGAGGTTTTGTGGTTCATTAGCTGATGGGTCGGGGTGCAGTAAAGAGTCCAGACTAATCATTTTGGGTCATAGTGCTCTTGGAGCTTGGATGTCAATGCCTATGAGGGAAGATCAGGGCAAAGGGCTTTATTATGGTCTCTTGCCTGAGCTAGTATCTCGCCAGCAAGAATTCACTCGGACAACCGGATCCTTCTACGGCAAAGCTTTTATTGCTTCAACATAAGGAAGACCCCGAACCCAGAAAATGGTGCTGCTTATATAGCCCGCAGCGTGACGTTTCAGCACCTGATGTGGTGTGACAGCACCTGATTAGTTGCTCGCCCATCACCCCATTACTATGCCCCAAGATGGGCAGTGACTGGGTGTGAGTTCACTCTTGCACTTGCGTATAAGGCTTATTTACTAGTTAGGCGCAGTGGAAGCCAGCGCTATCTTATAATGGCGATTGCTCACGGCACGGCTCTCCACAATGGTCCAGGAAAATGGAAGCTGAGACTTCTGCCAGCTTCGCACTCTGAAGCACTGACCATTGTTGGAAACAATAAAGCAGGAGAAAAAGCCCAGCCTGGGGTGACAGCCTCTGTCTCTCGAGAAGTCTCAATAGAGACAAAAAAGTTCCCTAAATGTTGTGTTCACAGGCTTCCCGCCCGTGAGTTTCAGGTTGACTACTTTCATGCATCTGCAGTCTTAGAAACCTGAACTGAGAAATTCTTGGGACTACAATGTACCCAACAAAAGTGAAGACGTTTCAACCAGCAAGTCTCCTTAAGACCCACCAATAAAGTCCTGTTAAAGAAAAACTCAGTCTAAAATTATAAACATTCCTTAATGAAATAAAATTACACATAAAAGCAAGATTAGGACCCAATACTTAAGCTTCTGGTTCCTAATTTGGCTATTAATAATAATTTAATAGCTAAGGATATAAAGGATAAATTCAAACCACAACAAAAGAAAGTTTAAAGGAAACAGAATAGAAAGATGAGGTCAGATTTGCATCTCACTCCACATGTAAAATAACCCAGACATGGTAGAATCTAAATGTGAGAAAAAAATTTAAAACTTTATAAAGAAAGTATAGGACGATATGGTTATGACATAGGCAGGGAACATCTTCTTATACTGGACACAAAACCCATAAAACATGAAGGAAAAGACTGATAAACTGGAGGGGTTTTAAAAGTTGTGTGAGAAAAAGATATAACAACCCAAGATAAAAGTAAAAATCACATTCACATTATTTATTTTTTAAGAATTATTTATTTATTTTATTTATATGAGCACACCATTGCTGTCCTCAGACACACCAGAAGAGGGCATTGATCCCTTTACAGATGGCTGTGAGCCACTATGTGGTTGCTAGGAATTGAACTCAGGACCTTTGGAAGAGCAGTCAGTGCTCTTAACCACTGAGCCATCTCTCCAGTCCCCCAGGTTCCCCCCCCCAAAAAAAACCCCCACATTTTAGGAAAAAATACTTGTATACTATAAAAAGTAAATCTTAGAAATTCACAAGAAAAAGGCGGCAACTGGAATTGAGGTTGGCATTAACACCCTACAGAAGATGCAAGGCAGTTGCTTACTCAACATGCAAAGAATGCTACAGTTAAGTCCTGAGACGGCTGTAACCAGGAACAAAGATGGCAGATTTGTGGGGAAGCAGGAACACTGATGCATTGTGGGTTGGGAGCATATGTTGGAACCACTATGTAGGAAAACATTTAACAACATCAACAAAGCTCAAGATAGGCATGCTATCTGTCTCCCATGTGTTCACAGGGAGACAAGCTCGTAGGCATGTATAATTACCATGCTGTCTATGATCGTCAATCCTGGGACTACGCCAAAGTCTACTAAAAAACAGTATATGTAACACAAGAGAGTGGGTTATGTGCAGGCATAAGACCATCCATAGAAAAGCCACACATCTATTTTAAAATAAGGATTATCTTAGAAAAGTAAAAAGAATGTGAATATATTTTGGGTTGTCTTTGAATCACTGCATTTCTTTTTTTCTTTTTTTTTGGGGGGGGGTGTCCAGACAAGGTTTCTCTGTGTAGCCCTGGCTGTCCTGGAACTCACTCTGTAAACCAGACTGGCCTCAAACTCAGAAATCCGCCTGCCTCTGCCTCCAAAGCGCTGGGATTAAAGGCGTGCACCACCACCGCCCGGGGGAATCACTGAATTTCTTACGAGACTATTTGGAACAAATTGGGCAATATATTATGGTAGTATTTTGTGAGTGCTTAGGTATCAGGTTATCATTTGTACATTTGAAGTATCTCATCTCTGAAAACAATTTAGGAACAGGTTGCATCTGAGCAGTGATTGATCAAATTAAAGCCTAAATAAATCTATCTCTGGGCCTTCAGCATCATTAGAACAGGTTCCTTGGCAGTAATTATTTACTGATTGTCTATATATAGTAAGTGCTGTGGCCGGTTCACACAAAACATTAGTTGAACCTTGCTCTATGGTACCAGTCTGAACATATTATGTCTAACAATGACTGAGGGGGTCCTTGGAGGTCCAGGCTAGTGGCACTTTGTCATGAATTCTGTCCTTGGTCATTTGATAGGACCTTCCAAGTATGATTATCCTGACATAAGGTGGGAAGGATACATTGTAATAATCACGTAACACATAATTCAGCTTGCAGGGCTCCAGGCAGATCTCTGAGGCTTTGAGCAACACTATATGCTTTGATCCTGACCACAACCCTGCATGAGCTGAGCCAGGTATTACCCCATCTTATAGATGAAAAACAAATCGTTTCACTGCTGTGGTTTGAGTGGGTTTCCCCAAAGTGCATGTTAGAAATGTAACCCCCCAGGGAAACAGAGTTGTTGGGGAGGGAATGGGAGGAAGCTTGTTCATGAAGGTTCCATGTGTATGAATGGTTTAGTGGCAACTGTTGAAAAGCTTGAGTATTTGAGACTGAGTGTTTTATCTGTCTCTATGTATCTATGTATCTATGTATCTATGTATCTATGTATCTATGTATCTATGTATCTATGTATCTATGTATCTATGTATGTATGTATGTATGTATGTATGTATGTATGTATCTATCTATCTATCTATCTATCTATCTCCTATCTATCTACCTACCTACCTATCTATCTATCTATCTATCTATCTATCTATCTATCTATCTACCTATCATGTCTATCTGTCTGTCTGTCTATTTTCCTTTCTCTCCTCTCTTTGTCTTTCTCTCCCTCCGTAGATTCCTCCTTCCCTCCCTCCACGATATGTTCTATTCTTCTCTGCCTCTTACTGCTAGATGACATAGCCAAAAGGCCCTCAGCAGACGTAGAGGGCTTCACCTTGGGCTGGCCATATCTAAGAGCTATAGGGAGCACTTCTCTTCTCCTTACAAGCTGTCCAGTCTCAGCTCTTTTTTTCTGTCCCTTTTCCTCTTATGCTATAATGAAATAGAACCCAAGGCCTAACCCATACGAGGCCCACACTGCCGCTGAGCTACATCCGCAGACTATTCTCCACTACCTTGTTAGAGCAGAGCAACAATCAAACAAACAAAAATCAGACATAGAGTATGGAGTGAGGTTTAGCTGGCCACTGAGTAGGAAGTGACTGGGTCAAACTATGAACTCTGAGATTCACCCATAAAACACACCCCCTTGGAAGCTCTCTGATGGTCATTCTGCTCTGTCACAGTTACAACTGGACAATTCACTCTATGGACAAGAAGTTCTCTGAGCATGCTCAGGATACCTGCTCCATGAGTCTTGGAGATACAGAATGTGGAGTCCAATACGGAGCCTTGGCGGTTGCCAGGGTCACAGGGATGATGCAATTAAGCACAATGAGGAAAGGAGATGTCGTCGTCACTGCAGGATCCTCTGGACCCCAAACAGTTTGTTGAATAGCAGGAGTGCAGTGACTATTTATTGAAAAAGAGAGAGTTGAACAATTTTCCTTTTTTTGAAACTCTCTTCAAAAAGCCCAGTATCACACAGATGAAAGCAGAGAAACTCTGGCTGAGGTTTCCAAGTGTAGGTGTGACCCACCTGCAGCTTGAAGCCCACTCAGGGAATCCATACTCCTGGGGCCTGATATCCAGGGACACCCAGGACATGAGCCAGAGCTTCTGATACTCAGTGCTGGAGTTCGTTCCTTTGTCACCAGGTAAGACGGTGTGGCCTGGGACTAAGGCTGCTCAGAAGCGAGAATACATTTCTAGGAAGAAGACAGCTGCTTGGTGATTATACGGTTTTGTAATTAAAGTTACCCCAGGACACCTTAATGCATGTGCGGTGAGCTAAATGACGGCTTTCCGCTTCATAAATTGAGAATTTAGCAGGTGCAATGTTAGCTGCCACATCCTGTGGAGTACTGTTAAACAGAGAGACCGCTTAGCCATTGGTTTTAAAAAATATAATACTAAGATGGCTTTATTGCTAATTTAAGAATTATGTATTTGGTGGTAGAGTGGATTTTAACATTCTTCTGACACCTTTCAACCTTCCTGCCCATTTTCCAAGAACCTTCTACACCTCTTACATAACCATGATAAAAAGCATATGCCTATTAGTAGACCATTTGCCATGCATGCAGGGAGCCTTCGGTTCACTCCCTAGCACTAAATACATAACCCATTCCTGGTGGCCTGCACCAGCACTCCAGAGAAATGCGGAATAAGTTCAAGGACGTTCACGTCTATCTAATGAGCGCAGAATCATTAGGATGGGCATCATGGAGACACTTAAGACTGGGTCTCCAGAAAGGAGAGCAGGTGGATGTTGGAGATCCACTTCCATGGTGGAGTGCTTGTCTAAGAAGCACAGGGTCCTAAGTTTGGACTTCAGTGTGTGGAAGCAAGCAGGGTGTGGTGACAAATAGCTGTATTTTCAGTACTTGGGATACCAACGAGGACTGCCATTTTGAGGCTAACCTGTGCTATAGAGAAACACCCTTTCACAAAGAGAGAAATAGGAGTTTCAGAAAACTCTCAGCCACGGGTTGTTTTGGGGAAAAGAAACCTGTGCCAGAAAGTGTGGCAGCGTCTGGGGAGGAGGTGAGCACATCGGGGACGCCCATGCAATTATCCCTCTGGAGGTGTGCTCCCTGTTCTTTCAGGAGCATATTAATCATTTTTACGCTATCCTGACTCCTAATCACAGGCGTAGCCAGTGTTGTCAAAACACTTCCTGCCCGCATCTGTGTTCTGTGACTGGCCTGGCTTCCAGGGAGTGTTTGTGAGAGAATGGAGAACAAGTGATTGACAGTCAATGTTGACATTTTGGGGCTGTTTGAAAATGGGAACAATCTGGCTCTGATGTTCTAATTCCTCCTTTTATGGGCAAAAGTCAGCGCCTCCGCATGAATGAGCATCAGCGTACGCTCTGAAACGCACCCCAGACACACCGTGTCCTTCCAGCACGCCCACTCCGTGACAGGAGACAGACAAGGACCTTTTTCCATCTCTATTTCTAAGTCTCCATGTCTAGTGAAACTGAGTCAAAGAGAAGACTTAAAGAGAAAAACAAATCCTGGTGGAACGTTCCTTTCCTTTTATTTCAACCACAGTCCTCACAACTCATTGTAGTGTTTTTAATTGCGTAAGTAATAGATTCTCATTGGTAATTGAAACAGTACAGGTAGGAAAAACTCTGCCTATTGCCCAATCCTACACTGTCCCTTTCTGAGTAACCTTATTGTGCATTGACTGTGCATCATTCCAGAATGTATATACTGTCCTTAACTATATACATTCATAGGTAAGTATGTGTATGTGTGACTTGTGTATGAGTGTGGAAAGTATAGGTGTTTATATGCATTTATGTTTCCACATGCAGGAAGGCATGCATTTGTTGGTAAAGTGTGCTGCAACTAGCTTATCTATTTTACCATGTGTGCAGAACATGTTTTCACATCAAGAAATGTTGACTGCGCTTATTTGTTTTAGAGGAATCACAGTTTTTCATAGACCAGAGGCGTTTATTTTCTAGACATAAAACTTTGGGTTATTTTTATTTTTTTCACTGTCACAAGTCATGCCATTATAAATCTCCTTGTCCAAGTCCTTTTTAGATCCCTAGGCTCCCCGTGGGTGTGCCCAACCTGCAGCCTACGGGCCACACGCACCTCAGGATAGACAGGAATCCAGGCTAACACAAAGCCACAAGCTCACTTAAAACAGGAAGAGATGCCTCTTGTGATTTCTTTTTGTAACTGTGTTCTAGCCTGAACTTCGCAGATGACAAATGTCTGTTGCAATGTTGAAAAGTTGGGCAACCCTACAAGGTTACACTTGCTCTTCTGAAAAACAGTAAAGACTATTAACCAACTTCTCTTGTGCTGCCAGACTGGAATACTTCTGACTGACAGAATACAGACATTCTGGATGTCAGGGAATCTAAGACCTGGATGCTGGTGGAGTCAGTTCCTGGTGAGGGATTCCTCCTCAATTGCAGAGGGCTGCTCCCTCTTGCTGTGTCCTTTAAATCATAGGAGAGAGAGAAAGACAGAGACAGAGAGAGAGACAGAGAGAGACAGAGAGAAAGAGAGATAGAGAGACAGACAGAGAGAGACAGAGAGAGAGACACACACACAGAGAGAGAGAGAGAGAGAGAGAGAGAGAGAGAGAGAGAACTTCTTTGCTTTCTCTTCTTATAAAGGCACCAATTACACCATGAAAGCCCCACCCTTGCGATGTCATCTATGCTAAGTAACATGCTAAGGACCATAGATCCGCATCACACGTATGAAGAGTAGGGAGCCTGAAACTCTCAGTTCATAACATTCCAACTCTGGCATCTACCCACCTCATTCATGTCCTTCCTGCATGGGAGCATGCCCCTTCCTCCCATTGATTCAAAAGTCTTAACTCATTCCAAGCACTCAGTCTACAGCCAGCTGCACCTAAATGTTATCTTCGTTGGATGTGACTGAGATTCAAGGTGTCGTTAACTCAAAGCAGAGATCTCCAGCTGCGAGGTAATGAAGCCAGGTGTTATATGCTTTCAAAACACAATTATTACGAAGGCCTAAGGTCAGCAATCTCATTTTCAAAGTGGAGAAATTAGAAGGAAGAAATCTGACATAAGTCTAGAGTAAGTTCACACCCTAGCAAGGGTAACTGCGTTGGATCTAAGGCTCGAATATCCTGAATTAACTGAGTTAGACCCGACCGTCCTCACTGGTCTGATGCTCTGCCTTCCGCACTCAGGAGCACAGCGGACCCTGCCTCCTTCCCATTCATTCCCGCACAGGTTCTGGGTGGCTGCTTTCTGGCTCACACAAACCAAGGTCCCCTCTAACAGGAAAGGCAACATGGCAGTGCCCGAAGGCTCTGAATCATTCTTAACTAAGAGAGCACCATTGCTTCTGAGCAGCCAGTCCTGGAGTATCTGAGAAGTGTGGCGAGCTTCGCTCTGCTTGTCCCTTTGGTATTCCCTCAGTGTGGACTATTTCTGCAAAAGTGGCTGCTTAGTCCTCGAGTTCAACCGCAGACAAATCTTTGTACTGAAACCATAGCTGGCCACATCACAAGTGTTCTCTTCCGAGTAAATTCTCCCCCCTTCCCTCCTTCCCTCCCTCCCTCCTCCTCTCCCTCCCTCCCTTCAACCTTCCCTCCCTCAACCTCTCTTCTGCTGCTGAGAAAAAAAATTCCATCTCTTCTATGAGATGACATATCCCATCACCTCCTGACCTACATCCAAATCTAATCACCTCCTAAAGATTCCTCCTCCAAATAGCAGCGAATTAGGTTTCTGGCCTCAATACAGGAAAAGGAAGGGGAAGGGTAAAAACATTTGCTATTCTATCTTCTATCTAACCCTAACCGATCTAATCTATTTATCTGTTTTTCCATCTGCCGGCCCATCCATCCATCCATACCTATCTTGTTCAAAATCCTAAGCTGACTTGAGTTCACATATTGTTGGCTTGGGCTGTGTTGGGTTGGGTTGGGCTGCCACCAGGGAGAGAAGCTAGAGAAACAAATGAGCAAAAGTGGGAAGAGGCGGGTGAAGCCTGTGGAGGTTAGTGATTAACAGTCCACTGGGAAACTACATAAAGGAGAAACACACCATCCTCTCTCTAATCACTCCTGTGGCTCCCATTACTTCGAAGGACTTCTCCCTGGCTTCTGAAGTAACATGGAAAGGGAGGGCAGCTGCCTCCTGAGGCTCTGGGAATGCAGAGGGTATGAGGGAAGGGAGAATAGTGTCTACCCTTTGAAGCTTACAGAAAGGCTAGTGTCAACAGTGTTCAAGTCCTTCAGGTACACAACCATGTACAGCCTTGGTAGGCAAAAACTCCTCTGAACTTGACCACCATGAGCCAGCACTCCCCAGCCTGTGGGTCTTAAGACTACTCACTCATGGCAAAGAGTCAGCAACTACTCCATTGCTTGTGCTAAGGAATGCAGACATTCAGACATGTTCCCTCAGTGTCCTTAAGATCTGTGTGCTCTTCCCTGGTGCCACAGTAGGGACCCAGAGCTCTTCCCTGTCCGGTCTGCTACTTCTGCATGGCATCTTCCTGAAGTTGAGAGCAGCCTGGATGAAGGATCTCTACAGTGCTGGCTTCCAACGTGGCTCTTATGGGACCACTAGAAGAGAAAACATCCCAGAAAGAAAAAGCAGAGGGCCTTGGATGCTGTGCCTGCGGCCAGGTGGCAAGATGAAGTGCCCTTCACTCGTTCCAGCTCAGACCTTGGTTCTGCCATGATGCTCAATAAGGTGCCTTCATTAGCTCAGGGATTCACATGGGCATGGGGTATGTCACACATCTTTCTGTAGCTCTGGCACTCAGCACACTGCCCAGTTCACAGCAGTTGCCAAAGAAAGGTTCACCGAATAGATGAATGAATGATTTCCTGAAAGAAAAACCAAACATGAGTCCAGGAGTAAGGCCTGTTGAACAAGTACCCTTAGTGTTACAAAAATCCTCCCGTGTCCTTTGCTGTAAAATTGAAAAATCTTGCCCAAGTTCAGGTAGAAACTGCCAAGGCAGATCATCGTTTATGATTTTCTTGTCCTAAGCTCTGTTTTCAAGATTCAAGCCAATTGTTATTCCTACAAGGAAAGACCAAAAAAATGCTATTTTGTCTATATAATTTACAAAGATATCAAATAGTTGAATACCTATGTCACTTGTAGTTCACTTATTCCATGATTGATAGAACCAGCAGTGGTGGTAGATGTATAGATCTGTAATCTTGGCTACTCGGGAAGCTGAGGCAGGAGGATAATGGTTTTAAAGGTACAGCGAGTGATAATGTGAGACCTTGCTTCAAAACAAACATACGAAGACATTACCTTTCATAGCAATGATGGTTAATCGGCACTGTCAGTTGCCTAGGAGACGAATTAGCATGTTTGTGAGGGCATCTCTAGACTGTGTTCATTGGGGTGGGAAGACTCATCCTAGGTGTGGGTGGCACCATCCATACCGTAGAGCACCATTTGAACGAAAGGGAGAAGGGAAGCCGAGCGCTAGCATCTGTCCATCCATCCCTCTGCTTCCTGACTGCAGATGCAGCGTGATCAGCCGACTTTCCACTCCTGCTCCCATTACTTCTTTGCCATGATGAGCTATGACGTCACCATAAAAGACCGTTCCCATGAACCAAAACAAAAGAAAACAAACAAACAGCCCTTTCCCTCCTCAAGTTGCTTCCATCAGATATTTTGGAACAAAAATGAGAAAATTAAGTGGTTAATGTTCCATTATTTGAATGAAAATACCTGCTTCTGACATGATACCCAAAAGGGGAGCGCTAGCCCTTCCTGAACTAACACGTTTATTCCTCCTCCATCTTGGAGAATTTCCAGGACCAGCAATGGTGGAAAGGCAATCTTTTCCTGTCTGCTGTGTGGGCCAGTGGTGTCCCGTCTAGACAATTCCCACACGCCCAAGTGATTGAATTTACCCTGAGAATGGATCCTTAGCCCAAACCCTAACACACTATCTAGTTTACAACTCTGGATGGCTTTTTCTGGGAGGGAGAGAGGGAGAAAGGGAGGGAGAGAGACAAGGAGGGAAGGAAGAAGGGACAGAGGAAATTATAATCTTCCTCAGTCATTCACCCTGGAGATTCATTGTGCTGGAAAGAGTCGTGTCTCAAGCATCGCCGTGTTGGATTCCCATGTGACCACAGCTTCTGCCATTGTTACTTTTCCTGCTGTAAGAAAAGGTGCATGCGGAGTTGACTGCCCTACAGGACTATCCCGGTGATAGATGCCGAGGTTAGGTCGCCTCTTACAGTGGGGCTTTTCATTTCAAGATAGCCCGTTTGGGATGCAAGTTGGCAGGAGCACAGACAGTCCATACAGCCACCCACAACCTGATCTACTAGTTGTGAGCGGAAACTTTTGAACGCGTTCCACCAGCCGCACAATGGTACTGTTTATGACTCTGTTCTCAGGGGGAAATGTTTGCTGTGTGAATAATACCAGGCACTTATGTAAGCCTCTTCACTTTCATGGAACTTCACGGGTGTCAGCAAATTCACACAGCACCCTGGTAAGGTAGCGAGGCATTGTTACGGTTCCTTTACAGAGAGAGAAACCAGATCGCAGCCTCAGATTTTTCCCAAGGCCTCAGGGACAATAAGTGGCATGGCTCCCTTTCCAGAGAGACTGGGCTGTTCTGCTGAGCACTGTGTCTAACTCACAGAAAGCCCTGCTAGGGTTCTCTCCTTGGCCTCACAGTTGCAGGGTACTGCTAAATCTTAAACACGTGTGTTAGGGTCACCTTACATCTGAGTTGGCTTGTCTGAGACAAGGCAGGGCCGTTTTATATGCATAGCTAATTTTATAGGCCATAATCACAAGACTATGGGGGCAGGGTGGGAAGAAAGCTAAGTGTCCATTAAACTCCATGAGGAAAAATGTCCTCAATTTCTACAATGTGGAATTGGTTTGTTGATTTCACCTGCAGCTTAAGAATGGAGAAAAGCTTTGTCTATGAGCTCTAGTACTATGCTAATACTTTTGATAGCAGGTTGCAGCCTCCAAAACTATCTACCTAAGTTCTAGTTCCCAATATTTTCACTGTGGCCCTATTTAACTAAAAGAGCTTTCTGGGTGTGGTTAAGGACCCTCAGATAAGCTACGTTTAGGGGCAGCGTGAGTCCAATGGCACGTGTCCTTAGAATAACAGCAATGGGAAATTCAAGACAGAGACAAGGAGAGGGGAAATGTATAAAATGGGAGGCAGAGGCTGGAGCCACTCAGTTATAAGCCGGGGGACTCCAAGGATTTCTAAGAGCTGCCAGAATCCAGGGGAGATGCGAACTCTCTCTTGCAGCTTCCATAAGGATCCACCACTTCCAACAATTTGATCTCAGGTTGCTGGCCTCTAGCTCTGTGAGACTGCATATTGCTGGCTTGCTCTGTGTGTGTTGGGGGGCGGGGCGCGTGGGCTTAGGTGTATGGTTGTTCAGGATAGAGGTTGGCGCTCTGTGTCCTCTTTCACTCTCCATCTCGTTGTTTTGAGGCAGGGTCTTTGTCTCATTGAACCCGGCATTCACTGACTGGCTAGACTGGCATTCCAGGGAGCTTGAGGGTCTGCTTGTCCCCTTCCCTGCCACTACAGGTGTGCACCTCCATCCTGTCTTTTACATGGGTCCTGGAGACTTCATGTCTTCATGCTTGACTGTCGGCCACTTTACACCTGGTTTATTTCCCTAGCCCTGCTAGTCCAAATAATTTTGTTGCATTAGTTAGTTAGTTAGTTAGTTAGTTAGTTTTGAATGGGTGTGGAGCAGAGCATAACTTTCTAGTATCTAGTCCTTTCCTTCTGCCATACCCTGTGGTCCCTGGGGATTCAACTCAGGTCATCAGGATTGGTGGCAAGTGACTCTACCCACTTAGCCTATTGTTCTCGTGGCCCATGAGTGCTTCTAAATGTCTTGTCAAAATTATTCATCCTGCTTTCATAACCTAAGCCAGCTATGGAGTTAGGCTCAACTCTAACAAGTGTCCTCTCTGAAGCCCACTAGTGTGGATGCTGTCCAGCAGAGATAATTCCTTGTATCTTTACTTCATGGTTCGAATCATGAGAAAAGCAACAGACTCCTGGGGCGTCCAAAATATGCATTTCTGTTATAATATGAAATATGTATTTTAAAGGGATTCATGCTGATAGCAATTCTGAGGAATCTCCTACTCTAGTTAGAAAACCAACCTTCTAAGACATCAGCATACTGAAAGGGAAGGTGTGGAGACCATGCGAAGATTCTGCAGAGTCCCACTGTGGAACGTATGTGCTTTTAATGTCCACACTAGCTGCCAGAAAGAGGCATGGGTCCTATCTCCACATAGAGCCGGCACTGTTAAGTGTTACATAGTACAGCTCTATGTTACGATAGCCATTTCCTAAATGAAAAAGCTACCTCACTCCCATGGAAAGTACCGCTTTGTGGCTTTCTCATGCAATGATTTTAATATGACTCTCCTGGCTACCAATAGGCCAACTCTATCATTTACTGTCTGGAGTATGAGAAGTAATACGGAAATCTCTGGTCCAGGAATCCCGTCACTCAGCCTCTATCAGCCTCTATCCGGGAAAGAATGGGCTTGAATGGATGTGTGCTTGCATGGATGTGTGCTTTCCCCATCCTGTTTCCAAGATGGTTCTCACCAGGTAGCACAGGTTTGTGGCTGGTCTCAAACTTGCCGTCCTCCTGCTTGGCCTTCAGACTTCTTCAATGACAGGTGTGAACTTCCATGCCAGTTTGGATGTATATTTTTATGTAAGGAAGGCAACTGCTTGAACTTTCTAGAGAAACAGTGTCCACCGGCTTTGCAGGGCTATTCTCTGAACTGCATTCCGTCAAACCCTTGTCTTTGCATTGTTTCCAATCCAAGGTGTGAGGGGGTTTGTTTTGCCCTTGGAAGTGTAAGAACATGTGAGATGCTGATGTTTCCAACTTAACTCAACAAGGGAAGAGCAAGGCAACCCGGTGGACCACTGGAGGCAAGACCATTCCCCAGACCTGGCACCTTAGCATGCTCTGGCTGCCTGTTCTCAATACCTTTTGCCTTGTTTAGTGACGTTTACTGGTCCATCAGAGCTGAACTGGCTGGCCCCTTAGATCACTACTGTGATCATGGCTGTGCTGACAAGACTGATCTGAAGAAAAGGCACAAGGGCAAGATGATATCTATAGCTCCTTCCCAGTTAACAGGACTCGGTGAAGAAATGGCCCTCCCAAAACGTTCGTGCATATGTGGGATAGTCCAGGTTGGATAATATTTAGTATCTGACTCAGTCGTCAGTTATTTTTATCAGATAGACAGTGTAGAAGCTGAAGGAGCCACATGCTTAAAACCTGGAGAGCCTTCCCCAACCCAAAATGAACAATCACTTTCAGTTTACGCCTGGCAAGGAGAAACAAATGTTTCGATGAAGCATCCCAAATTCTTAGAAGAGTCAAAGATAAGAGGCTGCCGCCAGCAAACTCAGCGTCCCTGGCCCAGTTTGGCGCTCTGTGCCTTGGCAGTGCTCCCACGGACAGGATAGAGGCTCTCTGGGAGATTGGAGCCCATTGGAAAGGCAAGCATGACTTAGCAATGATCTCCAGGTGCTCAGGTCCCTACTGTCCCCGCTCCATTCCGATTGTCACAGTGGGTTAATCGCTGACCATCTAAGGTTGGCTTGGTCTAAGCTGGGGGTGATTTTGAAACCTAAGAGGACAAAAGGAAGGCAAAGGGGGGCTCCTTCTGGGACTGCCCTGGGGGAAGGGACTTCTGCTGTTCCTAGAGATTCAGTTAATCTTTGTTTCTGTTCCACTTCACAGTTCACAAAGCCCCTTTCTCAGAATCCCAGGCAGACTGCCTCCCTTGCACCTGGGAGGAACTGCTGGAAAAAAAAAATTCTGCAACCAAAGAGAACGTTTAATTGACTTTTTTAGAGCAGTGGTTCTCAACCTTACTAATGCTACCACCCTTTAATACAGTTGTTCACGTTGCAGTAAACTCACCCATAAAGTTAGTTTTATTGCTACTTCTAGTTTTGCTACTGTTATGAATTGTAATATAATGTAAATATCTGATATTCATGATATGTAATATATAATCCCTGTGCAAGGGTTGTTTGAGTCCCCAAAAGGGGTTCCCACCCACAAGTTGAGCACTACTATTTTAAAGTATTATACATATATTATATATTGTATGTATATAAAGCACAGATTAGTTACTAAGTCCTATTCTCTCTCTTCAGTATTTATTTTCACCAGGAGGCGGGGTTTTCTATCTTCCTCTCTCCTCCTTTCTCTCTTCAGTCCATGGGTTCTCCCATTCTTTTATTTATCTGCAGTTAAGATTTATGGATATCTCACACTGGAAGGCATGAGACCAGGTGCTGATCTAAGATAAAAACACACTCCCTAAAGGTGGCAGCTGCAAAAGGAGACAGAACCAAGTTCTTCCCCATAAGATCTTAGTAGAGCCTCGAGGATTCTAGCCTTTGATGGTGAATGTAGGCGAAGGGGAAATGTTCTTGCTAGCTATCTCTGTGTGTGTGTGTTTGTGTGTGTGTGTGTGTGTGTGAGAGAGAGAGAGAGAGAGAGAGAGTGTGAGTGTGTGTGTGTGTGTGTGTATGTGTGTGTGTGTGTACACTATGTGAGAAAAACAAGGGAATTGAGGTTTATTTTGGCACACAGTTTCAGGGGCTCCAATGCCTGCCTCTGGGTTCCTGCCTTGGCTGAGTTCCTTTCCTGACTTCCTTTAGTGATAGAGTATGACCTTAGTTAGACCTTTGAACTTTTAAAAAGCAATACCCCCTCCTTCTCCATCAAACCTGATTTTGAGTATGGTGTTTTATCACAGCAATAGAAGCCCGAAGACAAATTTCCAGCCTCGTTCGTCAGCTCAAGGACAACCTTATTCTCGTGAAAACAACAGGGTGGGTCAGCTCTGTGGGTCAGCTGGCCAGGGACCATCTTTGTAGCCAATCTCAATGCCGTGCCTCCACCCAGGGCCAGAGGCATTTCATTCTTTTGACCAGAGAGCCTATGGTGATTACCTTTCTAGTGTTACCAGGAAAACAGTGGGTAGGCTCTAGCACCTTCATGAGGAAGGGGTCCATTCTCAATGGCCTCCACATCACTTCATCACCGTCTGGTCACCCAGCATCATGTAGGAGATGAGTTGAAATTGACGAACAGATACGATCCACTTCCACGATGCAAATCCAGACTTCCGGTTCCATGGCTATTGACCAGGAGGGATTGGAGGTTTGGTTCTATCTTCACATGTAACCTCTAGGCAGGGGTGCTCACTGGGGGGAAATAGTGATAATGAGACCTCCCTCTTGGCATTCCTGGCCTCTGGCCAGGTCAGAACCACAGATATTTTGGCTTCTGTCCAAGGATGAGAATCCCTCAATGTTCTTTCCCTGAACTGCCTGACTGGTTTCTATCTTAGCTTTCATCTCTTCCAGCGAAGGCAGCGTCAAAAGCATGCATGCATCCGACGAATTAAACTATAACTCAAAACTTGCCAAATTGTAAGTCTATGAATAGCTACCCATTTTGTAAATAAGATAACGTCTTATAGGAACACAGTGTTGCTGGCTGCTTTAGGTTGTCCATGGCTGCTTTGGGGTGTTGGGGGGGGCAGTGAGAAGGATGAGGAAATTGGTGAAAATACATGGCACACAAGCCTAAACCCATGTTACCGGGCCTTATGGGAAATGTTTGCACATGTGCTCCCCTCTTGAATACAACCACTGTCTTTATTATCAGTCTCCGAGCTTCTCCAAACAGCATGTTTTTTTTTTTAATCAGTTTTCACACCTATCACATATATTCCTGCATAAGTGTTACACACAAAGAAACAGCACAAAAGAACATGGGTGATCCAAGCCTGGAAACGACTTACAATCACATCCAAGAAACATCTGTCATGGTTAAACCATGTGACGCTGCATTTCCCACATGTAGCGAAGGTGATTGTGATAGCTAACTCAAAACCGAAGCCTAATCCAGAGGAAGAACAAGAAAAAGAGCTTTAACTTTCCCCAGTTTAGGATACTATCAGCCAAACCAAACTTCCTCTCTGGCTAAAATATGCTGGTGGAACTCACATCATCACAGTGAATATTGTTACAGCTGAAGGAGAAAGAACCCTGAACTGAACAAGGGTCAGTGTGGGGGCCCCAGAGCCTGGTATTGGTGTTGTGTGGATAACTATTATTCCGTAAATAATGCAGGACTCTGTTGGTCTTGGAAACAGAGCCAATTGTACATTTAATTGATGTTTTGACTCGTAGCCACATTCTCTTTTTCTCTTAAAGGAGAGCTCCCCTTCCAACCCCTAGCTTTTAGAAAGGTCTCCAGGAGGGCTGGGCAGTACCTCCTTTATACTCCCTGGGTGGCAGCACTCCTGTTGTAAAGTTCTGGCTTCACAAGATCAGGTAATTTAACACTGACCAAATAACCTTGTAAACTTTGTGGGAACCTCAGGACTCAGCCGCCCTAGAAAACACTTCTACCGGCCTTAGTAACTGTTAGGTATCTTTCCTTGAGGGCAAGAGGTAGATCGCCACACCTCTTTAAGTCTTTCTGGGGTCTTCCAGATCATCCTAGGGTCAAAACCCAACCCGACCGAGTGAGGAGCATTCTGAATGGGACGATCTGTGTGGGTGAGCTGTCTTTCTGCTTTTGTCAGGAGACAGCATGTCGGAGGAGCCTGGTGTTCTGGACAGAATCCAGAGTAAACAGCCCTGGAGGCAATGCTCCTTAAATGCCCAGGCTCCGGAGGGGCTCTCGGTACACACACAATGCCAAGCGCAACAAAAACACCACCACGGAACCCTCAGGAAAACAACCAGAAACCTATCGGCTGCAGTGTGCCAGCCTGGGAGTCTGGGCAATTAGAGACAGAAAGTTTCAGCTTCATGAATATTCAACACAAGTCAATAAAAGTGCTTTTGGAAAGTTCCCATCTAGAATGTCGAGCTCGCTCCATAGTCATCTTCCTTCCAAAACATGTGACACGAGAGCTTCCCTTTTCCTTTCCCAAGAACGCTGGAAGTGGGCTAGGTTTTCCAGACCAACCTGCAAAACAATGACTTTCCCACCCCTGAGCTTTAACTAAGGCAGACATTAACTTCTGGGAGGGAGGAAGTGCTGGTTTTAGAGAAGGTTTTCAACTCTGAAATTATTCAAGATTAGTGGAAGTGTGTAAATGTTTTGACTCAAGCAGTTAGAAAAGGAATAACTAAAATTTGAATCTCCCCTCCCCCATTTAACTAAGAAGAGTTTAATGCATGCTATCTGCTCTCTTGCTTGAATTTTGACACACTTGCTTCAGAAATGAGCAGGAATATTCACTTCAAAGCAAGTGAAGCTTAGGGAGACTGAACATCTGGTTAGAGTTCTGGGCTTGTCCTGTTGGCCAAGCTAGTGATTATTATCCATCTTTTCACTAAGTATTTCAAAAGCATAGAAACTTAGAAAGATTAAGAAAGTCTCTAACTGTCTCAGAACTAGGAAGCTGAGCCTCAATCAAACAGGGCAAAGCCAAGGATCTGCTACGAAGGTGAATCTAGTCACGGTGGCTAAGGGAACAAGACATCTTCTCAATCTGAAAATTTGATGAATGAACCAGCCAAGGTAGATTACCAGGAGAGAAGGCCTGTGGACAGACGTATGCTGCAGAGAGGAAGCCCAGGGAGCAAGGGTCCAACAACGTGCTTCCTCATTGGTGGGTACATGGCTAACTTGGAGGGATAGAAAGCGATCTGGACAAGACAGATGGGATTAGCCTAGAGCTTAGAGCTTAGAGCTTGAATTCCCTTTGGAATTCAAGACCAACCGCATACAGTTACAAGTCCTCTCTTTAAGGCCATTGGTAATGCAACTTCAGGGAGGCCATGGGAGGCCACTGTGTTCTCTTTGGCAACAGGCTTGGTTTTTAGGCAAGTGCCAAGGTAAACCTGCAGCTAGCAGGTGCTGACCTTCAAAGACTTAATTAAAAATAACCACCCTACCGGGATGCTATACACAGCAGTGAAACTGTAGGATTTGTTGTTTTCTTCCCCCAGCTTCATTTTTGAGGCCCTCTTGTTTTCTATAGATTTGTAGGAATTTGTTCTTTGTATGAAAAAATGTTAAGCTTGCCAAGAAACCCTACCACTTTCATGGGCAAGTACAGACAAGACCAAAATAAGTGACTACAGTCAAGCCAGCCTGCTGACTTCATGACATGTTCTAAAGATGGAGGCCATCCAGAAATGGAGAGAGCGTGCGACCTCTGACCTTTGTAGGATGTTCCCTGTGGGCATTCTCTTCTGCACTACATAGTCACTGAGTAGCAGCTACTTGCATCGGACTTTGCTTTCAGTGCAAGGATATTGGAAGGAAGTAAAAGAAGGGAGCCTCCACCTCGTAGGGCATCTTTGTGAGCTCCCTCCTGGATTCACACATTCCCTGAGCTAAGCCTCAGATGGACCAGTTATCTTAACCAGGAGCTGGCAGCAACAGCTCTGTCCTGGGGTCAGGATGGGAACCGAGGCAGCCATTTTCCTAAGCCTCCATCCACACGTCTCTGTCCCGACTGATGACCCAGAATCTCCACTGAGGCATCTTTGGAAGTCCTCACTTGGTTATAATGGAACCACAAAAGGGACTGTATGCAGAGACCTCATAAAGTGGTCCTAGTGGTCACAGGGGGAAATCACCATTGTTTCCCAGTCCTTAGAGATCCCTGTTGGGGGATTAAGAGCTTCTGCAGACCACAAATGAATAAAAACATGAAGAAAAGAAAGAGCAGATGCTTAGCTTTGCAACGTTAGCATGGTGCAACTCAGCACAGTAGAAATAATAGTGAGAATTGAGGTGTTTCGTTCCTTGGCAATGAAATAGTTTGAGTATTATGGTCTGTGTTCTCTTATTGTGGTCTTCTCCATGTCTGCCATGTGTAGCTGCAGAGGTAACAGGACTGGGCTCTGGGAAATAAAGTGCTGTCGCCCCAGGTCTGGGAGATGAGAGGCATCCCACAAGGGAAGGGAGCCTTGGCAGTTTGGAGGAAGATTTCAGGATGCAAAGGAAGATTTAGGTCAAGCTTTATTTCTGGGGAGATAAAGGCAGAACGTAATGGTTAAATTTAGGACACACCACATTGATTGGCTGCCACAGGCTCTTTCTGCTCCAAGTGGTCCCTCGCTGCCCAGCACCTTGGCCTTAGAATAACTCAGTCCTGGGAATAATGTCTGCTGAAGTACCTGGGTCAGAAGTGATCCTGTTCTGAACCGAGTTTTCTTATCAAAGACATTCTCTTAGATGCTCTGCTCTCAGTAAGAATTTGCTGGGACCAGGGGTTAGCAGAGTGATAGAGCCTTGCCTAGGGTACAGGAGGTTTGGGGTTGGTCCCAGCATGGCAAACAAACAAATACATTTTAAAATTGGAAAATTAGCCTTTCCTGACCTAAAAAGGGTTTGAGGATGTCAAAGCATCACACTGTATAGGAATAAAAAAGCAGATAGCGCTTCCATTTTGTCAAATAACTCACAATACAGAACAGACATCTTCTTCATGCTGAAAATTACCAATCTCTTGTCTAAATGTTGATTCACTTCTAGTGTTTTAACCTTCATTGCCCTGGATTACATTAAGGGCTCCGTTAATGTGGTGATGGAGAGCAGAGTGTCTGGGCCATCTCTTGCCATTATTTTCCGCATCTATGAGTATGGTTCATTCACCTTCACTGGGTTCCTCTGCAAGCTCGGGGAAGGCTGAGAATGAACCAAGGTCAACATGCCGCGTTTGTAAGCTCCAGTGGCGTTTGATTGGAATGTCACTTCCTGCGTTCTCATTTCTATTCTTCACTTTAAATTTGATGGCCAGTTCCCTCCACTGATGATTCGCAGTGTGGAATGTCCCCTGAGTTATCACTAGGAGACAAGGAGGCTCAAAACGACCTACTTTGCAGTCCAGTTGTGAATTCCCATTGACAGACACAAGGTGACCTGCCATCCAGAGACTTTGCAAGAAGCCATGTGTTTGGTCACCAACACACGTACGAAGTGATTTATGTACTGAAGAGCTAACAGTCTCGAGTTCATGTTTCTTACAAGTAACTCAGTTCCAAGCCCACACTGATTGACATTCAAACTGTGTTGCTTCTGTTTAATAACTCAACTGTCATGACTGAAATTGGTGCATGCTGAAAGCCAGCCAAGGAAAGGCTTTCTGCTTCTTGGCACATAATCCTGTGTGACTACAGCAGAGAAACGATAGCACACGTTACAGAAGGTAACAGTGGAGGGCACATTTAAAGAAGGCAGTACAGATTTATTTTGCCAAGTTGGTTTTTTTCTTCCCCTTTTGTGAAATTGCAGGGTGTGGCCACGGAACACTATTGTTAATTGCTCATTGCAAATCCAACCCACACATCTCTCCTCGCCCAATGGCTCTTCTCGCTTAAGATAACTCCACCCAGTTCACAAAGCAGTAGGGAAGATATTTCCTGTCTTCGTGAAAAACACTTCCATCCTCTTGCTGCTTGGGGAGGAAGTGGAAAGAGAATACTGATCCTACACAACAGGATACAGAGCTCTGTGCTTGGGTCTCACCGCTTAGCTCTGATTTTACGAGCAGTTAGAACCTCTGAGCGTTATTCCACACAGGGAGCCAGAGCAAGTCTAAAGGAAGTCGAACAGAGTAGTAAGTCTCACACACATCAGAGATTCTTTCTATAACATCCCATATCTCTGTGGCTTGGCTTTCTTGGGTCTCTGTACATAGTGTGTGTGTGCGCATGAGCACAGGACAGTTATGAGGGGAGCAGGCATGTGTGACCCATCTCTGTGCATGCTCTTGTGGAGGTGGAAAAAGGCACTGAAAAGGACCAGTGCATGGCAGAGGAAGGGTTGGGGTAGGCAGGACCATCCAGAGAGCACACTAACGTCTTCATGGTCAAAGAAGAGTTCAGCAAGGGTCACAGTGTCTTAGCTCAGACTTACCGGAAACAGATACTAAATATACATCATGTAGGGATGGGGGTCCCAGAATATCAGGAAAGTCAGAGAAACGAACCTGGAAAATGAGGATTCCTAAGGGGTGATATTTGAACATGTGTCTGAGTGTCCCACCCAAGAGACAAGACAGGTAAGGAAGGCATTTGTATGTCAAATCTTGCTCTAGTTGCGGGTTGTCTTGTTGTCTATTAACTTGTGACCAGCCCTGCATGCAAGGTGTTCGTTCCTCTAGGAGGGCCAGACCAGCACAAAAGCAGATTTCTTCCCATAGAAAGCCATCGGGAATCTACAGAACTGTGGGATAGTAAGGGATGTGGCTGGGCCTAGCCTCTTTTATTGTGTCCCAATGTTGGTCTAGTCACTGTTTGAGTACTTCATCTGTAACTTTTTAAGGATGACCGGGTAGCTGTAGAAGAACTTCATTTCTCATTTAACTGAAGAGTATTGGTTGGAACCAGGCACCGTGGGCTCAACAGTAGAAAGTACTGACAAACACTCTTACTGAAGACACTGTTCTTTAGACTCTGATCTCAGTGGTGTAATCCACATGTGAATGAACACACTGGATCACACTGGAGTGCCTGTTAGAGCTCCTGACACCAAACCCAGCCGAGGGTGTAAGTGCACAGCCAATGCTGCTGCTGTCTGAGACTGCAGCCTGGCGGTGCTGAGTCAGTATCTCTGGACCCCAGCCTACCTTGGCCATGGCAAGCTTCCTCCTCCCTGGCTTTGACAAAAAGAGGGCTCAACCTCCTCTAGCATTTGTTCTCTGTGTGAAGGGAGCTCCTACAAGAAGCAACAGGACTGAACCCTCCCTGGCCCCTCAGCATGTCCCTGCTTGATTTGCAGTCTGCCTCATCCGACCAGTCGTGAGGTCTCAGTGCCCAGAGCGATCAGCAAAGCGTCCCACTCCCTGTTTGTGCTGGCTTGTGTCCCCGAGACTCACTGGAGGTGTCGGCTAAAGCTGTTTACTGGCTCCATCTGAAAACACCTCGAGGTGTTCTTAAAACTCTCTTTCCAGCTGCAATAGGGACAGGCATGGCAATGAGGCAAGAAACCAGAGGACATAACTAAACAAAATGGCCACAGGGCAGTTTAGAGGAACTTTTGAATAAGTAGCCTGTTAGTTAAGCCCAATATTGTTTTTGCATTAATGCATGCACACAGGATTCATAAATAAATAAATAAATAAATAAATAAATAAATAAATCTTCCTGTCATTTGTAGATCTCCCTCCCCTGCACAGAAGTTAGGCTAAGTCCAGCCTGAAGGAGCAAAGCAAGACAGAGTAGGATTAAATATCACTTTAATATGCTTGAAAAATAATAGCACAAAAATAGCTAATGCCACCATACAGCTTCCTTGCTGACTCTGTGTGTGTGTGTGTGTGTGTGTGTGTGTGTGTGTGTGTGTGTGTCTGGACCATATGATGCTAAGATGTTGGTAGAACTACATTACATAAAGAAAAGGCCTCAGTCAGCTCCTATAGACTCAGCAGCTTCCAAAGGGAAATGAAAACTATTGAGGCCACATGTCCACACTTAAAGATACACCCTCAAAGAAGAGCTCACAGGATCCGCAGCCTGTTCCTGTCTTCACCTCTCCACACTTCCCCTGGGTTAGAATTCTTGCTTTGTTCTGATGCACCACAGCTCTGTTCTAGAAGGAAACTCCTAAGGCTTCCAAGCTCTTGATCCCCGACACTTGTCTCCCAGAGTCATGCGTCCAGCCCCCTGCCTTACCCAGGCCTGACCCACAGGACCTGGCCGCCTGCATTGGCTCAGATACATATGGGGATTCGTCAGAAGGGAAAGTGAAGGAGTCAGGAGAGGAGTGGGTGAGCAGTTGTACAAATGGGGAGCTCAAAGAACAGGGACAGAAAATCCCAGCTCTGCCTCCCTTCCCTTCCCTTCTGTAGCCCAAGAATAACATCCAGGTATCGGCATCACTGCCTCCCACGGGCAACATGATCTCCTTTGTCTTGTATTGAACTTTTGAACAGGACAAAACCCAAATTCTGTTTTCTCCCTTCACTTGAGTCAGATGGATTTAAGAGTTGCTTCTAAAAGTCACCAGAAGGTTAGCCTGTGAACCAAGACCAAAGACTCTCACTGGGTTCTCCTCTCTGGGGTGTCTCTACAGCAGAGGAACTTTGACAGACCTAAGACAGAAACACTCCTTAGAGATGAAACAGGCACAGAGTCCCTTGTCAGAGTGATGTACAGAAAGACAGAACTGACCAGGCAGGAAGTCCTCCTACCTGGAGAGTTTGCGTCCTAGTTGGGCAAGGAAAAAGGCAGCTGTATGCCCAGTCATTGATATCCATTTATGGCATGAGTGGTGTCTATTCTCTTATATTTTGGGTTGCAAGCCTAGCCTTTAACGGCTGAGCCATTTCTCCAACCCAGTGGTGTCTATTCTCAACCTTCACTCCAATAGCATTTCTGTGTGTGTGTGTATGTGTGTGTGTGTGTGTGTGTGTGTGTGTGTGTGTACATGCATGCATGCATATGTGCAAGGGTTTCCTATGTATATGAGCTGGGTCAAAATCAGGTGTCCTCAAGTCACCTGGCCAGGTTCTTTTTAGACCCAGCATGTCTCACTGACCTGGAGCTCATCGGCTGGGCAGCGAGCCCCAAGGATCTTTCTGTTCCTGCTTTCTCGGGCTCAGAATTACAGTTGCCACCATGACCAGATTTTTAGGTGAGTGCTGGGATCTGAACTTAAGTCCTCTGTACTGCAAGTACATTGCCAAGACCGCCCCACCCACTTGTATTTACTTAAAGTAACTGTTTTAAGAAACAATTTATACCCATGGGTGTTCTACCTGCATTAATGTCTGTATACCACATGTGTGCCTGATGCCCTTGGAAGACAGAAGAGGACATCGGATCCTCAGGAACTGGTAGTTATGGATGGTTGTGAGCTGCCATGTAGGTTCTAGGAACCAAACCAGGTCCTTTGAAAGAGCAGCCAGTGCTCTTAGCCACTAAGCCATCTCTCCAGTTCCCCAGTAACACTTCCTAAAATAGCATTTAGTTGTTGAGTCAGTAGTTATTACAAACCCCTCCAAAAGGACTTCAGAGCATAAAGTAGTATGCCCAGTGTATGTCTTTAAAATGCAATGCATGGGAATAATAGAGCCTTGAAAAGACATAGGAAAAAGAGAAGGAAGAGGATGAAAGGGGGAGGAGGAGGGAGAGGAGGAGGGGGAGGAGGAGGAGAAGGAGAGGAAGAAGAAGAAGAGGAGGAGGAGGAGAGGAAGAGGAGGAGGGGGGAGGAGGGGAAGGAGGAGAGTTAGAAGAGGAAGAGGAGGAGGAGGAGGAGGAGGAGGAGGAGGAGGAAGAAGAAGAAGAAGAAGAAGAAGAAGAAGAAGAAGAAGAAGAAGAAGAAGAAGAAGAAGAAAACAAATACGTTGTTCATTAACATTGGTTGTGCCTACTTTTTGATGAATTCAAATACATTTCCACTAAACTTCTTGGGAATGAAATCATGCAAGACGTTCAATGTAGCACACACTTAAACCATCTGTATCATTTCCCCAATGCTATTTAACTGAGGGATTCCTGGGAGGGATGTTGACAAGAATGGCATGTTTGGAAGATCTAAAATGAATGGTAAATGTTGTGTTAAAATATATCTATTCAAATCTGAACTCAGTTAAATGGCCCCAGAAAGGGGGAGAGTGACGAAAGCACTAGGATGTCCTGGGTGGTCATCATATCCCAGGCACTGTCCCAAGTGCTTGACAGGTAGCTTTCTAAAGCATAGTTACAATCCCATGTTCCAGATGCTCTTATTAGTCCCACTTCATAAATGGCAGGTAGGCACCCAGTCTGGTGTGGAAACCTGTGTATGGGAAGTGGGTGCTGTAGGTAGCAAAATTGGGAATTGAGAAGAAAGACTGAATCCAAATCATTTGCTTTGAACCTGTATGCCGTGAGGCTTCTCAGTGCCTAAGATACAAGTGCTGTTCTTGAACCATGTTTTTAAAATGTATTCATCCATTAATATATATTTAGTAATAGCATGCCTGTCAAAACTGCACCCTAGGTGTTGAGCATGCAGTTGAAAAATAGACGAGATTCCCGCTCCTGATGTTTACATTCCAGTCTGGATGGAATACAAATATAATAGAATCCTAGAAATAAATAGAATTAATATAAGCTTCAGCAAATGCTAACATAGAAATGGAGATCTTGTGACATTAAATAAAGGAGGAAGTTGCTTTGAGCCTAAATTCTCATGGGAGGCTGGCAATGGATTGCACGCAGGTAGTTTATTTTGTAAGCTGATCCAAAAGACAACAGTCAGGAAGAGGCAAGCAAATAAAGAAGAAATGCTAACAGTAAGAATCGTTTAAGACTTATTGTGCCACTTAAGGACAATGCTGTGGGTCCTAGGGATATTTCTGCTTGGACACCAAGAAGCCATGTAGAATTCACCTCCAAAATGCCCCCTGGAAATGTATGATATAGATCCTTTAGCTCCCACTGGCCCGTGGGTTAATTTCCCATTCCCAGGCTTACAGGCACAGCTCCTCTGTGTCATCAGAGAAAGCCTGAAGCAGGAATTGAGCACATGAGGCCAGGTGCTCTCACGGGACACCAGGACAAGGCTGCTGTTACTGCAATGGCTGGAGGAACGGGGTGGGCTCAGAGAGTAGAGAGGACAGAAAAGGTGATGAATTTGGGGGTCTGCTGCAGGTAGGTGCATCAAAGAAGGCTTCTCTGGGGAGCTGGTATCCAGACTGAGCTATAGGGAAGGGGGAAGGGGGAAGGGGGAAGGGAAGGGGGAAGGGGGAAGGGAAGGGGGAAGGGGGAAGGGAAGGGGGAAGGGGGAAGGGGGAAGGGAAGGGGGAAGGGGGAAGGGAAGGGGGAAGGGAAGGGAGAAGGGAAGGGGGAAGGGAAGGGGGAAGGGAAGGGAGAAGGGAAGGGAGAAGGGAAGGGGGAAGGGAAGGGGGAAGGGAAGGGAAGGGAAGGGAAGGGAAGGGAAGGGAAGGGAAAAGGGGGAAGGGAAGGGAAGGGAAGGGAAGGAAGGGAAGGGAAAAGGGAAAAGGGAAGGGAAGGGAAAAGGGAAGGGAAGGGAAGGGAAGGGAAGGGAAGGGAAGGGAAGGGAAGGGAAGGGAAGGGAAGGGAAGGGAAGGGAAGGGATGGGAAAAGGGTGTGACCTAAGCAGAAGAATGCCTTGAAAGGTGCTAAGAAAGAATGAGACTCTCCAGAATTGAGAAGGGAAGAAATGGTGAGGAGGAAAAGTGTGACCAGTGTCCCATGTTAGCTCAGGAGGGGCAGTGGCTAGAGTGTGCAGAACCATGGACAACAGGATGTTACATTTTCATATGAACTTATCGATGAGTCATAAAACACCTGTACTCCAGACTTTGGCCAGGAGTCATGAAAGCCACGGAGATGGAAGACTCATCAGTATGAATCTGGGAGGTTTTCCTACACAGGAAAGTATAAAGGAGCATCAGCATCATTGGTCAGTCTTCCTGGGGCAGGAGCAGGGCTTCCCTCCAAGTGAAGGCAAGGCATATCATTAATTCAGGGTTGTTGAGCTCAGGCCTCTCGCCTGCAGTGTAGAGTCAACAGATGAGAGTCCAGACTGTATCACAGGTCTGGATCCCAGCATTGGGAAGAAATCTGGATCAGGGTAGCATAGACACTATTTGAGGACTGGCTGTGTTAACATTAACCATTGCTTGACAGTAATAATAACTTTTAAATCTTGAGACTTGTAGAATAAGAACTTTAAATGGACCAGGCAGGAGTGGAATATGCCTTTAATCCCAGTACTTGGAGGCAGAGACAGGAGGATCTCTGTGAGTCAGGTCTACAGGTTCCAAGACAGACAAAGTCACCCTGAGAAACAATGTTTCAAAAAACAAAACAAACTAACCAACCAAACAAAACCAATAAAACCTAAAAAGAAAGAAAAGGAAAAAAAAGAAAGAAAAGAAAAATGGAGCACTGAGTGTCTCCCCTTAAGTTTCTTTTCATCTTTCCCTAGAAAGCCTTTCACCTTGATTTCACCTACATCAGTTGTACTGGACCCAAAGGAGGCTTTAGCATCCTCTACAAAGCAACAAAGCTCCGCACCCTTAAGATTTTTGTTGACTTAGATTGCCTGTGTTTATGTAAATGTATTTCCTCCACGGTTCTAAGCAACGTGAAGCACTTGCACTTGGGAGTCATGCAACATCCACTTGCTTGCCTACCAGACCCTCTAGCTCCCAGGGCCATCAGTACATCCTGTCTCTCTAGTACCTTCCATGGTTGTCTCAGTCAGAGCAGCTAAGTGCTTAACAAGACCAAACTACCAGTGAGGTAAGGCATCAGATGCTGATTTCTTATTTTTGTCACATCACCATACAGGCTCAGAAGGACTTGGTACTATACAGTCATTTGAGCATCAAGGCTGGACCCATCTTCCTGCTCCATCTTCTTTTAAGTCTTTAGAATCCACTCTATTTAGCAAAAGAGAAAAAAAAAAGCATGTGGGAAAGGTCTCAAAACTTACAGGTGGTGATATACTAACAGTGCAATGGAGAATTGGTCCCATGGCCTTCCCTGGTGCACAGGAATCCAGAGGAAATATCACAAGAAGAGGACATCTGGGATGCTTCTGACTATCAGTGCTCTCTACTACAGTGGAGAGTAAAGAAGGCAACACTAATACCTTCACAGGGACTTCCAGAAACACCAAATGTGTTTTATCATCTGAAGCTTAGGAGAAACTCAAAACTCAAAGGATGTAGGTATGATCAGACAACTTTCAAAACAGAAAGGTGAGTGTGTGTGTGTGTGTGTGTTTTGGCAAGGAAATGCGGCTGAAATGCACCTCAACAAAGAGTGCTTGCTCAGCATGTAGAAAACCCTGGGTACCATAAAGAAGTCACAGAGGCTCACACCCAGGATTCCAGCATTCAGGAGGTAGAATCAGGAGGATTAGAAGTTCAAGGTCACCCTCACTTGCATGTCTGTTTTCAAGCCAGCCTGGGATGCATGAGACCCTGTCGTATAACAAAACGAACAAGTAATCAAAACATGCCACCAACTACCACATCAGTGCATTATGCTATGTATACACATAGATATACCTCATTTGTTTCAAGTAATTAAATACTCAAAAATATTTAAATGAAGTACATTTAGGGTTCTCTTTCTTTTATAGCTGTGACACTTCTAAACTTCTATAGACCCCTTTAAAAAGTTGTGATAAAATAGATGTCATGTAAAATTTAGCATCTTAACTATTTTAAAGGAACGCTTTAGTAGTATACGGCACCTGTATGCTGTTTCATGTGCAGCCTCTGTAACTCCACAAATTCAGCAAGGTAACTTGACAAAGAAAAGTAGTAAGATCTAGTTTATAATTCACCCACGAAAGCTGACTTCTCTGTGCTGAGAGACACTTGTTTGGCTTTTCAAATTAGCAAAATGTGAGTGGTAAGCTCTGCCATCTTAATCTTTTGGGGGGAACATTGAGAATTGGGTCAGGGGCCTTGCACATGCTAAGCACTCTACACCACCGAACCATAGAGAGCCCCAGCTCATATTAAACCTTTGTGCACACGCTTCAGTAACAGTAAATACAATCACATTGATAGATAACATCCATGACTTCACCTCTAGTAAAACTGATACTCTATTAAACAACAATTCTTACAAAACAAACAAGAAAATAATTATTTTGTTTGCCATCCGTGGTGATTACAATTCTTTTTGTCTCTACAAACTTGAGCACCATAAGTACCCTCTAAGGGAGAAGAAGCTAGTGTTCATCTCTTTGTGAGTGGCTTATTCCACCTCGTTCAATGTCCTCAAAGTTCTTCCACATTACAGCATGCCTCAGAACTTCCTTTTTTTCCCTAAAGTTGAAGAATAATGATAATTACAACAATTATCCCCTTCTGTGTGCATACCACATTTTGTCGATTTGCCCATCATTGGACATTTGGGTTATTTGAATAATGTGAAGGCAGATATTATTATGTGAAGATGGAGAAACATGATGTGCTGCACACTCAGTGAAGTGTGTGTGTGTGTGTGTGTGTGTGTGTGTGTGTGTGTGTGTGTGTGCATGCGCGCGTGCCCGCTCATCAGGTTTGCATCATTCTCCTTCTCCAGACTCTGAATAGGCAGAAAACTCTTAACTGAGCACAGGGCCCTTAATTCTGCCATTCTTGTTCTTTAGTCCCACTGAATAAGTTCTTTTGCAATAAACTCATTTCTTAAATTGGTATTTAATTGAAATGACAACTTCATAATTCAAATCATAACTTTGTAAAAAAAATCTGGTGTATCATTCAAGCAATGGAGTTTAATATTGAACTAGTGGGTTATTTGTTATCAAGGCTAATCATTCTGTTAATTATCTTTGGGTACATATTTATTATTATATCCTACAGAGGTTAGAGTCCATAAAGAGAGTACAGAGTGAGGATACCAGGAAAATGTTGTCTAACTAAGCAGAGCTCATAGGGGCCCGTAGGGATTGAAGCAGCAATCATAGAGCCTGCACGGGTCTGTGCTAGGACTTCTGCATTTAGGATATGTTTGTTCCTTGGTGTTTCTGTGGGACTCCTAATGTTGGGAGTGAAAGTGTCTCTGACTCTTTTGTCTGCTTTTGGGACCCTTTTCCTCCTACTGGGTTGCCTCTTCCAGCCTTGATATGAGGGCTTTTGCGTAGCTTTCTTGTCTCTTGCTATGCTGTGTTCAGTGGATATATCTGGGAGAGCTGCTCCTTTATTGAGAGAAGTGGAGGAGGAGGAGGAGGAGGTCTGGGGGAGGGGAAGCTATGGAGGATGGGAGGAGTGCAGGGAGAGGAAATTGTGGTCAGGAAGCATTGAAAACAAAACAATGCATAGAGTGCAGAGCCCTCCCTCTCCCCTACTTTAGGGATAATGCAGAGTGTGATAGCTAGCCCTTTCAGAGCCTGTTCTCAACACATCCATGTTCATCAGTATCCAGAATGAAGTTAACAAATGATTCAGAATGCCACTGTCCCATGGGTGGGTAAGTTTGATGATCACTGGGATAAAGCTTTCATTTTTATAAGACACAACTTAATAGAATGGGGTGATTAGGTGTTTAATAAATACTCAAAAATGGCCGAAATATAAATTTTTAAAAATCAGTTGTTGCAAATTGGAATTTTCTCTGCCTATAACTTTTAAGACTTTTGTTAATTATTAGGAACATTGGATATACTGTGCAATGCCTGTATGTGTCATGCTGGGGAACTTACAGCCCCTAACATTATCAAAAGTTGCCCATCTATCAGTATGCCTCTTTATTCTATTATCAGCTATAAGCCTAGTGTCTTAATGGACAGTAATTTTTTTTCTGAAAACTCTCACCTCTGTCTCCATTATTGGTACCTGGACCCAGGGGATGATGGAGACATGAAAGCAATTCAGGTTACACATCACAGTGATGTGGAAAGAGCTCCCACATACCTTCACTAATGCAGTAGTGCACATAGAGTTCTAGTCTCTACTTGCTAGCAGCTGGAAAGCCATCTCTCCATGAGTCACGTGCCCAGTCTGTGGGAGGGCCTTGAGGACAGTCACATGTAGGGGAATTCAACTCTACGCTCTCAGGGATTCTAGTTGAGTTTCAAGAATTAAATTGACACACATAGACTAATGCAACAAAAGCATACCAATTCAACATGTTTTACATGACTCAAGAGTACCCATAAGGAAATGACACGAAGAAATGCAGACTCTACATGTTTCTGTGTGAAGTTTAATAAGAAAGAACCTAGCCTGGCAAAATAACTCAATTATTTTTGGAAACTAAAAAAAGATAAAACCTATTTTAACAAGGTCTGTTTGTACTGAATTCTCTTGGCTCTAACTCCCCATCAAAGAATGTTTCTCCTTTCCCTGGTACAGGGAGAACATCTTTCCCAGGAGTGTCTTATCTCATGTTTTCTGGAAGCAAAGGGGAGGAGATTAGAGGGCTCTTCTTACATCTGCTGTTTCTCAAATATCTTTTGCTCAAGGTAATCTTTCCGTCGGCGTTGGGTATGAGATTTGGGGTACACATTCTGCCAAGCTTAGACAGTTGGGCCTCCAGATCACTCACTAGTGGTGAGCACATTGTAGGTACTAAGCGCAAACCTCATCTTTTCTGGCTTGTTTCCCGCCAACCAAAGAGGCTCAGCCAGCCACCTAGAGTCCTGATTGGTCCTCCATGAAGTTCCCACTCTACTGGAATCTCAAGTTCATATACATTTTCTTTTTAATCTTCCATGGGCATGATAAACTCCCATACAGCATATGGGCGTGTAGCTTCTTTGCCCATACCACAAAGGACCACAGCTATTCATTGCCCTTCAGTGAATTAATAAAGAATAAATATTAAAGAATACCCCTACTTAATTTTCTTCATGACTTGATGATTCCAGGATGGGCAAAGAAAAGATGCTGTCGTTTCCAAAATGTTATAGAAATGGGATCTTTGTTTATATTTCCCTTGTTTTCCTTTCCTTTCCTTTCCTTTCCTTTCCTTTCCTTTCCTTTCCTTTCCTTTCCTTTCCTTTCTTTTCTTTTCTTTTCTTTTCTGTTTGATTTTCGAATTGGACCCAGCCACACTGAAGTTAGTGCTCTCCAGCCCTATAGGATAAACACCCTTTCTGGGCCCCACTTGAATCAGTATCCACACATCTTATTCCAGTAACATTATTAAAACAAGGCATGGTGGTACATACCTGTCATATCACCACTTTGGAAGCTACGGCAGGAGGATTATTATGACTTCTAGGCCAGCCCCAGCTACACAGGAAGATGCTATCTCAATATCAATGATGACAATAATGTAACATGCAGATTGCCCTCTAGAAGGCCAGCTGAGGTTGTTCCTCTGTTCTGAAACTGCTACCCCTGAGACCCCCAGAGTGCTGCCTTGAATGTCTTCTTATTCTCTTTACTCGTTGTCCCCTCCCATCTCTCCTTCCTCTCACAACTTCCACAAACAGTCAGGTCAAGGTCAGATCAAGGGACTATCATGGCTGAAGGAACTAAATTTAGCCACAAAAGTCCTCTTCCCTGTGAAAAGACTGATGCTGGGTCAAGTGCCTTTAGATTCTTGCAGACAAAGAAAAAGAAACCTCCTTGAAGAAAAATGCCAACTGACTGGCTCTGCTTGCCCCCAAGCCAACCTTGCTGAAGGTTCCAGGGACAAATGCTCCAGGAGACATCAGAACACTTGGATCCCATCTCTAGCATTCTGCGTTATACTTGAACTCAGCCCTAGGAAATTCTCTTCAGCTTTGTCCTGCCCCAGTCACCATGCTGGCTGAATGGGGTCACTGTCCCCTTACTTTAGTGCTGTTGTTTATAGGGTTTTAAGACTCCCCCCCCCCCACCAAGTCAAGTAAGAGATCTCTAGCTCTTGCAGCCACTAGTGCCACCAACCTGGAGGGACTTCTGGAAATGGCCTTAAAAGTTGGCTTCCTTATGATATGAGAAGACCAAACATGATCACTAAGAAACTAAGAATTGTAGGGTCTTCTGTGAGGAGAATTTGATACCATCTAGCTGTGTAGGACTGGGTTCATTTTCTCCACTAATTACTGAATATTTAAAAAGTAGAAAAAGTTTGAAAGTCAAACAAAGCCAAAGTTTAGTCAAAGAGGATAATTTTATCATGGTTTAAGAGAAAAATTCCAGGACATGTAAGCTGTAAGTCTCAGCAGGTACCCAGGAGGAGGACAATGGAAGCAAAAAAGGGCCTGATATGTGCGCGCGTGTGTGTGTGCTTGTGCATGCACTGCGCCCACACACCCGCACACACACAAACACACACTCACATGCCCAAGCATAAGTATACGTGTGTTTGGGGGTGTGGGGCACAGCTAGAGTTAAGCAGGCATGGAAGACAGACACCTGGTAGACAAGGAGTCACATGGTAGGAGCTTTGGACAAAGAATAAGGAAGCTCAAAGTACAAACAAATAAACCAAACCAACCAACCAACAACAACAAACAAAACCTAGGTTCAACCAGCATCTAAAAGAGTCAGGATAGAAGAAACTGTCAGGGCTCAGGAAGTTGGGCAGACACAACCAACATCATGGTGGTCATGAAACTGAGCTAGAAGGTAAAAATTCTGGAAATAAAAGTACAGTATCTTACTAGAGAATTATTCCATCCATCTCTTTTAGCCAGGCTTAAGAGGAGCTCACATTCTTTGGGTGGTCCCACATTCCTGATGGGTGGTCCCTTCTTCAGGTAGTTGACCAGTTCAATTAGATTAATTCATTTATGTGTAGGGTAGGTTGCAATGTTGGGTCTCTACCCAGGTTAGAGATTTCATCCTGTTGACCGGAAAAAGCCAGTCCCCTTGCTTTTCTGTTACTGCATCAAATGGGCTACTTACCGAAAGGTGCCTGATGCTCTCTGTGCAGTGTTTCTCGACCTGTGGTTCTAGACCCCCCACACTTGGTTTGCATGTTAGATATCCTGCATATTTGATATTTACATTATGATTCATGAGAGTCTCAAAGCCACAGTTTTGAAGGAACAATGAAATAATTTTATGGTTGTGGATCACCACAACAAGAGGAGCTGCATTAAAATATTGCGGCCCTAAGAAGGTTGAGAACAGCTTAGAGTCTCCTTCATGAGAACCATGGCAAACTGAGTTGCTGTACCAGGTTTTCCATCCCTCCACCAACACTAGTGGTTTGTAAGCAGCCTCTAGAAGTCATCTGGGGTGCCTGGCCTCTGTAAGCTGTTGAAGCAAACAGCACTAATGGAACCCGTGAAGGAAAGCAAGCCATCTCAGACTCTTTCCCTAAGTGTGTGCTGAAAGGATCACCAGCACGCAGAAGAGTGGCGGTTAGATGCTGTGCGGTATTGAGAAGATGAACTTTAAAGGCATCTCACTGGATCATATGCCCACTGCCCTCTAGGTTCCTCATGACCTTGAACAAGTTTCTCACAGGTTCTACACAATGGACTCTCTAAGTAGACTCACGAAATCATATTGTGCCGGGCGTGGTGGCACACATCTTTAATCCTAGCACTTGGGAGGCAGAGGGGAGCAGATTTCTGAGTTCGAGGCCAGCCTGGTCTACAAAGTGAGTTCCAGGACAGCCAGGGCTATACAGAGAAACCCTGTCTCAAAACAAACAAACAAACAAAAAAACAAAAAAACCAAAAAAAAAAAAAAAAAAAAGAAAGGAAGGAAGAAAAAAAAGAAATCATATTGCAAGTCTCAGCTGAGAAAATTGTATATACGGTGCCCAAGCTTCCTAATTATCTTGTTATTTATTAAGGACAGAATGAGATCCATGAAGAACGCTGTTGGGTTCCTAGGGATTGTAAGTGATGAGCACACAGAATCTGTCAATGGTTTTGTGGCTGTAAGACACACCCGTGGGTCTTCTTCTGTTCTACGTTTTCACTATGTTCCTCTTTATTTGTTTATAGCCCCTGGTTTCTAAACTGCCTGCAGGACAGAAAGTTATCCTTTTGTTATTGCATCCCCAACGTCACTTCTCCTGTCTGCCATATACAGTCTTTATTGAGTAAGTGAAAACTGAAATCATAAATTAATAAGGAAAGGAACATGCAAGCAAAAGAAAACTCTGTTGAAACGAGGAGGCTCTGCTTGCTTGTTTTAAGCAAAGACAAGTATTTCTTACGCAAATGATGTCTAGAGAAACAGCAACTTAACTGTTTCTTTTGAACCACCCCACCTTTCCTGACTTGTTTACTGGGAATGCCAAGTCACGCATTCATTTCCCCAGAGATATTTCGGCATTTATGCAGCGTAGGGGTAAGGCTGACTCAACCTATAAGTTTTGGAGACACAGAAAGGATTGGATGATTTAAACAACACAACCTATGTTCTTTCCCATTTCCCATGCTCACCCTTGCCTAGGGAACTGATTCTCAGCCTGTGGGTCACGACCCCTTTGGCAACCCTCTATCTCCGAAAATTTCCATGACAATAGCAAAATTACAACTATGAAGTAGCGATGGGAATTATTTTATGGTTGAGGGTTACTACAACAGGAGGGACTGTGTTAAAGGATTGCTCATAAGAACAGCTGAGAACCACTGGTCTAGGACGAGTCCATGTCAAATCTCTCGCTTTGGTCTGCACATCTGGAAGCCAGGCAGTTCAGAGTAGAGAAGAGGTAACAGCTGCGCATCATGTTATGGAAAGCACTAGATCTCTGTGGGAGCAGGGTCCAAGTTTCCTAAAAGAAGAAGCAAGTCTGCTATGAGTATGCAAAATACAAACAACAACAACACCCTAAGTTGCTGCACTTCAGTAAATCTGATGGTCTGCAGACTTGATACAGCGCTGCTGTTTATTGGTGTGTATGCGTGCCCCAAAGCCAAAGAAACTAGCCACACAACCCGGGCAAGCCACTTAGTAAGCGGCACGCCCCCTTAGCTCCCTGCCTTCTTCAACAAGTAAAATTGCTTTCTAAACATTCCCTGGAAAACTGCATAAACTGGAAATGGCTGTGGCTGTGAAGAGAAGAAGCTGAGATGACTGGCAGCGGGGGAGGAATCTCGCTCTAGCTTTCTTTTTCTAGTGGATCATTTGATAAGAAAGCCAGATCGCAGCAGCCTCACAATGGCCTATTTATCACGCACCAGGCAGCTGGGAATCACGGGGGTGGCAGCCATCCCCGGAAAACCACCGCTCCGACACAGGAAAGCCGACCGATAGGCGATCTGCAGACAACGCTTCTTCCTTCCTGGGAAGCTGCCACCACACAGGCAATGGACTGACCCGGGGCAACGGTGCAGCTCCTTGAGGTGGGGGCTGGGGGCGGGGTTTCTCCTGGGTAGGGTAGACAGGACTGAGGCTGAGCCTGGCTGGCAGAGCTCAGCCCCGCCCTGATCTTGCACTCCCGCAAACCGGAATGGGAATGGGCGTTAAGGCTAAGCAGCCCGGTGCACTCTGGCCCATGCACCGTACTCTAGGTTGTGATGAGAACGAACTGGCACAGCCCTTTCCGACAGTCCCCTGGGTAGCTCCTCCCTGCTGGATTTCGGTCAAAAGCAAAAAGAGACACAGACATTTGTCGCCCTACTAAAGCCTTAGAGCTTTGAGTTGCGTTCCAGGCACAAAGACTTAACCTCTTTGGCAGGGTGGCCCATTAACAAATAACAGAGCCAGTCCTGAAATGTGGCCCCTAACTTCATGAGACTGGTGTTATTTATGCAGACAATTAAAAGAATTGGCAGCAGCTATCCCTGGGTTCTGAGATGCCCAGAGTCCCCAGGGAGCGCTGTTTTTTTTTTTTTTTTTTTTTTTTTTTTTTTTTTGGTGCAGCAGCTGGTCCCTGCTGCTGTTCTATGGCAAGATGTGTACTTTTATTTATGCAATGTCTGAGATGCTTCGTTTGGAGCCTGAGAGAACCTCGGTTGAACTGTCTATAATAGGGAAAGGTCTGGAAAGGTCAAACCACAGGGGTCTCTGTGAACTATGCTTGCAGGCCAGTAAGGCAGAGCAAGAGGGAATGGGGTCTCCAAGCCACTGAGGGAGCTGGTCAGCTAGGAGCTAGGATGCACTTCATCTCTTTCCAAATTGTACACAAGTCCCACAAAGTCGAAAAGGGGTGGGGAGGTCAGGTCGGAGCTTGAGTGCACGTTCTGCTGGTCTGGGCTCTGTAGCCAGCAGGCTACTGACTCCTGTGGCAGACAGCTAAAGGAAACCAAAGCTCTTCTTCTAGGCTGTGTGTATGTGTACGTGTATGTGTACATGTATGTACACAGAGAGAGGGGGGGGAACACAGAAATACACATACTGACATACCCTCACAGATATACATACACAGATAAACACACACATAGATACATACACACACAAATACACAGATACACACAGATAGACATACACAGGTAGACACACAGAGATACTCACACATATACATACACACATTCACCCCCATCGTCACTATCTCCAAACTTAGTGCTCTGCCCTTTGCAGCAGGGGCAGAGCTGGGGAGGAATTTTTTCCCTTGCCACCTGCAGAGCAGTTACTTGGCACGCAGAGAAAGATATTCTATCCTAAGGGCACAAGGTCCTCCAATTGATTATTCTATAGACAAGGACAAAGTTGACTCTTGACCCAGAGGAACAAAGAAATTATGTGACAAGCCCCTGTTGCTCTGTGGTGGTCTGAGACCTAAGTTACTAAGCACCATGAAGCAAGGTGCCACGATTTATCAGGAACTTCCTCGTCCCCCTTTGCTATGACCCCCCCCCCCCAGCATGACCTGGGGTTTCTCCAAACCCTCCATGAAATCTCCCACATATCGGGGGTAAGGATGGCTGGTGTCCCCAACAAAGATAGAGAGCAACCACATTCACATTTCTTCTGAAATGTAGTTTGGGGGTTCCCCATCTGCTTACTGACTATGGCCGTCACTGTAGCCTCCCTCGCAGTACTCCAGGGAAACAAGAAGTGGCTCCGTCTAAGGAATAGACTGCATGCTGTCTCTGAGACTCAGCTTTTTCATCATACCACTGAACAACATGGGGAAGAGTGTGGGCTATGTCACCCCCTCCCATACATACATGTAGTCTTTTATAGCTTAGGCTGGCCTCAAACTCTGTGTGGAACCAGAGAGGGCCCTGAACTTCTAATACTTGAGTCTAGACCTCTTGAGTGCTGGGATTACAGGCAGGCATGTGCATCACTCCTGGTTCGTGTAGTGCTGAGGTTTGAACCTCAGCTGCTTCTGTGTGCTATCAATGGAGCTGCATGCTGTGATGATGACGGCAATATATCCACGTTATCAGTATCTTCTCAGAGATATCTGAGATGTAGGAGTTTATTCCACATACATTTTTTTAATGAGTTCCTCAACTGGATGCGATGGCTCATGCCTCCAATTGCAATACTCCAGAGGCTGAAACATGAAACAGGAGGATTACCTTGAGTTTGAGGTCCACCTGGTCTACAAAGTAAGACCTTATTTGAAACAACAACAACACAAACACATACACACACACAGACACACAAACAGAGACAGATACAGACAGACAGATACACACACAGAGACACAGACAGATATAGACAGACACACACAGAGACACACATACAGACACAGACACGCACACAGAGACACAGAGACAGACAGACAGACAGACAGACAGATACACACACACACAGAGACTCACACAAACACAGACAGACACATACACAGACACACACACACAGAGACACATACAAACACAGACAGACACAGACACAGACACAGACACAGACACAGACACAGACACACACAGACACACACACACACACACACACATCCCACATAAATCTGTTGAGAAAGGCTCATTTCCCCTGTGTTCCCGTCATAACCTTGCTTCTGGCCTACACTCCCAGGACTGAGACAGTCAAGAGCTCAACAACATTTCGCAGTCTTTCTTCCTGTGGCTGTCCCTGAGTATCACAGAGAAGACAGGTTATAACGGATAAAAGTTTACTATAGTCACAATTTTGCAGGCAAGAATGTCCAAGGTTGAAGGATGACACCTGATAAAGGTCTTCTTGCTGGTGGGGACTCTGTAGAGACCTGAGGTAGGGCTGAGGTAGGGCAGAGCACCACATGGTGAGTGAGATACAGCACATACCAGCCCAGCAGCAAAGGGAGCTCACATTTACAACAAAGCGACTTTCTCAGTAGCTATTAACCCAGTAGATTATGAATGAACTAATGCATTTGTGAGGTCAGAGTCCTTAGAGCCCGTCACTGCCCAGACCATTGATATAGAACTCTGGAGACTGTTTCCAGCACATGGATTTGAAAGGACAATAGCATCCCAGTGTCATCCAGGTTTAATGCCTTCACAGAACCCATAAAGCTCCTTAAGGCTTACCCTGTCTCTAGCTGACACTCTGACCTCTTCTGCCCACCCATGAGCAGACAGAGAACCTTGCTGGTCCTAAACCCCTGGCTTTTCCCTCAGGAGTCCTGTTCTTCTATGCACTATCCTGTCTACCTGCTAGCATCCAGGGCAGGTGCTCCTGGAAGGCCCGATCTCTCCTCAAAAGAATTTACACACATGCTTTCCTTCCAGATGCTGAGTGTAAAACAGATAACAACTACCTGTGTGACCCCAAGTCTATGAACATTTTTTTCTAATTAGGAGTAAATGCACAGAACTGTCATGGTCTCCATTCGAATGAGAGATTAGTATCTGAAATCACTGTACATAGTTATGTGCAAGGGCCACATTCCTTTCTTAGCAGAATGCAGGTTGCAAAGGGCAGAGTTGGCGCCTTCCTACACCAAGAGTTAAAGAGGCAGCGAGGAGATCCTGTCTCTCCCTCCTATTGGGCAATCTCTCCACCCCCCTGTTTGATCTGATTCAGAAAGTTTTAACCATAAAGACTCATTTTTCAGATGAAGATCCTTCTTCTCAACGTGATTTAGTGATGACTTTGTGATTCTTTAGCACGTGGAAGATAGAAAGGCTCTATGATCCCCTATGAAGAATCGAAACAGGTATTTTAGCAGTTGGACACCAGTGGTGTAGCAGCCTCCACAGTGGCAAAAAGGTGGAAGCAATCCAGACGTCAACCGATAGATAAATACACCCACCAAATACGGTATAGACACACAATGAAATGTTATGCAGCCATCTAAAGGAATGCAGTATTGATGCATGTTATCAATACCTCTTAAACACTGTTACGCAAAAGACAGTCAGATTCAAAGACAACACGTTGTGTGCTTCCTTTCACATAGAGTATCCAGAAGAGAGACGCTCATAGACTCAGAGACCAATTGTGGGAAGGGAGGAATGAAGAGCAACTGCTTAATGTATCCGGGTTCTTCTCGGAGGAGATGGACATATGGGGACGGATCATGGTCACATGAAATGGGAGTTTACTTAAGGACTACTGAATTGATTGCTTTAAAATAGTTAAATTTATAAGATGTTGATTTTTCTCCCCTTAATAATTAAAGTTCTAGATTTTTTTTTTTTATATATAGACACCTTTTTTCATGGTCTTGTTGCGTAGAGCATGGGTCATCTTTGGTACTGAGGAGTGGAGATAGTAAAGAGATAAGAGAAAAAAAATGACAGCTAGCCAGTTTTCTTTTCAACTCATCGATTGCTCTATCATCAACAGAAAGGGTATGTGGTGACCAATTTGATGACAATTGATGATACAGGAAAGAGGTTTAAAGGGGCCCCACAGACCAGAACAATGCAGTGCCCACAGATCACCAGCGCAGAACCACATTTCACAGCAACCTCAGCCTGAAGCCACTTTGACGTTGCTGTTTATGCATCCTCCTCCGGGACCTGGGCCATTGTGATGGAAGCAGCATCCTCAGACAGGTTTGCCCAATGGAGGAGTCATCACTTAGCTGCAGCACGGTCTCCTTGAGATGACAACGGAGACAGGCATCTGTGGATACGCACACCTGGAGCATCTCTCTATCTAATCTATGGATAATGGAAATATCCGCGTACAGTGAGCTCCCAGTACATGCGGAATTCTGTATAATGTACATGTGACTTACATGTCTGAAGCCAAAGGTAGTTCTCATCATGGTTTTGAAGTCTTCTGTCTTATACAAGAAGAGTCTGAGGAAGAGAGATAGATTGCAATTGAGTCTCAGGTACCACAGGTGCCAGGCAGCGGTGGCTGGATTGACAGCCAGCAAGAAGTGAGCCATGAGGCCTCTCTGCAAGGAGTCCTCCCATACTTCCCCTCCCTTGCAGAATCCCCAAATGCTTCCCTTTTGCTGTTCCAGGGCATCGTCTCCTCCACCATCTGGCTTCGACGCCTCTGGCACCCAAGCCATGTATGTGCCCTGGAGCAGTGAGTTTCCTTAACAGTATTTTCACGGTGTTTCCAACACTGGGATATAAATAGGACAAAACAATAGTGTGTCTTTCCTTTGCCTCTGCCATTGTTTGTGCTCTGGGTCAGAAGACACACAGGCAGCCCACAAACATCCTCCGCTTTAGCTTAGAAATCCTGGAGAGACGTGTTCCCTTTCACCGAGCGTATGTGAAGGGCACTGACTCATTATTACTGACTTCTTGGAATCATTTGAGTGCCGTGTTTTCCACACCCTGACCCTCCAATCCCCAGAAATCTAATAGCCATGTATCAGAAAGCCAGGAACCTCTTCAACAGTTAGTAAATCCAAGATGCTGGGGCCATACCCAGCAAAGAGGCACCAGTCTGGGAATGGATGGGTGTGGCCTAGGTGGCATGTTCTGTTGAACTTTCTTTTTACAGATGAAGGGATTGAGTCCCTGGTGGCAAGGCAATGGTGCCATACATCTCACCTGGTGGTGGGGTGCAGAACCTAAGCCTGGTTAGTCTTCTAGTTCCATCCGGTCAAAATCATCTTCCCCAACACCCCTCTCCTGTCACTTTCTTCCCATGCCACCCTATTAGCAAGGACACACTGTGACAAAGGTTAGACCCACAGCATGAATAATGAGATTACCGGAATAACTACCTTGTGTTGTTTTATCTATCTGTTTTCTCGGAGGGTAAAATTGAGGCCCAGGGAAGTCACTTGGCAAAAGTGTATCAAGACCTACATAAGAGCTTTGTTTTTGCTACACAGCAGATTAGACTTTTCTCATTGGTGTAACAAAAGCCAACTTAGGAAAGGTTCATCTTGGCTCTTGAGTTAACAGGTTGCCCTTCATCTTGGAACGGAAGGCATGGGGGAACAGTGTTAGCTGTGGGGGCTGGAGCTTGAAGCAGCTGGTCACATAGCAGCCACAGTCAGGATGGAGAGAGTGAATGCTGGCTCAGTACACTGCCTCCTTTCCATTCAGTCCCAGATCCCATCCTACGGAAACCTGCCATCCACATTCACGGGGGATCTTTCTTCTCCAGTTAAATCTAGAGGTGATGAGTTCTCAGTCCCATCAACAGAAAGAGCTGTCCTAAGGACTCAACAGTTAGGGGTACACACTGCTCTTGCTGAAGACCTGAGGCTAGGTGCCAGCACTCATACTGGGTTGCTCAAACCCATGTGTAACACTAGCTCTCGCATCCTATGCCTTCTCCTGGACAACTCAGGCACTTGCACTAGTGTGGACAAACTACACACCAGCACCCACATACACACGTAGTTAAGAATAACATCTTTTAAATATTGTTATTAATATGTTGTTTTAAAATATAGTCTCATCCCAGGAGAACTAGTGAAAAATTCTTTTAGGGGGGCATGGGTCTTCCTCTGGACACATTTAAGACATGGTGGGGGGGTGGTTAGGGGTACAGTACTCCAGGTTATTCCACAAAATATCTAGAGGGGAAGTTGACAAGGGAGGCTTGTTATTTCTCCCCACACTGACTGGGTCATTTAAGAGTAGTGCCTGTTAGATTGGCTGGAAGAGGAAGTGCTGGTATCACACTGCCTAACAACCTGTAATTGATTGTTAAATGTTATTTAATAACTCTACTAGTTACTAACATGACCTGGCCAGCCCCCAATAATTAAGGCAGAGTCCTATTGATTTTTAAAATCAGCTGTAAAACAATTACTGCGCCAATTTCCCCTAATCTCTTTTTCTATATGCTTGACTGGCTAATTCCTAGTTGAGTTCCTAGAATACTTGCTGTGTGAGTCTCACATGGGTTGTTTCTGTTCCATCAGTCTGTCTTGCGGGCACATTTCACTCGGCCATATACTCCTGCTCCATCTCATCCAATGGGGACTTCCCATTCTCTCTGTCTCCTTCTCCCTCCTTCTCTTCTCCTTCTTCTTCCTCCTCTTTCTCCTTGTAGTCCTTATGCCACTTTTATTTAATCAATAGCTTCAAATTGGGGAACAACGTTTACATAGCATCACTCAGTATACATGATGATCTACTCATGGGAGCAACCGGATCTTGAGTGCTAATATTTAGCATCTGAATATTTAGTGGCACCTGACCAATCTCCAAAAGATACCTGCTGTAGACTCTAGATGAGCAGCGCCACCTTGCTGAGTCTCATCACTAGAGAAGATTAGGGAGTCAGATGTCCATCAGTAGGACTGGCAACCAAAATCCTGCTCCCACTCTTAGTGAAGCCCCATCTCTTTACCGTGAACAGTTTGCACACACCTTTTCCAATTCCTCCAGAGGAGTTGTGTTCTCCATCTTACGCGGAGGCTCTGGAAGGAGGTGAGGCCGCTTCTCAACACCAGGTTGGTGTCCGCAACCCGATGCCACCTTTAAACATATTCTTCAGTGTTTTCCATGTATTTGTGTTTTGTTGGCAGTGGGTTGCTAGTAAAAGGTAAACTGTGTGATTTTACAGATACTGTAGAGCGACTGAGGGCAGCCAGAGTGGCAGGGCTATACTGCCTGCTCCCATGTTGGGAGTTTGTCCTTGCCTGACCTAACATCAGCCTACACTTATGGGACCCAAGGGAGTGGGTTGAGGACAGTGACCAAGTAGAGTTTTTGTGGATTCAAAATCTATGCCCCCCTAGCCCCCCCCAAAAAGAAAAAAAGTTCAAAATGACCTTGAGCTAAACCTCTTTGTTCTGCAATGTTCTAGCTCAAGGAATTGACAAATAGCTCTATTTATAAGGGAATATGGAGGCTGGGCAACGGGTTAGATGTTTTCAACTCTTCTTACTTGATCTTCATAGCTGTCTTCTATAGCTCTCTTTAGAGGTAAGGAAATCAAGATTCAGAAATGTGGGGTCAGGGGGCCAGGTCAAGAATGGGAGGGAGGCTTGGAGCAAGAGTGAGGTTGAGGTACATTGAAACCTTGGAAATCTCGTTCTGAGATTGGCTGATGTAGGATCACTTCCTCACCCAATCCCCCGCCCTAGGCCTGCATAGTCCAGCCCATGGACCACCTTTGCCTCACCAGAGGTCATGAACCTGAGAACCAGGTTAAACTTCCTTTCCCCTAATAAGTCAAGACCTGCAGCACCTGGAATTCTTCCTTATGCAAATGAGGCACCCACAGCACCCTGGCCCCAGCCAATGATGTGCACTCACCCAAAAGCCCCTACTCCCTCCCCAAAGGTTTAAATAGCCTTTGTTCCCCCAATTAAATGAGTCTTCTCACTAAGCCTGTCTGTTCTCATTGCCCTTACTGGCTGCCTGAGGTCTCCACCCCCTAGCCCAATCATTCCTGCCTTGCTTGAATTGGAGTCTGAAAGACAAGAAAGCAGAGTCACTACTTGAGATGCATTTTTTCCTCAGGGATCCAGTGCTAGGAGTTTAGTCCTCCTGTGGTGATGTGGCTGTGCTCCCTGGCTACCCCACTCATTCAGTGGGCTCGCTGGGCTGCCTTTCTGTTATGGTAAGACACCATAAATAAAAGCAACATCTTCAAGAAAGAATATTTTGGCTTACATTTCCAGAGGGATAGGAGTTCATCAGGCCAGGGACGCATAGCAGAAAGCCGAGAGAGCCTACCTCAACAACAGACAGCGAACTGGAAGTAGGGCAAGACCATGTGCTCTCAGAGCCTGCTTCCAGTGACGTATTTCCTTCAAGAAAGCTGGCATGTCCTACCCATCCTCAAACAGGGTCACTATCAGGGGACCAAGTATTCAAATGCCTGATTCTATAGAGAACATTTTTCCGTATAAACTACCATGGGTACCCTACTACCATAAGGCTTTCCCTAGCGCTAAAGTGATGTCATTGAGTCTCCAGCACTGTGAGCTAACTAAATCACATTACTTTATAAACTGACTTACTATTTTGTCATGGTAATGCCCAGCAAATAATAGTACAAGGTTAGGGTTCAAATTCCTGCCCTCGGATTCCCCATGAATTCTTGAGCTTTGGTTGTGACAGGTTTTACTTGAATGTCCCAAACTCTTGTGAGAATAGACGCATTCAAGCCATTAGTTATGACAACTGGCTTAGTTATACTTAAATGTTCTGCAAACAACAAAATCATCCCACTTAAATCGTGCCTCTCCCATCATGTGAGTCTAAGTTAGGCACTCTTGCTTACTCTGCTCCTCTGAGCTGGCTAGAAATACTGCCACCAGTGTTACAAGTAAGACTGCACTGATTTGTGAAACCATTTCTAATTATCGCTGTACCTAAGTATCGTCACCACAAACAACAAAAGCTATCATTCCATTTACACTTTCAATCCTATAAACAACATTTGTGGAACACATATTTTCCAATAATGTACTGAGAAAGTGCCGGGAGCACACACTCGTGCGCACATGTGTACACACACACATGCGTGCATGCACACACACACACACACACTACTCCTTTTCAAGTTGCTTGTAGTTTACATGGACTGGTTTCAGCTCAGATTTGGCCAGATTCAAAGAAAAGACTTCAGTTAGGTCCCAGCCTCAAGTTCAAGAAAACCTCAGTCTCTTTCACTGTTGTTTGTGTAGCTTTCTTGCGTGGAAAAAACAGAAAACAGAAACACAACTCTAGGCTTTTCTAGGTCTGAGGGATAAACCAGATGTGTGGGTATGGAGGGCAGCCTGTTGGTGTGGCACAGGAAAAGCTTGACTGGAAGGAAATGCCCACCTTTGCCCTCCTCAGTGTCCCTCCTAAGCGCAGCACAAGCTCTGCCATGGTCTGACAAGTTCTGCTTTGTTTTGAAGGAGGCTCCTGCTCTGCCAGCCTGAGCCTCGTGAGGAGAGAGAAGCCTGCCATTTTGCACACTTTTGCCTTTTCAGCTGTTTATTTTACTAAGACTCTTAAACCTGTCAGCGAAGCGGTTTCCAGTCCAGTCTCTGTGGTAATAATCTCCCTTTTAGAGCGATAAGCACTCAAAGTGAGACAGACTGGAAGGCCGACGGACACTGCAAAGTTGCTGAATTCACTGGACTCTTTGAAGATGCCTCATGGGTCAGGCTTTGGATTAGCTTTGGGGGCGGGGGCGGGGGCAAGTACAGTTTAAGATATCACAGACTCTTTAGAGATGACTAGAACTCTGTCAGTGGCAATGATCTTATGCAACCTGAGGTCTGTCCAGAAGCCATTAGTCTTGTCTTTTGTTTGCTGATACAATAATGATTTTATTCAAACTGCAGACAGTAAAATACATAGAGGAACCCATCCCTTTCCAAGGCTCAGGCAGGTGACTGGTCGAAGCTTTATGGAATGATAGAGCAGATCTAAGTGTGCTTCCTGCCTGCGGAGTGGAATGGTTATGTGACAGTGTACTAGATGATCTTGAGCTGTGGTGTGGTGTGCGTATGGGAAATTCTTCCCTGATTAAATAAAAGGCACATGAACCAAAACTCCATTCCTCCCTGTCTTTGAATATGACCATGGGAGGTATCATGCCTGGACTGTGGAAGCAGCCACGTTGTTTCTATGATCAAGAGGAGAGAGGATGGCCAGGAAGCCCGCTGGCATTGCCTTGTACAGAATGGTGCCCTTGTTGAAGACTGTTTGAATTTGATATTCTACCACCAGCTGAAAGCACCCTTTATCATCCACACTGGGAAGCCCTGAGCAGTGGGAAAGGCCTTCCTGTCTACTCTCTGCACCTATCACCGCTGATACGAAAGTGTCTCACTGTCTTGGCACCCAGATGAAGAAAATGGCGACATAATCTTCACTGGAGAGGAGCTACTATGTGATGTCTTTTGGTACCACACACCTTCCCTGTCACCAACCTGAGCTGTCTTTAGGGGCCTGAAGGGATGTTCCTGAACTGTAGTGGTTTGGCCTGCAATTCAGGCTTTGGACATATTACCAGCTCTTCCTCACGCCTCTCAGTATCGCCACTATGACTTGTAGCTGGATTCGCAGCTTCCAGTTCATTGTGCAGAGGTAAAAAACTGAGTCCTGAGGCAGTGGGCAGGCCAAGCTTTCAAATGAAGTCTGAACATCAGGAGCCCTGGCTTTGTTGAATAACTGTCTAGAAAATTCCTCAGGTCCCTCTTCTCCTTCCTCACCCATCCTGCTCCCCCCAGGCCCCTCACAGTCAGAGGTCATCACCCCTGTACGTCCTCAGGTCCATGTCCCTTCTACTTGGACATCTGCCCAAGGAGAGCAGCGGATGATGGCTTTAAAAAGAAAAAGGAATTTGGCCTGCAGAGACAGCTCAGCACTGGCTGCTCTTCCAGAGGACCTGAGTTCAATTCCCAGCATCCATATGGTGGCTCACAACCATCTCCAACTCCAGTTGCAAAGGGATCAGACACCCTCTTCTGGCCTCTGGGACATGGTACCTATGTGGTGTCCAAGCACACAAGCATACAGCAAGCCCATGTACATAAAAGTAAAAAATAATAAAAAATGAAACCCCAAATGAACAATGAATAAAGTATCTGTTTATCTTGAGAAAGCAGCCATTGATTGGGTAGATAATACAGTAAGAAGGAAATGTAATGTGAACCTGTACTTTACAGGTCTTTGGTCTATGTCATAACTTGGCATACCGTCACCTACTGAGACTTTGTCAAAATAGCGACTTTAGAACCACAGTTTCCAGTCAGCAATCTTAACCTCTACTTGAAGACATTCTCCCTGCTCCTTATGTGTGACGTTCAACTTCTTAGCCATTCTTGGTTCTTGGTCCGTCCGGGATGGATGAGAAGAGTGAGGTCCAGTCCTGCGGATGCAGGCAGCTCAGAAGCCCACTGAGACCAAGAGCCAGTACCCACATCCTCAACAGCAGCCTCTGCCTTCTTCACAGTGTAAGCAGCCTTCTTTAAAGGGAAGAAGGAGGGAAGGAGGGAGGAGAGGAGGGAGGGAGGGGGCAGGTTTAAGTAGTTCATACAGAATTTTTGGCCAAAGCTCTCCGCAGAAGCCATTAAGGTTTTCATATTTGCTGCTTTTACAATGTGAAATTTTAAGTAAAGGTTCAAAAACAGACCTAAAATAAGAGCTGCTACAGCTCCTGAATGCTGTGTGGGAACTACATAGAGTGTCACAGGGCCCCAGTTGCTCCAGACTAAGGCTTCCCAACTTCTGTGCTGGGTTTCCCAGCCTCTCCCAGCATCTTCTGGACCCGGCCCCAGGGATCTCCTCTAGGCAGATAAGGAGGCTGCCTTATCTGGTCCTTACAAGGTCTCCTTTCCAGTGAAAACCACTCAGAAATTGGTTGCAGACCAGGGACTGGATTAGAGGCCAGAGCCAGGGCCAGCACCTCTAAGTAAACAGAAGGGTCACATGATTTATCGGGTGATGAGTGTTTGCTGGAAGGCATGTGGCGTGAGGTTACCCTCCAGTCAGAGGGAGAGAGAAGGGGGGAAAAAGAAAACAAAACCTCCCACTTGCTTTTGTTTTTGAGGGAACCGCCTCTCCTGGGTGAACACTCAGAGGGAATGTGTGTAGGGGGTTGGGGTGAGCTCTGCCCAGTGTCTGTGGACAGAGAGCGGTGGTGGTGGAGGCTTTGATGGAGGGGAGGGGCTGAACTGGACAAGCAGTCTGGGAATGCAGGGGTCTGTCATGAGGAAGCGGTCTCCTTCTAGAGGCCACTTTCCAGATGTTTCCTGGAGTCTTTTTGGATGGTCTTATTTCCCAGGTTTTTCCCTTGCCTGGGTTTTCTGCTGGTGATACCCCACCCCCAACATTTGATTGACAGCTGATGATAAAGCCTTTATTTGAAAAAAAAACAAAAACAAAAACAAAAACAAAAACCAAACAAACAGAAAAAACCCACTTGCCCAAGGCTTTTGGAAATACTAGGTGGGAGCAGAAATGGACTGCAGGAACAAGAGTGGGAAATAGCAATAGGGCCTCCAGGAGAATATGGAGAAGACTGCGCAGGTCTCCAGTGGGTGAACTTTTAAATTCATGACTTGCATTTCTAGAATTCCACGCACTAAATACCCACTCTTAGGAGTACCAACAGTTGGTGAATTTCCTTAACATTAAAATAGCTTCCATAAATCAGGAACAGAACACTGACATCTTAGTCTATAACTGGGCCAAAGATATGAGGGACACACAGTCCATAGATTAAAAAAATGCAAATGGTTCCTGAACCCATGTGAAGATGATGAACTAAACTCTGTTAAGCCAACTTAAAATTATTCTTTAAAGATCGTTGCCTCGCTCCCAAGAGAAAGGCCAAAGCTACTAGATTACTTCTAGGAATGCAATAAAATGAGCTTCAGGGTTGTGATCCTGTCCTGGGTTTAATCTGTGGTGGCCACACAGTGTGTTTCATTTGTGAAGACTTTTTAACTACGAACAATAGGCTTTTCTATAAATGTCTCTATTACAATTATTTAATATGTATATTGAAGTTATATTTTATCTTATAATAGTGATAAAGATAAAAATGAGAAATTATATATATACATATATGCAGACATACATGAATGCATACATACATGAATGCATACATACATGCATTGAATGCATACATACATGCATATATACATACATATATGACAGAGAGTAGAGAATTGGCAGTGCCATACATGAACAAGGATATAAATGGCACAGTTTCTATGGAGAACAAACAGGCAATCTTCTTCAGCCCAGATAGTTGATAGAGCTAATGTGCTCATTTAAATATTATTATATCTTATTTTGTGTGTGTGTGTGTGCATGTGTGTATGTGTTCCTGTAGAAAACAACTTGCAGAGTTGGCTATCTCCTTCTACCATGTGGGTTCGGGCATTGAGCTCAGGTCGTGAAACCATCTTACTGGATCTAGGATAGTCATTTAAAGAGATGGACCTAGTAAACCACAGTACATATAAACTAGAATGCTGCCAAACTACAAAGGGAGACTGGAAACTCAAGAGTTTGATGGCAATAGAAAAACCTCCAAACTGTATTTCTATTCAAGCAGAAAAAGCAAGGTACAGAAAAGCCTGCTCAATTGCTTAATAAATAAGAGGGGGCAATCCTGAAGGGGAAAAACTCTGCAAGAATACACAGGATGCTGTCAAAACAGTCAGAAACAACTTTCCAGAGGGAAATAAATACAACCAAGACAAGGACTTTCGCTGTTTTATTTTCTGTAATTTTTGAATTCTGAATCACACGACAGTACATTCTAATCAGTTAAAAGCACTTAAAATTGTAAGACTGTTTTCTGTATATAATAGCATACATACACTGTACATAATATTGCTTAATATATGTATTATATATTACATACTGTATATATTAGACTCTTTTCACACTTTCTGTCTCTTTCTGTGCCTCTCTCTGTCATACAAGTTTAACAATAGACTATAGCCATCGTTAGCTACTTTCTGTGGTGAGCAAAGACAGCTCTACATTAGGTCTCTACATTAGGTGGACACATACTATCGTCAGAAATGTCCAGCTGGGAAAACCACAGCCACGTAGAAGGGAAAAAACCAGATCTGGGCTTATTTTGCTGACTACTCAAGTGTCAGGCCCTTGATCATGTATTACCATCACCTACCAATTACTGAGAAACTTTTTCTGCCCGTTCAGTATCATTTGCTGAATAGCCGTATCGTTCACTAGATGTGGGTCTGTCGTGACCCCTGTATCATTTTCTGTCCTTTCCAGTTGCTCCCTGAATAATCTCTTGTTTCCTTGTTGCTGGGCAGTAAGTCGGTTTATCCTCCCCTCTGCTGTGCTATCGTCTGCATCTCTCTAATGAGCCTCATCCTGTATTTGACAGACAGTTTCTGTTTTGACAAGGTAAAATTGATCAGTGAATTATACTCGTGCAAAACATCTACACACACACAAACCCACTACAGAGAAAGATTCAAGTGTTGTCCACTTCCTTGCAGATAATAACTTGGGAAGCAGTTTTAATGGGCAGATGAATTCTAAATGGAGGTCTCTGTTTAAACTTCACAGTCCATAAATAGACACCAAGTGCAGACATCCTGCCTTTTGACCTGACTTTTGCCACTGGAAGCATTTAGGAGTACACTAGTATTTCTTTGCTCTTCTGTAAATGAGACTGGGTTGGTATACACCCAGTAAGATGGCTAGACAGATCCTACCATGCTCATCTGTCCCTGGGACCCTATGGAGAACCCTGACCAAGCCTTTGGAGCTCATTGGCTTTCGGTAGGACCCGGTTGAATTCTGAATTCAACGACTCCAGAGCGGATGTTTCTTGTGAGCCCGGCTCAGGAGATAGGTAGCGTGAGAATATGAAGTTGCATTTCCAATTTTCATCTCACAGACTTAAATAGATTCTGGGGGAAAAAAAAGACAAAGACTGTAGAAATATTCAGATTTAGTATCAGTAACTTGCAGCTTAAAGAAAGCATGACAACCCAAGATTGTCTGGGAACGTGCACCCTGTGGTACTGCTATTCTAACTGCAGGGACTGAGGGGGAGCACTGTTGGGACTGTTATAGACCTACCCTTCAGCATAGAAGGGACACACGTCTGCTCACCTGCCATGCCTCAAAGTCCGAGTTCCAAAGTTAAAGACATTTAAGCTTTCTTTGAGAAGGAAAATGACACTGGAAATCCTGTGCTAAAGAGAACAGAAGCCCTGAAAACTGTCCGTGGGAGCCAGTTTATGTGCCTTCAGTATATTCCCTAAAAGGGTCTCAGACCACCTTCCCTCAAAGTTAAGAACCAAACTGTTTCAGCCCAAACTTCTTATTTCGTAGAAGAAAAGAACACGCAAGCCAAATCTTTAAACAACTTGCCAAAACCCCAAACAATATCCCTCACTTGCCAGAACAGCCTTTAATTGAGAGCGGGACTGGTTCCTGCCAGTACTGGGGAGAGACCCTACTTGCAGGCACTGCACAAAGCTCCAGCCCCTGCCTTGCCAGTTCTCCCTCAGTGTCCAAATTAAATTTAGAGAGGAAGACGCGAGGTCATGGGAAGGGTCCTTGCTTCCTGGAGGTTTCAAATCCCAAATGGAGGCTGGAAACTGGTAAGGGATCCTCCTTGGGAACTTCTGAAAAAATAACTCATTTGAAAGTATCCCGATGCCAAGAAAAACGTGACCCTGTCCCCCGCCCTTCGGCTCTCCCCACAGCCCTCCTTCCTCCTGGCAGGTAACCTGGGCTTCCATGGTATTCTTTCAGCTTCCTCGGACCTCCAGCTGAGCTTCCCGTAGGGAGGAGGGATACAAAAGGCATTAGCCTGGAAGGACTGGTTTTACCATCTCTTTTCAGACCGCTGTTTCCTCTTTGGAAGACCACGTGTTTTCCTTAATTCGGTTTCCTGTTCCCCATCCTGCTGTCACCTCATCTTTACCCCCCACTTCCAGCCCAAGCTGGCAGATCACTCAGCTTCTCAACCAGCCACACCAGTGTTTCCTTTCCGCCTTTTTTATTTAAAAAAAAAAATGAATTTCCTCTTCTGACTCCTCCAGCTTAAGGACCCCTCATCTTTGTCCGAGTGCCATAGACAGTAGGACTCGTGAGAAGAAGGCAATTTAACAGCTCTCTCAAGCCTTTCTTTGGACTTCATTCACTAGCCTCTGATTTGCTATCTGTTTCTCCCACTTCCTGTTTCCTAGGGTGCATTTGTGTTCACTGTAGCATAGACTCAGATAGCCAGGTATTAAAGGTACAATATGTAGATGCTCTTGAATATCAGAATAGAAGAAATTGTATAGAGAACTATGAGATTGCAGGAAGGCAGAAACACAAGAAGAGCTACTGTGAGGTTTGTGTTTCAAAGAATTTAGAACTTCTAAATGAGAGTAAGAATCACAAAGTGCAGCTACGTCTTGAAGTGTCAGAGGAAATACCTGTTTTTACTGAACCAGTGCCATGCAAATACGTATGCACAACATCGTCGTCCCTCATCCTCGTGCGAGGCCCAGGTGAACGGCCATGCTCAAGCTTCCACCCTCATCCCCACAAGGAGCCTTACAGGACAACAACGCCAACAGGAAGCAGAGAAGCAGACAGGGATGTGACTGTGAAGACAAATCTCAGGCAACTAAAGTAAAAATCTCCTCCGTTTGTCAATTTGAAAAGGACCATGCAGCTCTGGGAACACAGGCTGGAGCTCCCTCAGGTAAGAATCCTAACGAAGAGACTTCACCCGCTGCGTTCATGAGGTTGTTTGAGAGATCTGGGGGGCTCAAACACCCAGTAAGGTCCAGAAATTCAAAGTCAGAACCAGAAGTCCAAGGCGAGGCCCAGCGCGGGCCAACTTGAGGAAAGTGCACACTGCTTCATTCTGGGTTTTCTGTCTCCCTCTGTATTCCTAAACAGTCTCCAGCCCGTTTCTTTTCTATTCTGTTTGGTTTGTTTTTTTTTGTTTTTTTGGGTTTTTTTTTTTTGTTTGTTTGTTTTGAGATAGGATTTCTCCATATAGCCCTGGTTGCCCTGGAACTCACACTGTAGACCAGGCTGGCTTCCAACTCAAGAGATCTGCCTGTCTCTGCCTCCTGACTGCCGGAACTAAAGGCTCATGCCATCACCACCTGGCTCAACTGTTTCTCTAAATGGCTGAATATCTTGATTCTCTAAGGATTTTTCCATGTTTTCTCCACCCCCCCCACACACACACAAAAGATGCAATTGGGGAGGAAAAGTGGTTTTTTGTGTGTCACCACTATTGAGTGTGGGGTTTTTTGGTTTTGTTTTTTTTTTGAAAGCTTCAACATTGAATTTTCTGGGTCTCTTCAGCCACATGGTGAGAAAGAGAGTGGGAAAAGTAATAGGCCTTCAGTCCTGGACTGTGATCAGAGAGCTTCGGGGTGTGTCTTAGTTAAGCTGTCTATAGCTGTAACGAAACATCATAGCCAAGAAGCAAGTTGGGAAAGAAAGGGTTTATTCAGCTTACACTTCCACATTGCTGTTCATCACCAAAGGAAGTCAGGACTGGAACTCAGCAGGGCAGGAACCTGGAGGCAGGAACTGATGCGGAGGCCACGGAGGGGTGCTGCTTACTGGCTTGCTTCCCCATGGCTTGCACAGTCTGCTTTCTAGTAGAACCCAGGACCATCACCCCAGGGATGATACCAACTACAATAGGCTAGGCCCTCCTCAATGACCACCTTACAGCTGGACTTTATGGAGGCACTTCTTCAACTGAGGTTCCTTTTTCTCTGATGACTCTAGTTTGTGTCAAGTTGACACAAAGCCAGTCAGTAGAGGGTGGAAGGGAACAGGCAGAAAGGAATCACATTAGTGGGTGTTAGCCCAGGTTTCCCCTGGGAAACACCTTATGACTCTCCCTTCCCTCCTGGTACTCAGTGTCCTCTACACTCGATTAGCACATGAATCTTCTCATTCCCACTATAACAACCATGTGCCCTTGTACCCCATGCCTGTGCCCTTCACACAGAATGGTAAGAATAGAAGGAACTTTGTTGGAGACATTATTAAGTGAAAATGGTATAAAGAAAGGAAAATAATTAATTTCTCACAGTCAGCAAAGTGGCAAGGAGACTGGCATGATTGGGTTGGCTATCCATGAGATGCCAGGATCCCTTCTAACTCAACACATCAGCCTACTTCAGTTCCTACTTAGCAATGAGCATTCTTTAGTATCTGCTCTTTAGAACTATTGATCAATGCTAATCCTGTGCCACACCTGTGCCCTTAGTAGGACACAAGAGTCAAGCTTTTTCTCAAATACATTCATGCACCAAGTCCCCAGCCCTGCCCCACCTTCATCTTGGCTCAAAATATATGGAGAATGTGTGGTCATAAGCCTGAGAGGTAACCAATGTTCCAGTCATCTCGACAGAAGGAAAGTCCAGAGTCCATGAACTTTCACGTGGTTTCCTTCAACATCAAGTCCACACCGGGGAATTCCAGCCTTAGGATCCCATGAACTCACTTACAAACAGCCCCTCCCTAAGCCAGGACACTGGAAAGAGACTATATTGGTCCTATAGTGTCTATTTGTGTCTAAACATAGACATGAATGAGAACTGAAACCTTGAGGCTGATAACAATACTTTGGATGATTCTTTTCAAGACATTATCAGCAGGAAAATCTAATGGACTGCTCATTTGGGGTGTGGAGTGGGATAGGAAGGGAGGCTAGAGGCTTGAGAAAGCAGCCAAGATGCAAAGCCAGAGACACCATCTGACTCTTACCCTGTTCTGAAGACCCTGATTGACTTCTAATAAGGTCTGTTTTTATTGTGAAAGGAAATCTTTCAGGGGGAATATTTTTATAAATTAGGTCAAACCAATAGCCTGTGTGATTGGAAAACTTGAGGTATTTCAGTGAGTTTTGAGAATACATAGGTAGAGACTATATTAAAATAGAAGACCTAAGTCTTGAGCTAAGGGTCACTCAAGGGGAAAAGGAGATATTTCCCTTTCTGTTTTGGTCACCTATTTATTATTGGTGTTGATCTAATCCACCCCTTGTGAGTGGACAAGCCTTGTTAATTGCAGAGACTGCTACATAAGGAAGCCATTCTCATACTCTGAGTCTCAGATAAAAATCAAGAATTGGGGAAGAGGCTGGGTGGTAGCGGCTCACACTTCTAATCCCAGCATTTGGGAAGCAAAGACAGGCAGATATCTGGGAGTTTGGGGTCAGTCTGATCTACAGAGAGTTCAAAGACAGCAGAGGCTACACAGAAAAACATTGGGGAAACAAACAAACAAACAAACACACAAACACACAAACAAAAGAAACAAGGAAGAAAAAGCACAAACCGTAGCTACCAACCTTATCTGTTTCTTTCTACCTCTTGTCCCAGTGAGAAAGTCATGGGAGGCTCTGAGCAAACTGGCCGGCTCATGTTTTCCAAAGACACCCAGAAAGCAATAACCAGAGATATCCCATGAGAACATTGGATGGTTGCGTGTGCCCTGTGAATGAAATGGGGTTGGTTGACTACGACAGTAGGGACCTATGAACTGTTCCTCCACACATTCAAGTTTTTGACGCTTGATTCCCAGCCAGCAGTGCTATTTTGGGGAGGTTCCATAAACTTTGGGAGATAAACTCTAGTTGGAAGAATTAGGTCACTGAGGACAGGTCCTTGTGATCTGGCTGCTTTCTAGGTTGCCTTGCTTCCTGATCAGCCAGGACCTGAAAGGCTACCTCCTCAGTCATAGGTTCCTTCTGCTCAGATGTGTGTGGCACATGGGGACAACTTCCCATGCATTGAACCATCTGAATCATTAGTCCGTATAAATCTTTCCAGTTTCTGTCAAGTATTTTGGTCACAGTGATGGAAGAGTTTGACTTTACAAAGTAGAGCCCCATATAGGGCTAGACCAGGGAATGAGTGTGGATACAAATTATGTCATTGAGAAAATGTGTATGTTGTTCTAGATGCTACCCCTCTCTTTCAAAGTACAACTGAAGGAACACTAATACTAAGGGTCCGACTACTCAGAGAGGTGCCCAGGTGGCAGGACATTTAATGCTGGAGGCGATGTCATTTGGACGGTAAGGTTTCTGAGCTGTAATGTTTTGGAAAACAATTGAACATTGGTTTGACTGTTGGAGTTATTATTGTGATTAGTCATCATCAATCCTTGCTGATTCACCCCCATGGATAAAAATACATAATAATTGTGACTGTTACTGATTAAGAGTTTTTGAAGTGCTTGAGTTGGCTGGACCAGTCTACTTTTAAAACCCACTAGTCTGTCCCATCATTCTGGGATTCTTTTAGGGGAACTTTAAACAACATATGATCCAGGGACTTTAGGATGGACGCACCGTCTTTGTTTGTCCTTTATACCCACTATTTTAACCTTAAAAGTTATACTGGAGAAGAGCAGGGACCTGCAGAATGTTTGTGATGGAGACAAGGGACTCTTTGTTTTCATTCATTAGAAGAAAGGAGGCGGCCTTGGAATCCTGTGCAAAAAGGTGAAGTTGCTCTTAAACTCGTGATAACTGTTTCCTGGGCCAGGGAAAAGGCACAACTGCAAGCACACTATACACCCCAGACAGGATGCCAGGCAAAAGTAGGTGATGATGTCTCATGAGGAATTTTCAGCACTGAGATGCAGAATGGCAAAGGGCATCAAGGTTATATCCATACTTGATAGCAAAATCAGGTCTAGAGTTCATGCTTCCTGTATTGATCTGCTAAGGCTTCCATACAAAATACTACATAGGTGGGTTGGCTTAAATAACGGAATTTATATCTTATAGGACTGAAGTCTGGAAGATCACAATGTTAGTAAGATCAGTGAAGTGTCTTCTCTTGGCATCGAAATGCTCAGTTGATCACTGTGATTTTATTGGTCTTCCCATGATTGCTCTCATTTTATAAGGGACCAGTCAAGTTTCTTAAGGGTCCCACTTACATTGAGTTGAGCCCAGAGGTTCCATCTCCAAACAGAGCCACAGCCACCCAGTGTGAGGAATACTAGAATTTGTAGGGAATAGGATTCAGTATGTTGCATTCCCAGGCTTCCCATCCAAGGGTCTCCCTATAACAGCACACGGCATGCAGGCGTATTTGGAGGCATTTAATAATAGGCAATGAAAAGGTAAGATAATGTCCCATCTTCTTATTTTAATCTTTTTTGTAAGACCTCTTGAGGGGCCATTTTTTGGCATCTTCTATAATTGATAGTCTTCAGTATTTGTACCAGATACTTTAGCTTGGAGGAGAGGGCATTAGAGATGGGATAATTTCTTGTTTCATTAGATATTAGAAAGGGCTATCCTGAGAAAGTAGGCGCAGATGAGAGATAACAAATACCTGACCCACATGATACAATTTTCTCTTGTTTCACCCTGGGAAGGCATGAGTTATCCATCATGGCGGTAACTAAACTTAGCTCCAGAATGCACTCATTACAGTGTTCTATGCATTACTTTCCTTAAAGGATGCATGAGACAAAATGATAAAATGTATGGTTGCCCATAACTGGCATTAATTGTGTGTCCCAAGGGAACAAACACTGTTATAAACTCTCTGCTGAGACACAAGTACACAATGAAACCTTGGAAGAGCTGGGATTTGAACTTAGAATACTTGGTTCCAAAGACCTCATCATCCTGACTTTGACATGTTCGTTGCCCTCCTTGGATTGGAGTTATCCCACATGGGTTCTGAGGCAGAACCAGAGGAAGGATGTGATGTTGCAAATAGCCATATTGGGTTAAGAGAACAACTTTCAAAGAAAAACGAACCTGCTCCGCTAGCAGTGTTGATAGCGCTCACCGTAGTCAGCGTCCTTCGTTGGTGACAGCCAAGAAAAGTTGTAGAACTGTTGGTCAGGGTGTTATGTACCTGGTTTCTGACTTGAATAAAGGAGGGAGAGAGTTGGATTACAAATCCCATGTGGCTCTAAGTCAAAGATTCCTTGAGTCAAGCACTGACATCAAGGCTAGATGGACTGGTATGTGATCTCCTTCAGCCACTTCTTCTCTGCCACCTCCCTTCCTTCTAGGACTGCTAAGCAGAAAGACCATTCGGCACTTGAACAGAACACACAACATTTTAAAAAGTAGAAACCTAGGAGAGGACCTATAAAACCCACACAGCCTCAGAATGCAGAGAGTAGCCATGCAAAAACTAGACTAAATTCTATAAAAACCTTGTTTCTTAGTATGGGCAGGGTTACTCCTTTTCTTATCGGATCTTCTCAGGGAAAGAAGACAAAGTGGGGGCAGCAGAGATAGGTGTGCTTGTCGGTTAGGAAGTTGGCCAAGTCTTCAAATATTAACTCTTCCTTTATCTCTCCACAAGACTGGTATGCTTTGAAAGGCAGCCATCCTTCTCTGGAATGTGACCTTGGCCATTCCTCACAACAGCAAAGAAAAACGCCATCCCTGTGAGGTTACCATTTATTGACGGGAAAGAGAATGGGGGGCATGTTGAGAATCATGGGAACTGAGAACTCATGCACATCAGTAGCTTGGGACCTCTGTCCCGCTTGGTATGTGATTCCTGCTTCCAACAGTTGTACCTGCAATGTCTTCTCTTCTGAGCATCTGTGCTGTCACACTCAGAACCAAGAGTGAATGGCAGAGACTTTTTCTCAGCTCCCATAACCCTCTGCTGTAAGACAGTCTGACATGTCTGCTTGGTCTCACTTCAGCCCTGAGTGTAGGTCAGTATCCTAGAGCTTGGAGGACACAATCAATTAACAGAATGGAACTTCTGGATAGAGTAGTTAAGAGACAAACCTATGCTATTGGCATCACACCTACACTCAAGCACTAAACAAAAATGGCCTTAGCAAGGCTTGGAACATTGATGTTCGTGCTTATTTTCTGAGACCTGAGATGGGGGCCTTGATTGATTAATGGCTTTGACTAAATCACACACACACACACACACACAAATGAGCATAAAAGAACTGGATGAAGGCTAGTAAGAAACCCCTCAGTTAGAGACCCAGGGGCAGGAGAACTTGCAGGAGTCCTTGCAAGAAGAATTTGGCATGTGTAGCGGGGATGTAGTAACCTGCGCTTACCCTTATTTACACAGGAATGACCAAGACCTATTCTTTGGAATTGAATATTCTAGATATCAAAATTAAACACCTAATTTACAGGTTTGGATTTAAAAAAAATATATATGTGCATAGCTCGGTTGGGAGGTTGGGAGCTTAAGCTTGCCTTGAACATTTTTTCCAAATGTGTGCTTTATAAGGATCTAATAAATATGCTCAGGAGGAAGAACAAATGCTGTGTGGCAAGTATGTAGTAAACCCAAACAATTAGCTAAAGCGGTGGTTCTCGACATGTGGGTCGCATATCAGATATCTTATATATCATATATTTATGTTATGATTTATAACAGTAGCAAAATTACAGTTATGAAGTAGCAATAACATAATATTATGGTTGAGGGTCACCACAATATGAGGAACTGTATTAAAGGGTCACAACATTAGGAAAGCTGCTATGTGGGTGCTGAGAATTGAACCCAGGTCTTCTGGAATATAGAGATAGAGATAGAGATAGAGATAGAGATAGAGATAGAGATAGAGATAGAGATAGAGATAGAGAGTTTAGTTAAGTAAAATTATTGACCACATCTTAGGTGATTATTGGTTCTTTTTCATTTTATCAATTCTATGTCCCTCTCAGAAAGTCACCATCACTAGGAGAGTAGGAAAAGGTTTTGAAACCCAGTTGGCCCACTATTTCCAAAATGCATGGCCCCAGTCATGGGTTCTTTGTTAATAGTCTATATGTGTGTAGGTTCTACATGGTGTATGTTGCCAATGCCATGATAAACACACCCCTTAGAGACTGAAAATAACCACTGTAATACTCTGACTGGCCTTAGGTTACCAGGGACTCCCTGAGTGAACAACGCAGAGCCGCAGAGCCAGGAATCAATGCAAAAAGCAAGAGGAATTCATTGTTCCAACATGTTGGGGTCACTCTGCACATGGAGAGAGAGAACGACCATGCACAGCCCATCCGGCGAGCCTTTATACAGTTCTCAAGGCAGCAGCCATTAGGCACGATGTGATTGTCAGAACTGTGACTTTTAAACTGATTGGTCTTTAGGGAATGAAGTAGGTGGCCAAAGGTTGCAGAATGTGTCTATGATCTCTGGGCCTCCCCTACCTGCAGGTGGCCAGTGGTTGGTCCCTCCTCCCTGTGGTCTGAGGAATGTAATTAGCCCCTCCCTTCTGGAGGGGAGGGTGCCTCAGTGCTCTCTGACCTTTCTCTTCCAGGAGGGGAGGGGATTTCCCAAAGTTCCTGCACTGACCTGTTCAACACAACTTTACCGCCCTGATGTCACATACATGTGCCCAACCCTGGAGGCAAATGCCAGCTTCCTTCATTTGGCTTCTTAAATCGTCCCCTGCTTCCCACAGCCTCTCCAACCCAATTCTGCAATCTTGTTTCTCATTGCTCTTTTACACGAATTTTTTTTTTTTTTGCTCACACCAAAACTCCCCTATTCTTTGTTCCTTAAATAGTCGGTATCCATTTTTACCATCTCTGTTCTCATTCTGAGGGGTCAGGTCTTGAATTTCATAAAGACAGGAGGGCATGTCAGAAATTCTTAATTAATCACTTAACAAATATTCACATTGCATCTCTTGGGATGCTTTGTAGCAAGCAACAGAAATAGGCTCCAGCTAATTTAGGAAGAAGAAGAATTTATTGAAATACACTGAGTAGCTCAAAGAATTTCTAAGGGATCCAGAGACTAGGGTTGGAAGTGGACTGTATACTAAGAACAATGCTGTCACTTCACATCCAAGTCACCCAATTAAGGGGTACAGCTAACCCCTGCCACACTCAAACATTGTAACCTCCTCCTCCTGCCCTTCCTGTTGGCCTTGGTACTCATATGCTAACATTAGAGCTACTGACTCTGCTGTCTCTAGGACCTGGTTGTGGGTCTCTGTGTCTAACACATTACCAAAGTTAATTCTGGGTGCTCTAATTCTCGTATCAACAGTTGATTGAAAGAACATCTGACTGGTCTTTCAAACGCCGCGTCTAACTATAAGGGAGACTGGGGGAAAGTGGTGGTAGGAAGGTCTAGCCTACACAGAAAGAGCTGGACTCTGTCTAAGATACAGACTTCCCTTTAAAGAGGAAGGGATGCTGGACAGGATCGTAGGAAGAACTACACCTGTCTCCCATGATGGGATGGGTGATTAGGAAAGGCTGTTCTCTATGCTCACAAGGGGGTTTTCAGTCCAAGCTATACATGAAAAGGGGAAGAGGTTAATTTAGAAGGAGGAGGGAAGGGGAGGGGAGGGGAGGGAAGGGAAGGGAAGGGAAGGGAAGGGAAGGGAAGGGAAGGGAAGGGAAGGGAAGGGAAGGGAAGGGAAGGGAAGGGAAGGGAAGGGAAGGGAAGGGAACAGAACAAGCAAACAAGGAAACAAGGAAACACTGGGATAGGGCATAGCCCAGAGGCAGACTGCTTACATAGCATGGTCTGGATTCCATCTCCAAAACTAACCAGGAGAAAGAGAGAAAAATGGAGGAGGAGGAGAAGGAGGAGGAGGAGGAGGAGGGAGAGGAGGAGGAGGAGGAGGAGGAGGAGGAGGAGGAGGAGGAGGAGGAATGTCATACTGAATTGGCCTAATTAAGTAAAGGATGCTAAAATTGTATTAAGCATAACCAACAGAGTTAGAATAAAACATAATTTATGTTTTATGTTGTTTTCCCAACAGATCCCCCACACACACACACATACACCCACTTAGGTCGAAATTAACAGGAACAAGTCCTATTTTTCACCTGCAATATTTCCGCACATGCTCCCAGCTCCACTTTCCAAGTTTAGCTTTGCAAAGATGAGCGCCTTAGGTATTCCACAAGATGTACCCAGGAATGAGCTATCTAACACATGCACACATGCACACATGCACATGCACGCACACACACACACACACACATGTTTCATAAGTATAAATATAGGTTCTCTTTCATTTTCCTAGAAAGACAGACAGATAGACAGACAGACAGACAGACAGGCAGGCAGGCAGACAGACAGATATTGGGACTGAAGAACACAGAGAATGGCAGGGCCTTGGGAATGGATTACATTTCTGGCCTGGAGTTGAAAAGGTAGAAAGTGGGTCTTTGTTCAGTTTCTCCTATAGTGTCTCAGGGTCACCACTGATAGGTCACTTGGAGCTGTGCTGTCACAGTCAGCCATGGCCACTTACAATTAACAGTAGAAGCTGTGTGGGCAGGACCAAGAAAAAAAATGGGTCACTTAGCTGCTTCGAGGGCACTCAAGGCCAGGAGGCAGGGCCTCCACCCACAGCAGCCTCAAAAGCAGCCCCGCGGCTGGATACTCTACCTTTCTGTTTCACTCTCTCTGTCTTTCCAGAAGTGAGGGAGAGTGAAAGGGAAAACAAAGGTAGGGACACAGAGGTAGGCACCATCTCAGCTCCTGGAGGAAGAGAAGGACAGTTCTGTGTGGCCCTGTGTGGTCATGCAGTGCGGCAAGAAGGAAGCTAACCCAGCAGCTTTCTCCAGTTATTAGCTGGGTGATCTCCGCTGACTCATCCTTTTTCCATATCATCATTGGTTAAATGGGATTATGGGAGATGTCTAGCATGAAATTACAGCAAACTAGAAAGAACAAGTGCCTTTAAGTCTCTTCAGAAAGTATTTGTGCCCTTCAGTGCTAAGTGATACCCATGAAAACCTGCAGCTCAGGTTGCTGAGGATGGACGGTGGCTGTTTGTACCTATGATAAGTATCTGGGAGGTATCTTCCATATGCAGATTTGGGTGTGGTCAGAGTGTGAGCAGCTAGAGGAGCTCACATCTGGGCTCCACCCTACCTGGACTCTTCTCTGCAGAAGTCTGCAGAAGTACACACACACATCTCTCTCTGTCTTTGTCTCTGTCTCTCTGTCTCTCTCTCTCTCTCTAACCTAAGAAATATATCAAGTATGACAGTAAAGTAGTGACCAATGATTTAACTGATGCAGTATAATGTGGTACCAAGAATAGAGACTTTGGATCTAGGGTCCCAGGTTTGGAAAGTCCGATTCTACCTAGACGTATGTAAGGCATGCAGAGAAAAACCCAACACACAGTTGTCAGACAGCAGAACTAGCTACGGCTATGTTCATGTTCCATTCAAACATCTGAATGAGCGGAGCTGTGCTCGGAACAGCTACAAGGAGAGGAAAGCTTGTCTATAGACATGCTTGTGTGTTGAGTACTGTCTACACACGAGTTCATGGATGCCCGGCCTTACTTTCAAGCACAGCACTAGGACAATAATGTCAAAAGAAGCTGAGTAGTGTATCCAAGCAAGAGGGTGCTAATGCTCAAATCTAGGTCTTTCTTCTCTATTCCCTGTAAGCACACCGCTCCCATCCCAAAATAGCCAAGGAATTTCCTTCAAAGCCCCATAGTCTTGCGCATAATGTCCCTGGCACTGGAAATTTTTCTTTTGATTAAAAAAAAAAGGTTATGAGAAAAATTCGGAAGTTATTTATCATCAAGGTAAATAACGCAACTAGAGAATCATGCTTTGATCTGAATATAAGTTGTGATTAATAACCATGGTGGCTGACACTCTAGGAACACTTCCAAAAAAAGTTTGTAACGTGTCTGACAAATTTACTATCTCAGGAAAACCCTATTTCCTGCTCTGTTACTTATTTTTTTCTTCACTGTGACAGAAGACCCTGCAGACACAATTTAAGGGAGCAAGGTTTATTTTGGTCCATGGCTCAGGGGCTGTGGTCCATCATGGCAGAAGAGAGCTTGCTTGGTCTACAGCAGGGCAGGGTATACCAGTGCTTATTACATGGTACCAGGGTACAGGATGCTCAGGCTGGAAGCAGCACCCCCCCACACACACACACACACAAACTGCTCCAAGCAACCACTCATGTCTGAAAAGCCATGCTTCCTCTTGCCAAACTCTCAAAACAGTACCAGGAGGTAGGAACTGAGTAGCCAAACACACGAGCCTGTGGGGGACACTTCATGCTCAAACCATAACATCTACCCAAGGAGAAAGCACTTCCATGCTGAGCCCATTCCATGGCCTAGATTCTGAGGCAGAGTACTATAGGCAAGGGATGTAATTAAATGCTTGCTAAAGCTCTTCTAGGCAGGGCCAGACTTTCTGACCCAATTTTGGCTCCAGTAGCATCTAATGTACCCAGAAGTAATCTCTTGCCTGGAAGTGTCTTAGAAATTCTGGTCCTCCAGTTAAAATGATCATCTGAGACCACCTCTAATATCCAGGGCTGGAGATATAGAGTCTCTGTCCCCTCCCATCTCATAAGCTGCATTTGAGAATCACCTAGGTATGTCGATTCTCTTGACACAGTCATAAGGCCAATTCCAGTCATAGCCGGATTGACAGGTCTGACAGGGCAGAGGCTGTCTGGAGCTCCGAGTTATTGTTGTCTCTTACTTACTCCTGGTGGAGAGATGGGGGAAGAGGGAGGTAGGAAATAGACAGAGAAATGAGGTAGTTGACCTTATATCTTATTAGAAATAAAAATCATAATTACTCTAAGTAAAAAGTACTTGCAGACAAGATCACATGTGTGGAAAATGAAGTGATCCAAAGCACGTTAGCTATTGTGTCTTTTGTCTGTCCACGCGGCCTCTGAATTCTTAACTTGTCCCATCCTACTGCCTGTTTTTTCATATTAGCCCTGTTCTAATTTAGCTGTTAAAGGGAACTTTGAAGTCCTGTTAATAAATGACTACAGGAAAGTCCAAAGCGGGGAGAAAATTTAACCACTCTACCACTCTGGGGAATCTTGGCTCCCGGGGAGACATTGCCTTAAACCCAAGAACAAGCCAGAGATTACTAAAATTAGGTCTCCTTCTTTGTCTCCCAAACCCTGATCCCTAATCCCTGAGAGCTAATTTTGCATGATCTTGCTTCTGTACACTTTGGGGTTGGTTCTCCGAGGAGGAGAAAGTCAAGAGATGAGTGACGGGGAGGGAGAAGGGGGCTCTTGTGAAACTGGCAAGATCAGCTCCCGTTGGCAGTGGCATGGATGATACAAACATGCTGTTACAAGTAGAGGGCTCACTCGTATGGCAAGTTGCTTGTAAAGATGGTGACATTTCAGCTTGGCATCTTAGCAGTTCTACCTTTGAGCTTGGAAGACTGCCCGAACAACTGAGTCATTCCAAATGACTTCCTTGCCCTTTTAATTACAGTGAAGGTTGGGGAAGGCTTACCCACTCTCATGATATGCCAGAGGCCTACTGTCTGCTCAAAAATAGTAAAAAAAGGATGGGCTTCCTAACCTTAGATTAAGCAAAAAACAAAGCTTGTTAGACAGCGAGCCTCTGTGCCCCAAAGCTTGTTAGACAGCGAGCCTCTGTGCCCCAAATCCTAGGCTGCTGAAGATCAGATGTGACAAATTTTGAATTTGTTAAGCTGAAGTCTAAAACAGAAATTCAACAGGCCTCTCATTACATGAACGTTGGCTATTGCACCGTTCGTTCCTCATGAGGCTCTGCTCAAAGCCAAGTTCTCCCTGCAGGCCTGTCAGCTGTGATCTTTGTGGAAGTTGACCTGCAAGCAGTGCCTTCTGTCTGTCTGCACTTGGCTGCCATGGGTGTGAGGGAAGAGGAAATGGGATAGAACTTCAGAGACCACAGTTCTAATGGAGTGAATAAGGTTCCTGTGTCTTCTAATTAGTTGAGGTAGGTGATGGAAAGAGAAAGGTGGGTAGAAAGCACAAGGAAAGAAGCCAGAGTGAAGGGTTAGAAGGAGGCCCAGTGTTAGGGCAGAAAGGAGATAGAAGATAAGATCAACTAGATGTGTTCTCTGCTTCTGAATGGAAAACAGAGAGAGCAGACCTAGGGCTCTGCTACCTGAGGGCAGATGGGGCGACAAGGGATACTGTTCCAGATCTGGGGGACCCGGGGTCAACCAACCTAAAAGGCCTTGAAGACAGAAGCAAGACCTCACTGACAGTGAAGAAATTCTCGCTGTGGACAGCAGCTGGAGCCTGGAACCAGGAGCTATGCCTTGACAGTCTGCCCAGCCTGCAGATATAAGGCTTACTTTCAACCTCACCTCAACCACGTGAAGCCATTTTGTGCAATAAATCCCATGTTTATTTCCTACTGACTCGGCCTCACGTGTTGGAACTGATCTGATAGAGATGGAAAAGCCCACCAGATTCCTCCCTGGTTTGGATGGAGCTATATTCTCAGCTATCACAAATGCTTCTGTGACTTTCAGTGGCCTCCCACCTTCAGGAGGTACCTTGACTGAACAGGGTCACCTTGCCCTATGCCCCACTTCTCTCCCGAGGCAGCTAACTCTGGTTAGTTATGTGGGAGTATAAAGACCTCACCCTTCTCCAACCTGGGGTAACACTGAAGGGCTGCCCATCTTAAGAGCTCCCCCAAGAACGTGGCTGAAGCTTCACCCTGGCTGCCCTGTCACTCACTCTTTCTCCCATACCTGCTTTCTCTGTACCTTCTCTCTGGCCACTCAGTCAACTGACCCTAAGAACTTTGACATCGTCCTCTTAAACGGTATATTTTGAGCTTTAGAGTGCTTGGTTCTGTCCTTTCTCTGGCCATACCCCAACCACGAATCAAGAAGACCATAAGGCCAAAGGGACATTTTTAGCACCAGTCTCAATTTCTAGTCTATGTTTCCCTTTCCAAATCCATATAATCCAAGCTTGTTTCCAGAGCCTGTGCAGGGCTCTCCCCCAGATCCGTACCCTGACTGCACACTGTATCACCGGACTGCACAACTGTAGGCTTCCAAGTAGCTGGGCAGTGCCTGTCTACAACAGATGGATGTTGGACATAGAGACTGCATTCTCCATATTCATGTATATATAAACGATGTGGTTCTAGATAGAGGTGGGGTTTCAAGCTAAGGAGAGACATGAGTAAACTGACTAGTTTTGCTCTTTCTTGCTGCCTCCCCCCCCAAAAAAAAGTAGGGAAAATGGTTCTGGCTAGGCAACACCCTTCACATGCCAGATACCAAAGACTGGATCTTTAGGATTGAAAGATTCACGTGATAGATCAGTGCCCCTGGTAGTTACAGGATCAGACAAGCAAGGAGCTATAGTTTCATAAAGGTACCTTTGAGCAGTTGTTTAGAAAGCCAGGATCAACACCCTCCAGGTGACAATGGGAAGCCCTCCCACCTGGGAGAACATTGGATCGGGTGACTGAGCAATCTGGGGGCAGTAAGAACTGTCATATAAGGCATGGTGGGTCCTGCCAGGGGCTTCTACTTCATCCCTAAAGTGATGGGGAAGTTTTAAGTTTTTAAAGTAGGTGGTCTGGTCCAGCTTGCTGTTATCTGTGTCTACAAAAGATCTCCTAGTACTAGGAGGGGTCTCCTGACCTCCCAACCCCGATTCTCCTCAGGGTCCAGCCAACCCCCGACCCCTTCTCCGAAAGACCTGGCTGACATCCAAAAGGTTTTCTTCTGCTTCTTTCCCTTGCCTACAGAGTCTAGTCCAGTCCCAGCACAGTTTCTCAGCCCTGTAAGTCCTATGGCTACCCATCTTCCCAATGTCTCCCACATGCTTCACCTCCCGTGGATATACCCAGTTGCTGGCCCCATCTAAGTGCATCATGCCCTCCTCCATGTGGTGGGTTTGAATGACTTTCTGGCTCTATATGCTTAGAGAAGTCACCAACATTTTCAGAGCCTGGGATGCCTTGGCTCTTTCTGAAATGTGGTGCTCACTATGCGGCTTCTGAGAGGGTTCAGCTTAGCGCTGTTTAAAAACCTGGCATGAGCACCCCTCGGGCTCCCTTAAAGCCCACCCATCTACAGCTTTTCCCCACAGCTAACTGCACTGAGCTTGCTCAGTTTACACACCCAGAGGCATCAGCTTGCCGTCTTGCCCTAACTTCCCTCCAAGGGAAGACCTGGTATGCCAACCCAGATGCTGCCGTGCTACTGGTGCCCACCCAGAGGAGCTCTTGAAGTGGTCATGGTTCAATATTCCTACTCACCAGCTGGTCCTGATACAGCCACTCTCAGCCCCCAACTCTGTCTCCTGCCTAGGCTGCTATTGATCTCCATGGAACTGTGCCTGATGCAATCCTTTTGACATTTTTTTTTTTAAGTATATATATTTTTTACTCTCTCTGTGTCTGTCTCTCTGTCTCTCTGCATCTGTGTGTGCGCGTGAGTGCGCGCGCGCATGCGCGCATGTGCCTGAGTGTGTGGATATTCATTTGGATACCTCCAGAGGCCAGATGAGGACATAGGATCCCCTGGATCCAGAGGTCCAGCAAGTGGTGAGCACCCGATGCGGGTTTAGGGAACTAAACTCTCACCTCTCATCTTCTAAGAAAGCAGCAAGCACTCTTACCCACTCAGACATAATTTTGATTTAGTTACTAACCTAAAAAGCTGTCTTATCACACAACCCCCATCTCTATTTCTATTGTTCTGTCTCACCATCTAGAAACCAAGGGATATAAAGCCACGGTTTGAACCCGTAACTACAATGAGCCTATAATTTATCACCTGAATTGATACATTTCTGATATAGGAGTGACACAGTTTGAGTTCATTTTGAGTTCATTATTGTCTTCACACACACACACACAGAGGCACACAGGCACACACACACACACACACACACACACACACACGCACGCACACACACTGGGTGGGGTAGGCTGGGGCGGGGATGTTCCCCTGCCTGGGATGCCCTAGGCAGAGCATTGGCCCTGGCTCCTCTGCCAGAGAGCGCGGCAAACATGGCAGCCCCAGCATGTGTGGGCGGGAAATGAGACAGCTGCGCTGTTGCGGTGCTGTCACTCACACTTGACAACTGTTTGGGGTTTTGGAAACTCATGACATTGAGTTACAACACCTTACCCACTGGTTTGGATAACCACCATTTGCCCTCACCATGGGAAGTCCTGCCAACTATGAGATGAGGCAAGGTCATGTTCCACGGCCTTGGCTGCTCCTGGCTGGCACCCGAAGGCCTTTCTTGTGTACTGGGACAAACTCTGAGCTTCTTACAGCCCCCGAGTCAAGCACTTACGTGAGGGTTCATGTGTCGATAACTGACTTCCCAAGGACAGCAAGAGGATAAATATCGCTTGCTGCCCTTAAACATCAGACTGAGTGTTAACACGGTCGCTAGTCGTGGGCCTCACTGTGAGAGCCTGTGGGTGCTCGTTAGGGAGTGTGAGCACATTTTGTTTTCTGGCATTCGATTGTGGATTACCACTGAAAGGAAATTCCCTTCAGCCTTTTATTTCACCATCACACGTGGCCTTGAGCCAGCCCACCATGTAGCTCCCAGAGGCAAGGTGAGAGAAGAAAGCAGCAGTCTGGGTTTCTGTAGATCTATGACAAAGATTCTGAAGGATCGATTCAGAGGTGCTTTTGGGAGGTCTCACCCTTCAGCCAGACTCACGGTCCTCTGCCTCCCCCTTAAACTCTGAGAATTGCTATACAGGTTTCATTCTTAAAAGAAGCGACCAGTAAGTGGCTGCAGTGCGCCAGGCCAGAGCAGCGTGAGCATTCCAGATGGAGCCGTACAGACACCGAGACCTGAAAAATGGCTCTCCAAGTTCACACAGATAGCAAGCTATGGTTCCAAGCAGGGGTTTAGCTTGGAAATCTGTGCCTAAAATACCACGAACTACTTCTTCCGGTTTTATGCCACTGAGCTCAAGCAGACTCAGCCCTTCTAGCTGTCCTTCTGACTCCCACTCATCACAGAACAGAGACAGGCAAGGCACCATCTCTTCTGGCTCCTTTTAAAATTTAAAAAAAAAAAGTGTGCACGGGACAGGGAAACTATATGAGTGCAACATATCCATTAGAAGATACCCTGGAGATTCTCAGTTTATTTAGGTTACTGTTGAGTCTCCTAGGGCCCCCCAAAAAGCTTAGAACCAATCCCCCAAACTTTGCACCTAGGACAATACCTTTGAATTCAATCTGAGCAATGGCGAATTACAACTTGCCATTTGGAATTTTCTCTTAATTCAGAAACACAGCTAAGAGGAAGCAAATGTGATCCAAAATTGTTGTGCATAAAAGAATTCGTAAACCAAGGCGGTAAGTCTGGGTCTCGGAGTTTGCTATTTAAAATCAACCTAAGTGAGATGATGTTTCTTAGGTCCAAGTGTGATGTGGCCGCCTCGGCTCCAGGGAAGTCTCGCTTTACAGATGAAGTCAGTGAACTTAGAAGGAGTGCTGAAAGTTACCAAGTCTAGCTGGAGATCCTGATGTGCCTGAGGGTGGATGGGGGTGGGAGAGAAGCAGGAGAGGATTGCCATGGGGCACAGATTTGAAGGTCAGAAGACTCTCAAAGTCAGGTCCTGTGGTTAGTTCTTGTGAGAAATTCGCAACCTAATGATTGGAGAGCTGGACCTTTTGATCCCAAGTCTGTGGGGACACAGCTGTGAGTTTAGGGCTGAAGTCACTAGGACAGTGGGATTTTTTGCCTTTTGGAAAAATTCATTTTCCAGGTACTATTATTGAACAACTATTCCTGCTGGCTCGCCGACAGAGCTTCTAAAAGCTTCCACTATTTTTAAACATTTAAAACTTGACAAAAGACATATCCAACTTGCAGCCCCTCCCCCTATAAACTAGGGGGGATGGAAACAGAAGGATGTGGGTGGGGGTGACTTCATCTTCCCATTCGGAACCCATAACCTTGGTCAAGGCTGCTGTTTCACTCACTGACAGAAGATGCATACACCAACAGCAAAGGCTGCGCAAATCAAGTTTGCCTTTGGACACGTGGCCCGAGAGCAGAAAGCATAAGTCACCCTCAAAGCCCAGGCTATGAAGGCAGGTGGGTCTGAGTTCCAATCCTGACCACAGGAACAATCTACTTAATAAGGTCTCTAAACTCCAGTTATTTCACATGTAAAATGGTCGTGCCCACTATTCGGCCATGTATTCATGGGGGTGGGGGGGGGGGGATTAAGTTAAAAAACACATGGAAAGGACCTGGCCTGTGGGACGTAATGATTCGGTGTCAATAGAGAACAGTGTGAGATAGAAGCCTGTGTCCACAGAATGAATGACTGCTGGGGCAGGCAGATTGCACAGGACTCTAGCTGCCTGGAATGCTCATCTCTTTCTCTTAGAATACTGATCTGCATGGTGTGAAGAAAGCTAACGACAAACAGCATCTAGCCACGCTGAGCCAGAATTAAACACAGATAGGTCCATTCTGCCAAGTGCCAGTCCAGAGGGAAGTCTGATGGTGACTTTGGAGTCAGCTAAGGAAGAACAAACTGTCCAGGATTGTCAGGCTCAGATCCTGCCACCTCCTCTGAAGAGCGCAGACTTCTAAGTGATCGACCAATTAACTTAAACTAGGCAATCTTTCTTTTAAGACATACAGACCTTTGGTGCTGTTTCAAAACCATCCAAGAACTGCAAATGCTATTATTTATAGCCCATAAAAACCTGTGCCAGATGAGTGGAGAAGATAACCTGGCTTAGTTTGCATTTTAAAAAACGTTCTCACAGCGCCACTTCGCCATTTAAAATTGTTGACAACTAGATAATCCCTAATTCTCTGGCTACAAGAACTGACCTGTTTGCTTCACGCTCGCGTGCGTGGACACATACACAAACATACACATGCACAGCGCTGTGTGTATAGATACGATCTAAACGTCCCTTGCATGGGCAAACAATAGGAAGAGATGCCACAGTGGGAGTGACTTTCTACCATGGGTAAGTGAGAATTGTAGTCTTAGGCAGGCATCTCTGAGTCTTGGATTTCTGAAATGTAAATTGATAAGCTTACAGTCTGCCCTCAGACTGTAAAAAAACCAAACCAAAACAAAAAACGAACAAAAACCAAATCAAAACAAACAAACAAACAAACAAACAAAAAACCATGTGAATGCAAATGACTTTCTAAGCCATGGCTTTCCAGTTCCCTTAGACCTAACCACTCCCAACAAGCATCGGGCTGACTGCCTTCTCAAGTTTGCTCGGCCGCTGCATCTGGGTTTGCAGACCCCAATCAGATTGGCTTCCTCTAATTGGGAAACCCCACTCTACTGACTTTTACTGTCCCCGAATTATTTGATCTCTTTGTCAGGGAAATAAGCGAAGCCTTCATTCTTTATCATTCGCCTCAGGTATTTATTGGGAAGGATTGAAGCACAGCACAGCTGGAAAAAAAATCATTATTTTCTAGTAATGAGGCTTAATCCCTTTGCAAATATTTCGAAGACCCTTCTTCCATAATTCAGGGTTCACACTCGTATAGTCACAGGTACCATTCCCAGAAGCCTCTGCTTGTCTTCCTTTTCCTTTGGCTCTCATAAAGGACACCAGACAAACACCCCTGACAACTTAAGCCCCAGATGTGACAAATAGAGATTTAAATTTTATGATTAAACTGTCACGATTTCACTCAGGGATCACCTTGGGTTTTTGCTGGTCTGGGCTCAGAGCCAACAGAACTTGACTCAGCTTCTCCTTGTGGGCAGATGCTGGATCCCAGAGGGGCAGAGGGGCTTCCTGCTGATGACCTAGAGGAAAAGAATTCGCCACCCCCTCCCGCCCCCTTGCAAAACCAAATGAACAGCTCTGCGCCCCTGTTACGGTTTGAGTGCAAAATGACCTCACGTGCTCTTGCATTGGAACTAATGGTTTCCGGCTGTGGGTGAGCTTTGAGGAATCCTTGTGAGATAAAACGTAGCTGCAGGAAGTGGGTCCTAGGGAGGCAGGTCTTGGAGACCTTAGAGGTGGCTTGTGTTTTGGGCTAGGTTTCCCTCCACTTCCTGCCTGCCTACACCATATAACCAGCCATCTCCTGTAAATTGGTAAACGTAACAGTATGCCTTCAGATTGTAAAAATTCTCTCAGCCACAGATAGGAATGGGGTGCTCCCTCTACCACAGATGTGGTTGCTCTACCCCAATGCATACCTCACCATGATGGTCTCCCGCCTCTCAAACCACGAGCCAAAATAAATCCTTCCTCCCTGAGTTTGCTCCCTTCAGGCATTTTATTAAAGTTATGGAAAAGTAAAAAGAACATACCCTCCAGCCTCAAAGGTTTCCTCTACCCCACGGCAATTCTACCCTGGAAGCCCAAGTTAGCCCTCTTTGGCCTAGAAACAATACTCCAGACACATCCGTCTCAGTTTTGAACATACAGCTAAAATTAACATAGGATATGATGGCTCTAGCATTCTTTGTCTAAATCTCATGTATCACAAAGAACAGAGCCACTGCTCGAAACTGACCATGGATAGAGACACATATAGCATTGCTCAGAGATCAGGGCCACCTGGTTCCCATCTAGTGAAAGTCTGAGGCGGGCAAGTCTCTGCATTCTGAACACTCAGCTGATCTGAGTGTTTATGGCCCATGAGTACATTTAGATTAGCAAAAACCTAGACAGCTTCACTCATTTCAGAGAGACATTCATTTGTCCCTGAGCATCAAATATGCTAGGGATACAAAGATAGAGGAGAGATTGTCACTTTCCTAGTGAGAAAAGCTCACCACTCCACAGAAAGGCAGACAAATTAACATCGTCTTATTATACATGCAAGAACTGTATTGTTACAATATGAACAGACTCCTTTAGATCAAAGAAGAAAGTGAAGATAAAATCATAATGTTCAATAAGAGAACAAGGGTTCTCTCTCTCTCTCTCTCTCTCTCTCATACAACTATCACAAGGACCCCAGGTCAGACCGCCCTGGGATCAAATCCTAGGCCGTTTTTAAAGGTGCTCAATTGCTTCTCACGCATCCAAGTATACACATAAATATTTTATCCAGCTAGTACTAAAGAGCATGAGAGAAGCAATGTTAGGTTAAGATTGCCAGGTCCAAGACAAAGCTGCTTGGTGTTTAAGAGGGCTGTGACTAAGATAACCTTTGCAGTTGGCTTTTCTACCGAGCAGAAATTAAGTGGGAAGGTGTGAGTTAGAGTCTGCATTCTCTAGTGTCCTAAAAAGGCTCAAACAATATAAAGCCAGCCTGCCATTCAAGGTCCCTGGAGTTGTCTCTCATTTACTCCCAAGCTTCAGACAAATTTTCTGAACCTTATACTCACTATGGAGAGTATTATAGTGAGGTGGGAGGGTACTTCCTCCTTCCAGTCAACCGCCTCTGAAGATACTTCAGGGATGGAGTCTTTTCCTTTGAGTCACCTGACTGGATCTCGGCTCCAGACAAAGTGAGCACTCTAGCTTGAATCTACAGCCTAGGTGATAAATGCTTGTTTGCTAGTGTGCGGTGCTATTGGAATTGATGGAGCCTCTGAGAGACCTACTGACAGGAAGTCTGGTCACTGAGGGTGTGCGCCTTTAAGAGACCTACTGACAGGAAGTCTGGTCACTGAGGGTGTGCTCCTGAAGGGGAGGTATTAGAACCTCCACCTCCTTCCACCTCACCCTTCGAATTCCAGTTGTCCTGAGATGGCGAACCTTCTCTACCACACGCTCCCATGGGAACAGCGTTTCAGTAGGTCCTAAGCCGTGGGCCCAAGTAATCATTAGCCCACACCTCCGAATTCATGAGGCAGACTTTGGAAGCATTAAGTTGCTTTCTCCCAGGTATTTGTTACAGCAATAGAAAGCAAACAACCAAGATAGCTATAACTAATCCTACCTGCTGTTTACTGAAGTGCACAATCTCTGCCAGTCTTCACGTCAGCCTTTGGAATTAGCACGACTGCTCTGACTTAATAAGTGTAGAAATAGCCTCAGGAGGGCCAGCTCAGTTGTTAAGCCTGGCAGTTAGCAGCAGAAGCAGGGCCCAACACAATGCCATTACAACAAACAAACAAACAAACAAACCAAAACCTATAAAATGTAGTGAACTAATGAGCTGGTAGAATGCTGGACAAGAACAGTGGGTTTGGGCCCATTGGATGGAGGTAATGTTTCCAGAACTTGTGTTTAAAAAAATAAAATAATAAACCTGGTTTATTTTATTTTATTTTATTTTTGGTTTTTTGAGACAGGGTTTCTCTGTAGCCCTGGCTCTCCTGGAACTCACTTTGTAGACCAGGCTGGCCTCGAACTCAGAAATCCTCCTGCCTCTGCCTCCCAAGTGCTGGGATTAAAAGTGTACACCACCACGTCCGGCTTTATTTTAAATTTTTATTGATTGTATTTTAAAAATTAAAAAAAATTAAGCCTGATAGAAGTGGGGTAGGAAGGACTATAGAAAACAGAGCCATGGGAGCCACTGGTATTCTGGTGCCTGGGGGGGGGGGGGGGGCATGGTCCATTAGGTTCTAGTAATGAGGGCCTGGGTACCAGGTAGCAAGACAGGGATGGATGGGATCGATCTGTTCGTGTGTGGCTCAACCTCTAACTGCTCTCGGGCTCAGCTCCATCACTAGATTGTTCTTCTGCTTCCACAAAACCTATTCTCGGGACTTGCCTTATTAAGAATGATGCTACAGTAATTAAAGCATGCTGTGGGAAATGACTAAATAAATGTGTTGTTGCTGTATTTTTGTGACAGGACCTGGGGTGGCTTGAATAAGCATGATCCTCATAGGTTTGTATTATATATTTGTGTGCTTACTCCTGTATTAAGTGATGTACTCTTTTGGAAGAATTAGGAGGTCTGTCCTTGTTAGCGGAAGTGTGTTGCAGGAAGTGGGCATTGAGGTTTCAAAAGCCCATGCCAGGCCCAGTGTTTCTCCCTCTGCCTGCTGTTGCCTGTAGGTCAGAGTTGAAAGTTCTCAGCTCCTGCTCCCGAGCCACACCTGTCTCCTTCCTGCTCTGATGATAATGGATTAACCCTCTGACACTGTAAGCAAGCCTCCAATTAAATACTTTCTTTTAGAAGAGTTGGCTGTTAGTGTTTCTTCATGACAATAGAATGGTAACTGAGTGTCTTAGTCAGGGTTTGTGTTTCTACACAAACATGGAGACCAAGAATCAAGTTGGGGAGGGAAGGGTTTATTCAGCTTACACTTCCACACTGCTGTTCATCAACAAAGGAAGTCAGGACTGGAACTCAAGCAGGTCAGGAAGCAGGAGCTGATGCAGAGGCCATGGAGGGATGTTACTTACTGGCTTGCTTCCCCTGGCTTGCTCAGCTTGCTCTCTTATAGAACCCAAGACTACCAGCCCAGGGATGGCACCACCCACAATGGGCTGGGTCCTTCCATCCTTGATCATTAATTGCGAAAATGCCTTCCAGTTGGATCTCATGGAGGCATTTCCTCAAAGGAGGCTCCTTTCTCTGTGATAACTCCAGCTGTGTCAAGTTGACACACACAACCAGCCAGTAAACCAAGCCAACGTCTTAGTATGTAACCTAGACTACACTCAAATTTGAAGCCGTCCTCCTGCCTCAGCCTTCCAAGTGCTGGGAACACAAGAAAAAGCCACTTACAGGTGGGTAGGTACAGGATGTTAAGTGGTTAAGAAAAACAATGAACAACACTGTTTTCCCAAGAGCACTTTCTCAATGCTATCTGGCCCAGTTTCTCTGGACTCGTGTTGCTTTTCTGCTTAAGTAAGGTAAAGAGAACACGGCGGGGGGGGGGGGGGGGAGCAAGTATTGGGTGGGGCCAACTGCAGAGGGAGCAACTGGTCTACCACAGCAGAGCGAGGGATCGGGCTCACAGGCTGCTACCACAACAATCTGAATGGTTATGTCTGCACCTAGGGTTCCTTGAACCCTTGAAAGCGTGCATCTTCCCAGGCCCCTTCCAACATTACAGTCTAGCATGGCGTACAACAGTCCAGTGCTGAGCAGGCTGTCTTGGTGAACCAGTCTGAAAATCCTTTATCCTAAACCACTACCTCCCACCTTCAGCTTCGCATGAATGTCTGTGGGAAGCTTCTAACACCAACCTGCCTTGGCTCAGGAATCTGAAATGCTTCAAGTCGCCCTAGGAAAACTCTACCGTGCATTTAAATATCACCTGAGGATCTTGTTTCAAACCCAGATTTGGGTCTGGGGAAGTGGCTTAGTGGGTAAAGGTACTTGCCCATGCCAACATGAGAACCTGAGTTTGAACTCTAAGAACCCACATAAAGCTGGGTGCAGTAGCTGTGCTAGCTAGTTTTATGTCAACTAGCCATAAGCTAGAATCATCAGAGTCCCCCTGGGTTTCCTGGCTTCAAGATCCTGCCTCCAGTCTCTCCAGTCTGCTTCCAATATACACTGGCTTCTCTCCTCTGACTCCTCCCCTTACGAGGAGCCTTGGAAAGATCACATTTCTCTACAAATCCAGGAATCCTCACACCTATTGCCTTAGCATAGTGCAACCTGCAAAGCCCTCTTATCTACATAACACACAGGCTCCAAGAATTAGGGCATTGACATCTTTTGGGGGCTGGGTAAGGGAGAAATGGAGAGATGCGGTACTTAGCCTCCTACAGAGACCTTTTCTCCCTTCTCTCCAGTGGAGCTCTGGCCATTTAGTGATGATGATCTTGGTGTGTCTGGGCCAGAACACAGATGGTCAAGGGATCTGAGGAACAAACTCCAGCCCAGTGTGGGTGTGGGTGCACAGAGGCTGGGCCTCGGGTACTCTTCCCAGGGTTTCTCCTCAGAGTTCCCCTCAGAGAACATATTACCCAAGCCCAGGCTCCCGGGTAGGCACAGTGGATAAATGTGGACCACTCCTCCTCTGGAGGTCGTGGAAACTAGAAACTGAGCACCTACCCTTATCCTGGCTCGAGGTTAGAGGCAAAGGACAGCGGGCAAGGGGATGACTTGGCCCTTCTGCAGCAGGCTCTGCATTTCTTCTTTATTTGGCATTTATAGAATTCTCCGGCACTTCTCAACCCCTGTAATTATAACCTGGGATCCCATTCAGCCTCCTTCAGCTTGGATTTAAAAGCCGAGTACGCTCTTGAAGCAGCCAACTATTAAAACATCATGGCTTTTTTTTTTTTTTTTTTTTTTTTTTTTTTTTTTTTTTTTACAAACTATCGGCTGACAGGAGGTGTTATGAAACACTGTCTAGTACAATTAGAATCACACTGGGATTGTCAACACCCATGCGTCAAGCACACTGTGCGAAGCGACAGTCTGGGACAGCACAGCACAGTGCGGTCTCTTCCCTAGCTGGCTACCCTGACCCCGGCTTTTCCACTAAAGCTTTGCCATTGGCTATGAGCCACAAGGTCCAGCCGTGCCACCGGGAATGTCCCAAGCTTCTCCGTAGCTTCTGTCCTAGATTTTCACAACACAGAAATGCTGGCTTCCTTCTTGTCTGGAGACTTCAGGCAGAGGGCTGGGTAGAAACCGGAAGTGGCATTTTTTTTCCAATCTGTCTTCCGCTATAGCCATGTAGACAACTGTTGATTTGTGACTATCAGCACGAAGCTTTTAAGTGTTGGAGGAGAGCAGGGTCTGGGGCGATATCCCCAAGAACACCTATTACCTTGCTGTTTTACCACCAAACCTCCGTGAGGGGCGGGGTTATAGATTTTTTTCATTCTTTGGACTGTGTACTAACTTCAGCCACCATTGTCTCTCCTCTGCTTCTTTGAAGACTTCCAGCCGGGCTCCATGCGCGAGTTCAATGGCTGCCTCTCCACCCCGCACCCCCATCCCCATAAGTCCGGCTTTTCTCAGTTTCACACCTCATCTCTGCCGCCTGCACTCTTCTAGTTACTCCCCCCGCACGCCCCCTTCTTCTCAGCCTCGGTGCCCACGCCACCCTCGCCGTCTGCCGGCATCTCAATCACCACAATGTGCCAAGTCGTGCCCTCCTCTCTGGAATTCAGTACTAGCCACTGAACTGAACTCCTGGTTTCTGCTGTCTATTACTAGGATCCATTCTTCTGTCTCTAGACGGATCCATCTTAGCTTAGCTTGATGGTATTGCTCAACCACTTGCAGTACTCCCCTTGCAGTGCTCCCCTATTGCTGTCCAAGGTAAGTCCTAGCTTCTCAGCCTGACAGTCAGGCCCAGAGTGCCTTACTGGTTGGCACTCCATCTGGAGCCTCCACGGTCCGGTCCAATCCTGTACTGTCTGTCATGCCTCCTCCTCTTGGCACATCTCTCTCTCTCTGGATCTGTTGTTTATGCTCTTGTCTTCGTGTGAAATACCCTCTTATCTTTGTCTGAAAACCCCAAGGGTCCCCCAAGGGCTCTTTTATAATAAACGTTTGTCCGGGTTCTCAATGAAACAGGCAGCTTCCGTATCTGAAGTGCCACATCCAGCTTTAATCTCACTTTTCTTTGAATTTTAGTATCATTTTTACACTAGATTTGAGTTTTGTGATGCTTTAAGACAGCCTATATCTTAACTATCATCACTTCCTCAATGTATAAGTACACACACACACACACACACACACACACACGAGCTAGGTGTGTGTGTGTGTGTGTGTGTGCGCGCAGAGGCAGTTTAGAGTCTTCCACACAGACTCTAAAGGATACCTGTCCCCACGGTAGTCTGTAAAGAACTCACTGACTCCTGAGAGGACAGTTTACGTTCACATCACACCTGACAGATTCATGCTGTAGACTATTCTCTGCCTCCGCACCCCAACCCAGTAATACCCCCTTCTGATTTCCCGACCTATATATTTAAGTACCCTAATCTAAGTCCTGCAGATGAGAAAAAAACCCATGAAATTTGTTTGTCAGAGTCAAGCCGATTTTCCTGGACATAATGATCTCCAACTGTTCTCCTGTGAGCATGGTTTAACTCTTCTTTACAACTGAATACATTCCCATTACACATTTCTCATTCGTCTGTTGTGGGGCATCTAGGCTGGCTCCATATTGCAGTTACTGCAAACAGTGTACATGCTCTGGACACTGACTCAGGATGCTTCGATCACATACTCTGGACTAGTGCAGTTGGCTCGCACGGTCATTGTACTTGTTAAGGAACCGCCAACACTGATTTTCGTAATAGCTGTACCTCCTTACATCCCCACCAGCGGTGGCTAAGGGTTCCTTTTAGACATATATTCTAGGACTGTGTGTGGTGCTGGGGATCGAGCCTAGGGCTTTGTACATCCTGGGTAGGAATGTACACTGAGCCACAGCCGTGGCTGTATGTGGACAGTCCTATTGAAGGTCCGACTGGGCAAGTGCTATCACAGACTGGTCACTGAGCCTGTGTGAAGCTTCACCAGGGAGGCCTAATGAAAGCTGGTCGCAGGGCCACCTGATTCCTAAGCTTCTTTTGTCCTCTGAAATGTTAGGAAGTCCACAATCTATGCCGTTTTCTTTGAATTCTTAAAATATAGGCAGTTCTTGACCAATGAGAATTGAAAACAGCCTAAAGAGGACAGAAGCCAAGCCACCTCAAAAGCTCATGGCAAGGACTGGAGGGAAGGAAGGGCTGGGCAGAGGACCTGGCAGTTTATAGCTGTGCAAAAGGCACAGCTTAGCTATCCCACTCTGCTCCTTCTCTAACACACACACGCACACACACATGCACACACACATACATGCACACACACAAACACACATACTCACATATACACACATGCACACACACATACACACATACACACTCACACTCACACATACACACATACACACTCACACTCACACATACACACATGCACACCACACACATACACACTCACACATACACACGTGCACACATGCACAGGTACACACACACTCACACATATACATACACATATATACATACACACACATATACTCACACATACACACATATGCACATACACACACACTCACACATATACACATACATACACACATACACTCACACACATACACACACACACTCACACATATACACATACATACACACATACACACACACACACGCACATACACACACACACTCACACATATACACATACATACACACATACACACACACGCACATACACACACACTCACACATACACATACACATACTCATACATATACACACACACATACACACACTCACACAAACACATATACATACACTCACACATACACATGCACACAAACACACATTCACATGCACACACACATACACACACATGCACATACATACACACAAATACACATATACACACATACATACACACAAATACACACACATCTCATATATATATATATATATATATATATATATATATATTATACACACAAATTCATACAAGTGGCATATATATATATATAGCCACTCCTTTGCTAGGCAATACTTACCCACACTGATCAATAAGTTGCCATTGCCAAAATACACTAATGTTTCAAAGGTCCAAAGTCATGATGTAGCATATTGCAGAGCAAGAGCACAGCCACCATTTAGCCTTTGACCTGTTCCTACCTAGTCAGTACATTTTGGTTGTCATCTGAAGAGGAACAATTTCTTCATGTCTCTAGGCACCAATCCAAGGGCCTAAGCTGTAGCATTAAGTTTTCCAGACCAATAGCAGTTGTCTGAGGAAACTGCAGTTTTGGAGTGGACGTTTGTGTTGACCTTGGGGGAATTCCCAGGATTGGGCCTGGAGGGCTAGGGAGGTCTTGTGGGGACGGGGGTGGAGTGTTGCTGGCCACTCGTCTTCCGGAAGCTGGAGGCTAGGTGGAATCTAGAAGACTGTCCTTATAGCAGACTGAACTCTCTCCTGGAGATGAGTCATAAGACAAAAAAAAGGTGTGTCGGCGCCTGCATACCTGCCTGCCTGCCTGCCTGACTGACTAGAGGGATCCCTTATATGGCACTTGTTTTTCTGACAGGTAATATGTTCCTGGACGTGAAACTTGTTTTCAGGCAGGTCTTCAGATGCCATTCACAGAATGCTCATTTTGCTTTGTTTCACAAAGTATTGTCTCAGGATGAGAGCCACCAACCCCCCCCCCCTTTTTTTTCTCAAGCAACTTCCCTCTGGACATGTGTAGCTAACAACTTGTTTATACCTCAGGGCCCAAAGCTAGAAGCATGGAGTGCTCTTCCTCCACCCATAAATAGCCCCACGTCCCCTGAGAAGAGGGATTCTCTGGTAGATAGTGCAGGCACTTGGAGCCTTGCTTAAGCCATGGCTCTGTGCTCACCTATACCGGAGCTGCGTAGTGGTCGGGAGCTTTTCACATCTTCCCTTCTGCCATCATAGTACTTGAGCTCTGCTGCTAAGAAATCCTGACATGTCCACAATATCGTGGAAAGGACCTAGAAGGGCCAATCAGTCCCAGGGTGGAGACTGAAGTCAACATGCCCCAGTATGATGAAGGGAGTTCACAGACCACACACCTGGCCTTCTGCCTCTTGGCTTTGTCCCCGCCCCTTACCTAGAAGACACCAACCCATTAGCAATCAAATTCAAGATTTGCCTGATCCCAGATCTCCCCCAGGTTCTATTTGAGGACTTGAATATGTCCATGTTCTTTAACTTGCTCCATTGTGTCTCCATCACCCTGAAGGTAGTTAAGGTCTCATCCACTTTTAAGAAGAGTGGATGATAGGTTACAAGTTACCCACCACCACCTGGTTACCCACCAGCAGACAGGTGGCTGAGCTAACCAAGACTGTAACCCTTCTGGGAGGGTTTCCCCACAGCCCAGTGCCTCCCAACAACCAACGAGGCAAAATTCCTGCCACCGGAAAGGTCAAGGAGATAGAAGGGATACATGTGCTTCCTATGCCTTCTGCAATACTTAGTAACTAAAACCAACACATAGTTGTTCAGTGAAGGACTTGGGAGCCAGAAACTTGCAATGGATTCCGCTGGGCTAACAGAGCATTGCTCTACCTGGAGGTAGAGAAGCCATCTTCTTGCCATTTCTAGTTTCTAATGGCTGGCCACCTGCATTATTGGTTCACATTTCCAACGTCCTTTTTGTAAACATAAGGAGACACACTCATAGGTTCTGGAGATGAGGGAGCAGACATGCTTGGGAGGTATTGGCTCAGCCAACCACAGAGGGCTGCTCATTTGTTTCCCTTGGAGAACTAGGAATAGCTGCCGATGTATGTTTGTCCATACGAGGCCTCTTCCTTCACCTCTGCCCAAATCAAACTTTCCTTTCTCCTTGGCAGGAAAGCAGGTCTTCAGAGACACACAAGTCACAAGGAGCTTTTTCTAGAAAAGAGGTTCTGCAATAGACCACAGCGCCCACCAGGTCCACCATCTTTCCTGTGTAGGTGGTGGAAAGAGAGAGAATTCAGGTTCCCAAGCAGCAGGTGGCCTGAGGTTCATACATTAGCTTCATTGATTTGTCAGGATGTCTGAAGCGAGGGAGTCTATCCGTTGCCTCCAAACCACCCTCTTACACTTGGGCTGCAAACCCCAGCTATGTCACTATTGTGTCCCCTTGCACCCCATAGCTGCCCCATTTCTTTCCTTGGTCTCCACAAGGTCCTGCAAAATGTCACATTCCCCATCTTAACCCATGACACAGCTGCTCATCCACCGAGTTCCAGCCAGTCCCACATGGTCTGTAAATGGACTCTTCATCAATTCAGCAGGAGCAGCCATGTTCCTTGTGCCTTCTGTTCTCGGGCTATGTGCAGTGGCTTCGTTAGCCCACTTCCGCTAAAGCCTCGGTTTCCAGAACACACAGGCTTTCTCTAAGGCAGAAAGGTTATCAAAGCAACCCAACCCCTTAATGGAATTTTTAAAAAGAAAAACAAAACATGAAACTAGACTAACACTTTCAAATCTCTCAAATAGCAGCTGGAGACCGCGGCTTCTTCCTTGAAACAATAACCCACTTAGTATAACTGCTTCTGTGCCATATCCAAAAGCACTGTGTGCCACAGAAGGTGACTAATGTCATAGTTACTTTAAGACAGGATACAGACTTAAAGGAGAGCTGGAGACTTTTAAGAACAGCACAGAATGAAAAAGCAAAGGCAACTTTCTCTTCTGGTTGCTACTTGGCAGGTGCATGTGCACAAGTGTGTGTGTGTGTGTGTGTGTGTGTGTGTGTGTGTGTGTAAGGCAACCCGATAAGGTACCTTGTAAAGGACAGGACAAACAGAGAAGCCTGTGGACTAAGAAATGACATAAACTGGCTGCCGATAACAGGATGCTAATCGGAGCACCCACATAATCACTGGGGATTTAGTTTGACTGAAGCAGAAAGTAGGAGCAAAATTCTGGCAGGGCCCATCTTACTTAGCCTATCTGTCTTTTCTGCCCATATGTACTCTGTATCCTTCACCCCCTTCCCTGCCATTTACCTATTTTTCTCTCCAGCTCCCTGTGACAGGAGATCAGTGTTCAGTCACGCCAATATTGACTCTTCTCAGTACTCCAGTGAATACTAGTTTGAATTAGACAGATCCTATAGAAGTAATAACAATGCACGCCCCTCTGGGGTCATATCAAAGGACTAGTTATGACACTCTGTGAGTCAGAGCAGTTGGGTAGTAAGAAAGGATGAAGGCCACCTCCCTGTATGGTGTCGAAGAAGGGCAATGAGGCAGGTGACAAAGGCCTGCAGTGGAACACCAAGTCCATCTCTAGCCAATTGGGTCTCCTTGACCTCTGAGCTTCAGCCTCCTGGGTTGTGAAATTAAAGACACAGTGTCAGTCATGGGATACAGTAAGATGAAGGAGTGGCCAATGATTATTTAAACTAAATAACTCCTCGTTGAAGTCTTTCCAAGAAAGAAAATAGAAAAACCAATCAAAATGGAACAATTGAGATGCAACTCGTGGGGGAAAGACAGCCTGCCTCATATTCCTCCTCGTGGGCAGACTTCCAAGGCAGTCTTCAAGAGTCCTGACCCACATAAACACCATCACATTTATTTAATCAAATATATCTACTATGAAAGTATTTTAGAGTTGTATTTACAAGTTTAAACCCATTGAAGTTACGACAGGATACTATTACAGTTGTGTTTGACCTACTCATATGACCATCAGAGAGTTTCTTCTGCCTGGTAGTCAAACAGAAAGCCATGCCATGAGACGGGAGGATTTGACACATGGTTGTAGGCTTGAAGATTGAGAGGACCCCATACCAAAGAATGTGGGTATCTCTGGGAGCAGAGAACAGCTCCTGCTAACAGACAGTACGCAAACAGGAAGCATAGTCCTGTGGGAGCAATAAGAACAAACTTGGAGGAGGTGAACTTTTAGTACCTCTATCTGAGAACCCAGTCTCCATAGCAGTAGACCCTACTCCTGTAAGATCCTGAGAAGACAACCCATCCATGTTGTGCTAGACTTGTGATCCACAGAAGAACTGTCAGCTACCCAGGGCTTAAGTAAGTTTAATAATAGAAATGCATGGTTAGTCATTAGAACCAAGCAGCACATGATCCCTGGGTAGGTAGTTGAAAAACTGAACCAGATACTGTCTACCTACCGCTCCTAACTGACAGTGTCTCTCCAAGATGGAAACACAGCAGAGACATTATGTCCAGAGAGAGGAGTCGGCATCACAAGGAGGCTGGCAACGAATACAAACCGAGATGAACTTGGCCGAGGAAGCTGGTGGAGTCCATCTGTATCCGTTGGGTTGTTCCCTTCGAGTTCTCTGACGTAAAGGAGGAAATTCATGGGTTACTTCAAATCTCACCAGTGTTCCAATGAAAACAGGATTATTGCCCGTGGAAACACTTCCTGACTTGGAAAAATAGCCTCAACCTGTAAGACCCTAGCGACTCCAGGCACATTCCAGTGGGACTCCATGGAACTGCTCTCATGATGTGGAGACACGGTAGAGAAGTTACAGTCAGAAACTTGGATTAGACTCCCAGCCCTGACACCGGCTACTTCTGTGCCTCAGTGGTGGCCACCACTTCCTTGAGATCTCAGTTTTCTTACCTACAAGGACAAATAAGAACTCGTCGTGAACAGGCAACACGGCAAAGAACAGGAACCAGGACTGAAAAAAAAAAGTCACAGCACCCATGAAGAGTAGGTGTGTGCCTGAGAGGGATAATCCAAGAGAAGCTACTGGGCGGGGAGGTAGGCCTGCAGGCCGCTGTGTGGGTAAATTGAGAAGCCTGACAGTTGGTGCAAGACACAAGGACCCACGCTGTAATTCTGCTTTCAGTGGTCTCTCAGTATCCATGAGTGCTTGGTTCTAAAAACTCTGCTCTTGCCCATCCTCCTTGACACAAAAGTCTGCCCGAGTTTAAGTCCTGTATCTGCAATAGTACAATGGTTGGATCTTCGGGTAAAAGAATGTGTGTATGAAGCAAGCCAACTGTATGGATCAGGAAGAAGTGGTCGTCTGGGGTAGGGAACGGAAAGAGCAGGAGTGGTCAGAGAGTGATAAAATGGCCGAAGGCTAGATTTCGATTATGGTATTTTGAACTGGACATATAAAATAAGTGTGGTTTATGGTATATTATAGATGAAGCTGTTCATTTTAAAGCATTCAACACAAGTTCATGAGGGAGTAATACAAGAAACAACTCATACACTAAGCCCACATCCCAGGTAGTTTGACTTCTCCTCCTGAGAGCAGTGAGCCCAGGTAGGTTAGGACTTAACCTGGATTTTCTCTAGAGACATAGAAAGTCCTTTTAGTCCTCAAATCACCGGGTATAGTTACTCCACTGTAAGCTCGGTCAGATTAATAACTATAAATGTATTAGGGAAAATGACAGAACCATATATATATGTATATGTATGTGTGTGTGTGTGTATATATATATATATAAATGAGTGGCTGGAGCACTGATTTCTTAACCTTTATTCTCTACTCTGTCTTCAGCATAGCTCTCAGATTGAAAAACTGGCTGCTTCATGTGTCTAAGCACAAAACTGTGCTCCGATTCTGCAGTGATTGGCTGTAGTATTCACAGCACCAGAACCAGGAACTTCTGAATGAGTGCAGCCCAGGGCAGTAGCATCAATATCACCCAAGAACCAGGGAAAAGGTACTAAACCTTAGGGTCTACTCCACATGCACAGAATCAGAAAATGAGGGTAGGTGCCAGTAGCATGGTTAAATGAAGTGCTCAAGGCTATTGTCAACATGCTAATGTCTGAGAAACACTGTTCAGGGTAATGATATGCACGTGTACACACGAACACACACTTGTATGTGCAAACATACAAGCCTCACTTTGGGAAGCCATATCAACTGGGAGACATACTCCTGACCTGTGAGTACAGAAGACACGATGGTAAATATGAGGTTTGAAATCATCCACTCACATCTCTTCCCAGGCTACTTCCCATGAATCAATGTGCTTTGTCACAATGAGCCAGGGTAGCAGGGACCTCAGGCAGTCTGGACAATCCAAGTTAACTTTCACCAGGTGCCTACACTAGTGTTGGGGGAGGAAGATTAGAAGGTAGATTAGAAAAGGCAACATGGACGAATTTGGCCGAGAGCAATGGCCTGATACAATGACACTCATTTCCCAAGGTCTTGGGCAGCATGAAGAAAAGTCACAGTTTCCCATTACCCAAGCCAGAAAACACGTCCTGAGAGGCAGAAGGACTGAAACAAAGCTTGGAGTCCAAACAAATAAAATCACAAAGGACCTCAATCCCAGAATTACCACAAAGTGCTGGGTGTCGTTACAAGTTCTCAAAAGCCCAGGCAGGATTAGCCGTGACTGATGGCTATCAATGCAGGTTGTCTAGTGTCCAGGGAGAGAGCAAGTCCATCTCAGGAGAGGTCAGGGACAGTCCATAGGTGAGGTCAGACCAAGGACCCTCTCCCAAAAGCCTGGCTCAAGAAAATTAAATTTCCTCATAGAAGAACCATTAGTAGGAAAGGAAGAGAGAAAGCAATTTTCTTGGTAATAGAGATGAGATTTTGACATCGAAATAACCAGCCCATTATTAACCCCAAAGAGACCTCCACAAACTGGAGGGACCTGGTGATCTGTGAGGCAGTGAGCTAGGTAGCAATTACAATTTTGGCAGCAATCTGATTCATAGCTGTTCATAAAAGTATCAAACAATATGTTGCCGATCTCATAGTTGTGCCTTGTGCAGTGCATTCCTCCTGGCTAACAGGAACAGGAGGGAGAAGCAAAGGTTGGCCCTGGCTTAAGAGAGTTGACCCACTCCAGGTTTCAACACCAGGTGCCCTTGTCCCATTCCGGAGTGCTTCCCCTTCAGCCTAAAACATCTCGACAGCTGATGCTGCTTGGCCCAATGGCCCACCCAGGCACAGCTGTTAACCGGAGAAGGTGGACATGTGCTTACAAAGTTCACTTATCATAGAATCAAAGATCATCTAGCCCGCCCCTCCCACTCACAGAAGAGGGAAATCAAGGTCAAAAAGGCTAAATTGCCGGCTCACTTTAAGCAAGGCATGGCACTAGAATCTCATCTACTCCAAGTCCAGATCCACACGGAACCACAACCAAGTGTTGCCGAGGCAGAAATAACAGATACCACTGGGTGTGGCCAATGAGAAAACCCCAAACTTGGGATCTTTCTTTAAGGCATCAGTGACGTTGCTCACTTTACTTCTCTGTCACCCGCATTTGTGAGGAGGCTCCCACTCAGAAGCTCTGCTGAGAGGAGCTGAGGCAAAGCCCGGGTGACCCCCATGGCCGCTGAAGTTAGGTCCTTTCCAGCTGGATCAGAGCCGCAGAGGTGAGAGGCAGCCGAGCCTCTGTCTTCTGTGAGCGCCTGCATTTCTGCAATCCCGAAGGGATTTCAAGCCAGCAGCTGCCTCCTCGGAGTCTTTGAAGGGCTTCTTCTCTTAGGGAACTTTGCATGTGTTATTGCGAATGGCGTTCAAAATGCCAGGATCCTAAGTCTGGACGAACTGTGCGATATGACAAAAAAAAAATGTGGCACATATTTTATTTCTTCTATTACCTAAAGAATTTTGTCTTTAATCTGTGTTAGGAAGAAAAATGAAAACCAAAGCCATTACTCTGACAATTTCACCTAAAAGCATGCTTGCTTTTATTTCCCAGAATTACTTTCATGAACTGATACAAATGTAAGTGCTTGTTAATGTGACATAGTCTCCCAGGACCTGGGAAGCCATGTGCAGCTCCCCATCCAATGTCACCGGAGTCTTCCAAGGAGCCCAGCCCTTTTGTATCAGAGTCCACTCCCTGCATTGCATTTTCAGTGCTAATTTTATTGTGGGGTGCTAATGTTTTTATTATATGCTCTTAAAAGTGTTCTTCTCACGGACAATCCTTATCTCTCAGATAACAATAGCTGGCAGACTGAGCAAACACGGATAATCTTCTGTCCCTCTTAGGATATGTGCCTGATTCCTCTCTCACTAACATAGAGGAATGAATAAATACAATACATTTTCTATCGTGTCCCCTCATTATCTGACATTAGCTATTTAGTGTTTTGATGTTTTTGACACCTAAGTTAAATCACAATTCTGATGATTTAACACGTCTCATCTTTCTTAAGACTCGTGGTAAGAACATTTATTTGTCTGATGATAATGTTTGCAACTATCTTAACATGCAAGTGTCAGCATTACCTTAGATACCTCACATTTTGACTTCAAATTCTCACTTGGCTCTGAAAAAGAAAACCTTTCTATCTTCTTAGCTAAGCCTCTCCCTGGTATTCTAGAAATAAGAAGAAAATATAACACACATAACCTAGCTCACCCGTTGTCCCTTTATCTCCTGCCTACAACATTTCACAGTCATGCGGGGTGGGGTGGGGTGGGGTGGGGTGGGGTGGGGTGGGGTGGGGTGGGGTTGTCTTTGGAAGCAGTTTAAGGAGTTGATCTCTGCCGGAGACTGGAGACAGGCAAGCAGGAGTCATCAACTACGGAGGGCATCTTTCCTAGACAGAAGTTCTTTCACCTGGTCACCTGGGTTGTCATTCCTCACAGGATGAAGAAACAAGGTCCCTGGAAGCTTCGATTCACAGCTGCCATCTCGCCACCAGTGGCGGATGGCTTCTTGGCCTATTCAGCTGAGGAGAGATGAATCCTTGGAACATATTGTACCAGGAGAGAGGAGAGGCAAGCCACCCAGAGTATCAGGGCCAGCTCTCCCAGGCGTGAAGGTTACACACAACCATCTGTACCAACAGCAAACAAGCTGGTTCATTTTATAAATAGAATAGTACTTGCTTCTGAAAATTCAACTGGCTTTTCATGAAGAACATCGGGATTTGTATTTCTGAGGCCTTTGCAAATTCTGCCCCTGCGAATCACATTTCGTTTGTGAGCCATACGCTAGTTGAATTTTAGGGCAGGACAGGATCTCACAGCTCATTTGGTTGAGCCTTTCCATCTTAGTGGTCCGGAAAATGAAGTGCATGGAGTTAAATGGTGTTTCCCAAGCTGTCAGAGCCAAGTTGTTGTGGTCAGAACCAACGGAACACTCCAAACAGTACTATAGAGGGGATACAACCAATCTTCGTTTATTTTAGTAATTAGGAAAGAAATACATGTTGGGGTGGGGAGGGAAGGAGTGGTTGACAGGACCCACTGTGTAGCAGGGTGTGTTTATCATTAGGAGTAAAAGCCTAGGCCTCCAGGTAAGCAGATGTTATTGGAGCCCAGCTCTACCACCTAGTAGCTGCAGAACTTTGAGCAGTTTCCCGCCGCTCCATCTCATCTGTGTCCTCACCTGCAAATGCAGGTGACAAGAGTCCAGCTGATGGCCATCAGCTGCTATCTTCCCTTGCTCACTTAGGACTCTGATCCTGGCTGCACAGTTAAAGCGGCAGGTTGATGGTTTCCCTCTGACCTTGAACTGTTCTCATAACCCTAACCGAAGTTCCCCAGATCTCAGCTTGCTTTCTCTAGATGCTTCGCGTGAAACTTGATCAGCCTGGAAGCCAACCCTGGCGGCTCCATTCCTTTTATTATGGCTGTGTTAGGTGTAGCATTGGAAACAATTGTATTGGCTGTGATGAGGAGCAGGGGTGGGGGTGGGGGGTGCTGGAAGATTTCTAACAAAAACACACTGGGAGGAAGACTGGGTGCTGCCATGTGTCCATGGGACACAGCAGTCTTCTGGAGTCATGAGCAGAGCTTGCTTAAGAACAGTACATCATATAGATGAGGGGAGAGCAAAAATGCAGAACTCTCAGAGCTTGGCATCCCTTCATCGTCTCACCTCTGTAGTCATCCTGTCATGGAATGGCTTGTTACACTAGCTAATAAACTATGTTGTGTAAGCCAATCTTACGTTATGTTACAGCTACGTGATAAATTGCCATGCTGGTACTTATATAAGGTTACTGAGAATGGTAAATTATAAATGCAGTGAGGGAAATGATTAGATAGTCAAGCCCAAATAAATATTACTTGTCACTCTTATTAGCTATATAGGAAGATATATAGTGAAAATATCTTTCACATAATACCCATTTTACTCTCTAGTGACACATTTTAATAATGTCTTATATATTCTCACATCAATTTTTAATAGTAAAATATTATATACATTTTTACTCAGTTCTAAGATGTTTTCCATATTTCCTTATAGATACATGGATGACACTTTAACTAGCCAAGCCAGTTGGAAAATAGCTCTAATCCTCAAGAGTGTGTTTCATTTAAATCTTCTGAAGATTTGGGAATATCGTCTTACAGATGAAAGCATCCGGTTTTCCAGAGTCCTTCTTTTAGCTGCACGAAAGAAGTGTGCTTAGAACTATCAGAAGACATGTGTAAGGGCATGAGCCATCCTGGGCACATTTGGGGCAGTACAAGAGGGGGATTATTGGTGGAACTGTGTTACAGTGTCTGTAAAGACAAGGTGGTTATCGCTGTGTGTGACTGTGGCAATGACTTGGTCCTCATCTATTGGCATGCCACTGTGTCAAGTGACTACCAGGACGTGGGATGCAGCTCTGGTCTCTAACAGCCTTATGCTATTTATTGTCATTACCAAAGGGTCTATGGAAATTCAATCAAAATTTGGGGTAGCCACAAGAAAATCCCAAAGCATGGGTGGTAGGAGACAGGGTCAGGAGTCAGCTAAAGTCTCCTCCAGAAATGACGAACAAAGAGGAAACATCTTGACAGTAACACATTTCAGAGCAGTCAGGGCTCAGGGTTCAGGAAGATATCTATGGACCTTCGCTTCCCCTAGAATTTGCAGAAACAAAGTGGTCCTCGAGCAACATGGGCCATGGGAATGCAGGAATGCTTGGAGCTGGGAACAGATAAAGGAAGTCATTAAAAACTTCCTGAGGGCACAAACCTGCCCCTGGAAATGTTCTGTTTCCAGCATGTGATCTAGGAACCACTTCCCGGTGGCTTATGGATAAAAATCTGCTATGATTTTAGTAGCAGTGTAGTGCCATTGTCTTTCCAGTAAAATCTATGGTTCTTATCCAACTCGTACATCAGAAACAAACAAGAAGCTTTTCTTAAGATGCCAACAAAGGGCTCAACACCTGGCTACTAATTAAGTCGGAGTCTCTCAGACGTACACATAGGTGTATCTAAGGAGGTAAATATCTGTATGTGTGTGGATGAATTTTTCTAAGCTTTCTAGATACATACTGTGAAGCCTAGTTTTCCAGCTTCTAGCCTGTATGATGCCAGGACTATTGCTTCAGTTTCCTGGTCTGAAGTTATCACAGTCTAACAGTGAACGGAGACATTAGCCTAAAGCTCAAAAAGTCGTATCATGCATGTGTCCTGCACATGAGACTGCTCTTTTCTTTCCCTGGCAGAGCACGGCTTGAACTGGACCACAGAACCAGTGGGTGCAGCAAGGATTGAGGAAGAGTGTGTGTGTGTGTGTGTGTGTGGATGTGTGTGTGCGCACTCGCAGCACCATTTTCTCTCATCTTACCTGCTAATAAAGCTTGTGAATTCCTGGAAGAAAGCAAGTGTCCCGAAATAGCATTTAAAATGAGTCTAATAGACAGGATTCACACTGAGGCAGCAAACATCTTCTGTCACCTCTCACTGCTGGCAACTGTAGGAGATGATGAAGCAGCCACACCCTGCCATGAACTTTGGCCAACTTGTCAGAGATGGCTCAGGCAGTAAACAAAGCTGCTGACCCCTGATAGGAAAGGCACAGGGATATAAAAAGGACCCACAGTCTCCTGGAACTGATTGCTGGGCTCTCTACTCTCTATGAGACTGTAACTCTCTGTCTCTCTGTCTGTGTATGTGTGTGTGTGTGTGTGTGTGTGTGTGTGCGCGCGCGCGCGCACGCATGTACACATGTGTACAGTGTTGATGTTGGAAGTCATCTTCAATAACTCTTCCCCTTATACTTTTGAGGCAGGGTCTCTCAGCCAGTATTCAGTGAAATAGCTTGTCTTGCTAGCCAACCTACCCTGGAAATGCTCTCTCTTCACTTTCAGAGACTGGATTTACTGGTCGGTTACCATGGCATTTCTGTGAGTTCTCTGCAACTTAACTCTATTTCTCATATTTTAGCCAGCGTTGTTATGGAATTTTCGAATCCTACAAAATCCAGACTTGATGATTTATAATGTAGGGTTTGAAGAGAAGAAAGGGAAATGGGAAATGATCTAGTTAGGTTATAATCTTAAAAATAATAAAAACATAAAAGTAAATTGAAGCCATATGTAGCTACCTGCATTATCAGCTTCGGTCACCTGTAAGCTCCGAAGAATGGATTGAAACATCAGATCCCACCACGGACTAAGACTGCTCTTCAATAGCAGCAAAAACAACAGAAAGCCTACGTGCACATGGAAGCTGAACAATGCCCTACTCAATGATAACTTGGTCAAAGAAGACATAAAGAAATTAGAGACTTTTTAGAATGTAATAAAATGAAGGCACAACATACCCAAACTTATGGGACACAATGAAAGCAGTGCTAAGAGGAAAACTCAGCAAGGAGTGCCTCCAAAAAGAAACTGGAGAGAGCTTACACTAACAGCTTGACAGCACACAGGAAAGCTCTAGAACAAAAAGAAGCAAATACACACAAGAGGGTGAAAATAATCAAGCTCAGGGCTGAAATCAACCAAGTGGAAACAAAAAGAACTCTCCAAAGAATCAATCAAACCAGGAGCTGGTTCACCAAGATAGATAAAACCTTAGCCAGACTAACCAGAGGGCATAGACAGTATCCAAATTAACAAAATCAGAAATGAAAAGGGAGATATAACAATAGAAACTGAGGAAATTAAAATTTTTTCAGATCATACTAACAAAAGCCTATATTCAACAAAACTGGAAAATCTGGATGAAATGGACAATTTTCTAGACAGATACCAAATACCATCAGGTAAACCATCTAAACAGTCCCATATCCCCTAAAGAAATAGAAGCAGTCATTAAAAGTCTCCCAACCAAGCAAAGCCCAGGACCAGATGGGTTTGGTGCAGAATTCTATCAGACCTTCAAAGAAGACCTAATGCCAATACTCTTCAAACTATTCCACAAAATAGAAACAGAAGGAACACCACCCAATTCATTCTATGAAGCCACAGTTACGCTGAGTATTCTCCCTTGGAGATGGAATTGTTTCTGTCTAATCAGGAACTTGTCACAATTTCCTTTCATAGAGGATTTCATAAGAGATACTTTCTACTTCTATCATGTTTAATTGAAAGATCCTGGCAAAATGTAAAAGGACACAGAAGCCCTGAAATTGGCAAGATAGACGTCAGTGTTAGCAGAACTAGCTTCACTGATTTAGAAAAATAGAGGTGCACAATGCTCTGGCCACTCCTGGAACCTGTGTGTCTGCCAATGTTCTGACCAGGTGTGTGCCCATTGCTGCACCTTCATTAGACTCTTTCCTTGTACCCCTCCCATACCCATTTCTTGAGAATAGACATTGTTTAGATCTGGAAATCCCCTAATCTCCCCCTTCTCCTTTCCCCCCTGAGGGCCTATAAAAACTGGGAACTCTTTCCCTTCGAGGTCGACTCCTCTACCTCTGCGTGGGATATGAGTCGTCCCCAGAGCTCTGGCTTTCCCGAATAAAACCTCATGTGGTTTGCAACAAGCTCGGTCTGTTGTGAGTTCTTGGGTGTCCGCTATTGTCCTGAGGCCTGAGCGAGGGGCTTCTCTTGGAGTCTTTCATAATGATCCAAATAGATTTTAAAAACTAGGGAAAAAAAGAAAGGCACTGTTTCTATATCTGACTTTGTTTGTATATATGAATACCCACCACCTCTACAGATATATCACATCTTAGAATTTGAGCATAACAAACTGAAAAGTCAATTGATATGATTTTGCAACAAGATTATTTAATGAGCAACAAATTTCCCTAACTTTTTACAACTTTTTATTTCAGCAGTAAAATGTATATTATAGTATTGTTTGTTACCATTTACCAGTTCATATTTTAAAACATGAATTGTTTCACTGATGCTTGGAAGTATATTTGTAAACTCACAGATTCAATCATATCCTTTCATAGATTGAAGTGCATGATAGTCCTGTCTTTGCACGTCCCTTTGTGCTCTAATTCTGATTTGTCAAGTTTTATTAATAGCCCCTGAATCACAACCGAACTAGACATGGATATTGTATTTATTTTTGATATAGCTAATGGTTAAGTTTGTCTGAAGTTTCCTGCTAGTGACATGGAACCAGCCACTTTCTCTATGAAACCTTGGATCCTCCAAGAGGGATGCTATTTGGAAACCATGAATTGGAATATAGGTAACATGTTTGGTATGAACTGTTATATTTTGTTCCTTTCTCCATCCCTTCCTCCCCTTTCTCCTTCCTTTATCCATGTTGTCTCCTCCTTTTTTTCGTGACTTTTGTTGGAGGACCTCATGTATCTCAATGATTGCAAATTCACTTTGTTTTAAAGTTGGTTTTGAGATGATTTTTCTGCCTCCACTGTCCAAGTAGTGAGGCTAGAAGCATATGATTCTATGCTAGATACGGTAGTCAGTATTAGTTGATTTTTTTCAGTAGCTATTGATCAGAATTAGGTAATTCTAAAGGATGTCACATCTTCTGAACCTACTTTTAGATTAAACTTATATTTTACATGTGATTGTATTCTTTGAATTTTTTTTTAGTTTTATTTTTCTTATCTATAAACCTTTTCTCCTCTTGCTATTAAAGTTATTCATAGTTCTACAACAATATCCATATCACTCCTAAATCGCAATTTTCAAAGAAATGAAGAACTTGACAAGGTTTTAACCTCTAAAAGTTTTTACCATTATACCACAATCCTCACCTTGTATGACTTGGCTACAATGTCATAATAAATTCATTTAATTTGTTGAAGAAAGAAAGAAAGAAAGAAAGAAAGAAAGAAAGAAAGAAAGAAAGAAAGAAAGAAAGAAAGGGAGAGGGTATAGGGGATTTTCAGAGAGGAAACTAGGAAAGGGGATAGCATTTAAAATGTAAATGAAGAAAATATCAATAAAATATTTAAAAGGAAGGAAGGAAGGGAGGGAGGGAGGGAGGGAGGAAGGGAGGGAAAGAAACATCAGATCCCTTGTACTACCCTACATGTCTACATCAAAATGTGGGTCACTCTGGGGAAGGGTTCAAGGCTAATATCCTGCTGTGAACTTGACCTTACTTCATCATTTTTATCCAGGTGGGCTCAAACTAGAGTGAGCATTACAAGGAACTAAAAGGAGAAGTCTCCAAGCAGAAGCCTGGCCTAAAGAAGGCAGAGGAGACCTGCCTCTTTCCTATGGTGATGGTGAAAGTCTGTCCCTATCTCTGGATATCCAGCATCTTCAGCACGCAGAACAATGTCCAGTGGACTTTGTTGCCACCTCTGTAATCCCTCCGTGAGGCTTCCAGTTCTACAGTAGAGAAAGCAAGTGGGAGCAGAAGCAGGCTACAGTCTGCAAGCCTCGAGCTCACTGAACTGGAGGAGAGTTCCACTTGAGAAGTCATCAGGAATCCTGTAGCCTTTCCAGTCATGAGCAGTACCCTAAGACTCAGTCAAGAACTGACATGCTCGTAGTAACTCAGTCAACTAGTAAGCACTAAACGTGAGCCTTAATGCCTGGCTCCAGTCCTCAGCACTTTTGATTGCCCTAGTTAGCTTCTTATAGAGTGAACAAAGGCGGGCATACCATGCTAGAAGAGTACAGGGCTGCTGAAAAATAGGAAGGCCATGTGGACGAGGAGGCCAAGGGTAGCCTTGTGAAAGAAGCTATGGCCTCCAGAGGTCATTATTTCCCCTGCAGGAAAGTCAGGTCACAAGCCAGTTAGCTGGCCTTTGGGATTCCAAGAAGAGGTAGGTCTGACTTCATGATCTTGGCTTTATTAGCAACTCTGAGGATGTAGTAAGCTGTCTCACAACAAAACCCAGGAATCCACATTTTCAGAGATTGGAGCCTTCTTCCCTTCTCCTATTATCCAGGCAAAGACGGTCACAGCAGCGACACTCACATCAATCTTCTTTACAGCTTGGTAGAGCAGATAGAGAAGAGGAACAGACAAGTCCTATGAAAATGTGTAATTAATAACCTCGAGCCTAGAAAAAAGGAAGACAAAGATTGTTCAAAAGAAAGATTTCTTTCCTTAAGCTTCAAATGCATGAGTGTTTTATTATGGATTGGTTTTGTCTAATTTAAATCAATTTCAGGTTGCCCCAGAATAGCCTTCTTCACTAATCCATGCCAAGACTGAATGAGCTGTTCTTGAACAAATTTCTTCCTATTAGCTGACATATTCCTCAAGCTAGTTCATGATCCCCTCTCTCTGCTCTTGAGCAGAGCGTGCATAGTAGCTCTTTCTTCCGTTTCCTTATCGTGTGCTAGGAGTGTGATGCTTTGCTGATGAACCAAGCACCTTATGATGAGCCGGGCCTTTAGGCACCTGACAGCCAGGACATAGAGTTGGCTGCTGTGAGCTGCTGTTCTCACTGAAGCTGACTGGTGCTGCTGGTGGAGGGGCATCTTGGAGCATCTAAGATAAAGCCATTGTTGGTACCTGCCTGATCTTGAAAGAACTTGGCCAGCCATGTGTTCGCCTGTTTTGCCAGCAAGACCAGCTTTCATGAATGATCTTGTAATTCTGTTTATCTTCTGGCGCCACAGCTGTCAAACCCTATAGCATAAATCCATCCGTGTTGCAAGAGCCACAACACACCCGGTAAAGTTGGCATGGACTCTGAGACAATCCATCACATCTGAGTTTGATGTCTTGGCATCCAATTGTTGCAGGATCACCTGAATCATATCCTTTGGAGTCTGTGCAGAAGCTGAGGGCGAGGTCAGCTTGCACAGTGGCCTCAGACCACCCAGTCCATCTCTGCTGGACTGATAAGGCGGGGTCTTTATGTTATGTGCTCCTGATGTCTGGATGGAGGAGCCACTCTTTTAGTTAACGGGATTGTCATATCCACCGGACAATTTCCATAAGACAGAATATTTCGAATCTAAAAAACAAACTTTAAATCAGAGAGTTTTCTCTTTGTGTTCTGATAGGTACTTTTACTTGTATAAAAGTGCTTTGGGTGAACAGTTTTATTGTGTTTTTTTAATCTAAGCCATGAGAAATAACCTTTCTTGTATCTTCCTCCCCAGGGTACTGCAGTACTGGGTACTCAGTCTGTGGGAAGCCTTTGGCTTGGCGTTTGGGATCAGATTCCTCGTCTCTACGCTGGTGTTCGGTCTTCAATGTTTTGTCCCTCAAAGAGGCAAAGATCATGAGCAGAAGAACGGGGGTAGAGGAAGGAGAGAGTCCACGACTGATAGTAAATAATGTCATTCCCATAGAACAAACACTAAACAGTCAAGGGCACTCCTCCCTACGACTCAGCTTCTTTTCAAAAGTTCTCTTGCTTGGGAATTTCATACATGCATAGAATGTGTTTTCAAATCCACCCCCTACTCCCTCCTCTCTGACTCCTCTCACTGCCTGCCCACCCCCTTTTTTTCTCCAAACTTCATGTACTCTTTGTAAACTCACTATGTCTACTTAGTGCTGTCACTATGAAACTATGGGTCATGACTCCCATGGGGTCCTAGAATTGAATTTAGAGGTCACCGAAAACTTGGCAACAGTAAAATGTTTCTGAAAAGAGAAACAGTTCAAAACCAAAGACATATTAACTTCAAGGTGCCTCTGGCAGCCCTGTGGTGCTGCATGGCTTCCCTGTACTCTGAGTACACTGGCCAAGGCCCCTGGTTCAGATTCCAGTCTGGTGTATGTTATGCAGCAGAGCAATTCACAGTATGCAACAAGGTTCCTGTTCTTACAGAAACACAATAGATAAAAGAGTTTCAACATCTCCTTACCATCATTCCTTGGCTTATAACTATCCAGTAAGTATATATTAGCATTTTACTGCCTCAGCATGTTGGCTTTAAGACTTGGTGACTGAGTTGTTGACTTGAATTTCATTTTTAAAAAAATGTTAAGTCAGGCATTGGTGGTGCACACCTTTAATCCTAGCACTTGGGAGGTAGAGACAGGAGAATCTCTATGAGTTTAAGGCCAGCCTGGTCTACATATCAAGTTCTGGGCCAGCTTCTGCTATATAAGAGCCTGTCTCAAGGAAAACAAAATGGGTTTGAGATTGAGACAGAATTTCTATCAATTTCTGAAATAGTCTAAACATAGCTGTCACTTTGCACTAAGTATCTATTGATAGAAAGCGATATTCTCAGAATTGATCATTATAAAACAAATAATCAACTCTACAAGATGCTGAAGATGTTTTATGTTATAAAACATCAAATATTTATGCAAAAATTTCAATCGTTTATGTCAAAATAACCAAGCAAAGAGCCGGAACATGGTTCAGTGGTTAAGAGAGCTTTTTGTTCTGTTGGAAGCCCAGAGTTCAGCTCCCAGCATCCACTTGGAGAGGCTTCCAACCTCCTGCGACTCCAGCTCGAGGGGATCTCGTGTTCTATTCTGAGCTCTGCAGACACCCTTCACACTGATATGCCTGCCCACATTCACACAGGTGATTTAGAATAACTCTTTAGAAAAATAACCAAGCAAGTCCTTCCATCTCAATAGCAGCCAAATTTGCTTTCGTCTTCAGTAAATGGAAAAATTACGTGTATACCAAAGACCTGTTCTAAACTAAACTTCTTTATGGTTTGTCTTCAGGAAATGTTTGATTTGGAGATCTAAATATCCAGGGATACTCAGATAAAAACCCATTAGGTGATAGGGAATTGTGAGCAGAATCGTTTAAGAAACTCTACTGCAGAGGATGCAGTTTCTTCTCCCCACCCCCCAGTCTTTTTACTTTTTAAGATTGTGGGAGGGGGGATGTGTGTGCATAGATGTCTATGTGCATAAATGTGAAGGTCAGAGGACAGCTTAAGTGTGGGTCTCCACCTTCCATCTCTTTTGTCTCTGATAGTCACCACTTCATGCACCAGACTCCTAGCTCTGCCTCCCATCTTCCCTTAGGAGCACTGGGCTGGGGATTTGAACTCCGGTCCTCAGAGTTGTGCCACAAACACTTGTAACCGCACAGCCTGATGCTATGCCTTTCTCATCTTATTTTGAATGCAGCAGCTTTTCCCTGTTGCACCTCTGGGACAGCGGATTCACAGACGTGGAGGCGTTCACAGCCTGGAGTCTGTTGTCAGTAGGCTTTACAAGCTCCGAGTGAGGCTGCTCGTGCAGAGTCTGAGCCTATCAGGTCCGTATACTGTTCTTTCACAACACATCCCAGCCCTTTGCTCTGACTGCAGTTTTGGAAAGCAAAGGCTGAACTCTGTCCAGGAACTCCAGTGATACCATTGATGCTGAACACCTGGACGGTCTGAATGTATTCCCAGGTGACTCTACCTTGTAGAGAGATAAATGCAGTGTTTGCAGTCATGTTGAAGCCACCACTGGTCAAGTGATGCCTTGTGCTGTCCATTTAACTATTCGCAGGGCTAACAGAACTAATTTCACCACCAGCTAGACAGGGAGGTAAGTGGTCTTCATAGCTGCAGAGAAAACTGTACATGTTGGACCACTTAGCCTTAGTTCTAAACCCAGATGCAACTGTTCTCCATAGTCAAAATGCTAGTTAAACCAAGTGTATTTCAGGTTTCTTTTGCTGTGTCCTCTCTCAGATAACTCAAATAAAAATCTCAGAGTTAAACCTTCCAGAAACATCTCTTGTGGTAAGAGATAAAACAGCCAGAATATTATGATCACTGAGAGGAATCTAAATATTCAACGAGTTCACCAACCTCGACTTATAGACACATACAGACATGAAATGTCTTCTGAAAGACACTGGGGTGAAGCCCCTGTGATCACGGCTGAAAAGGCCTCCTTTGCCTTTCATAATCTTACCTACGTTGGCAAAATGTAGAAATGAAAAATCCTTTCCTCTGTCCAGCCCCTCAGAGACAGTTTTGAGGTTTCATCAGATCACACAATACTAAATAAAAAGTATAGCTTTGTGTCTAAATTCTTCTTCCAAGGGTCTCAAAGGGAAATATTACTGGTATCTTGGCTTTTCCTTGCCATGACAAAACATCTTACAAAATAAAGTAAGTGTCAGGATGAAAAAGTTTAGCTTTGCTCAGGATTTAGTCAACTTCAGCTGTGGTTCCTTTAAGCCTATACACTTAAGCAGTCTGCTATAGCGGAGGAGGACATCAGAGCTCACCTTTTCCGGTCATCAGGAAGAAGGGAGTGGTCAGAAACAAAACATATCCTTCCAAAGCGTTGCTGCAGGGACCTTCTACCTCAGATGATCATCTGAAGTCTCATTGGTCCTCCCAATGAGCCACTGCACTGAGACTCCAAAGATGGGTTAATTAATTAACCAGGTTCGAGCCTCATGATCCAGTCTCTTCCCGAGGGCCTTCCCTGGACACTGCTGTACCATAAATCTTCAACTCACGAGGCTCTAATAACATTTAAGGTCCAAACTAACAACAGAAGACAACTTTTTAGCCATTTCATTCGGGTGTATCTCTACAATGCTTAGATGTCTACAATGGCAAGTCTCACTGGGTCCTTGGTCTTATGAATTCAAACATTTAATAAACCCATCAACCAACATGAGAGAGTCTTCCCTTCTGAATTCAATATAATGGATGAAGAAAAGCAGACAGTCATTAACTGAGCAGCTAACTAATGGGATCTCAGTGCACTCCACGTGGAAAGTCTCAGGACAGACTTCTTGTTTGTGACATGTCACTACGGCTCCATGGTTGGAATCAAGTGGATTTTTTTTTAACTGTTCAACATGACACAACGGCAGCAGTCTGAGAATGTGGTCTGGTTACGAGCAGCACAAATCAACACAAACAGTGGAAGAGAATCTAGAAATACGTTCTCAAAATTTCAGACACCCTGACTTACTAGTTCCACTTTTAAAAATCTATTTTAGGAATTTCAGCAAAATATAAGCAAGGTTTTAAGCACAAATTTGGTAGAGGCAAATAAGTAATTATTATTAATGGTCACGAAATTATAAACAACTTCAACAGCCATTAACAGGGTAATGTTAGGAAAGAACGCAGACACACAATGCTATCATTGTGCATGATATTAATGAGATCTCTAATGAAATATACAAACATTTAGGACAAAACATTAGGAAAATGTTTAGTATGTAAAATATGGTTTTTATTGTTGTTTGTTTTGTGGTGTGTGGTATGGTGTGTGGTATGGTGTGTGGTATGGTGTGTGGTATGTGTGTGGTGTGTGTGTGTGTGTGTGTGTGTGTGTGTGGTGGATGTGCAGTGTGTGAGGTGTGTATGTATGTGTGGTGTGGTATGTGTGTGTGGTGTGTGTGTGGTGTGTGTGTGTATGTGTGTGTGGTATATGTGCAGTATGTGAGGTGTGTGGTGTGTGTGTGTGTGTGTGTGTATGTGTGTGTGTGTGTGTGTGGTGTGTATGTGTGGTGTGGTATGTGTGTATCGTGTGTGATGTGTGGTGTGTGGTATGTATGTGTGTGTGTGTTTATGTGTGGTATGTGAGGTGTGTGTGGTGTGTGTGGTGTATGTGTGGTATGTGAGTGTGTGTGTAATGTCCAAACATTGTATGAGCATATTAAAAGGACTTTAAGAAAACATAATGAACTCTATAAACATTGCTTATGTTTGTTCTTTCTCTTTGAGTTTTATTGTCTATACATTTCCATGTTTTCTAGCTATCTCCTTCTTATGCTCTTACAAATAAACCATTTTAGCTTAAGAAATTAAATAGTAAACTTGAATTTAAAAAGCACATGGATGAATCACAGCTGTCTCTGATTTTTTTTGACTCCCATTGGTCCCATCGAATAGGTTAAATCCATGTATGGGTAAAAGAAAACCTGTTTAATTTTTGGAGTCCACCAGACATTGTAAAGACCATTGACAAACATGGTGCTCCTCAGACTCAATCCTGTCCGGACAACTTACAACATCCTGGCAATGGTGAATCTGACCGTGTAACATCTGGGGCAGACCACCCTGCCCATCTCAGCAGGGAGCCAGGGCTTCAGCAGGGAGAGCTCTGCTTCAGTCCAGAGACTTTGAACGGTTACACTGTATCTGCTGCTGTGAAATCCTGGAAGTAACTAGACAGGAAGTAAGCCACCGAGAAGGGTAGGCTGCTTAGGTGAGACAGACCTACCTGCGCAACCTATTTCAGCCCAGGAATGCTAAGGAGGCCAGTGGAAATACCGGGAAAATGACAGCAGAGGTAGGTACATTAGAATGGGGTCAAACATTCCCAGGTGGCATATTCTGTCACTGTCTATCTACAGGAATAAAAACAGTTTTTTTTTTTTTGTTTTGGTTTGGTTTTTGGTTTTTGGTTTTTGTTTTTTTGGTTTTTTCAGGGAGATATTTTTGTCTAGTCCATGGAAACTAATACTGTGTGTCTATGAGAATTTTCTTCACCCATGGTGCTCTGAGGCACTTTATATCGGTCTAGCTTTAAATGCACTTTATATAAATGTTTACACATATTCTCAACAGAGTCATTTTAATGGGGGTGGGGGTCTTTTGTGCCATCACCAGCTGGGGAAAATGGTCAAGAAGACAGAGACAGAGACCTGCCTGTGCTGAGGCGTTTTTCTCGTCGTGTCTATTCCTATCTGGAAAGTGAAGGTGTCCGCCATGGCTGAGCCAGAATTGGTACTTAGCTATAAACTCTCCTCCTGCCTGAGTTCTGACACTTGGTTCAAGGGCCTTTTCTACGGAGGTATTCAGTCTACGGAATGTGGAAGGCAACCTCTGCGCCTTGGCTTTTAAAGAGTTGGAGTAACACTGTAGGGCAGAGTTAGAGGCCATGCCAGAGAACCTTGTTCCCATCTCAAAACCTTGACCCTCTCCAATCCCAGCGGCACACGTTTAGGGGCAGTGTGGCTGCTTTTTTTATCTTTCTAGAGGGCACACACAGAGAGAAGCAAGAGTGGGTAACAGCCTGAACCATCACAGGGGTGTTCTCTTTGCTCACTGGGCCCTCCTTCCTCATCAGCATAATTTTTGACCCAGCTTTGGTGGTCCCTGTCTAACCCCACATTCACATATGTGATGCAGGAGGAGTCCAGCGTCAGCCCGGGCTATACAGTGGCTATCAGGTCACTGACACATGAGGTGGGTAAAAAGCAGGGTCCCTCCAGTTCCCTAGATGTAAGAAGAGCAATCCAAGCCTGTGCAAGGAAGGCTAGAAAGCACGGTCCCGAACTACAACAGGATGTGGTGTTCTGAGATGGGCATATGTTAAATGTTCCCGGTTAGTGCTAGTGAGAGTCGATCCATAAAGACTTGGAAAGTAGGGAAGCTACGACCTGGTCAGAGACAAACCATGATGTTTATATTATGAGTGGAAGTTAAAATTGTTTGGTTCAAGTCTACTTCAAAGATTCTAAAGTCCCTGCCTTGGTCTCAAGCTGAGCCAAATGTTGTCATTTTAATGACAACAAAACGAGGGGCGAAGGGAGAAAAGGGGCTCTTTGGTCAGTATAAACACGAGCAAGCTCGAGATGCTTGAACATGGTTTACTGTGTCAAAATCTGCCCTAAATATTTTAAGTCTCTGTGCGCCGAAGTGTGTGGGTGGTCCGAGCTCGCCCAGGCCTACGCGGCCTCGGTTCCATTTCTTGGGATGCCGAGCCATTACTCACCAGCCACGCTGCTGGAGCGACCTAAACTCCGGATAAACATTTTCGATACTGCAGAGCAATTACTTCAAAACAGTCCAATTAGTTTTAGTCTCATGTTTGATTAAAAGCGCGCCCCTGGAAAGGTCGTGTGAAAAACTCTGCTACAGTATTTGATGTCACCACAGGTCTCAAAATGTCACCAAGCCCTAGGAGCTGAAAGTAGCCTTCTCTTTCGCTTTTTTTGTTTCTGCGTTTTGAAACAGAACCTCATCTGTGTAGCTCGTGACTGGCATGGAATTTGCCATTTGGCCTTGGCTAGCACTGAACTTGCAGCGATCCTCCTGCCTCAACATCTTGAGTGTCAGGAATAAAGATGTACAATCCTACCCCCAACTTTAGGTAGCGCTCTATCCACTAGGACTCTCTGGCCATTAGTCAGTAAGCAACAGAGTTAATGGGAAGAAGTGCAGCCAATGAACGGCTCGGCTCACAGAAGTAGCCAATGAACGGCTCGGCTCGCAGAAGAAGTAGCCAATGAACGGCTCAGCTCGCAGAAGGAACAGACTGCACCCTGCACTGTGCTCCTATGGCACTCTCCTCTGAGCATCACTCCAGGTCGGAGAGATGCAGGATTCTCCCAGACTATCACAACTCCAGCACCACCCTGTCCTTCCGTAGCTTTATTGCTGAGCTCCTATCTGGCCCGGGACCCACGCCCTGCCTTCTGTCCTTACCTGCATCTCAGCGGGCTTCCCTCAACATACTTTTTACCTGAGCTGTGTCATCCCTCCCTCTGAATGGCTTCCACTCCTGCTGTGGCTAGGACCGTCCTCCTCTGCGCTGAGTCACATTTGAAGCCTGCAGGTCTGCTTTCCATGGGCTCTCTCATCCAAAAAGAATTCCCTTTTCCCCAACCATGACTCTGCAGCAGTCCCTGCCTGTCTCCCTGCAGAGTGCACACTAGATAAGGATAAGCAACACATACGGTTTTGCAAAATAATATGGCAGGTAGCAGAGCTCAGCAGAGAGTAAGGATCACTAGGAGACAGGGATTGTTTGTATATGTATATGTATATGTATATGTATATGTATATGTATATGTATATGTATATGTATATGTATATGTATATGTATGTGTATGTATATTTGTATATACATATATGTGTGTGTATATATATATACATATATATGTGTGTGTGTATAACTAGATAAGCTCAAAGCAAGTTTTTTTATATTTTCTCTATCCAGTAAAACTATTAAAACCCGACAACCCCCATAGCAGTGAGAAACTGTTAATAAAACAAAAAATAATAGTTCTTTTCCTAGTTTTATTGAAAAAATTAATCGCTGACTTTAAATATGCCCTTTCATTTCTTTTTACGAGCATGAAGTGAGAGAGAACACTGTTTGAGACTGGACCCCTAGTGTGAAATAGTCACCAATAAAATTCAACCCCGGCCAGAGAGACTGTCTCCAGGGCTAAAGGTTCTTGCTGCCAAGCCTGAGAACCCGAGTCCGATCTCCAGAACCCACTCTCTGGAGGGAAAAAGGCAACTCCTGCAAGTTGGCACACGGTTCTCTGTGCCTCACACACATGCTGTGGCATGCACGAACGACACACGCACAGTGAATGAATAACAAAATGTAACGAAATCAAGTTTAACTCAGTTTTCTCATACTCGGGAAACTCTGGTAGGATGGAAAGTAGAATTCAGATACAGGTGGAAAACCATATCCAAATATCTAATTGAGATTAGCTGATTATAACGACGCTTGGCTATCTAATGCTTAACTCGTCTGGAGGAATCCAGTGGAGGCTGGCTGGTACGCTTGCTGGTGGCTCCTGCAGAGTTTCATGAGGGATCACCTTGATCCTTAGTTTAAAGCAATCATGATTTGTCTGGCACACCCCTCTGTTTCGGAACAACGAAGACGCATACAATTACAGGACTGAAGCGGTCATCCATGCTTGGTGTTAGCAATCCTTCCACAGTATATTTTACTGTAAAGAAGATCATGGAAGCTCAGACCTTTAGTGTCTTTTCTGTTGCCAGGAGAAGGTAAACAGATATAGGTGTTCCCTGGGCAGATTCCTTTGGCCCCTCTTTTAAGCTTCCTGTGGGAGACCTTCTGCCTCTCCTATGACCCTGGGGACAGCTATGGACTTCCAATCAATCGATTTCTTCTCTTTTAACTCCCTGATCCTGAGGACCGACAGTCAGGCTTTGCCATGCAAGGCAAGCACTGTACCAACGGAATCGCATCCCTGTCTAGTGGATCTTCTTTCTAGGAGAAATTTTCAGTTAGATATCAAGCTTCCTGATTTATTAAGACTTCTAAAACCTTCATAGAAGAAGTGATTCATGAACCCCTTTGTCCTTGCACCAACCTTTCCCCTGCCTCATATTTCATTATCCAGATGAACATTCTTCTTGCCCCTGAAGATTCTCTCACTCTTGACTTTGTGCCCATACCCTGGATCCATTTTTTAAATAAATATTTTTAAAATGTGTACAGGTATGTGCAGGTGAGTGCAGGTGTCCTTGGGATTTAGAAGAGGGTGGTGGGTCCCCTAGAGCTATAGTACAGGCAGTTGTGATTTGCTTGGTGTGCGCACTTGGAATCCATCTCCAGTCCACTAGAAATGCAACAAATGCTCTTAATCGCAAAGCCATCTCTCCAGCTCCTCCTCATGAGACATTTGCCAACTTTATTCCTAAAATTGTAAACAGAGCTCTCAAACCATTAGCTGTCTGTTTCAGGCAATCTAACATGCAAAATGGAGACACCCTGACCAGCGCTCCTGAATGGCATCTTGCAAAGGACAGACTAACTTAAACACCCCTGCTTAAAGCTTAGTTTGACATCACTTGCCTCGGCTTGTCTTTAATGCTCTATTGTGTTATCCTGGATTCTTAACTTCCCACCTTTAGTTAGTCTCTCAGCCTATTCTCTACAGTGATGCCCACACCAGCTTCCTGAGTTCCTCTCTGTCGCCTGGCCATTAAGCTGATTTTTCTTCAGCCACGGGGCTAGGGGTGATTCCTGACTTGGCTTCTGGGATCTTTAGCTGTGTGCCATCTGTGCCTAACGATCTCTTCCTGACCTAGCAATGAAAGGTGGAATAAGAAAATTAAAGAAAAGAATCTAGGACTCTCTTATTTAACATAATCAGATAAGTAATCCAGTAATTAAAACTCAATGAGTATAAGAATCTAGTGTGCCTTAGCAGTGAGCGTGTGTCTGGTTATGGTGGGATACTGTGTCCTCTACAGAGGACATGGTCACTGCCCGTTAGGCAGATGATTTGTTAAGTAGAAGTCAGTTAATACATCCACCATGAGTTACTTTTTAGAATTAATATCTAGCCTACAAGAGAAAGTAGAACAGACATACAAAGTAATATATATGTCAAACAGTCATCTTAAGCATATGACATTCCCAGGAGGAGGGAGTTCTGCGAGGAAGCTACTTCAGCAACTGGATTCCACTTACCCAGAACCCAGAACACCTTATGAAAAAGACCAGCGACCTTGACCAAAGCACTTCATTCAAGAGATGTCAAGCACAAAAATTCAAACTCAAATACCAAAGTTGAAGGAACTGGGATTTTAAAATCACCATAGGCTGCCATTAATGCAGCCAGCATGGTTCTGATTGGACCGACCCACAGAGGTAATTGCATCTTGGTACATTATTCCTTCGTCTATTTGAAACCCTGGGAGGGACCCTGCACCCACATTGAGGTGGCTTTGAGAGACTAAAACCCTTTCTGCTGCTGGTTGAACAGTGCCAGCCAGGGCATGTTTTAACGGCTTTGCTGCCAATGTGTCTTTACCAGCAAGTGTGGGCACGGAGACTCTGAAGAAATCAGAATTGTTGCCAAACCAGGAAATCAACTACTAGACCGATCTGTGCTTCAAAATTTTGCCTCTATTCATACTTAGGGAATCTGTGTAAAATCTTTCTTGTCACAGGTGTTCTTAACCCTAGGACCTAACTGAAAAGCCCTTGCTGGGTGCCCAGACTCGCCATCAGAGCACCAAGTGACCCTTCAGTCTCTTCCCCCATTCACCTGCAGCCTGACCCAGAAGTGGACAAAGGCTTTCTCAGAGTTCACTCAGATTGACTGAGGCCCAGGATGGAGGAAGCCTAGCAGAAGGCCTGGCTGGGAACAATTGTCAACTCTGCTGGGTATTATCGTTAAAAGGTGTTGCTTTAGGGTTTGGGAAGGAAGATGAGAAAGGAGGTGGATTTAGAGATTCATGGGTGTTTGCATGGTTATGACTTCTAATAACTACATGGCTAAGACAGATGTACGTAGACCAAGACCCTAGGGGCTGGGGTGGAGCTGTGTCTTCATTGCAAAGTAAAACGTATCTTGATACAGAAAACAAGGGGCTTGGATTATATGCCAGCCAGCTAGGTAATCTCAACTAGCTATGTGACTTTGGTACTATTTTTTGACTCTTTGAACTTCAGAGTTTTTTTTTATATTCATCAACTCTATTCCAAAGAACTTCTTAAGGGAATGAATGAGCTCTAAATTTGTACCTGAAGCTACTGAGTACTGAAGTGGGGTAAGACCCACCAAAGAGATCCACTTTTATCATCGTTTTCTTTAATTTTAGTGAGAGTTAGATACACCCAGCAACATGTGGTCCTTGAAAACCACTTTGGACAACTCAGATATAATATTGTGGAAGATGTTTTATGACCTATTATACAATACACAAAGTTTCGATGAGCTAAGATGTAGAGATTGTGCATTTTAAGAGCTTACTCAATCACCGGGGTCTACACACTTTGCAAAGTACCTACACACAAATATATATGGAGCACTAAGAAGAACATGGATCCTGAGAGAAATAAGAGGTGCTCCTGCCTAGAATTGGGGGGAGTGTAATAACACCCCCAGGGGTGACTTCCAAACCCCCCAAAGAGGAAGGATTGGAAGACCTCACCTTCTAAACGCCAAGACCTAGTCATTGGCAATTCCTAACTGCTTGTTCTAGAATACATAATTTCGTCCTCAGCACCTACGTCTTCACTGTACAGACTATTGTTCTTGATCAGTAGTTGGAGAAAGGGAGGCACAGAGATATGCTGAGTGGCCTCTTCTCAGGCCATCCAAATGAACGAGCCCAAACGTGGACTTGGACCACTTGTTCTAGAGTCTTAGTGTGTGAAAAAGAAAACACACACCGCCGTCACGAGTAGCAACACAGGGTAGAGTAGTGCTCGGATCAAAATGGTTTGTTTTGACTAGTTTCCACACAGTAAACATACCCCTATTATTTTCAAGATGCTATAAGCTTCCCAGAATCCCCTACCCCTTTGTAATTATCTGAGGATAGATACTATATTGAGTTCTGAAACTATAAATCACAAATTCGTTAACCACCATCATGTATGTAGATCAAGCACATGAATAAGAACAACAGCCATTTGGTGGCCTCAGGTCCATCAGTTATGAAAGTGGGCACCTCATAGATAGGAAAGGCATCCATCCATTCAGCACACATTAGCCAAGTGCCTTCTGTAGGACCGCCAATGCATTGTGTAGTTGGAATTCAACATTCATCAAAACAGACTAAGCACCTCCACTCTCCAACTCAGTCCTTCATCTGAGACACCAGTCAGCTAGTGTCTTAGAAAATGAAGGAAGATTATGTAGTGTTCTCCATGGTGACCAGCAGACATCCTTCAGTGTGGTACCAAGGGTTGTGCTGTCATCCCAGTGATGAATTACCCTGCACCTAGTCCCTAGAACTTTAGTGGGATCCTTTTGGAGTCTTGTGGAGTTTTGGAAGAGTGACAATTAGAGCTCATTGCATGCTTTTGCACTAAAAATAGCCCCATAAACAATTTCTAAATATGTCTTTACAAGCAATAACTTCAGAAAAGCCCACAGGCTTTAATGTAACCGGGGAAATTACAACAGGAGAAAGGCGATGTGGGACTGTTGCATGATTGGAAGGGGAAAGATCACCAGGGAATTCCACCCCAGCTGAGGAATGACTGCTCTCTGCTGACAAATAACCAGGCCAAGTCGCACTAACATTTTCCAGCCAGAGAAAGAAACTGGTGCAAGACGATGAAGAGTCCAGCGGTATTTTCAAACACCCTGGAGCTTACAAAAGCAGAGGGAAGAATGACAGTAAGGAGTGAGCTGTTTCCAGGAGAGATGGTTCCGGTAGTAGATCAATGGCTTAGTGGGGGTTGGAGAAGGACGTCGTGTCACGCCCTAAGAGCACCCACATCTTCCTCTACTCAGAATTCACTTGCTCTCCCCTGTGGGGTACAAATGACTAAATGACCCCTGGGAATTGTGCAAACCCACCGACACACCACGGGGTCAGCGGCTTAGGCATTTGGACTTTCTCAATGCTGAGAACAGAGCCCGGGAGCCTTGCAGGAACTGGGCCATGACTGTGTTTTTTTCTCATGCAAGTCTGGTTCTCACACTAGCTGGAGCTTGTGCATCTACTGTACAGTGAAGACACACTGTGAGAACCGCAAGTTGCTTCTCGGGGGAGGAGAAAGGATGCATTATCTCCTGTTGCCTAACCCCATGCTACCCAACCAGTCTCACCCATCCTGAGGCAAATCCACACGGTTGATGGAGCCTGACTAACTCTGAGCACCCTGGGCTAGTCACTATAAACAACTCGAGGGTGAGCTATAAACAAAACTGACCACACAGAGCTGGCAAGGGATGTACAAAGCATTTATGCAAAAATACCAGTCCTGAACAATGGGCAGGCTCCTGGGAGTTTTGCTACCACTGGGGAACAGCCACGCCTCATGAAGGGCCATGTATGGCTCAGGAAATGCTGACAGCATTAAAATGTGATCAAGAAGATATGGGCTGGACAGCTACATCTACCTTGCTGCCAGTCTCTATTTATCTTGACATCCTTCTGAACTGAGGGGGCACAGGCACTCCCTTCTCACTCAGGCTGTGGGCCCTAACTGACAAGATAACACACAGCCGCTTTCTTCAAGGGTTCTGTTCTTTTATTCAATTCTTTTACTCAGAGACTGTTTAGTGAGCATCTGCTATATGTCGGAAACTCTCCTAGATGCTGTGTTCATGGCAGTGTGCAAGAATAGGTAGATAGATAGATAGATAGATAGATAGATAGATAGATAGATAGATAGATAGATATAGAAGTTGTCTTCTGACGAGGGAGAAAGACAAAAGACAAGTAAACAAATATATAATTTAATATCAGGCAGTGATAGGCAGCATGCAAAAAAATTAAAGAAACCCAAAGAAGGATGGAAAGTCTGTGGGCTGGGATAAAGTCCTGTCTGTAGGCCCATACGTCAGTCCCATGGTGATGGAAAGACCTGACCAATCCTAGGTCAGGCTCAGGGGAATTACAAGGCCTTCCCATAGTCTAAGTATGAGTGTTGACAACGTGTATAGAAAGTACCGGCTACATATTCCTAGTCCCAGATGCCTGCTGCCTGATCCTGTTCCCTTCCAGGGAACTCTGACTGACTAAGCCCCTCCCCGGTTGTACTGCACATAATACATTCTCTGAATGCATGGGCTGCAGCTGATGTCTTCACCCACATGCACCGTCCACTGGATCTGATTTTTAAAGTTTGTTTGTTTGTTTGTTTGTTTGCCATCTCTTCAATCCCTGAGTCACATCAAGTTCAAAGTCACACAGATCATGAAGGCACGAAGACTCAACGATTGCCCCGTGTTAACAGCAGCAACAGGAAGGCCAGGAAGGCTGACCTGGTTTCTCTAGTTAGGATGAAGAAAGATACACAGGCTCATCCAATGTGTGCCCTGATGGGCTGCAGATCTCTCTGAGATGTGAAGCCCGTGTCTCCTCCCCTCCCCGCCCCCACTTCCAGGGCTGCTCTCCCTGGATGTACCCGAGGCTCCTGTCACCATGAATCACCCATCTTCAACAGCGTTATTTCTTCACTACGGGAAGGTGCTGATTCTTCTACATAAAGTGACAGTCTCGATGTTGGACGCCTGAGGAGACACTCGTCATCCTCAGGAGTAGACGACTCAAATAGTGTCTCCTCTGCACGGGATCGAGAGCGCTGTCACACATCACACTGTTCTGATGTCTAGACGGGAGGTGGTAAACAAGAATAAATAATCCAGACCTGCTCATCTTGCTTGGTGGGGTTGGATAGATACCACACCCCTTTGGTAGTAGAGGTAAGTCAACTCCAGAGGGAGCATGCATACCCTGGGTGCCTTTCTTTTGGGAGTACGCAACCTCTGGGAAAGGAAGAAGCAAAGCAGAGTGGGAAAGAAAATCCCAGGAGCTGAGGGGGAGGGGCAGACATGCCTCATAGTCTGATCCACTGGGTTGGGTCGAACTGACCTGGCCCCTGAGGCTCTGCAGGCAGCTAGCCCAGGAGCCAGCCAGCAAGCGTGTAACTGCATTTCAGTGCCAGCTCTGTTCCTGGTTAGAGGGGACTGGTGAAAGGGGCAGAGTTTCTGCTCCCTGGAGGTGAGGAAGCTGGGAGGGACTGTCCCTTGAGAGCCAGGCACAGGGAAAGAGAACTGGACAGCTGCGAGGAGGTGGGCAATCACTCTCTAAAGGATGCGTGCTTCCCACTGAATAAAATGTTAATTAAGGGAGCTGCCCACGTTCAGATCTTGGCGGGGGGGGGGGGGGGGGGAAGACAGCAACAATTTTAGCCTAAGAAATGGTGACCCTGACCCATTTTGAAGTTAAAATCAAATTAGCACCTCAAATGAGATCAAAGCTGCAAAGATTCCCCCAAGGCAACCATGCTCTGACTTTCCAGTCAACAGCAAGGAGAGGCTGGGAAGAAGAGAGGATTTGGGTTCAAAAAATGCAAGCGTGGATCCCCACTCATGCTAGAGTTGACTGCGTGACACCAAAAAGTCACTCCACCCCTCCCAACCTGTCTTCTCATCTGTAAAAGAAAAGCAATAATCACTAACAAGTAGTGTTGCTCTGAGTTTTAGATGGAGTCATGCACTGAATCTCTCTGTTTACAGGCAGCATGATAGGAATATAAATTTGTACATTTCTTAGAATCAGTGCAGTGCCGTATGTCTACAACATGGTGATTGTATTGCTGTTAGCAAGACTGTATCTGCCCCGGTTTATCTACTCATTTATTTGTCAGAAGCTGTAGTCATCTAAGAAGAAGGAATCTTAATTGAGAAAATGCTTTTATAAGATTGGCCTATAAGCAAGTCCGTGGGGGCGGGGTGGTGGTGGTCTTGATTGGTGATCCTGGGGTATCGTGAGCAGGCCAGGAAAAGCCAGCAGTGAGCAGTGTTCTGTCATGGCCTCTGCTTCAGCCTGACTTCCATCAGTGATAGAGCATGACCTGAGTTAGACACGGAAATCAACCCTTTCCTCTCCACATTGCTTTTGGTCATTTTTGTTTTTTTTAATCACAGCAATAGAAACAAAGACAACAACAACCAAACTCAATAGAAACATTGAGCTCTCGGTGTGTATATGCTAGTCTCTAAGAATGAAAATCGTTGAGGTGTTTTCTTTAATGTCACTCAACAGGGTTGTGGAAAATGAAGGAAGTCCCTGAGAAAAACATGAATCTTTTAATAACTCATTATATTCGCGTTTTACTTGCCAAATATTGACTCAAAATGTTGTTTCCTCATGAAAACTGCCTAATCTTGGAGAAAAACCAACAGAAAGAAAGATGTAAGTTGGAGAACAGCTGTGAGGATAGAAAGATGCTGTGAGATGACAACTCCAAAGGCCACAAGATCAAGTATGGAAACCATGAAGATGAGACAAGCAAAAGGCAAGGAGAGCGCAGAGTGTGGAGGAAGGCGTCAACCCCACAACATACAGAACTTTAATAAGACATCATACGCAAAACCTAATGGATAACAGCGTGTGAAGATTATAAGGGAAGACGCACAACTGCCAAGGAAGAGGGCCTCGTTTCCCCAGTAATTAAGGGAGGGCAAACGAAAACAAGATGCCTCTTACTTATCAGATGGGCGAAGGTTTCAAAGGGTGCTAACACCCATTACTGGCGAGGGTGTAGGAAGTGGGCACTCTCTCATAAGCTGTTGGTGGGAATTAATTTTGGTACAACCTTTCTGGAAGGCAATTTGGCAACACCTACAACAATTTAAGATGTGTAAACTCTTTGACCCACCTATTCCACATAGAGGAATCTACCTACCCTGGAGAAGTTGTAAGACAAATGCAAAAGGTGTTGGCTCTATTAAGTCACTTTTTCATGCAGGTATTTAGTTCATAAATTTGAAAAAAAACTTATTTCTAAAATTTGTGTTATCATTATTATTATAGGTGGGGGTGTATGTATGTGTATTTGTGTGTGTGGTGTGTGTTTGCCTATGTGTGCCTTTGTGGTGTGTGTGCATGTATGTGGTGGTTTTGTATGTGTGTATGATGTGTGTGTGTGTGTGTGTGTGTGTGTGTGTGTGTGGTGTGTGTGTGGTGTGTGTGTGTGTGTGTGTGTGGTGTGTGTGTGTGTATGTGATATGTATGTCTGTGTGTGTCTTTGTGGTGTGTGTGTGTGTGTGTGTGTGTGTGTGTATGTGTGGTATGTATGTCTGTGTGTGCCTATGTGTGGGGTGTGTGTGTGTGGTATGTATATGGTGTGTGTGTGTACATATATATATGTATGTGGTGTGTGTGTGTACATATATATATGTATGTGGTGTGTGTGTGTGTGTGTGTGTGTGTGTGTGTGTGTGGTGGTGTGTGTGTGTGGTGTATTTGTGTGACGTATATGCCTGTGTGAGCCTATGTGGTGTGTGTATGTGTGTATATGTATGCGGGGTGTAAGTGTGTGTGTGTGCGTGTGATTTTGGAGAGTGAGCTGTGTGCTATGTGTACAGGTGAGCACATAAGTTTGTAGAGTCAGTTCCATGTTTTTGTGGACTCCAGGGATCAATCTCAGGTCGTAGGCTTTCAAAGAAAACATCTTTGTTCCGATAAGCCATCTTGATGGCCCACAGAAGTACCTACATATAGAGGAACATGCAGAAATTATGGAATGTATGTGAAGTAGAGCGTTTTAAATGATGTAGACATAGCTATCTATGTGAAGAGGTGGCTGTAATGAATTACCAAAGTACGTACAAAGTCATAGTTGTATCAGCCTCATTAATACTTGTAGATGGAAGTGGTAGCTCAATTTTTTTATATTTTGATGCTTTTTGTGTACCAGGCATGTAAAAATATATTTACATTAAAATAAGCAAGAGGTATGTCTAAAATAACATTTTAATAAAGAAAGTAACAAACCTGCCTTGGCAACTGCTATTTTAAGCTATAACATTTGGAGTTTCCACTTTTCTTGATAGAGTCCATTGAGACAGCCTCTAGTCTGTTCCAATATAATATTATTTCCAAGACAGATCGATTTGTTCTTCTCATCACAAGAAAATGATCTGTCATAAAAGCTAAACTAAAAAGTTTCACAAGTCTCCTCCAAATCTCTCTCTAATCCTTCCCTAGGGGTTGCTCGTGATCTCAACTTTTCAGCTCAGAATCAAAGGAGGAGGCATGAACTTCACACAGGTCACTCTCCTCCTCTCTGTGAGGAGACCAAGGGCTCAGGGCTGCTGTTAACTTTATTCTAAGGAACCACTCAATCCCTCCTTAAAAACAAAGCAATAACAAAACCCCAGTCAGTTCAGCGGAAAATATGTTCAGGGCTAGAAAGCTTGATCAACCAGAATAAAGAAAGTGTGCTACCTAACCTCCCAGTCTCTCATTTTACGTCCTTGGCCTGAAACTTTAGCAAATTGCTCTCAGCTCCAGTTTCCCCATCTATAAAAATAACCATAATATCTTTCTTCAAAGGACTACAGTGAAAACCACAAGAGAAATCCCGTGTACAGCACCTTGCACAGTGCCGGACACTCAGGAGGGCTAGGCATAAGTGTCTAGCTGTTGTGTAATGACTCTAGCTTCTATAGGCCAGAAGTGTGCAGCCTCCCAGATGGTTTAAGTAGTTACAGGCAAGATTCAGTTCCTGTGAGCTGTGGGGCTCCACATGGCAGGCTACATCAGGGTACCTTGCATCATGAGAATGAGCACGGAAGAACACCAGAGTAAGGGTGTATACACGCAAGGTGGGAACTGCAGGCTTGTGTAGCCCCGTCTTCAATGTGATACCATGTTACTTTTACCATATTCTTTTATTTACATGCAACAGGCCAGGCAAAGTCTGCACACAGTGGGAAATAAACACATGAAGGCTGGGATTATTGGGAGCCATTTCAAAAATGCTCTCTCAGATCATTAGTCATGCTTTCCAGGAGGATACAAACGTCTGAGAAGTATTCTGAGTGGGGTTTGTAGATTTTTGTCACAAGCAGGAAGGTAGATACAGATAGCATAACAAAAGTTCTGTTTTATGCTGGGGGGGGGGTGTCATCACACAATGTTCACACTTTAAATTCCTAACTATAGCCCTAAGCCTATCTCCCCAAGACTGCTCACCTGTATGACATATCTTAGCTGAAGGTCAGGTCCAGTCTCTGACAGAAGTCTCTGGTTCAAGGGTCAGGATCCTGGGGATACTCACCAGATGCGGGGCAGATCAAGGTGGCATCTCTCCAGATGTGCAGAGCAGAGCATTGCTCTTGGTCTCTGCTTAAATACCGTCCAGTGAGGGTCATGGGTTCTAGGATCGTGTCTGGTTACCTCAGTGAGTGACATTATGGAGTACTGGCTACCCCGTGAAGCCTTGGGTGTGGCAGAGATTCTGACTAAGCTATTTTTTACTTGTCTAAAGGCATTTATTTGTTTTGTATGCTCATTACAATATTGAAACCAAGACAAATAGCTGAATATCTAACTGAAGTTAGTGAGTCACTCTATTTGAATTATTATGTATGCTGACACCGTGACGAGAATGTCATGGACCGATCCTGCCACAAATGAAGGAGAAGATACTCTAAAGTCTACTTTGGCACTTATATTACAAAATATTGAGAGTTGCTCACTTATTTCTAAATATAACCCCATTCTGCCTTACCCAACCTTCAAAGGATTTGGACACTACCCAGACTCTTGAGTCACCCCCTCCCAGCTTCCCCCATCCCACTAAAAACAAAAATATGTAACCCAATATTCAGAGTGCATTCAGGCCAAGGCTGTCTTCTGGCTCTGAACACCCCAAGCTAATGTTTTATCTTCAAGGTTTACTGTGTGAGAAGATCCTATATTTCTCACATTTCTCACAGCACCCAAAAGATTTTCTGTTACTTCATTTTAGGAAGCAATTCAGTCTTCCCAGGGTACTCTAGTTTGTTTTTCATTAGTGCAACAAAAGACCTAAATTGAGGTGACTTGCAAAGAAAGTGGGTCAGTTTAGCTCACAGTTTTGTAGTTCCAGAGTGTTGTATGGGCACTGGCTGAGCTAATACAACTTTAGCTGTATAATACCACAGTAGATGGCTTTGTGACAGCAATGTAACAAGAAGGAGGGGCCACACAGTAATACAAGAAGCTAGAGGGAAGGGAGAGACTGGTTTTGCTCTTTAGTTACAACTCTCATGAAGGAATGAGCTGTGGATCCCATGAGACCAATAGCATAGGTCTTCATGACTAGTCCTTCTTCTCTTCTTTCTCTTCTTCTTCTTCTTCTCCTTCTCCTTCTCCTTCTCCTTCTCCTTCTCCTTCTCCTTCTCCTTCTCCTTCTCCTTCTTCTTCTTCCTCCTCCTCCTCCTCCTCCTCCTCCTCCTCCTCCTTCTTCTTCTTTCCTTCTCCTTCTCCTTCCTCCCCCCTCCTCCTCTTCCACCTCCCCCTCTTCTTCCTCTTCTTCCTCCTTCCCCCATCTCCTCTTCGATTTTTCAAGACAGGGTTTTTCTGTTTTGTTTTGTTTTTTTTTTTTTTTTTTTAAGTTATGACTGTTCTAGAACTCACTCTGTAGACCAGATTGGCCTCAAACTAACAGAGATCTGCCTGCCCCTGCCTCCTGAGCATTGGGATGAAAAACATGTGCTGCAAACACCAGGCTGGTCTTCAGCTTTTTGAAAGCTCCACACATTTCAACCTTGCCAAACCCAGAACCAAGCTTCCTACGTGAACCTTTGCCTTTGGGAGTCTCATTCAGATCTGTCCCTTGACTGTATGCCATGAATTTTTCCACAATACGTATTTTTTCTTCCCCAGTAGTACCCAAATGTCAACTTACTCCAATGTCCCTCAGAAGTCCAAAGTTTCATCTGAGATTCGAGACAAATTCTGTCCAGATACAAGTTAGTAAAAATGAATATAAAATTTTTTACAAGCTATTTACTTCTAAGATAGCACACCAGGACAATGGTCCCTATGGGGAAAACATGGAATAGAAAGGAGAAATGGGCCTAAACCAACACCAGAACTCAGCAGGGAAGACTTTAAACCTTTTGAATAGAAGTTGGGCCCCAAGGCCCCAGGTAGCTCCATGCATGGCCTTGCTTGTTCTGCCCACATGCCAGCTGCAGCTTCTACTGACAGAAAGGACTGTTCCTGTACTCACTTGGTCCACACCTGGAGTTGCCATGGAGTCTTCACTGCTGGGGAACAGAAAACAGAATCCCATGGTGGCCTTGAGCAACAAGCCCATGGAGAGTAAGAACTCTGTTGAGATTCAAGTCACCTAGACATCCAAATGAAAAACAGTGAGCATGGGCCTTGATTTAGCAGCTTGCCAAAATTAATTTAAAATATACAAATATGAGTATGAAAAATTACTCAGTTCCTAAGAGAAAATATAAAGAATACCTTTTCTAATTGGAGACATGCAAAGGCTTCTTATGCAGCAAGACATGAATTTAAAAAAAAAACATTGATATATCATAATTCCTACAAAATCAAAATTTTTGATTATCAAATGATACTATTAAGTGAAAATATAAGCTATAGATTATGTGTGTACATGTGTGTATGTGTGTACTTATGCATGGAATGTATTTTTAAACCAAGAATGAAAACACAATCAATCCAACTTTACAATGATCAAGCACACTGTATTAGTAACCTGTCTGTTGCTGTGATAAAACACTATGACCAAGGCACCTTATAGAAGAAAGTGTGTTTGGGCTTATAGCTCCAGATGGTTAGAATCTATAATAACAGGGAAGCATAGCAGGTGTGACTGCAGGTGTGACAGCAGGTGTAGCAGCTGAGAGCTTGCATCCTTGTCTCAAGCATGAAGCAGAGCAGATAGCAAACTGCAAATGGTCCAAAACCTTCACTCTCAAAGCCTGCCTTCTATGCTGAACTTCCTTCAGGAAGACCATGCTTTCTAATCTTCCACAAACAGACCCACCAACTGGATTCCAAGTGTCCAGATGCTCAAGTTGATAAGGGACATGGCTCATTCACACCACCACACACCTGAACATTTCACATAAAAAAAATGCATCTGCATGTCCAGAATGCACACTGAAAATACCCACCAGCATTAGTTACCACTGAAATGCACATTAAAGGCACACCAGGTAGCATGGTCTGCCTTCAGAGTGGCATGGAAGAAAACCAACAACAACAAGAGTTGGGGGGAGGGGAGTGGAAGAGGAACCAGAACCTCATGTGTTACTAATCAGAATGAGAATAGGAGAAATTGCTTAGAAAAACTATTGGTTTCTACTGAAGTCAGACATACCATGACTTAGCAATCCCACTGCTAAATTTATAATAATGAGAAATAAATACACATTTTCACAAAAGAGTCATTTAAAGAGAATACCCATGGACAATTTATTCGCAATTACAAAGAAAAAAGTATTGAAATACTCACAAAGGCCTATTAACAAAAGAATGGGCAAACAACTTGTTGTGTATGTTAACAAGTTAATCTTCCGAGTGTAGACTACTACACAGCAATAAAAGGAAATGAATTTGCTGGTCTGTAACAACATGAAATTAGATATGTCTACATATCTACTAATGAGCAATCTTCTCATTCTATTTGGACTTTCGGGAATAGGAAGTACTAGCCCATGGATAAAGAAAGAAGAATAATGTTAGCTAGGGCTGGGGAAGGGGGTACTCTTGACTAGAGGCAGTTACAACCTAATTTTCCCTGGTGATAAAGATGTTTTAGGTTTTAAGCTAAGGGGTAGATGAATAGCCACATGAATTTTGTCTTTGAAATGACATTATTAATATACAATATAAAAGCAAACCTCAATAAACATTGAAGAATGCTAAAAAAAAAAGAACATTAAAAATGTTCAATTTTAATCAAGAAAAATTCTAGGCCCACCTTCATTGCCCCCCTCTATACAAGCATTTCAGTGGAGGAAGGGCTATTTTGGCTCACAGTTCTAGGGTACAGTTTATCATGAAGTGGAAGCAGGAGCTTGAGATAGTTAGTTACATTGCATTCTCAGTCAGGAAAGAAGCAAGATGGATGTGGGGCCATGAGCTGTGGTAGGCAGCCTGGTCCCCAGCCAAGCTCAGGATTAGAACCCCGGAGACCTGGCAGGTGAATGTGGCCTGCAAGGGATGGCAGATGTTTGGCCATGTCCCTTGGGCCCCTGGCTCCTGTCGCAGCTGTCCTATTTGGCTTTGGGGGATTCCACAGAGGTCCAAAACACTAAGCCTTCCCACAGATTTAAGAACTGGCAGCCGCCCTGTGGCTTTTAAGTGGCTGCTGCATTACCAGGTTTTCTTTTTGTTTTGAGTTGAAGTTAGATAGTCTTTGCCAATGCCCATTGTGGGCTGTCAGGATTTAGACAGAGGCCAGAGGGACCTTCAGCCAACACCAGAGAGTAGATCTGGCCAGGAGGCTTCAGTTGCCCCTTTAGCTTGTCCAAATCCATGCTATGGGCTGACTGAAAGCACAGTGGGAAAAGACAGATTGTCTTCAGAGGTGGGGGGGGGGGGCTCACTTTCCCATGGTATCCATTCAGTGCAGTGGTGTTGCTGTTTGTGCCCCTCGTTGGGCACCAGCTATGGGTTAAAATGGTGTCAAATGTCTGGTCCACCACAGGGCTAGGGCCACTCATGGAGGTGGGACTCGGGAAGTTTGTCTGTGTGCACCCTATGCCACTAGGTGGGCATCAGGCTGTGAGAAGTCTCAGGACTCCAGTCTGGGGGTTATAAGGTTTAGTCTGAGGCCCCTAAGGAACTGCCAGAGTTCAGCTCAGACTCTGAGGCACCACAGACACCACTGGGTGCCATGGAAGAGCTGGATCTGGGGTCCCCCAGCTACACAGAGGCCAGGGACAACAGGTTCTCACTCTTGGGCACCATAGATGCCAAGGTAGAGCTGAGAACAGAGTGGGGGCCTGCAGGCAGGCTCTAGCCTGGGGCCTAAGGGAAAGGGGTGGGAGGACACACGGTTACCATGTGTGAGATTAGACAAGTGGCTCTTTAGAGAAAGACCTGCTCCATTGCTCCAGCACTGCAGCTCCCAATGAGAAGAGGCAGTCCATGGCTTTAAGGTGTTTATTGTTGCAGGGAGGAGTGCTGGGAAGGGGAGCTAAGAGGGTAGTAGAGGCAGAGAGGGGCAGAGCGATGGGGAGAGTAGAGAAGTAGAGGCCAGCCATGGCCACATGGAGAGAGGGGGGAAGGGAATGTGGCGAGAGGGGGAGCAAAAGGACAAGAGATAAAGGCAAAAGTGAGAGAGTAAGAGAGGAAAGAGGGGGCAAGCAGCCCCTTTTATAGTGGGCCAGGCCTACCTGGCTGTTGCAAGGTAACTGTCGGGTAGGTAGAGTCCAGACAGAATACCAGGGGCTTGGGGCATTCCCCTATGTGACTGATGGCCACAGAATTGTAGAGAGCTGGGGCCTGTGTCAGGAGCCTGGTGTCTGTGAGCATGGCAAATGGCCTTCTGTCCCTTGCAGGAACACCTGCTGGGTCTCTGGGGTTTAAAATCTAGCTCAACCAGAAAACAGGCTGCCTTTCATGGTCCCACAGATGGATGCTGGTACTCCATTCCTAATCGCTATTTTTATGTAGTCAAGGAACTTAACCTAAGGAATGGTGCCACTCACAGTGGTCTTCCTACATCAGTTAACTTCATCTATATAATCCCACAGAGGTGTGCCCAGAAGTTTTTATCTCAGGTGATTCTCAATCTGAAAAACTTGATGATCAGTATTAATCATCAAACCCCCCCCCCCAAAAAAAAGAAAAGAAAACGAAAAAACAACTTTCAACGTTTTACTGTGTCCTTTTTGGGGAAATCTACTCTTCCTTGTTGAAAATGACTGGATAATTCACTTATCCAAGAGCTACTTGTAAAGTAGCCAGTATACCTTCAAAGAGTATAGACAAATTCATGAACCCAAATATGGGCCTGGGACTGGCAGTCCTTGGGAATGCAGGAAGAGAGAGAGTCAACTCCCACTCATACATCCTCCTAACTCCTGGCTCAACCAGAAATTCAGGAGCAATTTCTTCACATGCTCACAGGAGAGTGGGTGGGAGACTGGGAGATCCTCACTCCTGTTTAGCCCCTGCTGTTTTTCTCATGGCTTGCTTGGCAGAATAAATAGTGGGAGTTGAGGGAAGGGGTGGGGGTTCATCTTTGTAGACAGGAGGCTGACAAATCAGCTTTAAGATCTAAGATTGTTCAAAGAAATCAATCTATTCATGGGGTGATCCAAGCTGACATAGGGTGGGTGTCTAAGTGACAATGTGTCAGAGCTGAGTTTGAAGACTAAGGGAATGTGTTTAGTAAGACAGACTTTTCATGCACGGGAACATGGGTGGGGAGGGAGTCGGTGTGTTCCCAGGGTCTCTGCCAGCTGAGTGTAGCTGTTACCACAATCCTTTCCCATCCTCCACGTTTCTTGTGATATGAAACAGAACTAGACTCAGGCTTTGGGGCCAAAGTCACAATCTGCACATTGTAGGTGATCACCAAGGGTTTAGTCACTGTCTCTAAGTAAGACATAGTCACAGTTGTAAGAAATTCAGGCTCCAGCACAAGGAAGCCACACTGTTGGGACAGCTTGATGAGTTAGTTCCACTTTCTGTCCCCTTTATAAGGGTGTCAGTATCTTCTCTTGTCATACCATTCATAGCATTGCACAGGAAATACTGACAACTCTACAAAATTATTTATTAATGGATTTTTAGTCTTATATTTCAATATTTATGACTTGGGAACCAGCATATGAATGAGCATACAAAAAAAAAAAACCACCCTTTTTTGATGAACTTGTTAAAGAATAAATGTGGATTTCCCAAGTTCAAATTGTAAAAGTTAGTGATAGGCTCACCATCCCCAAGCAGCCCTTTGAAAGGGACAAGAGTCACCTTCAATAATACCTTTTCAGTGATGTGAAACAAACAAGAAGACCACTGGCCATTCTTACATGCTATTGCTCCTGTTAAACTCAAGTGTGTCCACCTTTATGCTGTGTGTCCTGTCACCACAAGAGCCCTTCTAATTAGAAATGAAAGCTACTTGTGTTTTTATATTAATAAAATAGAGCATCGCTCTGCCCGAGAACCACAACATTTACCTGTAAGGGTTAAGGAAGGAAGGAAGGAAGGAAGGAAGGGAGGGAGGGAGGGGAGGGAGGGAGGGAGGGAGGGAGGGAAGGAAACTTTCTTGCCAAATATGTTGACGAGCCACGGAATCTAAGCATCAGTCACCCGCTGTTCATCGTGCTTCTGATCCCCGTGCCTGTGAGGACATGTGGAAACCAGACACACTACGGGAAATCTACGTGAAACCACTTGACAGGGCATTCCCTCATGACCACACCCTTGTCCTTGTGGCCACACTGATGCTGTCCCCCTCAGTCTCAGTTCCAGATGGTTTCTGCTCAGTGTGCCACAGATGGACTGGGAAAGAAAGGGAGCCTTGGGGTACAAGTAGGCAGTGATATAACAGGTGGGATCACGTTTCAGGACAGAACATGGAGGGCGAGAAAAGATAAAAGTCAAGATAGAGACCTCAGATTCTCTGAAAGTTTGATGGAACATGGTGACAGAACAAGGAGTAGGTGGCCACGTGACAGTGCCACACCCGAGAGCATACTGATGAGCCACTGCTTATTAGGACTCTGCTTTCTTTAGGTTGAGCATCTTGCTAGCAGGAATGTTGTCTTCATCTGTGAAGCGCCCTAGCATCCACAGGTACATGGTTGCTTCCAGGAGGAGAGAGGGAAGAGGAGAAGTAGACTCTAGAAGAGAGTGTGGAAGACATGGGTGGGAACCAAGAAGGCAGTCAGGGGAAAGCAACTCAAGAAAAATCATTTCTCCAGAGATTCCTGGAGTAGCCTACTCGTGACAAAGCCATATCCTTGGTGGCGCCAGCTACGTTCTGATACAGAAGAGGCACCACCAAGAAGCTTTGTAGAATCTGATTCCATGTCCCACTGAAGCAGCTGGTTTGGATGGGGGGCATCAGAGTCAGCTCAGAGAACTGGCTCAGAGGCAGGAATACTGAGCTCTGCAAGTGGCATCCACACTTTCCCTCGCTAACAGGAAAAAACAACCGCCTCAGCACTGTCAAGACACCTAAAGAGAAAATAGCTTCACTGCTCCTAGTGCCACTTAAAGAGAAAGCAGCAAAATGTGAGAACTCAGTTGGCCTAGTCCCGAAAAATAGGTGCCGCAGATTTGATAGCAGTGCAAGTGTTCCTGTGTGTGACTGGCTCAAAGCTTGCAGGAGAGAATTATGACTGTGATGTAGCCAGGAGGGTCTGGGCGGTTGATTCACAAGGTACCAACCTCTGCCTTTGTCACAGGGTCCTCTCAACACTTCTGAGTGACCTTTCCCCCCAAAGGGTTGTGGTCAGCATGTTTTACAAACTCCTATTTATTTTCTTCCAACTATAATTTATCTCTGCTTGGCATTGGAGGTTCTTGAAGGTAATAAATCATGAGACTACTTGCCTAGAAAAATATTTTTGGTGGAAAGAATCTATCCCAATCTAGAGGAAACACTCGTTGGGTGACTAGAAACACAGCAGAGCTATCAACCCATTGTCCTTACTTTCTGCTATGGAGTTGGTCCTCTAATAGGAAGGTAGTGTGCAGGATCGGGAGGGAGGATGAGCGAAATCTCCCACTCTGGCCTTAGTTGGAACTTTTTGTTTAGTCTGGAGAAACACAAACGATAAAGTTCTTAGAGTCAGTACTTTCCAAACCGGCTTTGTTTGTGTATGCGACACACATTAGAAAACTGCCAAGAGTCCAGAACTCATCTCTAGAACAGCTTTAAGCCTGCCTAAGTTAAACAGTGAATTAAACTAGCGTATTCTCTCCTGACACTACTTTAAATCGCTGGGTATTTATAGGAATTTCCTGAACAGTCTGTCCAGTCGAAGCTTGCCCCATTTTTCAAATGTAAAAATATTTTGATAGATAGCATGGCATGGACCGTTTCCTTTAATAGAGTCCTCATTGCTGCCCAGTTTCCCCCTCCACTCTCCATCTTTCCCAAGAATGGCAGTGAGAGCAGATACCTACATTCTGAGAAAATCCAACAGTGCGTGCGATTTAGAACTCCGTCGCGTTCCCTAGATCACCTAAAAACAGAGACCCAGGCTTGGGACACTCTCGCTGCAGATTTTGATCCCCATGGGGTCAACCACCAGAAAGCTTTGTTTAAACAGAGTGTGAACCCCCTCCCCATCTCACCCCACCCAACTTGAGTACTTGAGCTGTGGATACAAAGATGATCACAGTCTGTGTTTCTGCCATTTATTTAGGCAGTGCTTGCGGATGGGCTTGTGTGAGCTTCCCGGGGCCATGTGCGGAGCCTTATACACTTTTGCTTCTTCTGCAGCTCTGATAAACAGAAACAGACAGGATTGCCAGAGTATCAGTTGTAGTGATGACATTACCACAAAAATTACCGTTCAAAACAAGGTATAGCATGACCACTGGCTTCCTTGCTGCACCTTGTTCATCTATAAAATATGTATAATGCTATAGTACTAGTCACTGCCAAAGCCAGCCCTGAAATCATATATATGACTGGAGTCACCTGGTATATTTTTTACTTTTCTGTTGGTGTTGTAAAACACTGTGGCCAAAGGTAACTCAAGGAATAGTGAAGGATGTTTGTTTGTTTGTTTGTTTGTTTGTTTTTGTTTCGTTTACTTCACAGAGACACAAGCCTGGGCTATGAATCCATGATGGCTTAAGGGAAGGCTTGGTGAGAAGCCTCGGGCAAGGCAGCAGGAGCAGGAAGCTGAGAGCTCACATCTTGAACTGCAAGCAGGAAGCAGAGAGAACAAACTGGAAGTAGGAGAGGCTTTTTAATCTCAAAGCCAGCCCCCAGGGACATACCTCCTCCCCTTAAGCTGTCCCACCTAGACCTGAACCTCCAAAAACAGCGCCACCTACTGGGGATCAAGTGTTTAAATGCCCAAGGCTATGGAGGGCATTTCTCACTACACTTGGGAAGAGGGAACCTCAACTGAGGAATTGCACCAATCAGATTGGACTGTGGGCGTGTCTATGGAGGCATTTCTTGATTAATGATTAATGATCTCCCCACTGTGAGCAGAGCTACCCTTGATGTGATCTTGGGTAACATAAGAAGGCAAACTGAAGAAGCCCTAAGGAGAAAGCCAGCAAGCAGCATTCTCTGTAAACAGATTCCCCTGTGGTCTCTGGCTCAGTTCCGTTCCTCAGGTTCCTGCCCTGAGTTCCTGTCCTGGCTTCACTCAGTAACAGAGCGACCTGAGACTTGTAAGACAAACCCTTTCCTTTCCAAGTTGCTTTTAGTTCTATTGTCTATCACAACAGCAGTTGTGATATCTGTTTTTTAATGTAACTGCTGGCGTCACGGCCAGATGAGTGGCAAAGATGGAAACCAGCAGAGATGTAGGAAGCTCTTTCTGAACACCAGACTCTGAGCTATGCCATCTGGATCCCTTAATTACTCCACTGCTCCCTGTGAAAGTAACATTGTAATTGCTTTGCCAATGAGGTAACTGAGACTCACAGTGCCCAGTCTCTGCAAGACCACCAACCCCGCCTCTCCACAGCAGAGTCAAGATGTAACAATAATAATAACAAAAGTGATGCGCTGCTCCAGGTTGACATGCAAATGATTACATCCAACACTATCAGGAAGTTTAGCTATAGGAGAACTGGTACTCCTGACCGCACAGCTCCTCAGCAAAGAGAAAACAGTCATAGCTGCCACTAAAAGCTATCTATAATCCAGAGTAGAGACGCAGTGCCAAGGGAAATCTACGAAGATGCGAGTAGACGAAACAAGACCTGACAGAATTGGGGGAACGGGAGTAAAAAATAGAATTAGAGCCTTAGGAACAGGAGGTTCCCATTGGATGCCGGGGTTAGTAAACTGTTTCTTCACAGAAATACGAAAAGAGGCCTGGAGGTCAGCTGAGAAAAATGAGAGGGAAAAAAAAGAGTGAAGCTGGTCAAAGAACAACAAAGCAACCCAAAAAGATGTAGAGAAGAAAATGACAAATATAGAAGAGACTAAAGAATGAAATATGGAAACTGACGGTCCCCCAAAGAGGGAAACACACATAACAGAGCAGCAGATGTTACAGTTCAAAGGTTCTTGGTGCTGTTACTGTGGGTAACTCCCAGGAATTGTCAGTCCTGGTTAGAGGGCCAGGCAACCCCTACAGAGCTGGGCCAAACCAGACTCTTCTGGGGCAGCTATCAGCCACTAACCAAGAAGGTGACATTTCAGCAAATAAAAATGATCTGTCAGGCATATGAGGCTGGGAAGGTGGCTCCGTAGCTAAAGTGCTGGCTGGGCAAGCATGAGGACTCAAGTTCAATCCCCAGAACCCATGAGAAGGCCAGGTACTGTGCTGTGCCCCTGTGATCCGGGAACTAGAGAGGCGGAGACAGAAGATCCCTGGGACTTGTGGCCAATCAGTCAGTCTAGCCAAATCCATGAGCCCTGGGCTCAGTGAGAGACCCTGGTTCAGAACTTAAGGTTGAAGGCAGTTGAAGAAGAACCTGATATACATCTCTAACACAAACACACGTACACACTCATACACAAATGATTAGTTAGGAATCAAAGTCAAGTTTTCTAGGCAAAATGTAGGAGTCATTTACATCTACAAGTTTAAAGCTACATCTTGTTGCTAAACGCAGCACTTTTAAGATCACATACATATATATATATATATATATATATATATATATATATATATATATATAATCTCAAGTCAGTTATAGAAAGTATAAAGAGGAGGAGGAGAAGAAGGAGGAGGAGAAGGAGGAGGAGGAGAAGGAGGAGAAAGAGGAGGAGGAAGAGAAGAAGAAGGAGTAGGAGGAGGGGAGGGGAGGGGGAGGAGGAGGAGAAAGAGGAGGAGGAGGAGAAGGAGAAGGAGGAGGAGGAGGAGGAGAAGAAGAAGAAGAAGAAGAAGAAGAAGAAGAAGAAGAAGAAGAAGAAGAAGAAGAAGAAGAAGAAGAAGAAGAAGAAGAAGAAGAAGAAGAAGATCCTGTATAAAATGATAAAGCATTGTCAACAATGCCTGTATAAGTAAACAACCTATAGACATATGGAAGCATGGAAGCATTTCCAAACATGCAAGAGCTCAGCCACCACTTCTTATACAAGGTGACTGATGGCAAGGTCACTAGGAAGGTCCCAGGTAAGGAACTGCTGGGTTTGGAAAGTCTCACCCAATCCATGGAGGGGAAATCCCTAGAACAATGTGGGTGTTGTTTAGCCATTAGAATGTAAATATCAGAAATGCTGGTCCTGTATATATGACGCATTAATAAAACCTTTAGGTAAGGAGAAGGGAGGTGGGGTGGTAAGATGGCCCTGGCTTTGCAACTCTCCAGACCCAGGCAGGAGAGCAGAGATGAGAGCTGAGTCACCCTTCTTAGCAGCTTCCCTCCAGAGGGCCAGGATTGGAATATCTGCTGTCCTATTTGGTTTCTGAGAGGTAGACCCTGAAATGAGGATTTATTTGTGGTGATTCTGTAACATTCGGTAAATGTGCTCAGAGAATTTGCTATGAGGGCAAGGGAATGAGGCCCAAGCAGAAGAAACAAGCAAGCAAGGGATTTTAGGCAGAGTTCCAGCCTGGGCCTGGGCCTGGCCCCTACGTGTGGGCTCTGTCCTCTTCCTGTCACGAGCTACGGAAGGAAGAGGAGGAGGAGAAGGGAATCCAGAAGCTCCTAGATCTCCTCATCTGTAGATAAAGAGACTCTGGTACCCAAGGGTAGAAAGCTGAAGGTACAAGAAAGCCCATCCTCTCTCCCCTCACAGCATGGAAGAAGTTAAGAAAGCCCATGTGAGCATCTGGGAGATCTGAAGGACCAGGACAGGAGGGTGAGGTAGCCCAGGGTGCTTCTGAGACAGGCACTGGGAACCACCAAGGCCAGGAGAAAGGACAGACATGTTTGATTCTATATTACTTCAGCCTTTTATTAGGAAAACTGACAAGAGCAGCTAAACTCTTTACCAGATAACTCATTCAAGGTAAAGAGATTTAGTTTTAAGAGTTATCAAAGAGTAGAAATGGGAATACTTTCCACGTATATCCCACAACTTCAGAGTGGCCGCAAACGTCTTACAAGCCTGCATTGCACGCTGCCATGCCTAAATGGAACTCACATACGTACACAGATATTTACATTTTCAGAGAACATCTCTAGAGAGAGACTCAAGACACTGACACCAGCTATCCCCAGGGATGTGAGTTAGATAGTGTATAGGCAAGCCTAAAAGCCTTTTGAATTCTGACTATAAACGTATTTTTAGAAATTGTTGACATTTAAAAGTGCTTTAACTAATAGGGAAAGAAAAGTACATTGAAATGGGAATGTAAACAAGAAAATTTGCTCCACCCAGACAGGTAAGGCTGAGTTAACAAAATACAAAGTCACTATGGAATAAAAGTCACAGACGCAACCTCATTTCTCGGAAACAAACCATTTGCTCAAGAAGAACGAAGTGTGGGAAACTGTAATCAGGATTACATTTTTCTGCAGGTTCTCATTCGAGTCATAAAGGGGGCGGAAGACTTCCTTCACTAATGTTCTTAATACTGAAACTACAAGAGCAAAATAAAATCAGTGGGTCTGTGATGCAGGTCTTCCCTAGTTACAAAAGCGAAACGTTACCAGTGTTAGCCTCAGCAAATGACTCGCCTTTAGAGCCTTTAGGAGATGGGAAGGAAATGAAAGAGTCCCGAGCCCTGGATCACTGGACCATCTGCTGCAGCTTCACACTCACCTAATCTTCTGCATCAGATGCAGCCAGCTGTGCACCAAGGATATAATTTCCCAAGCGTTTTTCTCCAGTTACTATTGGGGCTTCAAGATCCGTGAAGCTCTTGCTTAGGCAACCAGAGCTGTAGCTTCCCTGTCATGTCTAGAAGCTGTTATCTAGTGGCAGATAATCTGCCTGCTGACTCTTACAATTGCTCCGTCCCCTCTTCCGCAATGTACAGTTCCACCTTAGGTACAGAGGTTGCATAGTAAATGTAGCAACTAGAGCAGGTACCCCGTGGTAGCTTATTCCCCGTATTTGGACCAGTTGTAGATCTCCATAATAGTTTCCATCTCTTGCAAAGGAGAAGCTTATTTGATGAGGCCTGGGAGCTATACTTGCGTGTGTATACCAGCAGATGTACTTAAAACAGTTAGGAATTGTGGTAGTTTGAATGAACATAGTCCCCATAGGCTCATAGACAGTAGCACTTTTGGGAGGTGAGGCCTTGTGGGAGTAGATGTGGTCTTGTTGGAGGCAGTGTGTCATTGAAGGTGAGCGTTGAGATCTGAGATGCTCAAGCCCAGCGTGTCTCATTTTCTTCCTGCTGCCTACAGATCCAGATGTGGAACTCCGGCACCATGTCTGTCTGCATACCACCATGCTGCCTGCCATGAAGATAATGGACTAAACTTGTGATCTACAAGCCAGCTCCAATGAAATGTTTTCCTTATAAGAGTTGTCATGGACACAGCAATAGAAACCCCAACTAAGAAATAATGTTGGTTTTCAAAAAATAGGGGTAGCAGGTTCTCCTCTGGGGCCAGTGACCTCTCTAGCTATGCATATTTGGCTAAGCTGACTGTACCACGTGTGAGTTCCATCCTGTTAAGCAGGCCTAAGCCCAGTGAGAGAGCTGTTGGTTACCCCTGAGCAACGAGTGCCACCATTGCACTATTGGGGTTCTCCTTGGGCTGGTCATTGCTGGTCTTCCCTGGTAGCTTGCATAGCACCCTTGGACACTATGGGAGCTAGTTCTCAGGGAGAAGGCTTTCAGATTGGTTCCATCTTGATCACTCCAAGCCTGGGGTCTGAACATGCAGTGTCTTCAACCATGGGTCTTACCTTCAGGTTCTAGGAGGCACCAAAGATGACGACAACAACAACAACAGTCTATACTGTTTGGATGTCTCTGACCAACAACTGGAAGTGAAGCTTACCATGTTTAGCACTGGGTTTTTGTTAACTGGTCTATGACTCTGAAGGGGAAGCATTATCATCCTGTGTCGTATAAAACACCCTCCCCCACACACCTCTTCAACATCAAGGAACTGAAACTTTTAGATGGGGAGCCATTGTCGGGTTTGAGTGACAGTCAGAGGAATCAGACCATGTCTGTCTAAGCCCCAGTCTTCCCTTGTACTATATTCATTAGAGACAACCTATGCCTAGAGCTGCTTGAAGACACAGGTTTCCTTCAAAGAGGGAGACAAGATAGAAGATGACCTCTGAACATCAGAGTTCAGTGGGTGTGGTCAAAAGAACTTCGAGGGGTAGAGAGTTTTTACTGCATACAATGGCCCAAGCAACTTGCTCTTTCTCGTCTCTCATCTCCAAATCTCTGAGTCTTCATGTAATGTGTCAGGCCAGGGAGCCCAGAGGGTCCCTGCCCTGCAGCATCTCCACCAGGACACCTATTAGGCATGCAAGCTGCATGCCATCTGATATCCTCTCACTATTTGTTCCCGATTTCTTCTCTGGGTCAGGGAGAGAGCTCTAAAACTGGACCAAGATCTTTGGTGACTGTTTTGGTTTTTTGTGTTGTTGTTGTTTTGTTTTTAAGCCTTTCTTCCTGGTTGTTCAGTTCTGTCGGAAAAAGCAAAAGGAGCTCTTTCGGAGTTGAGCTTGCTGAGGGTGGCCAGGGTTTGGCCATCTCTGCAAAGCTCGTTGTGTGTTTGCAAAGGTCATTCTCTGTACATGAAAATCCCAGCAGAGCATGCCAGAGCAGGAAGGCCACCAGCTTGCCAAGCATCCAATGTCCCAGTCACCTGCTCTTCCTGCCCTAGGAAGGATGTTGAACAATCTCTGGGGTAAAGACATCAGATGGAATTCGTTTCTTTCCCTGCTCTTAAATCAGCTTCGGACATGGGGGTCTCAGAGCCCCCGCTGACTCCTCCTTTAAGGGCCAGCAGCTGCCGTGTGTGTTGTACGAAGCGAGATCAGCAATATGACATTTGTGGCCATCGCAGAGTACAGGTCATTGTGCTCTGGATGGGATTTCTGAGATGTCATCCTTGGGGAATACCCTTCCTGAGTAATACAAAAAAAAAAAAAAAAAAACAAGCTCTGTGGGCAGAGGTCCTGAGTGGGGTGGAAGTGCACAGTGAGGTGGGGTGGGGGATGTGGCATATAGTGAGCGAGTCACGAGTCACTGACTCTTTAGGAAAGTGACTCTGCTGACAGGAGAATTAGGGCGGGATGATTTTGGCACGCCCTGTGTTGTGTTAGCTGTGCAAACCTTTTCTTTCCTTTGAGCAGTCTCTTTCTAATTGGGTGGGAGCGTCTCTTCTCATTGCACAGAGACCCTGGTCCTGTCAGGTGTTCTGGAGGGTGTGGGAGGGATCCACATGCGGCCTGTGTGGCCAGCCGACTCGCAAGGGGTTCTCTAAGGAGATTTCACACTGCAGCTTTCTGGCTGCTGGCAGCCTCTCCATGTTTCCCCCAATGCATAGTTTTCTCACATTCGTCAAAAGCAACTCTTATCTCTACAGTGTGTTTTAAAGAAAAATGCAGAGTGTCACCGGGGACAACTACCATCTGGCAGGAAGCTGCCAGGCCACGTGAGTGTGTCATGACTGAAAGTGCTTCCCTTCCCAGGGCGCCTCTCTCTTGCCGCTCAGTGGGCAGCTAGGAACACCAGACCCACAGATAATAATGATTCCAATTACTTCCTGTCCGTTTCCCATCTCAAGAGCGGCTGTTTCTACCACACACCCTGCCTCTGTCACCCACACTCAATAAATATAAACACAGCCCTCAGGAAGGGCAAGATGTTAATAACAGGCTCCCTCAAAAAAAAGCCTCCAGAGTCCCCCATACCAACCCTTGTATCCAAGTCAATGCCCCAAGAGAGTTCTACCATGTCCACTGGATAGGACTAGTGCTGCAGGGGTGTGGCTGTCTAGAAACACCACAGAAAAGGCTCCTGCCAGAAACAGACCAAAAGTGCTCAAAGAGACAGCCAGGTGTAAAGATGACCAAATATATGAAAATATACCCTTAATGCATATTTAAGTATATGTGCATACATCTTTTCTCCCATTCTGGTGAGTCAGTCACGTATGCAACTTACATCTGCTAAGTGCTCACTGTTATATAGGACAAGAAATTTTAGACACTGCGGCTTCAAGAAGAAACCGAATTCCCTGGCTTCTGAGGCTGATATTTTGATATCATTGTGTATGTCCGTGTGTGTGTGTGTGTGTGTGTGTGTGTGTGTGTATCATCATCATGTAAGACATGAAGAAACAATTAAGCAGGGTGCTAGAAAATGGTGGAGATTGGGAATGGGAATGGCATTTTTCACATCCAGTCAGGAAAATCCTCACAAATGGGACCGACAGCTGAGGAGACTGAAGAACAAAAGGAAAAGACACAGAGGAAAAACAACCCAGGCAGAGAAATAGGCTAGGCGCATGCAAGGTCCCGGGGTGGGGCTTGCTGCATCTGTGATGTCTTGGTTGCAGTAGCAGTGAGAAAAAGGCATGTAAGAAAGTCGTGGGGGTGGAGACTGAGTTCTGAACCTGTGTCTGCCAGAGGCAGGGCTCTTGCCCAGGGAGAGCCTAGGTGTATACGCTTAGCAGAGTTGCTAGGTAAAGACAAGCACCAAGACCCCTGAGATAGTCACTGTTGGCAGCCCGCTTCTCATCCAGGCTGAGGAGGGAGTTGTGAGTCTCAGTTCTGGCCCAGCAACAGTGGACTTTGAGATGTAGCTACCAGAGGCAGGAAGGTTGAGCCAAGCCAGGCGACAGACCCTGGAGGTCCGTCCAAGCTGGGCTCCGCTTAGCTGAGCCAACAGGGACGGCAACCCCTGGGGCACTGCCACAGATCTTGTCATCAAAGCCCCTGGAATTCAGAGTTTCCACGCATCCATGTGTCCACACATTGAAACTTTCAGCTTGTATCCTGGGAGGAGCGCGAGGTCATCAACTCTGGCTTGCCAGGGCTGTTTGGAGGAAACCGGCCTGCGTTCAACTCTTGTGCACCTGCACTGGGTGCGGCTATTTCTCTGCTGGTTGCCACGGAAACAGAAACAACAGCTGCTACAGAAAGCCCCTTCACACCACAGCCCTACAGCCAACGGCAGCATCTTTGTCTCTTCCCGTTTCCATCCTCCCGAAACTCAGAGCCTAACTGGTCTCTCACTGAGTAGAAAGGGCTCTCAGAGCCTGGCCAGCTTAGCTTTACCACAAACAGCCTAAGCAGGCAGCTCACGGTGTGGTCACAAGTGACCTCAGAGATGACAACCAAACATCCAGGGTGTGAATACTGTCCTTACCATTTCTATCGTTTCTATCAAATGAGTATCCTGAGGATATTGGTTTCTCATTCCACGTGGCAAAGGCCCAATGTCCGGAAGGCAGTTAATTGGTTGTGGTAATTTATGACAACTGATTGTTTTGCCGGCAACTGGGAAATGCATGCCTTGCTTTGTTAACTCACAAATGGATATCGGTGACCTCAGAGGCTTTTACTCTGAGGTAAAGCAAAGAAAGCAAAAACAAGCAACAGCCACCACCACCACCACCACCACCACAACATTGCTAGCTTATAGTTCCTCTTTAAAAATACAACAGGAAGACCTGAGGCCCTAGGTATAGACTGCCTTCCTTCCCTCCATTCTGTTAGGACCTTTGAGTTGGGGGTGGGGGGTGGGGGGTTGGGAGATCCTCAGAAAGGGAGAAGGGTGAAACTGTGGTGTCTCTTTTGTTCTCTCTGCAAATCTGCAAGTTAAATACAGCATTTCCCACGTGTTCTTAATGAGAAAATTAAACCCCAGAGGGGTTAAGTGCCACGTCTGGAGTCTCTCAGGAAACTGGACTCGAGTGGGAGCCCAAATGTTCTAGTCCATACGACCCAGCTTAACTGCAGCTTCCCTACAGGGCTCTGTGCATGACCTTAGAGGTACTCTGTTAATCCACTAGGCGGTCCCGACCCATACCATAATCAGGATAGCTAATAGCAGACTTATTTTCTCCAGATTCTGGAAGCAGGAGATCCCAGATTAAAGACTGGGCAAGGCTGGCTTCTAAGGCCCCTGTCCTTGGTCTGTTAATGAGGTTTCCTTCATCCTTTGTAGTCACATGGTTTTGCTGTGTCTGTGGCATAACTTTTTTTTTTTTTTTTTGAGACTGTCTCATGTATTCTTGGTTGACCTCAAATCCAGTAGTAGACAAGGAGGACCTTGAACTTGTGATTCCCCCGCCTCCACCTCCAGAGTACCGGGATTACAGGCATACACCACCACACCCGCTTTATGCTGTTCTGAGGATCAAAACCATGGCTTTGTGCATGCTAGACAAACACTCTACCAACCGAGACACATCCTTGTCTGAAAAGAACTCTACTTTCATTAGATTAGAGGCTGCCCTAAGACCCCACCCAATGCTAATTACCTCTTTAAAGGTCCTTTGTCCAAATCTAGTCATACTCAGAGGTTTTGAGTCATTAATCATGCATTTTGAGGAAGAGCGACTCGGTTCAGTACCTAATAGTCACTGTGTCCTGTCAATTTGGTCTCCTAGCAATAAAAATATGAGGTTCAGGTGTCACTGTTTCCAGACATGTTCAGAAAGTACCTGCTTTGCACAAACACACCAACCATCCCTGTGCCTGAGGTGTGTGTGTGTGTGTGTGTGAGACTCTTTTTCCAAGCAAACACAACAGCAGTTCTCAACTCCTTTGGGGTTCACATACCAGATATTCTATATATCATATTAAAATTCGTAAGAGTTGCCAGATTACAGTTACAAGGTAGCAACGAAATAATTTTATAGTTGGGGGGGTGTCACTACAACACGAGGGTATTAAAGGGTCACAGTATTAGGAAGACTGAGACCCACCGGTTGACAGTGAGGTGGGAGACTTGAGCGTGCGTGTTGACTGTGCAGAGCCCATGTATTCTGGGTCCCCCGTTGATGATGGCACACAGGTTGTTAGAGGTGTAGGCGGTAAAGCTCACTTCTTTTTGGCATGATCAAGGAAAACTTCTCGGAGGGACATTAAAGCTTAGCCTTCACAGTCGCGTGGGATTGAGTTGACATTTCAAAAGGTTTTGCTTTATAAAGCATCTGTTTGGGGGGAGTCTTTCCACTTAGTAGAAAGATTGCCTAACATGCATGAGGCCCTAGGTTCAATCCCTAATACCATTTAAACGGGGCATGGTGGTGTTGGCCTAAAATACCTGGAATCAGGAAGTAGAAACAGGAGAGCTAGAAATTCAAGGTTGTCCTCAGCTGCACAGTGAGTCTGAGGCCAATCTGGTTAAATGAGACCTTCTCTGGGAGGGCTGGAGAGAGCAAAAGCTCAACACCCAAACATTCAATCATGACTTAGATTTGTATTTTTTACCTCGGTTTTGATTTTTTTTATATATACAAAAGGGGGAATAAAATTTCCAACATCATTTTCTGATGCTTTTTCTTTGGGGGGTGAGGTGGAGGGACTCCAAAGAGACAGAAAAGAAGAAAAGGGACAGGGTGGTCCTGGGACACAAAATCCCAGAGCCGGGATTGCCTGAGAGTTAAGCCCACACAAGTACGAGCATCGAGCTTCACTTCGTGTGTGCAGCTCTGCCCTCACTGCCTGGTGGTCCACCTGCCATCACAGCGGGAGACAAGCCCAACAGTGCTTGGCTCTCTTTCCCCAATCTCCATCCAGAAACCAGGAGGGAGCTTATTTCCTAAGACAGGGAAAGGCTGGCTGTAAAGAGGTGGGTGGCTCCAGGACCACCTAAGCCCAAGGTTCTCTAAGCACAAGCTGGCTGGCTGGCTGGCTTCACCATGATGTTCGAACTCTTCTTTGTCCTTGCATGACATTTCATTCATGCCTAATAGAGCAGATGACTGATGACAAGAAGCCACCCGGACAGGACTCTGAGGACGCAAACTGAGCACTGAGTGTGTGGTCCTGTGTTTGGCTCTCCCAACCAGGGTAGCTCTCTTCCCTTCCCTAGCCAACCTGGCTGCCCCATGCCGAGCTCTGGAACCCTAGCTTAACAGACACCCCCAGAGGAAAAAATCATCTCCCCTCTGCACACAAAGGGTCTTGGCAGTTCCCCCTCATGTATGTCCCCCACCTCAAATCTCTTTCACATTCTGTGACGTGTACTTCTGACATCACATTGTAACCTCCACAAGGCAGTGATCACTCATGACACACAGAAGGTGTTGCACAGAGATCTGCCAGCTGGACCACTGAGACACAGTCTCATGGAGCAATAATTAGAGTCAGTTCTTGCTTAGGATTCTAGTTCTGGTGTTTATAATTTGGGCAATTGCTCATTTCATATATCACCATTTTTCCCTGCCAGAAAAATAAGAACAACACCACAGCCACGCATTGCTCACTGGCTGGGATAGACTCTGAGAGATGCACCAGTATTTTTGGTATTGTGGGTGCATTATAGAGTATACCTACTTATTCAAAACCAGCTGGGAATATGGAGACACAGCTCAGTGATAGAATGCTTGCTCACAGGAGTCCCTAGGCGTAGTAGCCAAGTTCACACCTTCCATGGTACACGGTTTGTCATTGGCTCAAATGTCCATTATGCAGCCCATTACTTTCCATCACAAGATAGATGTAGGAGACACACAGACAACAGCAGCCAGCTGGTGCTTTCTGAGAGCTCACTCCACGATATGAAGTTTTCTATTTCTCTTGTCACCTGAACCAACACGCCAGGGCTCTCAGTGTTCTGACCCTTCACCCTGACCATACAGATGTCCTTCATGAGCCTCATAGCCCACCCTGAATTTTATTTTTTTAAAACACATTTATTTATTACTATATGTAAGTACACTGTAGCTGTCTTCAGACACACCAGAGGAGCGTCAGATCTCATTACGGATGGTTGTGAGCCACCATGTGGGTGCTAGGGTTTGAACTCAGGACCTCTGGAGGAGCAATCGGCGCTCTTAACCGCTGAGCCATCTCTCCAGCCCCCACCCTGAAGTTTTAATTTGGGTTGAAAACCATTCTTTGTGGCTCTCTGAAGCTGGACCACAAGGGATCTCATTTGTTTTCTAAACTACAAGGGACAGAAACCTCCACTTTTTTTTTTTTTAAGAAAAGGAAGATATAAAAAAGCATTTGTAGTCTGGACAATCCAGGACGCTGCAGATCCAGGCTAAGCGGCTCCATCAGGAACAAAGCCTCAGAGCAGAGCGGAGCTGGGCCAGGGAAGATGCTGCAGCCATCTCTCCTGGGCACCGACCCAGCCGCCAGCAAATGTGCAGAGTCAGGACTGGACACTGGGTGCTTGCCATGGGACTGGAGTCCCGGTTGCCCTGGAAACTAAACTGAACACCACTGCTATCCTGCCTGTCTGTCCAGGGTCGGTCTTTGCTCCACTTCAGAGTTTAGGAAAGGAATATCTAGTAGGTACAATCCAGGCTCGTGCACCCACAACCCAGCTGACAAGACGCCAGAGGGAACCCGGTCTGACTCGCAAAGAGAAAGGCTCAGCTGGTGGACATCCATCTCGAGGGAATTACATGGCTCTGACTTCTTCAGTTTCTTCTCACCATGCCCTTTCAGCCTCCTGACTGAGCCCTGTGACAAACTGCCTCCCACATTTCAACGCTGTCTAAGTGGCTCCTGCCTTACTCCCTGCCCTGTTGATCTCAAACATCTCCATTCTGTTAATATTCCTTCATCCATGTATGTAACTCCTCTGCCTCCAACATCTCTGCATACTCAAAGCTCTGGTCACTCCATCCCTCCACTCACGTCTTCTTCTCTAAAGGTCAGTTTATCTCAGAATGAGCCTGATGCTGCGCAGTGTCAGAGCAACTTCTCATTTACACTTGCGAGAACTCTCTCTCCTCTGGGACTACCTAGTGTAGGAGACATCCTGCCTCAGGGACTGTTATGATTCTCAGTCTTCCAAAAACTAATTCCTTAAGTTCTCCAATGAGCATTCACACACACTAGCCAACTAAGGGCTAATGAAAAGCAGGGAAATACAGACGCCCTGAGGCTTTCGATCCAACATTGTCAGAGCTTGTGTGACATAAACCTTCCCAGCGCTCTGCTATTGTTCCCACACCTTTTTGCAGCCTCAAAAGATGCACCAACAAAACAATCGCCTCAGAATCTCCACAGTTCCTCTCCTTGTCTGACCTGCTTCCCTAAATAAAATCATCACCAAGGGACTGGATCTCCAGGGAGCTTGGGGAAGAGGAGCAGTAAAGATGGGGGGGGGGGGAGGCCTAAGAGTGGAGATCTCCCCTACTCACATTGGACCACGGAGCAGCAGGCTCACCGCCAGCTGGGGGCTTGAGACATGGAGAATTTCAAGCCCTACCTGAGGCCCAGAAAAGCACACTTTACATTGATCTCTGTCTGCAGTGGAGGTTTAGCTGTAAGCACGCAGAGCGCACCTGCACCTGCACAGTCCATGTGAACACTGAAGGAGCTCAACCCGTGCCAGCATTCCCTTCGGTGCCTTTTGTTTCTCCCTCTAGAGTTTTGCTGAGCTCAGCATTCTTCTACTGGGTGGGCTTTAGAATTCTACGACTTCAAGGCAACCTTAGCAATTTGTGGTCTGGCCACAAGGAAGCTGAGTTGACTTCTATGATCTTCTCTAAAACATCCTGTGGAGAATCTTCTGGCCCCCAGCATCAGGCCTAGAACCATCAACACAATCATTGGCTCCTTGCCTCCCCCCAGCCCCTGGGAGGGACCATTTTAACTAGCCACAGACCAGGTAGCACTTAGAAATCCAGCCCTGCCCAGTACAAAAGGAACTCCAAAGGACACTTAATGAGTGCTCTGAAGAAACAAAGCTCTCAACCACCAGCATGTGTGTTCATCAAATGTGGACTTCAATGTAAACTGTAAAAGAAATCGAAGTTTGGTGTCAGGATCTGAGCCAGCCTGTCGCCCTGTTACCCACCTTGTTATAAAAGGTCCTAGTTCCCACAGTGCCCTGCTTTGCAGAGCTGGATTTCAAAGGGTTTATAACCAGACAGACTTCAGCCGAAACCTTGGCATTGCCACTCAGCCATTCAGTGTCCTTGCCATTTCATTTTGCTTCTTTTCAATGGGCTCCTTCCTGGATGGTGGCCAGTCACCTGGAGCTGTTGAATGGAAGACTCCTTAGGTCAGGTGTGAGGAGCATCAAGCCAGTACCTCCCTGAAGACGAGACTTCTAATGACTCAGGACCTTAAAGTCCCACTCCAGAGGCCACTTGCAATAGTGACGGCTCAGGGCCTACCCTCCTACAGACTGCTAGCCAATAACAGTCTGTACCCTCTCTCACTCCAGCCTCAGTGAGCACCTACCCTCTACTCCAGAGTTACTATAGGCCACGGGGCCCACAGGCTGTCTGAGGATAAAGGAAGTCTTCCTCTACCTTCTTGGTAGCTTGCTAAGGCTTCTTTCTCTTCACATGTGCCAGGTGTGGCAGACAAGAGAGATCAGAAAGCAATGAAGGGGAAGAATAGGTAACTCCTTTCTCCACAGACCAAACCATCTGCTCCTGAAAAGGAAATAAAAGAGGAAAGAGTGAAGGAGAGAGGGAAAGGAGGGAGGAAAGGAGGAAGAGAAGGAGGGAGGCAGGGAGGGAGGGAGGGAGGGAAGGAAGGAAGGAAGGAAGGAAGGAAGGAAGGAAGGAAGGAAGGAAAAAACATGTTTCTGCATAAGCCATGGAGGCAAGGGAGATCAACCTTTTCCTATTAACATGAAATTGCTAGGAGTCGATTCTACTAACTGATTCTCACGGGGATACAGACTCATAATTTGGGAAGAAACAATAGCCAGGGATAACCAGGTGCTGAGAGGATGGGCTGAGCACCATCACACACAGGGCCACCCTTGCTGATGATCACCACAGACCTTCATTGGTGAATTCACTCTCAGCACCAAGAGGACATTATTGCTGACCATCCAGGCCAGAAGTGTCTCCTGGAGAGGAGAACCCACACTGTGGACTGATGGCCTTCACACTCCACATACTTCACACTCAACGTGAAGATGACTCATGTTAAGAAACGGCGTGTCCTAACCTTAAAATGCACCAACTCATAAAAGCGTACAAGAAGACCTTGCCTAAAATATGTTCTATAAATAACCGCATTTTGTACCGTCAAAAAAAAAAAGTGAAAATCGGCAGCTGTCCTCAGTTCTCCAAAGTATTTGAAGGTGTGTTATAGAGAGCGACTATCCAAGGAAAACAGCTGCCATTCCAGCTGATCAGCTGTGCCTGCTTCAAAGACCCTTACGAGCAGTGCTGCTAACTACCGATGTTCCTTCTAAGAGTGAGTAGGGAGGGCCATTGGGCTCTCCTCCAAGATTCTAGGTCCCTCTCGCCCCGTACCTGTTGCCTTTGTGTGCAATTTTGTCCAAATGGCATGTGGCCTCTCTCACGAACGCTAGAATTATACACTTTGGGGAAGGTACTGAGGAGGACTCCTTCTATGCAGCTGTCAAGCTTTCATCCATGCCGAGTGACGACTTTCCAGTGCGGCAACCTTGGGTCATCCATGTCCTGTGAGCCACTTCTCATCCATGCTCTGTGGTTAACCCCAGGAAACGTATTGATTCTCCTGGGATGGACTTGGATGGAGCCCTACTTTGGTTTATCACGGTGACCTGCTATGGAGGGGATGCATTTTTGTTCAATGGTCCCAGTAAAATAATTCTCAAAATCAGATGGATTTCTATGTCCAGAACTGGGGACTGGCTATCAAAAGATTCCCGGATGTGCACATATCCATGCTGGGCACCTACTTAGAGCCACAACTCTGAAAACTGCCCATGGTGACCCATGGGTCAGGCTGATGTCCCTAGAAACTTTAGGAAGGAAGCGTCACAGGCCCCACCCCAATAAATGAAGCCAGAATCTGCATTCTAACCAGATGACCTGCCAGAAATCAATATGGTCATTACTGCTGAGAAAAGCTGTTTTAGAACTGGAAGCCAAAAGGGCTTTTACTGTACCAGGTTTGAGGTAGTCAGGGCAGACAGATTCATTCTATCACATCCCTGGGAGTAAGCAGAAAGAAATAATACTGATCTGTAACCTTGCACACAAGGAAATAAAGAAAGTGCCTTTGTTCTGTGCTGTATAGTAATTTACTTTGAAATAAAATGTCCCCCCTTGTAGGAAAACTTCCTTAAGATTTGGAGTATTCTAAAGGTAGGTTCCTTCCATTCTTCAGGGAACCTCCTTACATTCTAAAGGAGGCTCCTTAATATTCAGGAAATAAGCAACTCAGAAGCCTCAGAAAATCCCTGAAGCTCACTAGATACACTAGTCCTCTCCAACCCCGCCTAGCTTAAATAAGCATTAAGGACTGTTGAGAGGCCCTCTCAGATCAGCTGAGTTACCTGAAAGGGGTTGAGATACCAGCCAAGCTGCCTTGAAGAGGCTTAGACCAGCTGATCTGGCTAGAAGAGAGAGTCTCTGTCCTGCCAAGCTTCCTACAGGTCATGCAGCACTGTCGTGAGCTTTCACTCATGCTGGGGTGGGCTTTGGGTGATGCAGCTGTCTTTGGATCCTTCTTGCTCCTGAAATTAACCCCTATCCCACATCTAACTCCACTAAACTCATTGACTCACCAAATTGAACTTTGGTGGTATCCTTACTTTGGCCCATCATTTGTTCCCTATCTGGAATGAGTAGACGATTGCTCATATCTACTCAACAGTAGCGTTCACACAGGGTAATAGACTCCTGAACCATTCCTGCTTACATAATAAGTTGATAGACACAACCCAGAGGTAAACTTCCGCCGGGAACTAAACGTCCTCCTGAGGAGTACTCGTAAAGCCATGTGACCTCTGCAGGGAGCTTACTATTGTGATTCAGGGCTCACAATGTTGTGGGGTGCTACGTTTGGTTTTTTGTCCTGTTCTCTCTCTCTCTCTCTCTCTCTCTCTCTCTCTCTCTCCCTCCCTCTCCCTCTCCCTCTCCCTCTCCCTCTCCCTCTCCCTCTCCCTCTCCCTCTCCCTCTCCCTCCCTCTCTCTCTCTCTCTCTCTCTCTGCCATTCTCATTAATCTTCACCCAGCAGCAGCATAGCAGAGAGAGCTGGAGAGTGCAATGATAACAGGTTATGCAATGTTCATAAAATGTAGACAGAGACAAAGACCAGAAGAAATGGAGTGGAATTTCACAACATGCCCAGCAATCACAACCAGCATGACCCGTGGAATCGCAGGCTTGTGGCAGGGATGGGGAAACATGAAGAGGGGTGAACAATGAAATGTTGGTCTCAGGTTTTCATGAGATGTATTCAACTGGACTCCTAAGGCCTGAGTTTCTCAACACTTCTGACAATCTATAATTAAGGGCATTTAATGGACTAGTTTAAGACGGATAGAAAAGTTTCCATAGTAGAACATTTTATCAGATTTTTTAAATTTTAATGTATTCAAAGCGTGAGTGTGAGGCATATGAGGAGGCACACATATTTATAACGTGAAAGGGAGCCAGCCATCTTCCTTGAACTGTGTGTGCTTGCTCCCATTTTCCCTGCCTCTCCGGGAACAGCCAGAAAAATCATACTGTTCAACCGTACGCACAGCTTTCTACCTTCATATTCTCCTATGGAGAGGGAAGTTAACTAATGCAAAAAACTGTGGCTAAGACCAAAAACAAACAAACACCAAAAAGGAAAAAAGGGAAAGAGAGAAAGAAAGAGGGGGAGGAAGGGAGGGGGGGGAGGACAGAAGGAAGGAAGGAAGGAAGGAAGGAAGGAAGGAAGGAAGGAAGGAAGGAAGGAAGGAAGGCAGGCAGGCTCTTTAGAAGATCTATAATACCTTCTTCCTTTCTCCATGTTCATTGCCATGTGGTGAAAGATGTTAACAAGCAGGATGGCCAATCAGAGGCACCATTTGTGTCTACTTTATTGTCCTTATTCTCAGACATATCTTCTAGTCCAAAGTCCTCTCTCAAAATTCCCAGAAGAAAAAAACCCTGCTTCTTCTCCAACAGCACCCTCTCACCCCCACCCTGCCCCGGGGGAAGAAAGAGCAGGCTCCCAGGGCAGCAGACTTGAAAGACTTCTAACTCGGGTAAGGGGAGCTGAACAAGGCTGAACAATGTACAGCGATGTGTGACATTTGTGCAGCCCTGCCCCTCATTTGCAAACCTCCTTAACGTGCATCATCTCAAGTTTCTGAAGAGGTATGAATTGTGTTTAATTAACGCCTGAGTGATGGAAGTGGACAGAGAGTTATTTCGAGGCTGTTCACAGATCCTCTTATCAAGCTTTCAGAGCGCTATTGGAAAAGGTTAGGGGGTGGCAGGAGGCAATTACCGCTCTTCTCCAGCAGCTGCCAGAGACTACTGCCGTCAGAGCAATTATCACCAAATAATTGTCCCCTCTCTTCCCTGCTGACAGGGCAGAATGGGAGCAGGGTCTGAACTGAAATAGATTTTGTGCTTGCTGAATACTAGTTGGATGGCTCAGGTCAACGAGCATCCAGAGGAGCTTTCGGCATCCTGCCTGTTGACCTTCGAGAGAAACTAGAATTCACATGGTACAAAAGACAGAGTTGTCAAATGTCACCTGTTTGAGGCTACACCGATTTCTTGGGTTGAGCGACTGTGGTTGGAATAAGTGCTTATTTTAGTCTTTAATAAATTGTCCTCTCCTGAGGACGATTCCAGAAGACGAGAACTAGAGGAACGTTTTTCCTAGGTCTTGAAACAGAGACAAGTACTGGACCTCTCTCCGTAGTGGTGGTTAAGATTGTGCTCCCACCCCCTCTCCCCCACCCCTCCCTCCTCCTTGACTTTATGATACTCACTGAAAGGTTATTAAATCTGATTGGCTTGTCTCTGGAGTAGTCACAAAGTCCACATTCTCCACAGGACTTCTCAAAGTTGTCATGAGACTGATAGGCTCTAAGCAAGGGAAACATCTTTCAAATTCAGTGGTGGCATCCTTCAGGCTACTGTGCACCCAGAAATGGCCCAGAACTGTTGCGAAATGAGCCTTGTATCCTAACAGATATGTAGGTGTAATTCTACATAGGATGGATGTGAGGCTAATATAGGATGAATTGTCTTGGGGAGCTTTAAAATCTGGTAGTATGGAAATAAGGCGGTGAGTTTCTCTTTGTTTTTTTTCCCCCTTGAGGGAGATTTCAAGCATGTGTGTGCACATGCATGTGTCTACACGCATGTGCCTACACGCATGTGCCAGTACACATGCATTTTGTACACATGTGTGGAGGTAAAAGACACCCCTGAGTACTGTTTGTCACTTTTTTTTTTTAAGGCAAGCTCTATCACTGGCCTGGAGCTCACCAAGAAAGCTAGCTGACTGGTCAATGAGCCCAGAGATTTGCCTACCTCTGAATCTCCTACACTGAATTTAAACTGCTTCCCACCGCACCTGACCCTTTTTGAAAACATGGTTCAGGGGATCAAGTTCAGGTACTCATGCCTGTGTGGCAGCACTTTAGCAGATGAGCCATCTTCTCAGACAAGGGTTTGCATTTCATCCAATAATCCCGCATCACTGTCTAATGTGTGACTGGTATCACACTAGCGGCTTTGGGAGCAAGGAAGAAGGGGCCCCAGGGTACCCAGCACAGCTCTGCCCACTGAGGGGTTCACCGTCTTTTGAGAGATCTGAGGTGCTACTACGACTTCTGAATTAAGAGAGGCATGAGGGTTTGGAACTTGCCCCCACTTCGTGCCTATATAAGTTAGGAATAAGGCTATCTCTTCTGGCCCCCCGCTGACTCCACAGGACTGCTCTGGCAATTAAGTGAAATTGAACATGCAAGATATCTTTCTAGATTGCAAATCATTATGCAAATATGAATATTATGATAATTATGGTTTCCAGGGATAGCCACTAGATTCCTAACAGCAATGCCACCTGAGACATGGACAGCAGCCCCACCCAGAAACTCCCATCTCCTAAATCCTCTAAAACTTAGCACAGAAGAAAAGCAGGTGGGCTTTCCTCGCAAGGCAGGGTGTGTTCTAAGCATGTGTGTGGGCCTGGTACCCAGAACACAGGGTTGACAAATGGGACTTGCCAGGTATTCCACCATCCAATCAGGAGAAAAGAAACTGAAGTGGCTACTGTCGCTACTGGTGGGAAAACTGGATTTAGATTATACTTGGGTTTTAGTTTGTTTTGGTTTGGTTTGGTTGGGATGGGTTTTTTTCAAGGATGCTTGGGAGGTGTTCAGACAGGGTCTTCATATGTAATCCAGGCTGAGCTTAAACTCATGATCTGTCCCTCGCTGCCTCTTGAGTGCTGGGACTGTAGCCATGCACCTACACAGCAGGGTGCAACTTCCCATGATGGAGGCTACAATTACTCGGTGTGTCTTCTTATGTAATGTCAGTAGGTAAATCCTACGGTGATTTACCATAGATCTAACCATAAGAAGTTTCCCTTGTCCCTTCTCTCTGAGCATATTATTTCTTTTTAAATTTTTAAGCAGAGAGAGAGAGAAAGAGAGAGAGAGAGACAGAGAGAGAGAATGCATGGCACATGTATGGAAGTCAGCTTGCTTGCTGGAGTCAATTCGCTCTGTCATGTGGTTTCTGAGAATCTAACTCAGGTAATTAAGTTTGGTAGAATGTACCTCCTGATGTCTCCTGGTGTACCTCCTGAGCCATCTCAACACCACACATGACTACAGAATTTTGAATTTGCATATATGTTTCAAACCAAATTCAAGGCTAAGAGTATACTAGAACTTTGTGTTGTCAGATACCTGGAAAGGAAGGCAATAGGTTTGCTGGGGCTCTGACCTGTGTCTCGGTGGAACAAGAAGCACCCATGTGGACCCTCTACACAGGTGTGTACACACATGCTTTTACTAAGAATTTAATATAAAGCTGCTAAAAGCAGTTAAGTCGTAAATCCCTGGGGCTTTAGACCAAGCCTGACACTGCATTCCTTATGGGCTACGTTGGCAGTGGAGGCTCAGCTCTGTTCCTGCCCAGGGCTCTCCTCTAGGATGCACCCGCTGTAGCCAGGTTCTCTCTCAGTGCAGGTCGGAACCGTCTTCCAATCTCCTGAAGATCGCTGTGGCTGTGGACTGGATATTATTCCACTTTACAGTCCCCCTCTGACTTGTCTGGATTGTCTGAGACATTGGTGGCTCTGGCCCTCATAGTCCCTCACTTGCTGCTGAAGTTTGGCCCTCTGCTGTGTTTGCTTTGGGCTTTTTAACGAACCATCCTCAGTGCCTGGTTGATGGCAGAGCTCTCTGTCCAATTCACAGGCTTAGCCACAGAATGCAGTTCCCTTTCCCTCCATCTCTCCAGCTTGCACGATCAGAACCCCTGCTCTGACTGATAGTCTTAGCTCACACCAGTGACCAGGAATGCCCCCAGGCAAGCAGGCAGGAGTCTCTCAGCCTATATTTGAACCCTGGGGTTGTCCACAGAAACAGGGGTGAATCAACAGCAGTTCCTGCTCCAAGGAGCCACTTTTGGGTGGATTGATTGGGTGGATTGATCCTCTCCAAGGAGCCACTTTTGGGACTCTTTAGCTGTCTTTTCTCCATGGCCTTCCAGAGTTTAACATGACAGGCATCTAGTACCTACCATGCATAATAGAGCAGACTAGAATCAGGCAAATATAAAGGCATGAGAGATAAAGTCCTTTATCATGCAGAATGTGTGTGTGTGTGTGTGTGTGTGTGTGTGTGTGCATGCGCAAGCATATGTATTCATGCATGTGGAAACCAGAGATCAACATTTCAACATTAGATGCCTCCTTCAACCTTATCTTTTATGACAGGGCCTCTCATTGAACCTGGATCTCATAGATTTGACTAGACTGACTGGCCACCCAACCCTCGGGATCCTCCTATACCTACTTCCCCAGTACACTGCCATACATAGGCTTTCCATGAGTGCTAGATCAAACTCAGGTCCCAGGCTTACAAGGTGCTCTATCAACTGAGCCATGTTCTTGGGCATCACATGCCTTTGATATAATACAGGAGACACGAAGAAAGGAAAACCAGTGTAAAGATGGGGAGACTATAAGAAGCGCATCGGTTTCCATCCGCTTTGAGAGTTAGAGGGGATGAGAAGGATTCTGACCAGAGGCGACAGACTGTCTGTGTACTTTTCTAGTGCCAAAATATTCTCAGCATGTGCTAAATCAACTAATATCTACTTCCCAGCAAAAGCAAGGAAATAAATATTCCTTCACAGGGCCCTAAAGCTAGATATCAGCACGAAAATGGCGACCGTCTTTATCTCAGTCCACAAAAGGAAATGAGCAACATTTTTCACCCTCACTCGCTAGAGATTCTCTTATAGCTGCATCACAGGAGCAAGATATTTCTTCGGCTGCCCTTTTAATCGGGGTTTTGTAGGCTGTTCCCAAGTAGAGAAACGAGTTGATAACTGATATGTGAGCCCCCCTAACCTAAGGAGCCTGGCCTTTTTCGCCGCCCCACAAGGCAGCCACTCTTCGCGGCCTGGCCTCCGTAGTGGGGTGAGGCAGTGTGAGCGGCTCAGCAGTTTTCTAAATCCAGGTGTGGAAAGTGGATGACTCGGGCAGGAAGGACAAGGGCTGCGGTGCAGGGGGTGAGGGCGGAAGACAGACGGGTGACTCAGCCCACATTCATGGAAAGCCGGGGTTTTGTGGGGAGACTCTCGCGCTTTCATTGTGTGGCATTTGGAGGCTTAATTCCCAGCTTCTAATTAAATGTATAAACTATAATCACAAAGATATTTCACAATTAGTTTCTTAGATCTGGAAGAAGTTCTGTGAACCAACTTGAGATGGGGGGGGGGCGGGGAGCGCAGGGGTAATGGTGAGTCCCATGGGCGACAGGAGGCTGTTCCCCGACTCACCTCATGGCTCCCCGACTCACGGCTGGAACGCTACCCCCATGCCCCCATCCCGGTGAATGGTAGATGGAAAAGCAAAAGGAGGAGACGAAATGATTTTATTCTTCCCACCCAGATCTTGTCTCCCTGACTCACTCAGCTCTCAGCTGTTGAGATCCACACCAGACACAGAAGCTGCAACTCCTGGTCACTCACGTTCATCTACTAGCATGCTCTGGCTTGCCATCTACTCTAAAAGGAGAGGTTAAAGCATTGGTGTGTGTGTGGGGGGGGGGGGGCTGTGTGGATCTGTACTGTGGTGACAAGCTTTCCCCACTCCTGCCATTGTTCCCTCAACGAAGAACGTTGGGAGGGGACTACTCCGGGGATCTTCTCCTATCTCCTACAAAGCGACTCTGGAGTACCCGTTGCCCCATCAACATGACCCCTCTACTCAAAGGAGATGTTTCTATATAACCAGTCACTATAATGGTATGTCTAGAAGTGTGGTGAGGCTCTGAGGGAAATTGAATTCTCTCTGGAGGAGAAAAACATACCAAAGTCCAGCTCAAGGAGAAATGTGAGGTCTTGACAGTTCAGCCACGGCTGCTGTGTAAGCACCCACCTGGTGTAGCTTGACCACCACAGTTCAGCTCCCAATACAGACAGGTCCTTGGTCCCTGGGGCTTGCCTTTCCCTCACAAAGAGAAACGCTCTAATCACTCAGATTTGAAAACCAAGTCTGGTCTATCTCCTTTTCCGTACCCTCCATACATTTTGGGGGGAAAATCAATAGTATGTGTGATGCACTGAAGGGTGGAGCACACCAGCTGCTTCAGGGTCATTACAGCAGAACATGACAGCCCTGAAAGGTAAGTATCGGCCTCCTCCACCTTGCAGATCAGCTCATGGTCAAGTCTGAGGACTCGGGCACCAATCACCCAACTGGGTGCTCTGGGTAGAACGCCCACTGGCCACCGAGCCTGAGCCCCTCCAGTTTCAGCACACTGGCCCTGTCCCATCCTGGAACACACTCTGATACATGCTGGGACTATGTGTGTGAGCCAGATGGCCCTAAATCCGTTCTAAACACTGCAGTGGGGTTTGGAGAAACTTAGCCCTGAAGGGACTCAGTTTACCCATTTTAAAACAGGAAAAAAGCATTCCTACCCACCTCATAGGGCTGTGGGAGAACAGCGGGGGCTGCTGTCTGTAAATCACACGGTTCATTCAGTCCCTGCCATGTGGTCACACTTGGTGACGTTGTTGATTATTAGTTTTAGTTTCTACACCAAAAATCTCTCTCTCTCTCTCTCTCTCTCTCTCTCTCTCTCTCTCTCTCTCTTTCTCTCTCTCACTCTCTCTCTCCCTCCCTCCCCGTGTGTGTGTGTGTGTGTGTGTGTGTGTGTGTGTGTGTGTGTTCAGGCCAGCACAAAACCACCCTCATCTGTACTTTTGTGTGCATTTTGTTTCATTCTGTTTTGTTTTGTTTTGGCATTTTTGTCTTATTGGTCTTTGTCTGTTTTTTATTTTGTTTTTGTGGATGGTGGTGTTGTGTTTCTTGTGAGTTTTTGTTTTGTTTTCTTTTTGTTGCTTGCAATTTTTTGTTTTTTGTTTTTTTGTTTCTTTTTAAAAGAAATAGAGAAAAGAAAGTTGAGTAGGTAAGGAGGTGTGGAGACTCTGGGAGGAGTTCGGAGTGAGAGGAACATAATCAAAATATATTGTGTGAAAAATATCCATTAAACACACACACACACATCTCGCAGGACTCAGGCCTCTCCTTCTGCCCTATAGGTGCGGGGAATGACCTCAGTTTCTCGGACTCGGCAGACTGAGTCCTTTTCCCCTCTGAGTCAGCGTACGTACACAAGAGAGTGCACTGTTATCTAACACTAATTCCTATACACATTCTAAAGGCACCCCAGCATTTTGAGCACACTTAATGTTCATGATCTGAATCAGTCAGTGCATGCAGGACTTCTTCACTGATCCCTTGTGCTGAGGAGCCAACTCTCTCCAAAGCCAGAAGTGGAACTACACAGTAGAGTTGCCATGGCAGCATCTGTCCATAATCAATGCTAGCTCCTTACTGAAGCCTTCTGAAGTAGCTGGCCCTGAGTTGTCAGGGTTGTGCGGGCTGGGAGCATCCAAGGCAGGAAACACCTGGGACTCTGCATTCACAGCAAGCAGATGTCACGTGACGACTAAAGTTATGCTGTAAGTTGACTTTACTGTGATGAAGAGATCTATAAAACAAAAACGCCTCTAACCTGTAAGCCCCACTTGCCCAGGGAGAGATAAGATTCTAGAATGCTGGGAGCTGTTGCTCATGCCAGACAACAAGCAGCACGTTTTCACTTCTGTAAACAAGGTTGGTTGCCCCAACTGCACAGGACGTGCTTCATCACAGTGGGCAGGAGGGTAGGTTGTACGTAGGCAGGAAGTATGTCAGGATACATGCTTGCCCGGATTGGATGAAGGTGGAAAGTACACAGCCCGTGGGTGTCGCCTTTATAAACCTGGCTAACGTAATTGAGGCCACTCTCTGGAAATGGGATGGATCTGGCAAGAGCCCATCATTCTGTCTAATATTTAATAAAGCTTGCTTCAAATTTGGCTTAAATCCAAATTGTGGTAATGGTCTTATTCTCACCCAGTTGGGTTAAAAATCAGAGACAAATCACGGTGCAGTGTGATGGAAACCTAGCCCCCTGTCTCTCTCTGCTGAGGTGACCCAGGCTACAGTGCAAAGTACGTTTCATAATTGTCTGCAAATTCAGCGACCAATGGCACTTACCTGAGATTTCCCATCGTTCTTTTTCTCCCCTGAGCCATCTAGCACCCCAGTGCCTTAACTGTTTCTTCCCAGAGTGCTTTGCTACGGAATCGCTTGCCTAGACACCCTCATCTCAGGGTTTGCTTCCGGAAACCTCAACCAAAACAAATTATTAGTTTTAGCAAACTGTTCACCTGATTTCTTTGTACAGTAAACAAACCAATCTCCAGGAGGAGACAGAATTGTCCTTCAGGAGGACAAGATTGCAAGTTGCAGGCATGGGTTGCTAGGTGAAATGGCACCCAGCCACCCCAGAAAGCATCTCCATTTTAGGGCTGCAAACCTCAGAAGGGAGAGCCAGTGTCTCCCTAGGCCTTCTACAGAGCCTGCACTCAAGGACATTTGCCATCGACATTGATTCAAATTTGTTTTCCTTCGCTCCCTTCATGGTTAAAAGCTCTGTTGACTGCCAATTACTGCTCACACCTGAAGAGACTAAGTCAACGGTCCAGGCAAAGGCACACATCTTACAAGCTGACTACCTCCTGGAAGTTCAGAGGCGCACAGATAAGGGAGAAGATAACCTAAAATGAAACTGAGCGAAATTCAATACCTGTTACTTAATATAGAACTGGCTTGAACTATAGAGCAAAGCAATAGTCAACAGAAAACTCAATAGAAGTGCTCTGTCCACACATTTAAAGGGCGGTACCTGATTTTAAAAAGGCCTAGACCACCAAGCTCACTGCCCTAACACACATGTGAATGGTAGGTGCTCAGGAACCTAGAAGTAGGGGCTCTAATTTTTTTGTGATGGGTCACAGCAGTTTAGATGCAAATACTGCTTCCTGCCTCCCCACTGGAGAGCCCTGACAGGCCAGCTGCTGTCTTCTCTCTCTGCACAAGAAGGGCAGCTTTGTGGAGGGGGATCACTACAGCATCTCACATTTCTATTTAGTCCTGGCTCACCTTCTTCCAATTTTCTCATCATCTCCTGAGTCCACATCAGCTAACACCCAAGTTTATAACCCCTCCCGACCCCGATACTCACCCCCCACCCCCACCCCCTTCCCTATCCCTGAGCTGTCTGGAATAAAAGCATTGGTAGGGCATAGAAGGCTGAAAAGGTCAGCTCTGAGAGCTGAAACCATAGGAACCCTTTCTCTTGTAGGTTTTCATCTTTGGGGGTCGGGGCAGCATCTTCTGGAGGATCTTGAGAATCAAAGCAGCTCAGGGAAGGGATTAGGTAGGGAGCCAGGCTGCAGGTTCAAGGCCAATACCAGCTGATACACTCTATGCATCTTGGGGCAAATCCTTGCACTGTGTATTCCTCTCTCTCTTCATTCTTCATGTTAAGGATTCTGGGACCCTCCTCAGGAATGTTTTAAGGCTTACTTAACTGTGCCTGGCTCACAGAGAACACTCGGCAAGTGACATCTACCACTCAGCTCAGAAGCCGATCCTCTTTAAGTCATCATCACCACCACCATCATTACCTTCATCATCTTCAACGCTGTCATCAGCAAACCCTTCCTTAAATAAGTTTTCAAACAGAAAGCACTGCCTTTAAATTGAAAATAAAAGAATAGCTTCCCTGTCCCTGGGAGCCCCCAAATCTGAATAAATCTGTAAAACTGCCTTTTCTTGTACCTTGATCAAAAGGCTTATTTGGTAGTGATATTACATTTACTCCTTCCGTGCTCCTTAGTTTTTAGCCTATGCGATTCCCCTGATGTGCTCAGAAACCCAAGAGATCTGAGCTACTTATGGTTGAACATCGAACAAACGATAAATTAGCTCAGTTGCTTTTCTGCTCTTCCTATACCTTTTAACATGAACAGAGCCAAAAATTGATAGTTCGCTGTTCTTTTTCCTCCTATTTTTTTTTTACCAAATTAAGGATTTTTTTTAAAGTCAGCTGATGTATAAGGAAAAGATTTCCTTTTCTCTCCTGCCTTCTCCAGCAAGTTCGCCAGTTTAATACCCATAATTCCTCACCTTCTCTAGTGCTTGAATTACTCTCCTAACACTAATATACTCTAAACTTGCATAAATGAAATAAACCACCTAGTCAGGACCCTCCACACTGTTAGACGGTGCAAAACACAAATTCAGAGCCTGCTATTTGAAAAGGGAAGAGAATTCCAAGATGGCGGAGGCAGCAAAGAATTCATCCCACAGCTGGAAACCGCAAAGCATGGGGCTCCATCTGATGACCAAGTTGGTGACATTCCTAGAAGTCTGGCCCTGTGTCTGGTCATATGTGGTCAAATATATATAAGGATATGCATATATATATGTATGTATAAGGACACATACATACATATATGGTTATATACAGTCTTATAGAGATTATAAGGATAACACACATATGTGCATACACACATTTTTCCACTGTGGGATCCAGGAATCAAACTCAGGTGGTCAGGCCTGCATGACAAGTGTCTTACTCTGAGCCATCTCTCCAGCCTACATCACTCTGTTACCTCATCTATGGACTCTGATCACCTAAGCCCTGACTCTTCAGATCTTTGTTCAATGTTTACAGCCTCTGTGATAGCTTCCCAGGTCAGCTGCGTGACTACAGTTCATATAGAGTGGGGTAAAGACAGCCCAGTCTGCTCCCCTGCCTGTTTCAGGATACTAACAGGTGCTTGGTAAGTAAGGATGTAGCAGACACGAGGAACACCTCATAGGCAAAGATCTTGGGCCCTTGTCTTGAGGAACTCCTATTATCACCAACACCCCCTTATTTGTTTGCATTTCTCACTTACCAGAATATCCAGTCCTGGTGCGTGCAGGTCTCACTAGATCCGTGAGATGCAACTATGGCCGCCATCTTGTTTCTACCGGAATCTTTTTATGTGTCTTGCTTCCTCACTCTTCAGTCTTTAAGATGGAAGGGAGACTGATGAAATATAGAGTCAAATCCTTGATTCCTAACCGAGGCTCTCGCCAGCTTTGGGACCCAGGCCAGTGAGTCGATTAACCTTTGCAAGCTCCCATTTCCTCATCCAATGGGTGAACTAATGGATACATACCCTGCCTACCTCACAAGACTGAATAAATCCCCTTAATGAAGTGTGATATTTGAATGCAAACCCTACAACATACAAGAACACTATTACCTCTCTAAACATACCTCTCTGTCAGTGTTCACTACATGTTAGATGAATGGATTAATAATACAACCAGGCAAACCTTATGACCATTTATTTCCCCCTTTAAATCTGGAAGATTGTGACGTTCCTTTGTGGGAGTAAAAGAGAGGCCCATCCTCGTCAGAAACAGCCACTTCCTCTTCTCTTCCCTTTGGTTTCAGGACTGTAATATGAGCACACAGTCACTTTACTCTCCCAGTTTCCACTCTCTCTAATTACATGGTGTTATGAGCCAAAAGATAGACCACGAGATCTCAATGTTGCTACAACTTGCCAGTGACGTAAATTATCATTAACACACTGCATCCGAAACTAAGAGCGCTTCACCCAAAATGCTCCCGCGGGGAAACAGCCCACTGAAATGACAGAGCGAAGGCAGAGGCTGAGGTCACAGCTCCTGGAACACAACAACCTGTAGATGTTTGAAGAAAGCGAATTATTGCTACGGCCGGTCTTGATGGAGACTAAACTAACTGCACTTATCTGTAATGAGTTTTTACAAAATAATGCTACCAACGCAGTTCACACATGCTGGAAACCGGGCTAAGCTGGCTTTCAGACATAAGGCCATCAGTGCATTCAGAGAAACAATCGCTGCAATTATAACTAATTAACTGGCCTAAACAGTTGGGAGCCGGTTGGAGAGGTCTGAGCTGAAATGTAAATGAGGAGGGAGGGGCCTGCTGCAAAGAGATGGTGTGGCATATTTGTTTTGTTTTGACTTCTTTCCAGACATATTTCAGTTTGCATAAGTATTTGAAGGTCGGATCAGACAGGATTTACAGCACAATGGTATCAGGAATGTCTTTATGAAAACTCTGATATGGTCTAAATTAGGTTTCAAGAAGGGGCGGGGCAGCCGTGGGAGCTCAAGTCTATATCAGTGTCTACTCTGCACCCTAATGGGCACCTCGAACCACTTCATCCGTCACAGGCCAACAAGTGAGCCCTTTAGGGAGTGGATCTCAGCTATCGATTCCTGCAGCATCAGAGGCAGCCCCGAGGGAGCTCCCCAGCCCGCGGATTTCGGATTTCAGCAGTACTCTTGTGACCTTTGGTTGACCTTGGGCTCTGCGAGTGGAGGGTTAAAGTTGTCTTTTGGCATTGGAGCCTGGCTTTTTCCTTCTCCAAATGCTTTCAGAGAAATCCGAGGGAACCCCACCCCTCTGCAGTGGGCAAGCTGCTTCCTGTAGAAGTAGAGAGGATCCTGCTTGCTCCGGTGAAAAGGGCTCTTCAGCACAGAAATGCCTTCTCTTTCTCGAGAAGTCTGCTTTCCCCTCAGCCTCTAATTACCACAAAGGCCTCTTTTGGCGTCTTCTCCATGAAGGCAGATAAAACAAAGCAATGTGTAAAAATCCAAAATCTGAGTGCTTTTAAGGTGAGAATGAAGCCAAGCCTGGCAGGCACCTGACAGACTAAACCGGAAGAGCCCGCTCCTCCATAAACTCAGTTTCCCCTCGGAGGTGATGGCTGAAGGGCAGGTAAGTCAGATGGGCCTGAAACTGCAGCAGCTGGCTCTCTTTAATAATGCCCGTCTCAGTGCTCGGCATGGCTATTTTGCGGCGTGCTGTGGAGTGAACAGGAAAGCTTCCAAGAGAGGTTTAATTGTTTACATTCAATGAAAGGAAAAGTCGGACTAGAAGTGCTCAGATATAATCTCGCTCTGATTAAAATGGTTCTATTGTGTTATGACCCATAACCCTGTTAGAAAGGTGAATCCAGGACTTTGCCCAGCCATGGGCACCCCTTTTATACAAGGGAGCTATACATGCAGGCATGGACGGACAGACACGCCTGGTGGCTCGCAGCCATCCTGGCTGCAAGAAGGGTTTATTTTCCTTTAGGAGTCCACAGCTGATCAGTGTTCTGCTGCCTGGGCTGTTTCATAACTTTCCGTGTAATTAAGCAGTTGGCATGACCTTCCATAGCAAGATAATAACAGGAGTTAGCCAAGGCAGGGCTTGTGCACAAGAACCCTTTGGGCTGCTCAAGCATTCAAATAGATGCAAAGCCAGCTTCCTAATCCAAAACCCAGTGGCACCTGGCTCCCTAGCATGTGAGCACACATACACACGATCATGCACACACACACGGCAAGCAATCATGGCACTATTTCCCATAACTCAGTAACCGCAGGGTCCAATTCAAAGATGGAGGGAAAGTACCCTGTGCACCATGTCTTACGGCTGAGCCTGGAGGTGTGCGTCAAGGTCACTCATTTTGAAACGGCAAATCTCTACAGATCGCCAGAAACAAGCTGGTTTTGAAAGAAATACGTCTGACTTTAAAAGAAAGCACATTAGCCACTGAGCACCAAATGGGTTTTAGTAAATGTATTTAAAAAAAAAAAAAAAGTCGGGCCTTCTTGGAAGGTGAAATCTGAATTGTGTTTCCTGCACAGCACAGAAAGCAAGCAGTGGGTGGGAGAGAGGGTAGCCTACAAAGATGGCCGCTGCCACCCATGCTGTTCCTTTCTGGGCTGCATATGCTGTCTCTGCATTGAGGAAGGAGCATTTGAGTCTCTCCTTGGATCTGAACCGTACGCTTAACTGGACAACGACGATGACAGGAGTGTGTCTGTGACTTCTGAGCCGCCTTCTTAGCTGCACACGGTCCGGCGGGTCCCTTTGAAACTCTGCCTGGCGGAGTGCTTCTGCCGGGACCTTGTCTCTCTGCTGGGTGAGACTCGAAGTTCAGTAAAACCACAGCAGCTTGCAGTGAGCAGCCGGAAGCAGCTGCAGGCGGGCGGGCGGTGACGGAAGCCTTCCCAGCGAGTGCGCACCCTCATTAATAACAGCCTGCAACTGCGTACGGATGCTGAGCAAGAGCTACCCATCCAAACCCAGACAACGCTGCAAACAAGACTGTGGAGATGAGGAGCATGTGTGGGGCTAACAAGCACAGTCTTTGGTCATCTTTTTGTCATAGATTTATAAGAGCCACCTGTCAATGAGGGACAGTAACTCTTTACTGGATGTTTTAAATATATTTTGTTCATTTTAAGAATTTACACATATAGAATACACACATACATACACACATATATATACACATATATATATACATATACACACACATATATAATATACATGTATATACATATACACAAATGTATGTATGTGTGATAATCTATATGCATATGTATACACCTATATAGCTATATAGATATATATACCTATAAATCTATGTATCTATATACCTATGAATCTATATATCTATATACCTATGAATTTATGTACCTATATGTCCATATCTATAGCTTTATCATCTATATCTATATCTATATCTATATCACTAAGCTTGATTTGCACATGCTACCTATATTCTCTTGTTACAGGGTCACCCACCAGAGCACAGCGACCACACTTTTAAAGAAAACTGACTCTTCATTTCTCAGAAACCATAACTTGATAGTTCCTCAGTTAGAGGCAGGGAATCATAAGCCCCGCCCTCTCTCCAAGCTAGAATGCTGACTGGCTTGATCTTGCACAGGTCTTGTACAGTTTGCTGGACATTTTCACACATTTTTCCTCTTGTTGCCACTTTGCCTCTCCTCTGCCATTCAGTTTTTTTGTTTGTTGTGGTGTAGTCAGTAGTTTCCATTATTTGATTCTATGGTTTCTCTTTTACAATATTTATTTCAAAGACCTACTTCATGCCAAGTCTATACCCATTTATTTGACCATAAGTGTTTGAACTTTACAAATACTCATTATTGGGCACCTCTTTTGTGTCAGGTACTCTCTTGCTAGATAAATAGTGGATACGATAGACTAGGACCAAGCTTTCAATGAGCTATAAAGCATGGTCGTAGAGACATCATTCTCATTAATGAAAAATCTGTATGAAATCCTAATAGCCACCAACAGCTGGACCACATACAATGCTGCAAACAGTGAAAACGAGTGAGTGTTCTGTATTTTATCTATCAATCAAGCTACCTACCACCAGTGGGGAATGAATTTGAACCCAGACCTCCTATTAGGAATGAATGATGGGAAAAGGTATTACACTGCTGTGGAAGGAAGCCCACAGTGGAGTGATCATGGGCTGCTGCAGAAGTCAAGCACCCTGAAGGAGCTGTTGTTTAAGTACTGGCAGTTGTATAATTATAATTTTGCTTTATGTTGAAATCATTGACCTATCAGGAGTTAAAATGAGCTCAACAGCAGTGTTCCTAGTTGTAAAGACAACATGAGTGCGAGCTGCTGATACTTCGTGTCAAGATGTCTATGTGCCTGTGTGTCTGTCTCGAGGCCCTGGAATCTGTTTTAAAATTCTCTCTGTGCTCCCTACAATTATTTCAGCTTTATATTTGAGCCAGGATGAATGCTGTGCTTTAACAAATACTCTTACCAAATCGTTTCTCTTGATGTACGCTGGGCTTCTCCAACCAATTCCCTGAGCCCACATTTGAACTAAGATTCACTTGTTCCAGCTAATCTCACCCTTCGTTTTCTAGTAATGCATGCTTATTTTGTCAATATCTGTAGTAAAATATTATTGTAGCCATATTTATTATACTTTTTAGTCTAACTTTTAAAAATGTTTATTATTTTTAAATCATGCATACTAAGCATGCCCTATCTCAAGAATTGCAGAACGACATCCCTGCATCCCTCCACTGCTCTGACTCCTGCAGAGGGCCTTACATGAGCCTTTTTGATCTGTCACTTTCATGCCTGCAGAAGACATCCACTAAGCATTCTCTTGTTTTTAAAAGCACAATGTTAAGTGGTCCTTATTCTCCAGACATGCCATTTCCTTTGTCTTGTCTCTAACATCTTTTTCAAGTTTGAGTCATTCAGTATGTTTTTTTCTCTGTGCTTCCAATCTATGGTCATATCAGTTTGAATGCACCTTGGGTCTTTGGCTCGGTAATTTCCTTTTCTGGTTCTAGATCATTCACCATTCATGTGTGTGCACATAGAGATGTTCAGATGTGTGTGGATAGATAGATAGCTGGAGTGAGAGACGAAATACAGAACCCTCACTCATGGTCACTGTTTGCAGTAGTGTGTGTGCACACAGTAGTGTGTGTGCACACAGTAGTGTGTGTGCCCTTGACCTTTTCGGATCCAGCTGTTGATAGCTATTAGGATTACATATAGATTTTCACTCACGAGAGTAATGTTTCTATGAACATGTTTTTTGAATGATTTTTTAATAGAACTTTCTCTGGGATACATAGGAGAAAAATTTCTAGGCCATATTGTATGCATACATTCAGTCTTACTAGTTGATGCCAGATTGTTTTGCACAGTGATCGAACCATTCCTCAAGGCAATTTTTGACCTTCCACTGCTCCATATTACTCTCAATAATTGATATTTGCTACCTTTTAATTTTTTATTCGTCTGATCTATATATAGATGTCATTGTAGGTTTTTTGTTTTAAGTTTATCCAGACTAGATTTCAATTATTCTCATGGGTCTTGTATCTGTTTCCTCTTCTGGAAAATGACTGTTCACAACAGTGGGCCAGTTGTATTTGTGGATTGAAATTTATGAAGATGAGAGAAGAAATTAAGTAATGGCAAACTGTTCTACTATTGAGCATACCCTGTCCCTCTCTCTCTCTCTCTCTCTCTTTCTCTCTCTCTCTCTCTCCCTCCTCTCTCTCTCTCTCTCTCTCTCTCTCTCTCTCTCTCTCTCTCTCTCTCTCTCTCCATTGCATCCTTTCTTTTCTTATGATCTTTGTTAACTTCACCAAGAGTTGTCCTGACGTAAGTTTTTATTTACTAAGTGTTCTCAGGCCATAGCTTCTGTAATGCATTAAGGGTATGCATAGTATCTTTCTTTCTTAAATGAAATAAGATGCTGTACTCTAGCAAAGAAAGGAGTTGACAAAGGAAAGTCTATGCAAGCATGCACAGAAGAGCAGCCAAAGTGCATTCTTAGGATCGGAATTAAACAGGAGGAAATTTCAGAACCTACGGGCCCTGTCTGTATGTCAGTGGTCCGATAATCCTCCCACTACAGCCAATACCATAGCTTCTGCTCTGGGAATGAATCCCAGCAGTTCTATGTGCAGCCACCATGTCCGCTTTACAAGTAGTGAATCTAAGATTCAGTGGGTGTTGGGTAGAGCTGTATAAAAGTGTCAGGTGACCGGAGAGTCTGACAGACAGACAGACCAGAGCCCTTCTGCATCTGTGTATTTTTAAAAGCCTACATGGAGAGGTCAGTACAAGGCCACGCCTGCCCCTTGAGAGTGGGGGATGAACTAGTGCAGAGTTGTCATTTTCCAGGGAAAAGTGTGTGGGCAGCCTCCTTTCTGTCTGGACAAATGAGAGCTGCCAGGGGAGTCATTAATTAGTATGTGGTGATGGCTCCGTTCAGTTGCCTCAGGACTCAGATCAGGGCAACACAAGAATTTTGAAAAGTTGCTTCTCCAACTATCATACCTAAAAGAAAAAAATGAACAAAATTAAATTACTTGACTTGGAAGCAAGAGTGCTGAGGACTAAATTGGTTTATTGTCAGACAACTGGGAGAACAACATGTCTGCATGCTGCACAGAAGAGCCAATCAGATTATTTCAGCAGGAGTTGTTTATACAAAGAAAAAAAAACCTTCCCAATTATAAGGGCCGGTAAAAAAAAAAAACAACAGATAAATTACAAAATAATAATGATAGCATCAGTAAGAATAGGTTCACATTGTCAGGCCTTTTAGGTGTCATTTCTATTTAAAGACCCTACAGATATTGTCTCGCTTAATGTCATAATAATGCTTTGTGGTCAAATCATTGATTTGATATAACTTCAATTTTAGATTGACTTACCTCAACAGAGAAATGAAAGCTGGCTAGTAGTTATTTTTCATCCATTTTTCTCATTTCCTATCTTTGCAAGAAAATTGTAAATCAATTGACCTGAAGATGGAGAAATGTTCCTGTGTGTTCGAGCCATGAGTGAACTTCCCCTGAAAACAGCATTGATCTAGAATATTCCTCTACCCAGGACTGATATACTGCTTGACCTCACCAGTGCCATTCATACCACACTTTCTGTGACACTCTCCATAAAGTGCTGCAGCATCGCCCCCAGACTGTTCACCCACCACAGTTTCACGAGCAACAGAAAGGCAGCACTCTCTAGATGTCTGCACAGCCTTCTGTTGATGGCATCTCAATGCTCAAGTTCCCTTAGCTCAGGAGAAGAGGTCTGTTGGCTGGCTTGTCAGATCCATTGAACATATTTTATGCACAGAAATGATTTCTAATCATCTCTAAAATACAGAAACACAGCATTATCTAAGATAAAGACTCTAACATGGGACAAATGGAAACCTTTTGTGCATCCACTGGAATCAGGAATCCACTTGAATCAAGAGTACACTGATGGCAGAGGGTCAGTGCAGAGGCTGTAGCCCTGCCTCTGGTGCAGAGTACATGGAAGGCTCCAAGCTGAAGAGGGAGCATTTCAAATAATCCTCCACTAATCAATTCTTTAGCCTAAGCACAAAATGTGATTACATTAGAGAAATTCGAGGCCAATGATTTATTAGTGATAGCATGGCAACGTTAAAAATCAAACATAGTTCAATTTCTGATTTCAAATTCATTCCAAAACAATATTCTCCTCCATGACAATTGGCCTAGTAGGAAACCCAAGTCTACTTTTAGTCAGTAAGTTAGCATTTATTTCAGTCTTTATTCTTTTACATATTCATCAGGAAATCTCTTGAAAGTTAGAAGATATATATATATATATATATATATATATATATATATATATATATATATATATATATTCACACCTCAAAAGAAAAAAATCTAAGAGAACACGACTCAGAGTTGAACCAGAAGTTGGAGCATATAGAGAAAAAATTTAAAACAATTGATTATTGACTTAAAGTCAACAGTCAGGGAAAACAGATGGGAAATTTCTGTAGAGCAATGAATATGGTAGGGGGAAAGTAACAATACAGAAAATGACACAGGTTGTAACAGTACTAAAAGGGCCTTCATCTAGTACATTCAAGAAGCCAGGTGTGGAGTTGACCTGTGACCTTGAGGTATAGGGTTGACCTGTGACCTTGGACGTGGGTCAGTGCATGCTGCACAAACTGAAACACAAAGAAGAAGTTGAAGAAGGAGACAGAGCACATTAACTTGGCTTTAATGTTTATGTAGGATAACAGGAACATTTGAATAAATACATGCTGGTTATTTTCCAAAAAGAAATAGATTATGCTCAAGTGATCTCAAACAAGTCAAAGAACAAAGTAAAGCTAAAGAAATAAAAAACTAGAATAATCTCCCACATGACTAGACCAGTTATAGTCAAGTGGCTTAAAATTAAAGACAGAGAAGAAAGGAATTGCGTACAGAGGAGCAAAGCTAAGAATAATTGTAGGTTACTAATATGCAGGCTAGAAGACTGTCTTGGTTATTCTTCTATGGCTGTAAAGAGGCACTGTAACCAAGGCAACTCTTCTATCAGAAATTTAACTGGAGGCTGAAGGTTAGTCCTTGATCACCATTGCAAGAAGGGGGCAAGCATGGTGCTGGAGCAGTAGCTGGAAGATTTACATCCTAATCCACAGGCAGCAGGCAGAGCAGGAAAACTAGGGTAAGTATGGGCTTTTGAAACTCCAAAGCCTACCCCCCCACCAGTGACACACCACCTCCTCCTACAAAGCCACACCCACTAATCCTCTCCAAACAGTTTCACTAGCTGGGGACTAAGCACATAAACTTATGAGCCTATGGAGCCATTCTCACTCAAACCACCACAAAAGACAGTGGAACAATACCTTAAAATAGAGAGAAAAACTTTTTCCTAGTGAAAGTATATTTCGAAATAAGAGTACTTTTTTCAGATAAGAGTTTAATTACTTACCGGCATACAAAAAAGGTTAAAGGAAGTTTTAAGCTAAGAGGTATATGACACTAGATCAAAACTTAAAGCAGGAAGACAGACAGAAACCAGAAAATAGTTAAAAATAAAGGTTTCTCTAACTCTACATAAATTATATATGTAAGATAGAAAAACAAGTTAGCTGGCTGTGTTGGTGTATACCAGACCCCTTTACTAGGCTTGGAGGTCCCATTTGTAGGAGCTTACAGATTCACTCTTCTTGCGAAGACATTTAGCTAGATTAGTGGTTAGATTAAGAGAGCTCTGCCCTTGCAAATGGACTGATGGGGTGCTCACAGGAATGGGCTACTTAGCACATATGTGGGTACCAAAGCAAGTTCTCCTCCCTCTTGCTCTCTTGTTTCCATCTTCTCTAGCCTTTCTACCTTTTGTCATGGCGTGATACAACTTGGAATATTCATCGAGTGCCAATGTTAGGCTCTTGGGTTTCTCAAACTCCAGATCCAGGAGTCAGATAATGTTTTTTTTTTTTTTCATTATAGATTCAGTCTGTTAATAGTATTCTGGTATGTCAGCACAAACATAGATAGGTGACTTGCAGCCAACAACTAATAGAAGGCACCTAAAAGGCTTGTTGTGAAGTGAGATAACTATTTTAGGCTGGGTACCAACAGAGCTTTCCCTTTTGCTATGAGATGGAATAACCATGGACCACTTCATTTTAGAACGCCCTGTGGGCTCTTCTGCACCCATGCCTTCATCTCTTGTGTGCCTGACACTGCTCACTTTCCTTTTAGATGAGTTTTACCAGAGAAGACTCCCTTAAGACTGTCTTTCTCAATATCTGGTTCTGAGGAACCTCACTCAGGGCACCTAGCATCTTACTGCAAAGCATGACATTTGTTATAAATCTTTGGACATGTTGCTTATCAAACTAAGCATTTCCCTCTAGTCTTTCCGGAAGAGTTTACATTAAGAATAGAGAGTTTTATTAAGTTGTCCCACATTCACTAATATGATCATGTGGTGTTTCTGTGGCTAACAAAAAAAAATTATGTACAATCAACTCAGAGTTCTAAGAATAAATGCAATGAAGTCATTACTTTAAAAATAACAAATTGCTGGTCTGTTGACACTTTTCAAGGCTAGCATGGAGTGGAAGGGGTAATCTCCAATGCATTTGAACATCCCAAGGCTGATAAGCACAAAGCAAGATGAACGCATTTCCAATCCAGTGAGTTTACACTGTGCTGTTGGAACAGGTCCTGCCCACAAGTCGGGTAGAATGAGAGGGTCTATAAGTACCTATCCATGATCCAGCTCCTAAATCAGCTTTGGCAAAAACAAACAAACAAACAAACAAAAAAGCAAGAAAACACTAAAACTCCATCTTCCCACTGTTGGTAGAGTCTTCCTGAGGATCCACTACAGCGCATCAGTCATCATCCAGAGAGGATTGTGAAGTGAAATAAACCAGGAAATCGGTGTAAGCTCTTTCACAAAGCAGATTTTAAGACAGAGCAAATGAAAGATTTTCATCACTGATCCACCACAAAAGGTGTGTTTCACCTTTCCTGGTCCATTTTAGATACTGGAGGACAGGTCTACAAAGAGACCTTAACAGTTAAAAGCTGATGTGCCAGAGTTCACTTCCCGGCACCCATCTCAGATAGCTTACAATTGCCTGTACCTTCAGGTCTAGAAGATCCACAAACATGCTCACTCAGTATATACATCAACACACACATACACATACACAATAAATAAATAAATAGATGATAGATAGATGATAGATAGATGATAGATAGATAGATAGATAGATAGATAGATAGATAGATAGATAGATAGATCTTTAAAAAAATAAGTTGAAGAAATTCTCAAACTCTTATCCTAGAATCATTTTACCACTTTAATATTGATATTTATTAGTGAAGAAAAAGTAGCCATCAGCTTCCTAACTAGAAATGACAGGGATGTTCAAGCATAGAGTGATGCCACTTCACGTCAGTATCAAAAGTACCCACGATGGGCTGGTGAGATGACTCACTGGGGACAGGTACTTGCTAGTAAGCCTAATACCATATTTGATCCCTAGGACCCACATGGTAGGAGAAAACAGCTTCCCTCAGGTTTTCCTCCAACGTCCACACATGCACTGTGGCACTCATCTGCCTACACACAATCAATCAATCAATCAATCAATCAATCAATATCACAAGATATTTAAGTGGCCAAGGTACTCAATGTATAAAGATAAAAGTCCCTGTCCAGTTGGCGCCATCATTGGGGGTCGGTGGTGAAAGAGCCCATCGTGATAAGGGCACATAGCAGGGTAAAAATCGCCAGCTTCATACCTAGGAAGAGAAAGGGGGTCAGACACCAGCTGAGGCCTCGCCATTCCCTCCATTCCCACCAAGCTTCTGCTCTTAAAACTCATACTACCTCCCAGCAATGCCAACCTGGAAACCACGCCTTTAACATGGACCTTTGGAGGACATTTAAGATCCAAACTATAGCAGTTATCAAGAAGCCCAAAGACACACAAACCTGGAGCCATTGTAGTCCAACTAATCCACTCAGTCTCTAGTGACTCGCATTCCTGAAACGACTGGTGGTACAAGCTTTAGCTAGAAGGTTAAAAGATTTCCACACCTGTTACCCACCGCAAATGCATTAGTGCATTTTCTGCTAAGCTCCAAATTCTTCTAAGATTGTGAGAGTCTCTTGTCCTCCTGCTGTCTGCATCTCCTGGCAAAGTGTTAGGGATGCAAGGCATTTTGTCAATTATCAATGAATTATAGATAACTAGCCTATTAGGATGAAGGCTACTCTTCCTCCAAATGGGTTCCTGAAGAAAGTATCCACAATGTTATTGAAGATAGAAACGTTCTGCCGGAAAGAGCCCGATGAACTCTAGAATCGTCCTTTCTAAATTTCTCTCTACTGTCCTTCACTGATTTATGAGAACGGTGCTTAGGGAACAGCTTTTCCCTGAGGTTCTGAAACCAGCTGCCTGTAAAATATACACTCGATCATCCCAGAGCTGCTGAGTTGCAGTTTCTTTTTTTTTTTTCTTTTTGAGGAACTCTCCCGTGGCTTATATTTTTAATCATCTATTCAAAGGACAACCCGTGCCTTCTCTACCATTAAGATCAACTTACTACCATTAGAAGACGCTGACACGCCTGAAGTTCCAGAATCTCTCTGCTCTTTCCCACCCTTCTGACCACATATCCCTGATCCGAGTGCTGGCAATACTGTTACTATCGATTTGCCACCGGTAACTTCTATTTCTTCCCCTGGCTCTGTAATTGCTCTGATTTAGGGAGGAAACGAGCCATGGAGAGTGGCCGCTCTCCCTTGTGTTCTGGCCTCTTACTTTCACCAGCATCCTAAGCCTGAGCCTTTTGGTTGGAATAATAACATATTAAATTACACCACTTAATCTAGTGTTGCAGATCTCAGAAAGCACTGGAGTTTAGAGCTTCAGGGAACCTCAGTGATGAGTCAGCCCTCTCATGCTACCAAGCCCGACTTCCAAAATAAATGCAGTTAATATTTATTAGACCTAGAGATAGGATCAAGGTGAGTCTAATGAAAACCTTATAATCGCTGCATTCATGAACCAAATCTGACAGTTAATCAAGATGCCTCCATCCCCTAGAAACTGGGGGACTCTCCTCTCTAGGCATCTCAAGGAAGAAGTTGATGTTCACTTTCAACAGATATTTCTGTCCTTCCACATCCCTGGGTCTTCTGACCTGGCAGGCATTAGGACTCTACTTAAATAGGTCTCAAATGTCTTAGAAAGTAACGTTTTAGGAGTTCTTCTCTTCCACTTGCCCTGTCACCACCTACCCTCATTTCCTGTCCCCCACAGCCAGTTCAACTTAAAGGAGAGAGAGAGCAGAGAGCAACTACTCAAATCGTGACGAGTGCCCACTGAGAATTGCCCTTCCTGCCAATAAAAAGGTTATTTGTCTGGGTGCCATGTGAACAGAACTTAAAAACTTCAACTTTGGGTTATTATCTAATACCTGAAATTCTTCTCATTCCATCACTAAAGATAAGGTTTACAACGGAAATGTGGCCAAGCACAAACATTCTCTGGGCTCATTACTGCCCCTGAAGAAATAAATGGCTTGACATGGGTCACTTCTTAGAGCTGCTTTTAAAAAGGATTGGGAAGGTCAGAGTACTGAAGGCGGGTGTGGGTGTTTAGAGAAAGGCTCTGAAGAAAAACTGCCTCCTCACCACCACCCCCAGTAAGGTGAAATGCAGCTGTTTCTAGATGGCACGCCATGTTGTTTGTTTGTTTTTCATTTCCTTAGACCTCAAAGCCAGGTGCTATGGGTTCTCAAATGGGCAAGGATGTCTTTTGGTAACACCTACTCAGACAAAGATGAACAGAAAGTAGGTCTTTATAGACAGACGCAAAGAAAAAGCCTCCAACCCCTGCTCTGTGCTACCAATTACTGTGTCATCTAGTGAAGCTAGTATTTATATTAATATAGACCACTTGACCAAAGTATTCAGATTGAAAAAGGAACTGTAGTGGATTTACCGAAAGCAACACAATCAGCTTCCTGAATACTCAGCAGAACTGAATTATCAGCCAACAGAGAAAAAAAAAAAACAAAAAAAAAAACCAAAAAAAACAAAAACATTGAGAGATGCAACCAACATACTTGCTAAAGGAATTTTCAGAGTGGTATGACTGTCTCCTCAAATGGAGAAGCTGGGGAGAGTATAGATATATAGACCTTTTAAAATGTTCTCTTTCATGGTTAATAAAAACAAACATATATATATATATATATATATATATATATATGTATGTATATGTATATGAAGATTGTACTCCCCTTAACACACACTGCCTGGGTTAATGTGTAATTGACAAGATTAATGACTGTCTAATAATTGCCTCTATTGTTTACTGTCTGGATGGCAGCCAGACATCTTCCTGCTCTGCCCACCAGTGGGTTTGATTTGTAAGAATTGTGCTAAGAGGCTAAAAGGGTCTGTGTGCCACGTGTGTGCTTACTAAAGACGTTCAAAAGGGAGCTCCAGGGAGGCCTGGTGACTTTGGCTCTGCTGGGGCAAGCCTCCTTCATGTTATAGAAAGCCTCGCTTCTAAACTGCTGAGGAAGCTGTGCCAAAACCCAACCAAGTTCAACCTGGCTGGATCATGCCAGTGAGGAGAAGAGGAAAGAGATAACCCTAGGACTTCTGGGATGGGTGGTCGGCTACCCTGTCCACACTGAGTATTTTATTCCTTTGCTCTTCACTCACTGGGCTGCACTGCAGAGCACCCAGGTATAACCAACAAGCTCTCCAGGATATGAATCCTCCCTCCCTGTGCTGCCTGGCCCTGTCCTCGTCCTAAACTGTTACCTCTTGCCTTGTGAGACATGAGACCAGCAAACAGACCAGACATTGAGTCATAAAGCACACATAGAACGTACATGGATGGTTACCGTGAGCCTGGCTGCTCCCTGGCTCTCCATATCGCATCCGGAGAGTGACAGTGATTGATATGGCTTTCTGGACAAAAACAAAAGCCCTGTGATTCTTTTTCATGTGGCTTTGCTCTGGCCTGAGTCACAAGGCTTCCCTTGGACTACCTTGACCTTTGTGTCTTTCCTTCTTTCCTAACAAGTCAAGTTCAGATTTCTGACAACCAAGGAGACGCTCTCAGGACACATTGTGACCCATCTTTCTTGTCTTCTCTTCCTAAACTGCTTTGCTGTATGCCTCCATGTTTGCTTTTTTTCTATGCGCCGTCTCTCAGCAGAGGTGAGCATCCCCAATTAGAAACCCGAAATCCAAAATGCTTCAAATCGGACGCCTTTAGAGTACTAACAATGAGCTGCACATGGGTAATTCTACATTTGACTTCAGGTGACTGGTTGCACTCAAAGCTCAGACACACTAAAAATACTATGTAAAATTACCTTCTACTACTGTATTACACATTCACACACACACACACACACACACACACACACACACTGAATTTTTTTTTTTTTTTTTTTTTTTTTTTTGCTTAGGTTTGGACCCCTTTGACCAAGATATCATTATGCATACGTAAACACTCTAGAAATTTCTGGAGGCATATCCAAAATCTGAGGCCCTTTTGGTGCCAGGCTCTTCAGATGAGGAATGTGGCATTTGCACCACCTCCTGCCCCTCTGCCGCAGACCCTTTCAGCATCTCCCCCTTACACAGTCTCATACCTGTCATACTTTTCCTTCCCAGTAGTCATTGTTCCTGTTAGGGAACTGTTTATATAGCCGTGAGCTTGGTGGCTTTCTCCCTTGCTAGGCAGTAAACTCACTAGAGGCAGGGATCACATATGTGGTGTTCCACAGCACGGCTTAGATTAATAGTCAGTTATTCATGATATTAAGGTGGAATCAAACTCCACCCTCAACCTCTCCAACTAAGTACGCTCTTACTAGCAGTCATTTGCAGTAACAGGTGGACTTTGTGCTTCGTGATCCCCCACCCACCACTTCATCATCATTTATTTATCACTAAATCATCTCTCCTGCTACATCAAGACTTCTTTTTTTTAAGATTTTTTTTTAATGTATGTGAGTGCACTATCACTGTCTTCAGACACACCAGAAGAGGGCATCAGATCCCATTACAGATGGTTGTGAGCCACCATGTGGTTGCTGGGATTTGAACTCAGGACCTCTGGAAGAGCAGTCAGTGCTCTTAAGCACTGAGCCATCTCTCACATCAAGTCTTCTTAACAGAAGCCTCCTTCCTTGGTCCTTCATGTGGTTCACAAGTCCAAGCACACATTTTTAAAGGACTGGGTCTAAAACTACTGCTGGCTTTATTGGTGACTCTTACCTGATTTATTTGACATTTCCACTTCCATATCCTATACATGTAAGAAAAAAAATAATTATTTTTTTTAAGCAGCCCACAAGTCTTTAGGTGAGCAGACATGTTACAGTGGTAGAGCACTTGCCTAGCACTGGCAAGGCTCTGGGCTGGAGACCCAAGAGCTACCCCTCCCTGTACCCGAAGTGAGGATAATTTAAAAAATAAATAAATAGACAGATGAATAAATAAATAAAACTTTTCATTATTTCAAAGTTTCAGCCATTCTTCATACACTTCTTCAAGGGGTGTTGCACTCCAGGGGGTTTCTAGCTTAGCAGGTAGAGACTCAGTGCTTCTGTCCAGACATAGCAACAGAGGTGAGAGACTGAAGTCGCCTGGAAATAGATTTGGTAGGAACAAGCAATACAGAGTTGGGAAAAAAAAAATGGAGAGTTTGAAGAAACTTGAAAGCTTGGTGGGCTTTTGTTTATCTTGCGCTGACTCTGTCCTGTGTATATTCTGTGGCCTGAAAGTCACTGTGCCCTTCGGATGTGTTTTCTTACAGGGGGAAATGGTGCCGTCAATGCCAGTCATTCATACTATGTGTAGGAAAGGGTCGTGCATGTGAAGTCTTTTCTAGAGAGTGGCTAAGAGTAAAGAAATGGAGAAGTTCCAAGACAATGAGCAGAAGTAGAGGGCTATCTTTAGAGCAAAGGGAAAGCTCAGCCCAGAGCCTGTTTGGGATAATTGGGGATTGGAAAGTTAGAGGCGTTGATGATCAGAGCTTGGGTTTCAGTGGAAGGGGCAGAAAGGACAGCAAAATTCAGGATGAATGAAGTATCCGGAGTGCTGAGGTCAGGTCCAGAGGAGCTGCTGTTTTAGGTGCTGATGAAAGGGAGAAGCCCTGGGGCAAGGGTGGGGGTACAGGGGATGGGTGGGGTACTAGGGATGTGACAGGAGCACACAGAGTGCTGAGTTGTTCTGTCTAGTGCAGTGTGGTGACAGCACCTAGGAGACAGAGAAGCAAGGTGCCAGAGAAGTGATACTCAACAGACAGGAGAAGGCTCGGGGTTCCAAGGCTCCCATAGAAAATGAGCCTGGAACAGGAGCCTCAAAGAAGCAGGGTGAAGTCTCTCTAAGACTCCTTTGTACAGCAGGGGCTGGACATGGAATCCCGGGACAACCATCTAAAGGCAAATGAGCCGCAGAAACCAAAGCTGAAGAAAGTTCCCAAGGCAGGGAGTCTGGTTAGACAACAAGGCCATTTCTTCTTCCTGGAGAAGCAGCCAACAACTGTGTAGTGAGGTGTGGCCATGAAATAAGAGTTCCAGGCAAGGTAATTCGAACAGGAGGACAGAGGTCACTTCCAGAGTAGGGGCTCCATGGTGCACTCAGCTGTCTTCCTCCATGTTGTGTCCTTATGACAAAGCACTCTGATGCCCTGGGGCAGCATGGGAAGTCAGAAATCAAAGACGCTGGAGCAGCAAAACAAATGAAGCTCAGGCTCAGGGTCACCTCCCGGAGAATAGAGGCCTGTCCATCCAGACATCCACTATAGACTTTATACCAGCCACAAACAAACAGCACAAAACAAACTCCCACAATTGGATTAGTGGTCAAGCCATGTCCAATCAGGGTATTTATTACAGCAGTCATTATCATCTTAATTAGCATAGTACTATGAACTGGGCGATGAGTTAAGAACACAGGGAGATTTAGACAGGCAGAGAGGGAGGAAAAGCAAGCGGAAGGAGTGTCACAAATGGGGTGGATTTTCAAGCTGTCCCAAGAATAAAACTAACATACCTCAGGACATGGACAGTCCATTGGCACTCCTGTTTAGTGGCTGCCATCTATTCTGTGACCTTGACCATGACATTTAATCTTGCCGTGCTTATCTATTTATAGCCAACCAAGGATAAAAACGATGATCAAAAATTCTCAGTCTTTCTTCATGGTTGAAAAAAAAATTATGTAGTATCTTCAGAGCACACTCCCCTCCCCGCCTCCCTACCTCTCTATAAAACAAAACATTAAAACAAAGATTTAAGCCGGGCAGTGGTAGTGCATGCCTTTAATCCCAGCACTCAGGAGGCAGAGGCAGGTGGATCTCTGAGTTCGAGGCCACCCTGGTCTACAGAGTGAGTTCCAGGACTGGCAGGGCTACACAAAGAAACCCTGTCTTGAATTAAATAAATAAATAAATAAATAAATAAATAGATAAATGATTTAAAAACACAAGAAACACATGCAAACACCACAGCATCTACACAGAGAAACCCTGTCTTGAATTAAATAAATAAATAAATAAATAAATAAATAAATGGTTTAAAAACACAAGAAACACATGCAAACACCACAGCATCTACACAGAGAAACCCTGTCTTGAATGAATTAAATAAATAAATAAATAAATAAATAAATAAATGATTTAAAAACACAAGAAACACATGCAAACACCACAGCATCAGAAAGTGTTATGTACAAGCAAAAGACCGACAAAATAAAAACCACCCATAAAAGCAATACGACATAGAGTCTACAACAAATACACTGAGCTGGTCTGGGCTGGCCATCAATTGCTGGGCCTGGGGCCTACCCTTACGTGTGGCTAATATGTCCAGTAAGACTCAGTTGGAGACTTTTCCTTGGCTAGTAGGTGTCAGTTTTAGGCAGCTTCCTGGTTGGGGGTGGGGGCCTTATGTCCCCCTCCCCCTCTCAGTGCTAGGACCCTACTAACTCAGATCCCTGCAGGCCCTGTGCCTGCTGCCACAGTCTCTGTGAATTCATATGTGCTGCGGTCCTGTTGTGTCCTCCATTGCCTCTGGAGGCTTTCTGCCTCCTCTTCAGCACAGCTCCTTGAGCCCTGCAGGGAGGGGGTTAGTAAAGTTTAGGAATGAGTGCACCAAAATCTCTGACTCTGCACACACTGTCCTGTTGTGGATCTCTGTGTGGCTTCCCATTACTGCAAAAGGAAGCATCTCTGATGATGACTGAGCAAGGCACTGATCTAAACAATCACATTTTTATACAAGGGTTTTGACTCCTCTAATCTCATACCCATGTGCTAACTCTCCTCTCTCTCTCTCTCTCTCTCTCTCTCTCTCTCTCTCTCTCTCTCTCTCTCTCGTCTCATGGGAATTGCATTCCTTTCTAAGCCACTGCCTGGGTCCTTGAAAAGTCAACAATTAACAAAGATTACATTAACCTGGAGGCACATTATAACAACTACCTTCAGGGCAATTTGGGATCGCCTAAGAGCATTAATGCATTCAGAGGATACATGGCTTCCCAAGCTCCGGGAAAACGTATCTGGCTTTCTCCACTTCTCCTCCCTAGCAGGTATGCTCCAGACAGAGACGATGCCTCATTAACTCCTGCCAGTTCCCGTATTGCTAAAATGTTCTCAGATTCTTATGTAAGTCAGAGACCAGTGAACCAAGATAAGTGTCAAAGGCTAACTTCTCAGAGAGTCTGAACCCAACCAAGCAAAGACAAGGTGTAGACAAGCTTTATTACAGTCAGTATTATTTTTATTATCATTCTAAGCAAATGGGGCTAAACGTGGTGGGTAAACTTAGCTTTTGAATCTTGGTCGTGAAGCAGTGGGTACTTTTCGAGTCCTTGTAGGACAATGCCAACAAGAGATTAAGCTTGAAAATAAACTTACAAATGAGTAGCTGTCTTATAATTAGTAAGCACTCACCTCTATATAAAATTTCATACTGGGCTCTAATAGCCACAGTTTATACTCACCCAGAGCCTTTCATCTGAGATGCTCAAAGCACTTCTTGCTTCCACCGACACTGAGGTCTCTAAATCCTTGTGAGCCAGGACCAGGATGCCTACCCACAAGGCATCTTGGCCACTGCTGAAGCCAGAGCCCATCTTTCTCCCTCCTGAGTAGTCATGGGTGGTATCTCTCCCCCACATCACCATCCCACCCCCAGAGAGACCAAGCAAGGAACTTCTGGTTGAAGGGGATGAAAAGGAAGCTAGGCCATTGGAGTTGAGCTTGGCTGCAGATCCTGGCTCTGGTGTTAGTAAACTATCTAGCCTCCTCAAGTTTTGACTTGCTCATCTGGGGTTAAGAATGTGAGCTATCACGTGTATTTAGCCATGAATATTAGCTTAGAGGACACAGCAGCATTCTTCCTATTGTCAACGTGATTGCCTCTTTAAGCTAAGTGATGCTGTACCTGGCGAATACTGAGTTGAGGATTTACAAGGGGTGTTGTCCATAAGAAGCATCCAATAAATATCACCAAAGCCGTCGTATTTCGGAAGATGTCTGTGATACCCAAGCCAACTTAGATCTTTTTCAGAAAATCATCTTCACTATTCAAATTAAAAAAAAAAATGTAAGAGGCAGGTATGGTGGTCCATGCCTACAAGTGTAGAGGCAAGAAAATCAGGAGTTCAAGGTCATTGTTGGATATATAGCAAAGTCAAGGCCAGCCTGGGCTACATGAGTGTGTCTGAAAACATTAAAGTCATCATCATCATCTTAAACACAATTATAATTCTCTTACAAATACAGTTGGATTGATTCTCCATCTGCCCGCACACTCTGCATTTATAACCAAAGGGCTGTTTGGATAGTATCATTTTGTTAAATAACAAAGAAAAAAACTAAAACTAGAGAAATGATAATTTAAGGATGCTGGCTACATTTGCAGATGATAACAGTTATGTTTCCAGCACCTACTTGGTAGCTCACAACCTTCTATAACTCCAGTTCCAGGCTCTCTGGTGCCCCCTTCTGACCTCCAAGGGTACCAGATACACAGTGCATGTACATACATGTAATGACACACTTACACACCAAAATGAAAACAAATAAATTGTCTTTAAAATAAAGAAATAAAATTATTTATTGCTATGATTAGTTGGAAAGCTTCTTGTCTATTGAGTGTGCTTGTCTATGCCGCAATGTATTCACTATTCTTTATGGATTTGCTTGATCTTTTTAAAAGAAAACGCTTCATCCCTTTCAACTATAAAAACAAAATGATATACATTGGGAAAGTATACTTTGCTAAATTCTGTCATAACTACCAAAATCCAGCCAAAATACTCGTCAATCAGAAACCTATAAGGTCATAAGGAATCTCCCGTGTCCCCACTTTCCCAACTTGAGAACAACTTTAAATGTATGGGTTTATTTGACAGCTACAGTACCATCATCACATCCACCCAGAACTCCTGACAGCCTCAGCCACTCCAGACCATTTTAGTGATCAGGACATAAGAAGAGAATATACATGGGAAGTCTCAGAAGGAAAAAGATAGGGGGGATGTTAAACGATGTCAGATGTCGGGACTGCTATTGGTAACAGAGTTCTCAAGATGACCTCTCAGACATAAGCTGTTCTCGTCCATAATTCTGAAACGGTTTTTACTTTGCTTTCTCCCATTGTCAGTAGATCTGACGCCTTAGGTTGTAGACCTGTCAGCCTGTAAAGCCACGAAATCATGGGCTTTCAGAGGGTCGCTTATTTGGTACCAGACCAGGAGCTGAGATATGAAAAAGTCAGTCATTGATTGCCCTGGCTTCCCCACAGTTCAGTTTGGTTGGAAGTCGGAAAATGCAAAATAAGCAAAATAAAGAAGGTAACTTTTTTTTTTTTCCTTTTGCAAGGTTAACAAGGATTAGACCAGGGAATCAGTTAGCGCCATTTTTTCTCTCTCCTAGAAATGTGTCCATTTCAATGTTCAAGTTGGGCAACGCTATAGGTTCTGCTAATTGTCATGTTAAAACTTAGCAGCTAAGTTTGGGGATGGGACATGAGTGTGGCTTAGTGGCAAAGCCCTTGCCTAATACATGACAGGCAGCAAGTGAGTTGGGAAGTGCCTGAAAGTAAACAACCTTGCTCAGAAGAGAAGATGCATGGGCAGTCTTAGGAACCTTCAGACACCCAAAACACAGCCAGGGCTTGTCTGCACACACCTGGGAAACTGATCAGCAGGAACTTAAGGTAAAGAATGAGATGCTTACAGAGTAAGCCCCTGCGATATGTTCCTGAACAGAATTGTGTTTTAAAAGTCTTTTTCTATGATACTCTTGTCTGGTTGGTTTGGTGTTTTGTTTTGTTTTAGAGCCCTGGTTGTCCTGGAACTCACTCTATAGACCAGGCTGGCTTTGAACTCAGAGATCCACCTGTCTCTGCTTCCCAGGCACTGGGATTAATGGTATGCGCCACTACATCTGGCTCTATACTCTTTAAATAGTTAAAATGAAAGCTTGTGAAGGCAGAGGAATATAGATATTGCAGTACTTCCAGGCTAAGTGGCCAGCTGCCAGCTACACTCCACAGACCTGACAATGTTCTTCACAGAGTTTCATGATGCAGGCAGATAGAACCATAGAGAAAGAACACCTTAACAAGTGAGCAAGACTCTACAGGACCAGGCCTACTCCACCCCTACAATGAGTTGCTTTTGGTCTGGTGGAAAACATAGGGATAAATGGAAACAAACCAAAAGTGATAGTTAATTTTTGTTGGCAGCTTGACTGCAGGTACAATTGCTGGAGGCCTGGGGGTATAGTTCAGTTGGTAAGGTGCTTTCCTGGTATGCATAAAGCCCCAGGTTGAAAGTCAAGCACACAGAAAGTGAATAGAGTGGTGTGTACCTAAAATACCAGCATGTGGGAGATGGAGGCAGGAGGATCAGAAGCTCAGAATCACCTTTGACTTCTGGGAGATTGCCAGGGTCTGCCTGTAGTTGCGTCTGTGAAGTTCTTTCCAAGGAGGATTAAATAAGACCAACCTAAATATGAGTAGCACCACCCCATGGGCTAGGGCCCTGCATGGAATAAAAGTAGAAAGAGGGGAGATAGCAGAAAGGATTCCCTAAGAGTCTCCGTTTCTTGTCCCATGTTGATACGAACTTCTCTGTTCCACCACACCCTTCCAGCTGTGAGTGACAGACACCCCAGACACCTCAGAAACCATGAGACAATTCTTCCTCCTTTTAAATCATTTGTCTCAGGCCATCTGTTCCAGCAACAAGAATATTATCCAGTATAGCACACAACCCAAGTGAACAACCCTGGCCAGAAGCATAAGTGATAGAGGCTAAGAGAAGGTTAGTGATCCTAACCAGTGCTGGCAGTGGCAACTCAGAGTGAGGAGTTAAGAAAAAGGGGACCAGCCGGGCGTGGTGGCGCACGCCTTTAATCCGAGCACTGGGGAGACAGAGGCAGGCGGATTTCTGAGTTCGAGGCCAGCCTGGTCTACAAAGTGAGTTCCAGGACAGCCAGAGCTATACAGAGAAACCCTGTCTCGAAAAACCAAAAGAAGAAAGAAAGAAAGAAAGAAAGAAAGAAAGAAAGAAAGAAAGAAAGAAAGAAAGAAAGAAAGAAAGAAAGGAAGGAAGGAAGGAAGGAAGGAAGGAAGGGAGAGAGAAAGAAAGAAAGAAAGAAAGAAAGAAAGAAAGAAAGAAAGAAAGAAAGAAAGAAAGAAAGAAGAGAAAAAGGGGACCTCTGACCTCTGAACACTGAGTATAGGAACTCTGCACTAATATGACAAGAGAAGATGCAAAATAAGTGTAGGAACTGAGAATGGTACATTTTCTTTCAGAGACTAAAAACAAAAATAAACAAAGCAAGCCCCAGGGATCGGGGCCAAAGCTGCCTCACCCAGGGCTAAAGGAACCTGGGTGGGGCTAACTGGAGATAACAGTTCGGTCTGGCTTCCAAGACTAGGGTTACAGTCCATGGCTTTTTCCAGTCCCCTGTTGAACATACGTATAAAACAATGGCCAATCACTAATGGCTACCTTTCCCTTAAGTAAAACTACAAGCAGTAAAAGAACAACCTCCTCAAAAATAAACCAATGGGAAATGTTTCCAGCAGGTGACTAAATTTGCAAGCATGTCCTAGATCAAAGATCACAGAGGACTCTTACTATCTATCGTTGCTTGGTTTGTAGACAGGAAAACATTAGGGTTTCCCAGTTACACATTCTTACTTGCTAGTCAAGGATGGATATATATATATTCAGAATTTCTTGATAACATGTGAGACCAAGAATGTGATTCCCATTCTTGTGTTAATGGGGAATGAGAATAGTTGGTTTATAGGAGCTCTTAAGTAAACATGTTAATGGTTAAATGGGGATTTTGCCCATTATGTTAAAAAAAAAAAAACTGCATGGGATGCTAAAACTGGTGTAAACATTGGGAAGACGCTTGCCCTATCAAAACTTGTGGTCTAGGAAATGTCACCTGAACTTAACGCTATAATAGCAATAAATCGGAGAATTTCTGTATGTGAAATACTACGTTGTGCTGGCTGGTGTATGTAAACGTGACACAAGCCAGAGACATTTTAGAAGAGAGACTATGTCCCCCACCAGCTTGTCCTTTGAACAGGCTGAATAAGCCATGAGGAGCAAGCCAGTAAGCAGCATCCCCCCATGGCCTCTGCATCAGCTCCTGCTTCTAAGTTCCTGGCTTGTTTGAGTTCCTGCCCTGACTTATCTCAGTGATGATCATGGGAACGGAAGCTGAAATATATATATTATCCTTTGCCTTTTGGTAATGGTGTTTTACGACAACAATGGTAACCCCCAACTAAGGTAAACCTGCGCCTTATTTGACTTAATCAAGAACCCAATGAGATGGACTACAATATTTCTCTGTTCACTGAAACTCAAACAATAAAATGATGAGCCTAAACTCACTTGGCCAAAAGACTCTCACTTCATCTACCAAAGCACCTCTTCCTTTTAGCAGCATGGGCCCACTCCCATCCCCCCGCAGACATGGTCTTAACAAGACTCACATAGCTGGTGTACACAGCTACTATGTGCTGTCATTGAGCCTAGGGGAGAAATCTGCTCTCCTGGCCACGTCACACAAGTCACACCAGCGTCCTTCATAGCATCTTCCAGCTGGGACTAAATAGAGAAAGCACCTTCTTCCAGGCCATCTGGTGAAGGGAGACTGGGCAGCACGACCTTTGAAGTTCCTAATACATGTGGCTTCAGCCTCTTGGACTATCAGGACTTAAGAACATAAGCCTATTACAGAGAAACAACCAGAAAAAAGAGATAAGACATTCCCCCATGACATCAAAGGCCATTTTTCCCTTCGGTGGAGGTCTGGGAGCTGTCTAACAACCAGCTCACCGGGGAGAGTTCTGATGGGACTCTGAGGTGCTCATTTTCTCTAGGTAAGAAGAACACGAATCAGCACAGGCTGGAGACACAACTGACTTCCTTGAAAAAAATCAAGAGCTTTCAAGAACAGAATTGATATTTTCTCAGTTTTGGCTGCGACTCAACTGTAAATGCACAAATTAAAGCTAGTTACCAGGAACACCTCTTTTATTGCTATTGTCACACAGACATGTAATACATTTTGATTATATCCCACCCCACCCCCCTACTATCCTCACTTGGCCACCAACATCCCCTTTCTGATCCCCTAAACGTCTCCTGTCATCAGACTTTTAAAATAAATTAGATGAGCTTTTGCTATGCAGCCCACGCTGGTCTGGAATTTGCAATCCTCCTGCCTCACCATCCCAAGTGCTAGCGCTCCAGGCTTGAGACACCATGCTCAGCTGTAGACATAAAGTTTTAACTCAGATTTTCCCACACTTTCTCCATCATTTTCCTAAATCTAGATTCCAGACAAGCCATACACGAATAAATAGGTCAAACCCTGATTTGTAACATTTGTCAGTTTCAAACACAGGAAAGCTTCCAACATGGCCAACATCAAATGTCCATCATGACAGCAACGTCCCTAAGGAGAAATAAACAATGTTGCTCCATGCCACAGTGCTTCCATAAAACATACAGGGAAGATATAAATCATCTGAAATGCAGAGAAGAGCAAAACACAGGAAAATCAGGAGGAATTGGTGACATTTCGAGGTTTGTTGCCTTTGTGCCTAACATAATTTTTGCTCGTTTTTTTTTTTTTAGTTTTAATCAATGCACTATTTAGCAGCTGAAATTCCCACCTCTGTAAGCCAATCTTCTAACCTACTTCATTTCATTTAAATACAAAGCAAAAACTGCACCTCCCACCGTGTAAAAACAGAATGCTTGGTTATGGAAAACCTAGCCACACTGTGCAATGGTCCCTTTAAAAGTCTTCCCTTGAAGAATGTTTAATCAGCTGAGCAGAGGCTCTTTACCCCTGCAGGAGTTAGGAGGATGTTAGCAGTTCACTGCCACAGGCTCCCAGGAGCCTAGCATCGTTTTGTGAAACCACACAGGGTGGAGCCGGGCCTTCTTCTCCCAGGAGAGGAAATGACCAAAAGAATACCACGTGTGGCATTCCCATAGCAGCAGAAGGGAGGCTGGAACTCCCAGAGCAAAGGGAGGCACAGGAGACCACGCCCTGGAAACTTGCCTTTTCCATGGTCGGTCGGAAAGGACCCACAGTTTGTTCTGTGAGGTTTGAAGCATCAGGAATGGTAAACAGAACAGTATTATTCTCTTATTCTCTCACCCAAGTCTTTGTTTCTTTCCGCTGGTGTCTGGAAAACCTGCTTAAAGAGTTATTCCAAGTGTTTTTGTCAAGTCTCTAATCTGTCTTCAAAAATAGCCCGGAAGAGGAAACAGGCTATTTACCCCAGAGAGCAGGGTGGAAATGGCCAGGAAAAGTCTCTCCATAGCACCTAGCTGAAAGCCACAAGTGAAGAACGGGAGGTCTGAGACAGAAGCCAGCCAGTGCTGCTAGTCTGCAGCTTTCTGCTTATCCTGTAGTTTCAAAATGGGGACAGGGGGGTCAGCTGAAATCTGCTGTTGTGTGACAGTGGGGGTGGGGGAGGAAGAGGAGGTAGGAGGGGGAGAGGGGGTGCTATGGATGGTGGGGAAGGGCCTATAGGACTGAAATTGCCGAACAGCAGGGAAATCAACTCTGTAATTCATAGCAAATCCTGTTTAATGTGCATTCTCTCAGAGGGGGCTGAGCGGGACCCGTCAGCCATACATCCAAAGTTGATTAAAACCCTGACGTTTCTCATAATTGGACCTCATTAATAAATTCCTCAGGGTTCCAGGAGGCTGTGAGGAAGTAAAGCAAAGAGGTAGGGAAATGAGAGCAACAGGAGATTGCAAGGTCCCAGATGCGGAGTTAATCCCACTCAATCAGACTGGACAGAAACTTTATGTTCACAACGACCTGCTGCTCGTCAGCCTTCTTCCCCTCCTCAGCAGGGCAGGCTTTTCTTCAGGCACTACGCCCTGAGCTTTAAAACCCCATATTCACCATGCTAACAAGTTAGGAACTGATTCTCCTCACTGGACACTCTCATGGTTTCTCAGCTTGAACTGAATTGTTATGTGTGAACTTGACTCGGTTAAGGGATGCCCAGAGAGTTGACAAAAGGTTGTTTCTCACTATGTCTAGAGAAGGCAAGTGTTTTATGAGATGGACTAGAGAAGATGCTCTCACCTCTGCAGGCTAACATTATCAAGCGTAGCATGTAGATAGGTATATACGGCCCTTGATGGCTAGTTAGAGCAAAAAAGGAAAGAATTCACTTCCTCTGTTGGAGCTGTCCTACCTGCTGTCTCCTTCCTTCTGTCCTTCCTCTGGTTTGGACTGACACTACACCACGAGCTGTCCTGTTTCTCTAGCTTAAGTGTGGTAGTCCATGGAACTCTGTAGCTTCCAGAATCTCTAGAGCCAAATTGCATGGTATATCTGCTTCAGTAGATCTCTGCATTCTGTTTCTCAGATAACACAATCGCAAACCTTGCCTGGAGACACTGACTTAACTTGTTGTTGTCCTAAATCATTCCTCATTAACAAAGGATTAACATCTTTTGTAGCAAGCTTGCTCGGTTTGTATTGTACCATTTCTTCTTCCTCCAACAGAAGTGAGCCTAAACTGCAAAACACCCACGGCTGAGATCTTTAGCAACAACAAGATGCAAATCACCCCAGTGACACCCAGACAGAGGCGCTAAACTCTGAACAAGAAAGGACAAGACCCAAACACAGGATTTGCCAGGACTTTGCATGCCTTGCTTTTGTGGTGCCTATATCACTGATATGTGAACCCTCTTCTAGGCATTTCAAAGGGAGTGGTCATCTAGAAAACCTGTGGAGCAAGGAAGAGGTGCTATCATTCAACATTCAGTACTCATCAGCCTCCATTCAACAGGGACTCCAAAGTCACCAGTCTTCAGCACAGCTCAAGATCAAAGGAAGAGTGGCTTCTATTGGATGTGATTTTTTTCCTTTGTCCATGTTAGAGTTAAGAGAGATGGAGGGAGAAGGGAGAGATGGTCCACCACATCAGTGGCCATCCTAGACTTGCCCCTCACTAAATCCACTGGCCCGTACCCACCTCCACACTCAGATGCCACATTGCTGAGCATAATGAAAAAGAGGCTACTATCAACTGATGCTGCGAGTCTTGGTAGGGACAACTTGGATAAGTATGCTTGGCAGTGTCTGGAAAGGTTAGAAAAGTCTGTACATGTGATACAGAAATTCCACCGCTAGAAATATCTCCATACATCTAAAAGTACACAAAGATATGGACTACAGAGATGGGCACGATAACTCTTGTAATGTAAAAGGGGGGTTTATATGTAAGGGAATGCAGAGGAAGACAGGGAACAAGACCAGAGAACTTTGGGCCAGGGATAGACCCACCTCAAGTCTCAGGAGTGTCTGCGCGTGCCGGACTCGCCAGCAAGAACGACGCTGCAACAGGATCCTTCTGCACACGTTTATTGGGAGAGCTTGATTGCAGAGGCGAAGAGACCCTGAGCCCAGAACTGGTGCTGCTTATATAGGCCTAGGAGAGGCGTGTCTCACACCCGGATTGGTTATGCACTACACCTCATTTGCGTGTTCCTCATCTGATTGGCTACTCTCTCTCTCTCTGTACCTCACAGAGCCTCATTATCATACCTCATTTGCATGTCTCACATCTGATTGGTTATATTCTCAAAGCCTCATTATCATGCCCGGGCCAGGCAGTGTCTTTGCAAAAAACTTTACTGCATATGTACACATTGGTTGTTTGTCCAAACTTATGCGTGGTGGCCAGCAGTAGTCAGTGCCACTCTGCAACGGCACATGTGGCTTCCCACAGGAGTGGGGGTCAGGTCAATGTTGACCAATCAGAGTAATAGAAAGGCTTGAGCACATACCTGACTTATACATACATACAGACAGACAGACTTTTGAAACTTGCAGGATTACTAAAGGAACTGGTAAAAATGTGGCTGAAGTCTAAGGTGGGGGGGGGGAGCTATTACTTCTTAATCTAAAATAGTTTATCTTGATTTTTTTTTTACTTTGTGTATTTTAAGACACTCATTTTAAAAATCAAGAAATCAACAAGCTCTTGCCAAACATGCTAGGTTTTCCTCTTTTGTTATGCCTAAGAACGTAGTCTTTCCACCATGATAAAGATTCAACCATGCAATGTTGGTAAAGCAGCCTTTCAAGTCAAGAGAAACCCTCAATAAATGGTAAGATCATACATCAGAATGATTGACGACTGAGGTTTTTTGTCTACAGAAGCCTCTTTCTGGTTAGTGCATTCAAAAACTGTCAGAAAGGGAAGGGCTACGGGTCACTAAAGTGAGGGTTTTGGAATAGTACTCACTGACTAGACTCTGCATCCAAGAGGAGGGGTTGGCCAGGGTGGGGACCAGCAGAGAAGGGGTGCCTGCTGCTTTTACATGAACTGGCCCAGATCACTCTATTATACCAGTCTTGGGGGAAAAAAAAGTAAAGGACATTTCAAATTTCCCATCCTACTGGGCATGGTGGTGCAGGCTTATCATTGTGAGTTCAAGGTCAGGTTTGTCTACATAGTACGTTTCAGGACAGAGAGGTCTATGTAGACAGACCCTATATCAAAAACAAAAAACCACAAACCTCCAAATCCCATACCAAGATATGATTCCAACCATTTGACATTCTGAAAGTTGATAAAACACTCCTTAAGGATAGAGAACTTTTCAGTCTCCAAAAACTACACTGTGTGACATTGTACTGTTGAATCCACATCATTTGTTCAAAACTCATACAACTCAGTCACAACAGTGACCCCTAATATGATCCATGTGTCTGGGTGTTGGAGGTGTATCAGTGTAAGACCACCAATTGTACCAGTCTGATGGGGGACATTGATAATGGGAACTGCTGTGCATGTAGAGTAGAAAGTGTATAGTAAGAGTCTTCATCCTTTTCCCAAAAAAAATGGTCTGTGATAACAGATCTGTTTGATGAACTTGTATGCTAAGTTAGAAAGTTCCAGATCTAGGTAGCAACTTGGCAACCTGAGAAGGAAGGACAACCCTGTCCCTGCATGTCTTGCCTACTATGTGCAGCCAGAATATTTTTCACCTGAACTGACCTCTTGAGGGCTTGCCCAGCTTCCACCTCAAATTTTAGCCTTCAACCTTTGAAGAACAAGGTCTCTGAATTCAATCATAAATCAGATGTGTGCTCAGACCCACTCCTTGTACTGAGTAATTTTGGCATGAATCCCACTTCTGGGGTTTGAGATAGGTCATCACCTGCCCAAGGTTTGATGGGTTTTGCTCCTTGACTCATGCCTTGGGACGTGACATCTCATGGGACCCATGTGACTGTCTCACTATTTCTACCAGAAGCCCAAGTGCTGGTAGCATTAAGTAAGGTTGATTGTTGGAGGATGGCTTTGTGCACTGTATTCAAATGGTGATTTCTGTATGGGGAGATCTGATAGCAGCCCAGACTTCAGTATTATCATTAGTATGAAGTATCTGCTGACTCAGCATTCTATAGGCCATTGTTCTCCACCACCTTCTGATTGGTTAATAAAGAGCTGAGCAATGTATAGCTGGGCAGGAGAGAAAAAGGCAAGACTTTCCAGGCCCCAGGGTAGGGGTGGGGAGCTGTCCTCTGGTGGGACCTGGGGAGTCACCATCAGGACATGGATGCAGAAGGAGGTGATAGGGTGAGACTAACACAGCAGGTAATAGGCCACATGGCTGGGAAGTAGACCAGGTCAGCATGGTCAGGTTAGAATAGCTGAGTTCTACCCAGCTTTAGATCCTGAAACTTTTAATAAATATAAAGGTCTCTAGGTCATTATTCAGAAAAGCTCTTACTATTACACTTGGTGACACTAGAGTACTGAGAAAACATAACCAGACTCCCCCTCCTCAGCTTCTCCTACTTGCCATCATTTTCTGCCCATGTCTCCCCTCTGCCTGTCTCCCTCAGTCCCTCACAAACGCTGATAAATTTACTTCCCCTATCTTCTTCCAAGGCAACAGAGACTTAAACTCTAGCTAATTTACACCAAAGCAGAAATGTCAGATGATGAAGAGAACGGGAGAGCCCTGGGTTCCACACACTTTCTCTGTCCTCTCGCCCTGGCATCCACCTATCCTCTTCTGTCTCTGCAAGCTGCTCTCTCGGCTTCTCCACCTATGTAGTGGGAAGCAATGAGTCAACACCCAAGTGTCCAAAACACGAAGCACCCGGTGCAGAAATGCCAAAGAAAACACCAACCTCAAGTCCTGGAAATGAGTGCTAGGTTGTTCATGGCCTAATGGCCTAATAGGAAAAAGGACGTGACGCTGTGGGTCACCCAAAAAGAAAGCCTATAGCTTGACATGCCTCAGTGTGATAGGGACAATACTTAAGTAATCACTCATCATTCTGAGGATTCAACTTTGCATGTCTCTAAAACACACAAAGCTTTGTTTCCCTTGGGTTAAAACAAACCCAGACCTTGGGATCAGACCCAATAGGCTTTTAGTACTAATCCATTGCTTGATAACTAGGCAACGTTGAAAAAGTCTTAACCTCTGGTCTTCTTTGTCCATTTATAAGATAGAGACTATCATCCACCCAGTTGATGGCTGGCAGTATGGTATGCTAACGTTCACATGATGTTTCCAGGTCGTAGTAGGTTATCAGGAAATTCTAGCTCTCTGCTTCCTCTTTGTGGGCCCTGGAGGCAGCAAGAGTGATCTTTCCACATCACTCTCTGGCTGTGTTACTCTCCTGCTTAACATCCTTCCATACCTTCCCAGAGCTCCCAGAATATGGTCCTATCTCAAGATAAAAAATAAAATAAAATAATAAAATAAAACAAAATAAAGTTCTCTGGTCTCTTCTCATTTGTCTCCCTTTACATCTGCACTACACTACAAAAAATTATTTCCAGTTATCAGCACTGGCCATGGTCTCTCCATCCCTGTAGGTGTTATCCATACCCAGTCCCCAAAACTTTTCCCATCTCTCCCCACTCCCAGACTTAAAAAAGTAACTGAAGTTATATATCAAGCCGGGGTAAAGCCCAGGAAATGTCTCAAGATTTCTAATCTCCCATGCAGTCTGTGTAACTTAGCAATCTGCTTGTCCATATGCTTTTTGAAATGTCAGGCTTATAGTCATCATAATAAATGTGACTAATGGTTCTGTGCCCAGCTCTGGACCTTGCCTAATGTCTACTCTTTCTTGGAGACTTTGACCCCAGGAAAAGTTTTCCTACTGTGACGATCATTCCCACCCACACGACTGTAAACTGAGTCCCTTCCCTGTGCTCCTGGATGAGACCTTTCTTCAGCATTCCTGGAAAACACCCCAGCCAAACTAAATTGTTCTAGAAATGCTGAGTGGCAGCACACTCCACTACTCATTTCTAGAAGTCTCTGCCACCCTTTTGCCAACCTGAAAAATAGATAAAAAAAAAAAAAAACCTATCCACAACTTCCACCTATTAATCTTAGCTATTCTCTTCCAACAACCCTCAAATTGCTGCAGGTTTGAACCAGTTGCTCTTTTCCCAAATAATGTAAGTCTATCTCTTCATCCCCCAAAATTTGACCACCCTGTATACTCTAGTTTGTCACTATTCTCAAAGCCTGGTACCCTGCCTTCCATTGTAGACCCTGCAAACTTGTATAGTCTCAAATTGAATGGCTTTTTCATTTAGGTGAGTCCTAGAACCTATGGTCAACCATGTCCCGTCTAATATCCTATCACGTGACCTGTTATCATGCCAAGTGCAATATCTTCCCCTCTCCCAGACATACACAGGTAACTATGGTTATATACTAAGCCAGAGGCGGATATTCAGGATTTGTCATCGCTGGTCCAGTATGGCTCATCAATTCATCCGTCTGCAATCCTTTAAAGCAATGGACTTACATATCTTAATTATAACAGTAAGTGTGACTAATGCTTCCGGAAGGTCTACAAGATTGGGACTAAACAATATACAAGAAACTTCTTATTAACCTTCGCAAGTCCCTAAAGACTTTATGGATGAGGAACCTGGAGCTTAGAAAGATTAAGGTGTTTAATCGACTTGCTCAATATAATGGAGGGTTAGGTTAGGCAATGAGATCTTGGCATGGCCAATGTGACAGCCGTGGCTTCTCATACTTCATTCTTCAAATTAGAAATCTCCCTAGCAACCAAATTTATCTTTGTTTAAATAAGAAAGGAGGACTCATATCAACTAGATAACAACTGAGGAACCTTAGGTTGTATTCTTCTCTGACATTCCTCTAAGACAAAGACAGCTCCCCTCTTTCAAGACAAAGCTTTGGCCTCTGTCCTCCCTCCATCGTTGGCCCTGAGTATGGTACGAAGACAGTTTGAAGTTTTGCAAAGCTTCTGTAGACATTTGTTGTCTCTCTTATATTGGGGCTACAACTGGTTCATTTGATTGACAATCTATGAAAACATGGTTTGCTTATGTCACACCGTTCCATGAGCTTCTCATAATACATTTTTTGAAACCAATCATAACGTACTTTATTGTTAAACCTTGAACTTAGAAGTGGCCTCGGTGGGGCTGGGTTCCATGTGAAGAAACTCACAAGCATGGTATCCTCCTGATAACTCTTGGGGTGGGTCAAGATCTCCTCAGTAACATCAATGTCCTTGTAGCCCATGAGTAATGGACATACTTGTCCATAAACCTTTCACCCACCGCAGGAGCTCGGGAGGAATAGGCTGCCAGCCAACACTCTGGACAAACGCTCTCCGTGGGGAATTCTCCTGATTGAACTCAAACCACACCCTGCCTGCACTGAAGCAGGATCAGAGACCTGCCTGCTGAGTGGACAGCTTCTCAGAAGATTTAGAAATACACTTGATGCGGCGCCGGGATGAGGACAGGGTAACTCTTGGGGTCTGGTGGTGAAAGGAGGGGTCTAAGCACAATGCTGGGGTTTGGAGAAGCTCAAAAGCACCATGCCAAGACCTTTTGCCTTCACTTGTAACCATTTACTGAGAATCTACTACTCCCCAACGTTGTACTTGGTATAAGAGACACGATGGGGAACAACACTTACCCCAGTCCTCCTGCTCCTCCTCCTCCTTCTCCTTCTCCCCCTCCTCCTCCTGCTCCTACTACTACTCCTCCTCCACTCTTGCAACAGGAGATTTTAACTTACACGGTTATTGGAGTAATGACACTGAACAGCCAGCAATGCAGTAAGAACAATTTTAATAATTCCCTGTGAAGACATCACATGAAGAGGACATGTCATATGACACAAGACCACGTCATTCACGGTTGGCTGAATACTGGTGTCATGTGTTAAAGGGATTGTGCTGGGGGGAAGGTATCACTATGCTGGGTCTGTTAGTTTACATATGACAGATGAGCTACTTCTAAGAATTCGCTAGTCTTGGGGAAGGCAGTTTCTCCCTGAAAAGCAAACATTTTAAGACAACAGATTATCAGAAGATTTTAAAACAAGAATTACAGCTAGGTTTGGCAGTGTGCACCTATAATCCCAGCACATGGGAAGCTGAGACAATAGATTCTATTGTGTGTTTTACTTTAACCTGGGCTATACAGGGAGACCATACCTCAGGATGAAAGAATAAATACTGCAGCCATTGTAGTACAGGCAACAGAACCTACTCTGCACATTCAAAAGTATTTTACATACTTTTATATACGTTGTATGCAAATGATTTAGTGTAGGGGTAGAGTGTCTACACACCATTGAAGTGCTGAAGAAGAAAACAGAAATAAAGACGCTAACAGTGTTGGTGCACTCACCTGGGCTGGGGACGGGATATGGAATGCTGTTTCTCTCCACTCGTTAACTCCAGCACCTGTGCAGCCATGGTTACCAGCAAGCGGACTTTACAAATTATCATGAAAGTTTTAGAAAGGGAGAAAGGAGGAGGTACCTGGAGCCCCACAGACTCCTGTGTGCTGGCGAGCCTGGTACACTGATCAGACATGTGGGAAGCCATAGGACTGACCCCTTTACACCTGAGAGCCTCTATCCATCCTTGAATGCACAGTCAAGGATCCTGTCCTCTGCATGGTCTTTCTCCAACCCACTTACTAAGTCCCTTCCTCTGTGGGCGTTCCAACGGGAGAAGAGGTAGTTCTTATTGTGCTGCCTGCCATGCCTCTCCAAGGCTTGATCAAAAGCTGTGTGGGACTATGTCAGGCCATACAGTCAGTACATAATATGTGACTTTTGGATAGATGTGTGAGGCTGGGCATCTATCTGATCACAGACCCTGGGGGACACAGAAGGGGCCTCGTAGAGAGGCGCCAATAGATGGATCTTCTTTTCATCAAGACTGAAATTTCGGATGGCATTAGTGCATCTTTTCTCTGGTACTACACATTATAGAATACAGGGAGCCTGGGTGGGGAGTTGAAAGAAGAAAAAATATAATTAGTGTCTCTACCTTCACTCAGATAGACTTGTTTCGGGTATAGTCAATGGAAATCCAGTTTTAGCTGAGTGTGGCCGTGCAGGCTTGTAATCTGATAAATCATGGGAGCCTGAGTTAGAAAGGTCAAGAGTTTGGGAAGTAGTCTATCCCTGAAGGATGTCATGGCAGGAGCTGATGCAGAGGCAACAGAGGAGTGCTGCTGACTGGCTTGCTCAGTCTACTGTGTTATAGCACCCAGGGCCACAGCCCAGGGATGGATGGATGGCACCTCCTATAGTGAACTGGGCCCTTTCCACATCAATCACTGGTTAAGAGAATACATCACAGGCTTGCCCACAGGCCAATCTGGTAGGGGCATTTCTCTCCATTGATGTTCCCTTTTCTAAAATGAGGGGGAGGAGTTGTCAAATTGACAGAAAACTAGTCAGCTTAGTGGCTTCTGTTCTCACAATGGCTTTTCTCCAGTGGTAGAAAGGGCGATTGCCGCAGCTCCTCGGTGAGACTGTACCCATTAGGCAGTCTCAGTAGACATAGTCTCTTTCTCAATACCTCCAACACACCCTTTTCAGACTTTAAGGACTCAGTCCAGTGTGGCCCCAACTATCCACTGTGCAAATCCAAGAGAAGAAATTGCCCACTTTCTATTAACAGATGTTGCGTCTACTCCTAAACCCAGGGGCAAGTCTAATGCCACCAAAGCCCACTGGCTGTGTTAGGATAAAGGAACATCAAGGGAATGAACCAGAGAGCGGAGTATGGGTACAGGGCAGTAAGAATGACTGCCAGATGTGTACGTAGCAGGCGCAGGCAAAACTACAACCATTCCCACTTGCTCCTTAAGACAGCTGCCTGAGGGAACTGGTACAAAAAAAGAAGAGAAAATGATATAGGTTCTTGTCCGCTGAGAAATTGGAGAGAGGAAGGAAACACCCTTGACTTGGAGGTCTTGGGTGGTGAAAGAAGAATGAGAAGGAAGCAGGGAGAAGCACGGGTTGTGAATGTGATGAACAATAGAAACAATTAAAGAGGAAGCACTTCCCCTCGTTTGTCAGCAGCGCCTGTGAGGAACAAGAGCAGCCCCTTCCCTTGAGCCTCAGCTGCTCACTGCCTTTCCAGCCACCTCCTGGGGGAAGAATGAAATCCTAACAAGCAGCACGGGGTCAGGGCTGGCCTCCACCCAAGCCTCAACAGTACCCCCATTGAGGGACCTCAGGGGCAATCCTGGATGCCTCTCGCTTCTCCCACTCCCCTCAATGGGCCATTTGTGGGATTAACAAGGACTGGGAGACACATTGCCCATCTCCTCCGAGGCCCTGACAGCTGCAGAATTCTTCAGGAACTCCTCGGGGCCCCCCGCACATCCTTGCAAAGAGGCTAAAGGGAGGGAAGCTGGATTCTGAAAGGGGTCTCCAGGGGCCTGCTAGATGAGAGGGGGGGAAAAACACTCCCCAGTTTGCTCCTTCATTCCAGGCCTTTCCTCCACCTCCTGAAGGAGCCACTCTTCATCCTAAAAGCGTTTGGTTTCCTGTCTTCTCCCAGCTCAGTCACTCTGCTTGCCACCTCCGCAGCTGAGACAAGAGAGAGGAGGGATCCATCTCCCTCCAACGCCGAGGTCACGGCTGTTGAGCCATAGCCAAGTATTTGTCTTCATTTTCTACCTCTTCTGCAGCGATAAAATGGAACCAGAAAGGGCCCACGTGCCCACTGACACAGAAGAACAACGGGCAGGGTTGTACCACTTCTGCTGTGCTCTGCAGGGGTAATTCCTGTGAATTCCTGTCGCCCACAGGAACCAGACCAACAGTGTCCATCGCAGACACAGGTGAGCACAAACCAACCCTGACTTTCAGCTTTCACGGCATACCGAGATTTCTTTCTTTCTTTCTTTTTTCTTTTTCTTTTTCTTTTTTTAATGTTTTCATTCAAAAGATGCAAATTAATCCCCTGCTTCTGTCTTTCCTTAAGATCTTGTGGCAGATGGAATCTGTAAGAGACAGTACAGTCTACATCTATCTGTAAAGCTGAGGAACTCGAAGGTGGCTCAGTTAATAGTATGCTTGCCATAAAAGCATGTGGACCTGCACTTCAGCCCCAGTAGCTGCAGAAAGTCTAAGAGCAGCAGCACGTGCCTCCAATCCCAGCACTGGGGAGGTGGAGACAAGACGATCTCAGCAGCTCACTGGGCAGCCAACCGAGCTAAAATCAGTTCCAGGTTCAGAGAGAGACTTTGCCTCAAGAAGTGAGGAAGAAGGGTGGAAATGACTGAGGAAGACCCCAGACATCAACTCTGGCCACACACACAGGTACACACACAAATGAGTACAAACCAAACACACACTGGCCATGTGCACACACACATACACAAATGTATAAACACAGACATGTATATACATACATGTATGTACACATGTGCACACACACACACATACACATTTATTTCATTAAAAATGTATTGAAGCATAGCAGCTCTGAACTCCAGATGTGGAAACTTGGAAGTCACTAATATTCATATGGTTGTTCTGGTGGGTGGTGTAATGGAGGAAAGCGGCTACTCTAGAGACAAACCTTATGCTTCACAGCAGACAGTGTTTGAAGATGGTGCAGCTAAGTGCCTCTATTAGATAGCTTTTTTGGGCATTGTAATAAATCAGAAGCCACGTGCATAAAGTCTCATCAATGAGACTGCCCAAATGTGAATGGTGCAAAGATGACACCAAACATGTCAAATTGAACAAGGAAAAGCCGAGAAGGCCTCAACCCTACACAAAGAGCTATAGGCAACTAAGGAGAGCGGGGAGTATTATACAAACTGAACTGATTGGATTTAGGAATATATGTGCATATACATATGCAATATACAATTATACATATACAGTAACAGTTACTGAAAACAGAGGCCATGACTTTGAAGATCAGGGAAGGACATGTCGGGGGCAGGGGAAAGGGAGAGAGGAAAGGTGAAGGGATACATGTAAATGAATTACAATCTCAAAACATAAAATAAAAAGAACACCCAGCAGACAGAAACAAGTTATAATACGGAAGGAAATATCTATTTTAGTTTCAGAGCGTCCCAGTCCATCACAGCAGGTGTGGTGGCTAGTTTTGGTTGCCAACCTGGCAATACCTAGAGTCCAGATGAAAACCCAAGCAGCTGATTATGGCTGTGAGTGATTTCTTCTTTTAATCGTTTGAGGTGGGAAGTCCCACCCTGAATCGCTGACACATCTTCTATTGGCAGCCCACATACAAGGACAGGGAAGAAGGAAGTTTCTGCTTTTTGCCTGCTTGCCCTCTCACTGTTGCTGGCAAGTTCATCTATTCTACTGGAGAGTTGTTAGCTCATTGATATTATAACCTATTTCTCCTGGATTACAATACAGACTGAAGACCTGTGTCTTTCTAGGATGCAACACTGGCACCAGATTGGCACTGAATAGCTACTGGATTCTCAGCCTTTCTTTCCAGAGACAGACATTGTTGGGCTACCTGGACCTCAGCCTGTATGCCACATTAATACCTCCATCTTTAGTATCTTCATTCACTCTATTAGGTCTTTAGAGAACCCTGTTACCAGAGAAAGGATTTAGCGGGAGTGGGCAACAAGAGACAGGCCAGTGACTGTTAACCTACCAACAAACAGGAAGGACGAAGGTGGGGCGGTCCCCTTGTCACCCACTACCACCAGGTGGGCTTCACTTCCTAAAGGTTCTACAGCCTTCAAACTAGTACCACAAAGCAGGGGACCCAGTCCCCACATCCCTCTCCAGCTGAGCCTCTGGGATCATTCCTAATTTGAACCATAACAACTTCCCTATAGAAAGTTTATGCCTGACCCTGTTGTAAAGGATCCAAGGGGCTCTGTGCTGCTAGTCCAGTCGTTTTGTTTGTTGATGTTTGAGACAAGGTGTTGCTATGCAGCCCAGGTTGGCCTTGAATTCATGTTTCTTTTCCCTCTATTGCCTGACTTCTGGGGCTCTGGGTATGATCAGTCATAGCTGTTCCCTGTGCCACTTTTGAACAGCTCTTACTCATTAGAGAGTTCAATGTTTCTATGAGATCACACATGGACCCTAGCCTTGCCCAAACACCAGACAAACTTAAGTTTCATTAAACATTCAACTTGTCAGATAAAAATTTCCACACAAAAATCATTCCGCCCCCTCCTGAACATTTTCATTTAGTGCCAAATTATGAGTCCTTCCCTTTATCTCTCCCCCCCCCCCACACACACACACCAGTTTCATAGATGATATGGTTACATATCTGCCTTGTGTCACCTGGCTATTTCCAAACTGAGTTGTTTATCTTGGACCGTTTAAACCGTATGGAACTCAGCCAAGGCAAGATCAGGTTAAAACACACACACACACACCCTAGCTGTCCTTGATAGAAGGATTCTCCTTGCTCCAATGCACCCTAAGACTTCACTCTCGTCATGTGACACTGAACTCCCTTAGTGATAAAACTCATGATGCTTTTCACATGAACTTCTGTTAAGCCAGTCAGCTGATCGTCTTAAAGCCTAAAGCCTAATATTCATTTTTCTTTGAAATTGTCTCTTGCCAGCTTGTCAGTCTAACCTGTGGGGCTCTTTGGGGTACATTGATAGAACTCGGGGACTCTCTCCAAAGCAGGTAACCCATGGATGCTTGACCATTGTCTTCTGAATTTCATTCAAATTGTTTAAAAGAGTGGAGGCCAAACTAAGAAAGGAACACAGTTGCACTGCCACGTCATATTCAGACTTCCAACCATGCAATAAAGTCACACTGGAGAGCTCCATCTGCTTCCCAAGCCAGGACGCATCAGCCCATAGGAAACACCTATGGCTGGTCATGGGCGGTGCTTGACATTTTGATAGTTTGCAATATGACTTTTGGGTGGGAGGATGACTCATTCAGTGCTGTCTCCCACACCATGCAGCGTAAGACCCCCTGGGTGCAGAGGCTGCAGCTTTTTCACTTCTCTAATGCACTAGGTATTCATCTTCTCACTTTTAAAGAAGTTTATTGGTTATCATTATTGTGGTTGTTAAGGGAACCTTCTTCCCAAATTCCATGTGTCCCTTCCTCTGACCGATTCCTACACCAAAGCTTTTCAACCAACGTGACCCTCAGATCTACACCAAAACCCATGTTGTTTTCCCCAGGGTTTCCTACAGAGATACTAAGCTTTCTTCTTGCAGAGAAAAGAAAGCCATGCTCCAAGTTATGTACAGAAGCTAGCAGGAATCCCATATCCATCTTCTTGCTCCTATATACTCTTCATGTGATACTGGGTTCCCTTGGCCAGAAAGCTTGTTGGCCTTTTATTCAGCAAATCTGAATGTGATGTCAAGGCGACTCTCCAGGTGGAAGATGTCCAGTTTAAATACAGAAATCCCACTTGGCAAAGCCATGTGAAAATACAATTGCATCTCCATCAGATGTTTAACCTCAACCGTTCCCCAGCTTCCTGACTAACAGAGGCTAAGTGTGAGCTGAAAAAAATGGATTGAAAAATAACATGAATGTAAATAAGTTTCTTATTTGGAGTTTAATGGAGGGGGAAATGTCACTTAATGTCATGCACACATGCTTGAATACTCGCACACCCACACGATCTCACACACACACACACAGAGAGAAAGGAAGAGGCAGGCAGACAGACAGGCAAGCAGGCAGGCAGACAGACAGAGGGACAAAGGGGGTTATGCATGCTAAATTTAGATTTTAAGCTATTATAATTATAGGATAACTGAAGCAAGGGGAAACCCACGGAATTATATTACTTTTGGAGTTCAAGGCCAACGTGATGTTAATTCATTTCCTACAAGATCCTATTACAAATAACGCACAGGATCAGTGCGCCTTGCCACGTTTCAGCCTTACAAAATAGTACTTTCTAAGCTGGGCAGGGTGACACAAGCCTGTGATCCTAGTAATCAGTGGCTGAAGTAGGAGGATTTGCTCAGTCCCTGGAAATGAGACCCTGACTCAAAACAACAAACAACAACAAAAAAAAAAAAACAAGCCGTAGAGCCGAGAAAGAGTGACCGACCGTCTCTCCCTCTTTCCAAGCCCCTGTCCTAACTCTAACACAGTCTTATCTCTCATTTCCAGGAGCCAGTCTAGTAATGTATCAGCTGCCTAATTCGTCTGTAACCCCATCACTTCCCTGCACAATTACTGAACCCTTCCCATACTGCAGCTCTCCACCCATTTCCCCCTTTGTTTCTCCCTATAAGGTCCGGAGTTGTCCCGGCTTCAGGGTCACCTTTTCCTTTGATATGTAAGTATAATCACTTGAGCTGTAGGGAGTCTGGCGACCAGGCCAATATTTCAGAGACTCAGTCATTGGATGTTCTTCCTGTGAGGTTGCTATGACCACCCCCTCCCCAAAAGACCCCCACCCCCAACCTCACCCCCACTCTAGTCCCTTCTGACATTTTTTATCAGTTCTGCTCTTCTTTCTCCCTTGGCTATGTTCTCAGCCTCCTCTCCTTCATATGTGCTCTGTTCGTGTCTTTACAATCTATAGGGCACCAAGAAGGTATGTTACATGCAGCGCTTCCACTAGGAGGTTACAAAGGAGTTGGGCATCATTGTGGCTACTGCTGTGCACAAGGACTCTTCTTGTCCAAGGTAGAGTGCCTGAGCTGCAGAGGGACTCGTTGGTACTATTTCTTTTTCTTCTTCCACTAAAGGAAACCCCAAATTTCAAGAAGAAGTGGGGCATGAGAGGATGAGGAAGCGGGGAAGGAGAAAGGGAGAAAGAGGAGGGAAAAAAGAGGGATAGCAACAAATACAATAATAATAACTCAACAATCCTGAAACACTGTTATGCCTATAATCAGGTCTTTCAGCAATGAGTTAAAATTTGGGGCAAGCAAAAACAAATTAATAGGATAAATGTACAAAATTACTAGAATTATTTTTTTTTAGAAATCACAGTTTTTCTTCATGATGTGGTGGCATTCAGTTCTTTGCTCTGTTCATGTTTTCTGAGGTAGAGTTTCATGTAGCCCAGCCTTGAACTTGCTTTGTGAACTTGCCATGACCTGGAACTTCTTCTGATCATCCTGTTTCTATCTTGCATGTATTGGGATTATGGTTGTGTGCCACCATGGCTGCTCTATGCAGTCTGTGCTGGAGATAGATCCTGTGGCCTCGAGCATGCCAGGAAAGTGTGTTAGTTAGGGTTTCTGTTGCTTTGATGGAATACCATGACCAAAAGCAACTTGGGGATAAAAGGGTTTATTCAACTCGTGCTTCTATATCATTGTCCATCATTGAAGGAACTCGGGACAGTTGTGAGGACCTTTTCCTTGCCGTCTCTCCCTTGTGAGGGCCTCTGGGATAGCAGATGATGATGCCCCGTCTCTCTCTGCATCCCCAGTGTCCCAGCTCAGAAGACAAATTCTAAATATTTGCTTAGCAGTAGGACACAGGACAACACTTTGCAAGTTCAATCCGTTACTGGGAAAATATAGTGAGAACTGTGTGTGTGTGTGTGTGTGTGTGTGTGTGTGTGTGTGTGTGTGTGTGTGTGTAATTCGGTCTCCAGAACCAGAACCAGCTGGCAAGCAGCAGCAGGAAGATCTGTTCTAGTCTCACTTGCTACGTTAGACAATTGATGGCTGTGTCCACCACGGCCACACTTGCAGGCAAGGTGTTCAGGTTTAGCCAGAATAAGTCATATTTCCTAATCCTAGGTACCTACCAGCCCATCTAAATGATTCTGACTAGCTATCAGTAGGCAGAACAGAGCACAATCCACGCCCTGCCCCAGGAAGGGGCTCAGAAGCTCCTGCACTCACACAGTGCTAGTATTTCTCCCAATCATCTCAAAGCCTGGAACAGAGGATCTTTATACCAACACACAGAAGAAAGGCTGAGTGGGAAAAATCACTGACCCTCAACCCAGTGACCTGCGTGAGGATGGCTTTCATCAGAAGCGAGATGCAGAAGTAGTAAGATGAAGGAGTTGGACTTTCTGATCAAAGCCAGAAACGTCCGTCCAAGGTAAAGGCATACGTGAAACCTTTACAGAAGAGACAGCATCGACGAGAATGCTTGGTTCTTTACAATGCATTCACTGTGGGAAACTAGCCAGGCCCAGCAAGCTGACCAGGGTCCCTTCACCCCTGTGCCCAGGACAGTTTGGCCAAAGGACATCTAGGGTGAAGGCCTCAGTCAGTGCTAATCTCCATATCCCGGAATAGCCCAGAGAACTCGTCCAACCTGCAAGTCTGCCTTTAAAAAAAAAAAAAAAAAAAAAAAAAGCCTTTGGAATTCTTTGTCCAGCTCTGCTTGGTATACACGGGAATGATTCTTCTGGGACTTCTCTGGTGACCTAGTCTTTGCTATAATGACATCTCTCAACAGATCCACCAGCCCTCAGATTCTCTCCCAGACACTAATAATAGGTCCAATTAGAAGTAAAGATTCCAAACAGATGAGGCACGAATTGATATACACGGCCGGCCTGGCTGCCACAGATCCATTTCTTCCCCTGCAGAAAAGACACCAAACTGGCCTTGAGGAGGGAACCTCCTTTTTTGAACAGTTACCATGGCAACTGGAACCCTTTTCTCCCCAGGGCACCTGCCCACAGGCTCCCACCAGCCAGCTGGTAGGGAGGGTGGATCAGCCACCTCTGTCCCAAGTCACTGTGCTCATTTGACCAACAAAGGTGCCAACAGTGCCAGTTGGCCTCATGATATGGATACCTGCCCACGAGGCATTGGCCCAAACATTGGGGACTTTCACAGAGGCCAGCCAACAGCTGGCAGGCAGGAACTACCAGGTCATTGTCATCTGGGGCTGAATTGGAACATGCATACAAGACACAAAGGCTGTGTCTGTAACCACAGCATCTCTCCCTCCCTAGGGATTTGTTTGCAGCTCCAGATCCCCCTGCTCTGGGAGGAGCACGCATGTGGCTGAAGGTGCCTTTTAGAGGCCACGCCCACCTACCTTTTTTTAGCAGTGCCCTGCCTTCTGCACGCTGCCGTAGAAAAGCTTTCCCTGCCCCATGTCTGGTTTTATTGCAAATGAGAAGGTTCGCCATAAGTCACCCCAGGCCAGTGGGTTCAGAGGTGGAGTTGGTAACCAGAAGCCATGCAGACTTCCTCTCCTGGCCCCACACCAAGGCCTCCAAGGTTCTCTTGTCACATGAGGTTAGTGTAGTTTCACATCCTCTAAGCAAAGCTCTGTCGAAACTCTCTAGTCTCACATGGCATCGGCTCAAAACAACCACCTCGCTCAGCTGCCTGGCTCACTGTTCCAAGAGTGGGTCAGGAGATCTGGGTTCCAGTTTCAGCTCAACCTGCATGACCTTGACAAGAACCAGTCCTCAGTTTTGCATCAGAAAATTAAGAGGCCCGAGTTTCTATACTTAGGATCCACTTCCTCTCCTCTCCCCATTACCCTCACCACTTCAGTTTAAAAAAAAAAATAGATAGGCAGGTAGGCAGGCAGGAGGCAGGCAGACTGACTGACTGACTGACTGACTGACTGACTGATTGATTTTTGGATTTTGGAGACAGGGTTCTGTATTGCCCTGACTGTCCTGGAACTCACTCTGTAGACCAGGCTGACTTTGAACTCAGAGATCCACCTGCCTCTGCCCCCTGAGTGCTGGGTTTAAAGGCGCGCCACCATTACCCAGCATTCCTGATGCTAACCCAAGAATCGCCAAAGACTAAGGGATATTTTTTCAACTTTTCAAAATCAGACATCTCAAAAATACTAAGCCAAGTGAAGGGAACTTTTTCTACAGGAGAGTGCATGTTTTATGATTATAACATGAAATGCCTAGACAGGCAAAATTAACCAATGGTAAGACACAAACATGCTTACCCACTCTCACAGGAATAGCTGTAGATTGCCTCTGAGAGTGTGGTAGGAGCAGGAATTACTTAGGAAAAGGCATAGTTGACAGTATACATTGTACCTGGGTGTGTTTGTGTCACACAATCTATGTCAAAACTCATAGACTACTATTCTTCAGATGGATTGAACGGTGCAATGGAGTCAGAAGAGTAGACTGTAGAATTGGTGAGCACTGGGTGCTCTTGACAAAACACTGAGGAAACATACGCAATAATAAGTTCCTGATCCATCCATACCACCCTTTCTCCACCCCATCTCTTTCTCGACTATTGGCCTCTTTCTTATTGAATGAGACAGGGGATATATCTGATATCCTATGATGATTAATCACTCTATGCCCAGCCCTCAAGGGTAAAAACAAGTTCTCTGCAGCCAGAACTCGCCCTTGAGCCTCTCTGCCTCTGCTCTCTGGTTGCCAACATTTTTGATATAATTTATTTCTTTCTTTCTTTCTTTCTTTCTTTCTTTCTTTCTTTTTTTTTTTTTTTTTTTCGAGACAGGGTTTTGATATAATTTCAATTGACACAACCCAGTAAAGACATTTTAAATTTAATTCCAAATGTAATCAGAGTGTATATTTTTATAACCACTCTAAGAGTTAGTATATCGACTACCCAAGGACAGATTACAAGCATATATTTTCCTATACTTGCTTCTCAATTAGCCCAATAGATATATCCCTAAATTATTGATTTGTTTTGTGTGTGTGATCACTTCTTCTTAAGATCTCAAACACATTCTTGGTTCTCTCCCAATTTGCTTATCTTTCTTTAAAACCTAAGCATGAAAATGCATGCATGCTTCATTGGTAAACACAATGTGCTTTGGAAAAAGATTCACACTGGGTCTGCACATGTGCAGCTAACGTTAGTAAGCTCTATGTCGTTGTGGGGGTCCTTCTGCCCCAATTTCAGCCATTCTTTCCAGAGAAATTCCCACCTCTTTTGTTTTGACGTGATTGTCTGTGTGCGTGCGTGCGTGCGTGCGTGTGTGTGTGTGTGTTTGGAGGGGTTTTTAGGCCCATTTTAAAGGCTATGACTTTGAGGTGAAAAGTGCTAGTTCTACAAGCATGCAGGCCTAAGTATGATCATCAGAGCTTACAGAAAAGTGAAAAAATCACTGAGGGTGGTGATGTGCACTTGGCACTCCCAGTACTTCAAAGGCTGAGAGACAGATCCTTGGGGTCTACTGTCCATCCAGCCTGGCCTAATTGTCAAGCCCCAGGTCCCAGTGAGAGACTGTATCTCAAAAACTAGACTGGATGGGTCCTGAGGAATCACACACACACACACACACACACACACACACACACACACACACACACACACCAGAAAGGCGTGTAGGTTTAATAAACATTTGATAAACATCTTTCCAGAAAGCTGCTCCCACTTCAGCCCAGTGCCCATGCACATTTGTTAAATATTAACATATAAGTCCCTTTCGTGAAGGCTTTTATCAGGACATCTCAAACCCAGTCCTTCTATTTTCTCTAGTTCTGCACCTGTACGACCACCCAAGGCACACAGCTAAGAGACAGGCACGAGCAGCCCTTTTGAGTAACCAGCTAATCAAAGGGCTATACTAGCAGCCTGAATCTTCACCTAGAAATCACAGCAGCGACCACAGGGATAGAAGAAGAAGCCATTCAGCTTTTATAAATGCTGCTGTTTCCCAATCAAACTAAACCAGAACCGAGGCTGAAGATGGATTTCAGCGTTTTCACGTCACCAGTTTCTCAATAGACCATTTCCTGTCCTCCTGCAGAGCTGAGTTCTCAAGAGTGAGCTCTGCTCCCCCACACAGTTTCAAGGCATTGCTGACAGTCACCAAGACAAAACTTTGTATAGCATATCTATAAATGTGCATCACAAGCCCTCATCTTCTGTGTATATGTGTGACCATAGCTTCAAATAAACAGTTCAAAAATAAAGTGAAAATAATAGAAGAAAGGGGGAGGGATAAGAGAGAGATTTAGTTTTACCATGGTTATGGGTGGAGAGGCAGAATTTTAAAAAGCACAATGAAAATAAGGAGAAAAACAAACAAAAACACGTGCACAAACATAAGCTGTAGAATCTGCCTTAGACAAAAAAACATCTTTCCATTTTTCAGAGAGGGAGGTTGGCCCCCAGGGAGATTTATTTATTTTATATACATGGCTGTGTGTGTCCCTGCATGAGATTATGTGCGTCATGTGTAATCAGATGCCCTGAAACTGGAGTGACAGGCTGTTGTGAGACATCTGATAGGGGTGCTGGGAACCAAACCCGGGTACTCTGCAAGAACATTAAATGCTTGTGACCCATTGCTCTAGCCCCTAACAGAAGTGTCATCTAAGAATCTGAAGATGAGATCTTTTTAGTGTTCCCTGTGTGTGTGTGTGTGTGTGTGTGTGTGTGTGTGTGTGTGAGAGAGAGAGAGAGAGAGAGAGAGAGAGAGAGAGAGAGAGAGAGAGAGAACTGACTGACTCTAAATACTATACTCTAAGCATCCCACTGCATGGATACTGGAATTAAGGTTTAAAGAAATGAAGCCATACAGTTATGAGTGAAACTAACTCCATGTGTATTTCTCCTCTAGAGAGAGAGATGGCTTTGGCCCTTTTCGGTCTTGTTCATCCCTTTGCTCCTTGACATAAGCAATTGTTTTTTGTTTTTTGTTTTTTGTTTTTTCTTATACGAGTGACTGCATCAGTACAGGCTCTTATCTCTTTAAGAAAACAGCACTCCTCTTGGAAATAAGTAACTCAGCAGTAGAGCTCAGTGCAGCATGCACTCAACCACCCTTGTCACATCCAAGCAGTTTCAAATGTCTCTCTGTGTCACCAACCTTGAAGGGTAAATTAACTATCATCCCCAGCGGCTCCCATGTTCCACTGTGGAAATAGATTTAGATAAACACTAAATTAGGGTACTGAAAGATTTCAATAAAAAAATAAAATTCTATTCAGGCTTACAAGGGTTACTTCAATCTCCTGTTTTTAAAGACAAATTTTCAGGGCCATTTGTTTCATTTATTTAATAGGTGGACAAATAACGCCAGCATGCGCCTAGAACTTTCTAGATGCCGAAACTATTACAGAGAGGGTTCTTGCCTTCTTAAATCTGGTACTGAGGAAAATGGCAGACTTCGGACATATAAAGACAAATGTCAGATGTTGACAGGTACCACGGAGATGGCACACATGGGGAGATGAGGAAGTGGGCTCCAGGCTGGAGAAGAGAAGGGTGGTCACTGTACAGTGTGCAGAAGATGGCCTTACTAATTAACAGGTGGCAAGAAAGGAGGGGCCAGCTCTGCGCAGATCAGGAGTTAGCTGTTTCCAACGTTTGAGCAAGCACAAAAGCCAAAAGCAGAGGTGGCATAGTCTTGGGACAACACAAGGAACAGCTCATCTAGTTTCTTGCTATTGGACCTGTTGTAACCCTTGAATTACTGAAACTAGAGAGACTTCAGTGCTGTGTACAGACAGTTTGCCTCTGCGTCCCCCACCCCCACCCCCACCTGAAGTTCTCATCTTCCCTCCAGCCCATGGCAAGCACCATATGCAGAGAGTTGGTTTCTGTGCTGCGTCCTCCTGCAGCAAACCCAGGGCTCCCTCCTTCTTCCCTGGCTGCTCCCCTAGTGTTACAATGGCACTACCCATAAAACTCCCCCTTAATAAAGACATTCTAAGAAACAGCTCGAAACATCCTCCCCAACTTGGTGTCTCCAAAAACCAACCCTCCTCCTGATAAGCAGCAGAACTCTCCAGATGCCTGTCCTTGGGACCTTAGAGAAATAACAAGTTCAAGGGAGACTAGGGCCTAGCATTTAAATCATGGAGAAAAGGTGATCAGAGGTCAGAACAATTACTACTAGCCATGAAATTAGTCCCTGAACAGACACACCCATTAACCCCCACTCCTGCTTCAGTGCCATTCCACCAAATGATTACAGCCCTCTGCTCCCCTTTTCTGTGAACATTCACGGGATTCCTAACTATACTGTATATAAATCCAGTGCTTTCTGGACTCAGGGTCACTTGCCAGCATTCACACAGTGAGTGTGAGGCAGGTGATCCGAATTTGAACTTGAAACAATAAAAATACTCTTTTGCGAGTTGCAGCGGACTTCACAATTCTTGGGCTCATCTGGGTTTCCCGTGGACTTGGGGCACAACAGAAGGTATAGAGTAAAAGAGAACCCACTTAAACCAGTGGTTCTCAACCTTTCTAATGCTGTGACCCTTTAATACAGTGCCTCATGTTGTGGTGATCCCCGGACCATAAAATTATCTAGTTGCTTAGTTGCTTCTTCATAACTGTAGCTTTGCTACTGTTACGAATCGTACTGGAAATATTTGTGGAGATGAAAGGTTGCCGTAGGGGTTGCGACCTACAGGTTGAGAACCGCTGGCTTAGACTGGTGCATTTAGACGCAGTTGCACTGTACTGTTGACCTGTTGTAGTCATATAATGATGGTGATGATGGTGGCTTGAAGGGGAGTGAGGTGGACTGTTGAGAGTATCAGCAGAATTGGTGAGAAGCTATTAGATTTCCTGCAGGTAGGACCAACTGGATTTTCCTGTGGGTTGGCTATAGAGTATGGGGAAAAGAATCAAAGATGAAGTCAAAGCTTTCCATGAGCGCATCTTGGGTTGAATTGCCATTTGCAAGAATGATAAAGGCCGGGGGAGGGGGATTTGGATTTCAGGAGATTATGATCATGAGTTTAGTCCTAAATGTACCTCTTAGATATCCAACTAATAAAATTGGTTGACATAATTAGCAGACTGTCCTATTAGAGGTGTATCTCAAGGTTGCAGTTGAATACACAAAGAAGATTTATTTCCAGCCTGGAGACATGAATTTTGGTATCATTAACATGCAGATAATAGTGAAAGGGATGAGAGTGGATGACATCGCCTACTGAGAGTAGACAGAAAGGAAAATGCAGGGTCCTAGGACACTTCGATGCTTAGGGGTCATTAAGATAAGGAGGAACAGGCAAAAAGGTAGATGAAGATCCCAGAGCGGAAGATAAAGTTTGGCGGCCTGTATTCCCAGTAGGCCATGACCCACACTGATTCCAAAGACAGGTTAAACTCTAATGGAACGAAGAAGACACAGGAGGCTAAATTTGCTTTTCCCCCTTATGGTTCAGCCTGCCTAGAGTAATTTAGAGTATATTTTCTTGTTCAATTTTCATTGTATATATTCATCATATATGGTACTATGCTATGTGAGAACATTTTCATACAAGTATATATTATACAATGAACATATTCCTGTAATGTCCCCTCCTCTCTGCATCTTCTCCCTCTGTCTCACATTACTTCCCTTTGTTCCCCCAGATACTTTCACTTCTGCTTTTGTGTCATATGTACATACATGATGTTCTGTAACTATATAAAATCTAGGGCTCACAAGTGAGAAGAAACGTGGTGTTTGTCTCAATTCACTTAATCTGATTGCCTCAGGTTCATTCATTTCCTGCACACCATACAACATCATTCATTTTTATGGCTAACCAATCTCTAGTGTGTATATAGAACATGTTTTCATTCCTTTTTTTCCTTTTAGAATGCAGTTAGGAATGATGCTAGTTTAGTAAAGTAGAACTTGTAGGTTCGTCTCCAAGATCCATGACTTCAGCCACCTTGACGAGTGGGCTAGATTTCCAATGCCCGACATGATTTCTCTCCTGTTGAGAAGTAGATCACATTTTCTTTTTCTGTTCCTTGGTTAGCTTAGCTGCTAGGATAATGCTTCAGCAAACATTGATGTGTAAACATCTTTGCTATGTTGACTTGATGTCTTTTGAGTAAAGACCCAGGAGTATTATTGCTGGGTCATACGGTAGATCGAGTTTTAGGTTTTTGAGAAACAGATACTCGTGATCACCTTGCTAGAATTTTATGTACATGGTCTAAGGAGCTCACACCACCACAGTAGTTATGCAATTATCTCTATTTTACAAATACAGAGACATAGTTTAGTGACTTCCCCACTGTGACATATCTAAGTGTGGCAAAGGAGAGATAGCCCGGAACAGCTAACCTTTGGCATGTACTATACAGTTTTCCCTTTCCATTATATCAGAACAGTATATAGACTTTCAGATCTCCCAGGGTACACCCATTCCAACATAACGTATGAAAAGGGAAGCTTACAGTTGGCAATATAAACCTTGAATGCGCTGGTGAAAAAGAAAATGGATTCATGAACAGACTCAGAGTTATGCTTTCAAGTTCAAATGCAATTGAGTAAGAAACTAAACACAAGATAAGAGTGGTCAGATGACTCAAAGAGCAAGCTTTATCATCCCAGCACAGTTGAAGAGGACGCAGTACAACATTGTAAGAAGAACCATTAAAATATGACTATTATCGTGTCTTTATCATTCCCATAGCAACCTAGTATTCCCTGCCAAAAAAATAACTCAGTAGGCACCAAGAATTTTCAGCTACTCTTTTAGCACCAAACCCTTCCCACAGCCATTTGTATTAACATTTGCAAAAGATTTATTTCCCTTTGATTCAAATAATTCCACATTCCCAAGAATATCTGGACTGGAGCATGTCCAACTGCCCGCAGGGTCTGCAGCCGTCGCCTCTGTCCTGGGTAGCTCGCTCAGTGCCCATGAATAGCTCATTGTTGAAGACAAACCCACTGCAGAGAACAGAGGAAACACAGAAGAAGAGTCAGTGCCATGATCTGGAGACCAGTCTGGACTTCCAGCAATGAAGCTGGCAGCAGCAGCAAGCACCCCAGCCTGTTGTGAATTGGGGTGACCAGTGCTTCCCAGATCAAGGCTCCCTGAAGGTATTCCCCACTTCAGAATCCACCAGCAACTTACCTCCAGACATACTGAACCTAGATCCTTCTGTATAACCAAAAAGAAAACAATATAGGCTGAAACTCAAACTGAAAAATCAACCTCAAGCATTTGTATCAGGATCAAACACGGGTGCTATAGAAAAATACAAGATCGCTTTCAAGTAGTCTGCATGGCTTAACAACTGGCCAAAAATTTAAGAAGGGTTCTCACTTGATGAAGACTGAACTCTCAAATCTGCTCTGATGTTTGCTACTGACTTTCTACAAATATTCTGTTTATCCACTCAGGCTAATCAGCACATCAGAGAATGAACTAAGTGCCCACTTCAAATCAAGGGTTAAAAAGAATTATACCTTTTAGCTATTTGAGGGTGGTCAAAGAAACTCATAAGTTGTTTCGGTGATTGAACCAAACTCAGTTGCAGAGTTAATCAAATGTGGCATAATGCAGTCTTTTGACATAGGGATCATATTTGCCATCTCAGACATGTACTGGTCTACAATTAATGCCTGATGAGTATAACTTAGTAGCCACAAGCTTGTATTTTTGAGCATATGACTAATTTTAAAAGTTATACCTCCTGGTACTTATCCAGTCCTTCTTCAACTTATTTAGGATTTTACATTTTTACATAAGTCAGAAAAACACCATGATTATGGATAAATTTCCAGCCATATTCTTTTTCTTCCGGCATTCACAAATGCATCAAAACGTATTAGAGAAAAGTGATAAAGGGATCCAGTATGGTCTGGGGATTTGGCTTAGCAGTGTCATGCTTACCTAGTACATACACGGCCCTGAGTTTGATCCCTGGCACTACAGGAACACAGAAACAGCAGTGTGATTCAGTGGAGGTCACAACCTATCTGCAAATCCAATGGCCACGTCTTTTCAAGTAAACACATATCTGACTTTACACTCTAGGGGAAGGAGGGGATCACGCTAACTTGTTCTGACACACACTCCTCCTCCCCAACTGCTCTATTTACCATTCCTGAAACTAAAGCCAGAGGCCACACAGAATCTGAACCTCTAACCTATGGACATAGCCTTGTCTTCACTGAGGCCATTAGTGTATTAAAAACACAATGAAGAGCTGCTGGTTGGGCAAAGTCATTTTTCCTTTGACATTTAATTATCAGTAGAAAAGTATTTCTGTCTTAATACCCACATTCTGGCATATAATTACTGTAATAAAGTCTACTTCTTCCCTTTGGGTGACCGCTGCCAGTACCATGAAATCATGGCAATGGTTGTAAAAATAAGGGAGGTCACAGCCCTCCCCCACACACATACACACCCACTCTGCAGCTGATATTAAATAGCTTTGGTGGGAAAAGGCAGACCTTTAAACCCTCTACCAAACTCAATGCATTCTGCATTTAACTTCTTCCTTAAAACAGTTAGTGACGGAAGAATTCAAAAACTGCATATGGCCATGAGGGAGAAAAGAAGGCGCTCATACTTAATTAGCTACTAAGCCCAACTTGGACGAGGCATAACAACAACCATTTCTTTGTGCTAACTATCTTTAATGATATGCATTACATGCATTGGCCTGCCGGCTGCCCAGGCTGTTCCAGCTTCAGTTGTCTTCGCTTCTGGCAAAGGGCAACAATGTGGAAAGTCTCCATTTTGACATTTTGCCACTTTGGCAGAGAGAACTCCTAACAGCACGAGTACCCTCTGAACCTCTTCACTGTGGTCTCATGGCCACAAGATAGATGGTTGAAATCCAAGCGTGTCACATACTGGATGGATAGTCACCGCATGCTTTGGACAGCACTCCAGGTTTCGATTTGTCCTCTCCAGCATAAGCCAGTCAGATATTTTAATCCGATCACTTTCAACTCTCTTCTTATATAATTTCCCTGCTCCCAACCAAGACCTGAGTCAAGCCAATTCAGAATCATAAAAAGGACAGACAGGCCTCTGAGGGAATAGCTTGTCGATTTTTTTTTTAAATCCTCTACTTCATTATGTAATGAAAATATCCTTAAGAAAGTATCCGGCTTAAAACGTAAGCTTGAGTTGCTCTATTAAAATCGACCTCAGAAAAGATGCTGCTTGAGAACCAGGAGGCCAAGGTCTCTTCTGCACTTTGGGATGGGAAGTCACTGCAATCCATTGTTCTACAGTGCAGCATAAAAGCACGTAGGCTCCAGAAAATGAGATACATGTGAATGAGAACAAAGCACTAGAGTGCACACAACATAAAGAAGACTCAAAGATACCACCTTGCTCCAAACATTGCAACTCAGCTGCCATGGCCCCTGGCCTCTCATGTGGAGTTTTGTTTATAGAAGAAGATGGGCTTTCCACTGGGGAACCAGCAAGGAGTAAGCCTGGGTGGTTCTGTTCCTTAGGTGGTTCTGTTCCTAGCTTTCAATCCCCCAGTAACTGCACACATATGCCCCAGCATGTATGGCTATGAATCTTTGGTGACAATACTGGTCTATAATGGCTCCAAATCAGAAGTGACCTAAATGTCTGCTAAGGGCACAGTGGATCAACACATCGCATTGTGGCAAAAAAAAATCACACAACAGAGAACCACACAACAAGGAAATTATCAATCCAGAATTTTAGCGTGCCACAGCTTGCAAACACAATGCTGAATGGAAAAAAAAATAAGTAAGACATGAGAAAACACAGAAAATGTTATAGCAAAAGGGGAGTAAGCAGAAATCACCTTCCTTGTTTAGAAATGCCCATATTAGTAGTAAAATCCCATAAGAAAGTCAAGGAAACGATTACGGCAGTCTGAAGCTATTGGAGGGCAGAGGATAAAGAAGTTATAATTTGGATTCCAGCTTATGAAATAGGGGGATCTTCCAGGGTCTTAGCAACCTTCTGTTCTCATCTTTTAATTTTTTTTCCTTGTAAATATTTGACCTTTCATTTCACAGTTTCAAAACTAAGCAATAACGACAAAGCCGAAAGTCACTCCCCAAAACCAAAAGTTTGAACAAAAGCACTGTTTCGATCCAACTTTTTTATGTTAATTACAAGGCCCTGGAAGGCAGGGAGATTAGGAAGGTTGCCCATCTGTTCTGTGCCCAGATGGCATCTGTGGCTCCGGGGAGTGGCTGTCCTGTACTTAGGCACTGAAGCTTGGAGACACCACACCAAACAGAAGTTCTGTTGATATTGCCATGCCCACAGAGTTCAGTCTGCTGGTACCCAACCAACAGGCCCCTGACCTTCGGAGCGTTACCATCCCTCTCCTCATGGTAAGAACTCTTCTACTTTGGAAGGAATAGTAGAGTGGTCTTTCTTCCACGGTGACCTTTTTAGGAACTGTAGATTCTGGAATCGCCAAGGCCTGTCTTGTCCCATCAGGTTTTTCTGTGCTGTGTGCAAACTGGCTCACCTGTCCCTGTGCCTCCATCCTTTAGTAGAACCCAACTCTTCTCCAGGTTCTTTGAACTCTGTTCTGCAGTTGGGGTCTTGACCCAGGTTCACAAGACAGACCTCAGGCAACACCTACATCTACATGTGAATGCACATTGCCAGTGGTACCCTTTCCGATGCATTCCACCTGACTTGCCAACACCGTGTAGACAGGATATACTATTTCCCTTCCACCCTAAAGCCTATCATATTCTGTACTAGTCACTAAGCTTTGAGCACAATTTTAAATCAACTTTCCCATGAAGAGAACAAAGCATGAGGGTCAGTTATAGACTTGCCCTTACGACACTGGAGAAGTCTCTTTGTGAACTCCCTCCCTTGGGAGGGATATCTAACTTATGTCATTACTGTAATCAAGTATCTAAAACATTTTATCTTCTTTAGAAAAAAAAAATCAGTTGCCGAGAAACACAGAGCCAGACATTGTTCAGCAAATAAAATTATATTAAGAAATGTCACATACGCAGAAGGTCCTAAATTTGATCTCCAGCATTGCAAAAGTAGATGAGCAAACAATTCTCATATCGTCGTTGGGAAAGACATCACGTGGGGATGAGAACGAGAACTCACCCAGGAGTGCTTTACCAGGTTCTCCAAGTAAGGGGCCTTCTTGGATTTTGAAAACATTAAAGGAACTGAATAAAAACAAGGAACCCATGACTGAACAGATAAAGCCTAGAAAAAAAATCAATGAAAGAGTAACAGCAAGAGCCTAAAGGACCTGGCAAGTGTGAATTGCTTGTTATAGGCAGTTACCCAGCAACAGAGCTCAACTGGGACTTCCAACAGCTGTCTGTACACTGGCCACTGCAGGGGCTATCAAGCCCTGCTCATGTCCTGCCAGTCAGAGCAACTGACAGAGGAGGGAAGGAGGGGAGGAGGGAGGGAAGGAGGGAGGGAGGTAGAGAAGGAGAGGGAGGGGGATGGACAATATCAAAGGATAAGGTCAAGGGATCAATAACGCCATTGTTGCTTGATAAAACTTCAAGGAACCATCATTTTCCACTTAAACTAATATTATACACAGTATGTGTGTGCACATGCACGTGTGATCTTAAAGGAAGTTAAGCCATTTAGGTTGACTAATTCCCAGTTCTAGGCACAAGTAAACTCCTTTCAAATGGTTGGTCAGGGCAGTCCAAGTAACACCTAAAACAATATGGATTATTTCTGTAACCCGTCGTTGCCTCTCGGGGATTAGGGCTGTGCCCTTATTGCTAAAGACACCATGTACTTGGGATTTAGAGTTCAAGTGATTTGAGCGGGATCTGACCTGAAGGCCTTTTTCCTGCAGTCTAACCTCCATGGTTCCAGAAAATACTGTGCAACCTGACAAGGGAAGGACACAATTAAGCAGCCCTCCCCAGCTGCCACATCTCCAAATCATGACAAGGACCAGCAAGGCAAGATATGCACAAAGGCACAATAAGTAGTAATCACGTGACAGTGGCAACCAATCATGTGTCAGTGGCTGTCACACTGGACTTAAGGACCACTCAACAGGAGGGAAACCTTGCCTGGTTCTAGAAACCTAGCCAACTTCCCAGTGCTATTGAGAGCATGGACCTCAGGGGGGGAAAAAAGTGTGCCCACAACATGTGAACATGCATACACAACATGCATACACACATGCATGTATACCACATACATATGCTCTTGCAAATTATATATATGCATACACATATACATATATATATATATATATATACACACACATATATATATATATACGCACACACACACACATATATATATATATACATATATATATATATATATATATATATATATATATATATATAATATCCATAGACAATTATTCCAGGATGGGAAATTTCAGTTCTCACAGGGTAAAGGTAGAAAACTGAAGCGAGTGGGAATTCTGAGATAGGATTCCTGAAAATTAAATTACAGAAGGAAAGACAAAACCCAAGGTAGTCCCCATGACCCAGAAGAGGTGACTCTCAGAAGAGATGAGCAAACACAGCTGTAGGCAACTAAAGCATATTATGTATGAAAACCCAGAACAGGCGCGGTGGTTTGAATACGTTTGGACCAGGGAGTGGCACTATTAGGAAGTATGGCCTTATTGGAGTAGGTGTGGCCTTGCTGGAGTAGGTGTGGCCTTGTCAGAGTAGATGTGGCCTTGTTGGTGTATCATTGAGGGTATGGTCTTTAAGACCCTCATTCTAGCTGCCTAGAAGCCAGTCTTCTTTTAATGACCTTCAGATGAAGATGTAGAACTCTCAGCTCCTCCTGCACCATGCCTGCCTGAATGCTGCCATGCTCCTGCCTTGATGATAATGGACTGAACCTCTGAACCTGTAAGCCAGCCCCAATTAACTGGTATCCTTTATAAGAGTTGCCTTGGTCATGGTGTCTGTTCACAGCAGTAAAACCCTAACTGAGACACAGCAATAATTTGATGTTAGCCTCATGGACAGCTTCTCTCCAGATAAACATACTATCACTCTCCAAGACACCATCTGCGTGTAGTTTTCTACCCAAGAGTAACAAAAAAAAAAAAAAAATAGCATCGTTTCTAAAAGAACTAGCTTCTGGAAAGGGAGGATCCTTCTGTCAAGCACAGGGCAATAGTTCCAATTTCCCACTCTATCTGTAGGGCAGTGTAAACAAAAACCTCCAAAGGAACCCGAGTCCTCAGCTGTGTGGAGATGATGCTATTATCAGGTAAAGCAAAAGAAGTGGAGGGACTGTTTTCCTCTTGGGAAAACAACAACAACCACAATAACAGAAAACAACCCTGTGACCAAGATTAGACTTGCTGGACACTTCCAAAGGAGTGAATTCATTTGGTGAGGTTTCCAGACGATACTAAGCTTTAAAAAGCAACCGTAGGCAATTTGTTCCCTGGTCTTCTTGTGGTCTGCTCATCCTTTATAGGGCTACTTAAGCCCTGCAGTTCCTGTGAGATGCTCCTGCCTTTGATTTTCTAGAACCTTATTTATGCATCATTCACTCAGATGCTATTCACAGAGCAAGTCACAGAGACCTGTCTGCTTCTGACACACACACAGTGCCTCCCTAACCAGGCCCGAAGGTCATTGTCTAACTTAGGGTTTCTATTGCTGTGATAAAGCACCATGACCAAAAAGTAAGTAGGGAAGTAAAAGGTTTCTTTGGCTTACTCTTCCAGATCACTCGTCATCATTGAAGGGTGTCAGGATAGGACAGGGTCCACGTCAGGATCCTGGAGGCAGGAGCTGGTACAGAGGCCATGAAGGGATGGTGCTTACTGGCTGGCTTCCCCTGGCTTTCTCACCCTCCTTTCTTATAGAACTTAGAACCACCAATCCACAATGGGCTAGACCCTTCCCGTCAGTCACTAATTAAGAAAATGCCTTACAGCTGCATCTTATCTCAATTAAGGCTCCCTCCTTTCAAGATAACTCTAGTTTGTGTGTCAAGTTGGCATAAGACCAGCACAGTCAAACAAAGCAGAAACTTTTGTTATACTTCCTTATCCACCTCCTATCACAGTGCTCATAGTGGGTTCTCAGACCTACTATGCTCTATACTGCCCTTCCTCCATAATTTCCTTACCCAAAAATAAACTCCATCCTAACAGCCACAGTGACTGAGTTTGTTACATCAATATATTATCCTTTTCTGTTTTGCTTCAGGCAAACAGTACACAGATGCTAAAAATACCCTCAGTGTCTACTTAATGGAAAATGATCACTCTCAAAACCAGAATCCAGGTCAAATCACCATTAAACTTTAGCATCACGGGGAGGTAACAAAGGACACAGGGTAAAATCTGCAGAGCAAACACAGGCGGTAGGTGGATGTTCTCATACCAATTTGGAACTCAGTTCAAGAAGCACCCCACAGTATCAGTCTTTATCACTCTTGTATTACAACGTGACACCAGACTCCTAAAAACAACCTGTTTTATCTAGAATTGAAATACTGAACTAGTTGCTTTAGTCACAGTGGAAAGACTTGGGCTAAAATTAGAATGTCAAGCTTGAATAGACAATATAGAAACCTTGTAATTATGAATTATCACCCAACCCCAAATGTATATAGCCATTGATCAGAGATGACAATGGATAAACTTGCTAGTCTCATAGTCTGCTTTATCCCCTTTGCCCTTTATCAGGGAATTCTGATTCCTGAACATCCATGCTTTACCAAGAGTGAAGAGACATAAGCCAAACTTCAGAGCAGCTCACTAAGCAAACATTTAACAACATCTACCTGGGCTTTGTGGGGCCCTAACTCCTCTCTTCCTCCCAGGGGTCCAATTCCTTGTCAATTCACTGCAACCAAAACAGCTGTATAATGCCAACCTGCTGTTTAGTTACTAAAACATCCACATATTTTTTTTCTACTATGCAAACTACTGATGTAAGGAAATGCCTGTACTCTAAACTCAGAATCAAATCTTGACTAGTCATGTCCATCACTGACTTCCTGCAACCGCAGTCTAATGTTTCCAAAAGATATTAGTGACATTAAAAAAAAAAAAAAAAAAAAAAGTCTGTCAGATTGCTCATTCCCTAATCAGATCCTCCAGGTTCATTACCCTCCCCAGCAAACTGTAGGGAAATGGCTATTCTATAATAAACATAACAAACATTGTTAGAAATACCTTGATCTATTTCTAATCTATGATTATACCAATAGCATCTCCTCGAGCTACAGCTATCCCCCCACTGCCAGGGTGACTCAGGAAGTTAGACTCAGGAGCCCAATGCCCCACCTCAGGGCAGTGCTTTAGAACACAAAGGGACGTGATCTCTGGAAGGAATCATAGACAACAAACTCAAACAGCCTCCTGAGGAAAGTAAGAATGAAACACAATAAGCATCATTTGTCCGTCTTCTACAGTCTACCAAAATCATAGTTGAGTGGAGGAAAAAAAAAGGTTACTTCCATGTCACCAGAGAAGGCCACTCATGCCTTCCAACACTGACATATTAGACTGAACTCATTTGGGACTTTGACCAAACTGTTAGATGGCAGTGATTTCCCCCAGATCGTTGCTCTGCGATATTACTCTGGAGAAGCCATATCTGCTAGCTTATTATCATTGCCACAGTGCTGAGTGCTCTGCCTGGTTGGTACAGTCCATCCTAACATCTTCAAGAAGCTTTTAGTCATACTTTACAGATGGCAAAACTGAGGCTTAGTGTAGTTAAGTTATGGTTGCCCCAAAGAGGATATCTCCTCAAAATGCAAATGTTTGAACCTAACACTCAATGTGATAGATTGAGAGGTGGGGGCTGTTAAAGGCGTGACTGAGTGCTGAGAGCACAGCACCTCCTGAAGAGTTGTATCTGGCCAGTGGCTCACATGTCTGGGTTCTAGTCTGGAAAGGCATCTTGGAAACCTGGAGGAGAAGAGAGAGCTAGGCGGGCGAGAGAAAGATGTAGCTAAGACAGAATTCTGATCAAAGCTCAATTTTACTATTTCCGACACTCAGTTATGAAGCAGGGGAAGGGGCTAATTCCCGCCAAATAATCTTGGAGTCCAGTTGCTCGGTGACCACGTGTATGTCTCCAGAACAGCAAGGGGGCAGGCTCCAGCAGTGGGCGTGGCAGAACGATTGAGCGGCAAGCTCCACCCCTATGCAAACAGTGAAACCTGAGCAAACAGGTTTCAGGCTGGGGAGGGGAGGCTACACTGAAGAGGATTAGTTACATCAGAAAACCAGCCTGAGCCAGGCGGTGGTGGCGCACACCTTTAATCCCAGCACTTGGGAGGCAGAGGCAGGCGGATTTCTGAGTTCGAGGCCAGCCTGGTCTACAAAAGGGCTATACAGAGAAACCCTGTCTCGCAAAAGAAAAAAAAAAAAAAGAAAGAAAGAAAGAAAATCAGCCTGAGGAAGCCAGTGCTGGTAATTGCAGCACTGGGACTGAAGTACAAATCCCATCTTAAGCTTCAGATAGCTTGGACTGCATAGTGAGTTTGAGGCTTTCCAGGGCTACATAGTGAAAGCATGGAGATTGTGAACCAGGGGAGGGAAAAGCAAGAGGAGGAAGGGAAAGAAAACAAGAAATCCCAGTGCACACTCTTGTCCCTTTTCAACTGAAGGAACCAGCCCTCACAAGATACCAAATCTGCTGGTACAGCCATCGGTGACTCCAGAGAGGGAGACTATACGCTGTAGTCGAAGGTATTTTGTTACAGCATCCCACATGGACTAAGACAAATATCTTCCTAAAACATATGGTGGGGAAACGTAATATAATCAGAATTCAGATCTGGCTCACCTGACACAGGACAATAGATCTAACCAGGATACCAGATTGCCGCCGCTATCTGCCGCTATGTAAATCATGAAGACAAGGAATCTAACGGGTGCTAGGTGCCTTCCCAGTTAACTCTAAGGGGACACAGTTGGTCCCTATCACATCCTCTCATGGCCTTCGGAGCTCAGCCACTGCTTTAGCAGGCCGTTCTATGCACTGAAGGCTGATTTATACTCTCCTGCCTCCATGACAATTTTAAATGTATAGGAGCCCTGGCAGCACGTGTTCTAGGCACTTTGAAAGTCTTCTAGCAAAGGGAGAATGATAGACAGCAAGAAGTGCCCAGCCCTCATCTGACAACAGACAACTCTGAAGATATCATATATGCTTCTCTAGAGCTCTGCTAAGCCCAGAGTCTGTCAGAGCATCAACCCAGATAGCAAACTACTCCTATATAGGCTATTTCTCTTTCCCAGCCATATACCCCATTCCATCATTCATGCTTCTGGTTATTTAACTCCAAAATAAACTGCTCGTACCTGAGACCTTCATCTTGATTTGGGAAAACAAACAAGGTCATCTAACTTTATGCCCTGATGAATAATGATAGCTCTCCTAAGTTCCTCGCTCTATATACCACACAAAGATTTTCATTAATATTCAACTTATTTAACCCAAAGTGGATTTCATCCAGGCAGGTATTCCAGGACTCTTATCACTGTTATATAGAATGTGGGGGGAAAAATGGGACAGTTCTTCTACTTAAAGGTTCTGCTAGATTCACGTTTCTATCTACAGTTGCAAACACATAACTGTCTTCTTAAGATCCACTCTACTGTCTGATCTACATAGAGGGTTGGCATGATTCTATACCAAATTATCTAGAAGTGGGTCTAGGAAAATGGCATAATGGGTGTATTAGTTAGGGTTTCTATTGTATAGAACACCATGGCCAAAACCAGCTTGAGGAGGAAGGTGTGTATTATACTTCCAGTAACAGTCCATCCGGAGGGAAGTCAAGGTAGAACTCAAACAGGGCAGGAGCATGAAGGAAGGAGCTGATGCAGAGGCCATGGAGGAGTGTTGCTTACTGGCTTGCTTCTTACAGTTTGCTCAGAATGATTTCTTACAACACCCAAGACCACCAGCCCAGGGATGGCACCGCCTACAAAGGGCTGGGCCCTCCCCCATCAATCACTAATTAAGACAATGTCCCACAAGCTTGCCCACAGCCCAATCTGGTTGGGACATTTTTCTCTTGAACTTCCTTCTGCCCAAATGATTCAAGCTTGTGCCAAGCTGGTAAAAACTAACCAGGACATTTGACTCCTGTTAACCATAACCTTCCCTTTCTTGTTCATCTCTCAAGTCTCATACAATACCACAATGTAAAATATTCCAACTTTTAAAACTCTACAGTCCTTAAAAATTCAAGTGCTTTAAAACTTGAGTCTCTTTAAAACATTCAAAATCTTTTTGAAAGTTCAACATATTTCTCAAACATACCCAAAATCTCTCTAAAATATCCCAAATCTCTCTAAGATATCCAAGGTCTCTCTAAAATTCTAAAATCTCTATTAAAAGTCCCAATGTCTCTAAATGGTAGACTCCTGTAAAATAAAATTAAAAAAAAAAAGTCGCACACTTTCTTATTACAAGAGGGAAGAATTGGGGCATAGTAACAATCAATCAAATCAAATCAAACATATGAGAAGTTGGGTGCTCGAGGCCTGGGAGTTCATTCACAACCCTCTGAGCTCTGAAGAGCTGCACTGCTCTGTTTTCAGCTTACACAGCTTGTCTCCTAGGCTCGGGCCAGCTCTACTCCACACCCGAGACTGTCCTTGGTGGGGCTGCCACAAAGAGTGTCCTGCACCCCAGAAAAGCCTCTTAGCTCTACACTTCTCTCTAGACAGCCCTGGCCCACAGTAGTACCTTTCAGCACGTACTCTGCTTTCTTGAGTTCAGAGACAACTCTGTGGCTCTCCTCCAGGCAGATGTAGATGCTTTAATATACAGATATGCACAGTGACACGAAAGACTCCTTTCTTTCTCAGATGTAAATATTGTGTACCATCTGATTTTATGGCCGGGGGGGAGACACTGGCCCACACCTAAGATGGCAAAAGGTACATCAAGAGCCTACCAAATCCAGAGCCATACCTCCTCCAATTGGTCTGGACATCCCACAGGTCAATATTCCTTCACCTCAACCCAAAACAGGGTGCTCAGGCTTCAGACTACCTCAGTAGCATAGACCCTGCTGACATTGTGCAAACTTACCGAGCTAACTGTCCACCCTGGTCTGCCTTACCTTTCCTGCAGAGAACCCTTTTACGATGAGCACACGCCCAGCTTCCCTGTGCTGCTGACTTCTCCTGGGTACCCTGGATAGCATGCTCATCCCTCCTGGGTCTTTACTTGACTGACCATCTCATCTAAGAATAGGCTATAGGGCTCTCTGCTCTGTTCCTATTCATTGCTGATGCCCTAGCCCAGGACCTACCCCCAACCCCAACCCCCAGCTCATGAGTGGTTAGTCTCAGCTACCACTGACTGTGTACCAGAACTTAGATCACTTTTTGATAAAACTATGGATACCTGGCTGGTACCTCAGGCCATAGAGTCCCTTCTGAGGATGGGCTATAAGAGTCAGCATCTCTTAGAAACTTGGCACATGCTTATGATGGCTAGTGAAAGCTAAGAACCTCTGCCCAAAAACAGGGTGTCAGAGCACAGCATCCAGCCTGGCAAAGGATGCCATAGACCATGTTCAAGACAAAAGGGGCTGGAAAAATGTAGCTCAGTTAGTAGAATAATTGCCTAAGATACACAAAGCCCTGGTTTGATCTCTACCACCACATACATGATAATGCACACCTGTAATTCTAGAACTAGAGAGATGGATGCATAAAGGTCAGAAGTTCAAGGTTAAGGTCATTCTTAACGACATAGTAAATTTGAGGTCAGCCTGGGCTACATGAAACCTGTCTGGGGTGGGGGTGGGGGAGAGACAAATTGCTATAGAATCTTCCGAGATAAAGCAAGGATTCCACTGAGAGGTGAACCCAACCCACCACAAAAGGGGGGAAGCTCACTCCTGGCCTCATCTAAAAAGTCAAACCTATAGATTCATCTCTTTCTGAGACTACTAAGGGCCTGATCCCATACCAATCTGTATAAATGTTCCATGTACATCCTGTTTACCCAAAACTCACTTCCTGTCTGTTGGCAGCCATGATGCCCACAGAATGCCGCTTTTCTGTAGAACCTGGGGCAACCTGTGGTACTGAAGGAAATCTCAGGAGAGAGTACCATGGTTCTTAATAAGCAGCAGGTCCATAAAATAAAAGAAAGCAAGACCCAGGAACCAGGCAGACCCAAGAGCATCAGCAAAGAAAGTGAAGAAGGTGGACCATTTTAAAGGCATCCAATGGCCAGCCTGAAAGTAGCCCGTGCTGGAGGCGCCAGCCTGAAAGTAGCCCATGCTGGAGGCCCATCCCGGGATAGTTGTAGTCAGTGACAGACAAAGAGGTAAAGAATAATGGAGAAGCAGGTACAGGATTGAGTACCAGTGTGGTAAACTGGGTAAATAGCAGTGAACTGCTTGGATTAAACCCTGGCTCTGAGTCATTTTGGGGGTAAAAAAAGAAAAAAATCTGATCTCTAGGCCTCGATGTCCTCGTTTATGGAATGGGAATAGTATTTTCCCACTCAGACGGTCATTCTGAGGGGTAAGGAAGGAACTGTGCATTACGTCTGTCACCCAGTCAGATGCTGGCCAGATTAGTCTAAGATGGAGGCCCAGGTAGGCACGTCCAAGGGAGACAGGACAGGGCAAGGACCAGTTACCAGACAGAACCGGCTGGGTCTGCAGCACCCGTCTGAGAACCTAAGGCACTATGGCCGGGAACACTCTGTCCTAGCTGTTTTATAAAAGCAATGTCTTTTTCTGAGCCTTGCACAGCCTGAGCAGTCAGGGGCCTTAGCTGCAACAGTTCAAGGAACCCAGCATGGATCACTGGGTCAGCGTGGCTCAAGTTAAGAGACAATAATTTCTCCATATTTCCCTCCCAGAGGAGCCTCACCTTCAAAAATTACTTCTTTTAAAAACACTATCCCTAGTATTTTCTACTTAAGAGTTTCAGGCTGTTACCTCTCTCCCATCTTTTATTTTGCTAAGTATCCCCCCTCAAACCTTCCTTCTAGACCCTTCAAACAGACAGCCCACAAAGGCTTTCTTCCCCTCTCTCTGCCTCCCAATGCCATTCTCTGCCCTCCCCACCCTCCCCCAACAGCTGGGGTCCTATAATCTTCCAACTCTGTCACATAAAGCCTTCATTCAGCGATCCTCATACATATTTTCATGTTAATAACACCCACCCTTCTCCCTGGAAAGTTCCCATTAGCGGTGCCTTAAGTGCTCAACATACAACGAGGCTTCACATTAACCTTTTAACACAGCACCTTCTGTCCCAGCTCTTCAGACCGCTGTCATTAAGGAGGATGGTGTGCCTTCTCCATACTCTAAAATACAAATCTAGCAAGGGACAAAGAACATTGCTCTACACGTGCTTGTTTCTGAATTCCCTGGGTGCCCCTGCCCCACCCCTTGGAAAGCTAACAAACTCCTTGGTTGGATCAGTTCTCCTGGTGAGACCGTTCCTGGTTTTCCTCACAGCAGAGAGAAATCTCTATAGTCTGCTTCCAACACATATAGAGCTATTCTCTTTCAGGACAGAGGTTGAATATTTAAACCCCACCCCACCCCCAGCCATCTCACAAACCCAAGGAGAGGCCAGCATTTTGTGCTCCAAAAGCACACGATGGAGCCATCTAAGAACAGTGTGTAGCTGAAGATCAGCAGGTCCAAGGACTAGAGAAGGCAGAGGAGAGGGTGACTGCCCACCAGCAGAAATGTTCCCACCCGTGCCGCTGTGGGGTAGGCTATGCTCGTTCTCTGAACATTGATCTGTTGTCAGCTGCACTCCCTGGCTAACCAGTACTGGAAGGCTCTTTCCATTTTGTGGAGATACTAATTCACAGGATATTCTTAAAACTAGAAGGGGTCACAAGAATCATCTCTCCAACTGTCTCATCTTACAGATAAAGAAACTAAGCTTGGAATAATAAAATACATCCAGGGGTAGGAGGAAGATCATCAGAGCTGGACAGAAAGCTGCTCCTCTCTGCACTTTCCCCATACATCACACTATTCTGTGTCCCCACTGTGGTTATTTACAGAATGCATTATTTTGTTTGTTGTTTTGGCCATTTTACAACTGAGAAATTGACACTCACAGACACTGCTTTATGAGCACAAAGCTAAAAATGGAAGAAAGCAAAGGTGGTAATTCAAGAATAACATCAAAACTCATCCAATGATCCAATTCACAACTTCTTTCCCAATAGAAATACTAACATGTCTTGGTGCAGAGCTTTAACTGGAGAGCCACATTGAAACCCTGGCTTTTGGCTTGTCATATTGATATGTCATATTGTGAGCATCACAAGCCAGAAAAGCTCTAGTCTCCTCACCTTCATCTGGGTCTTACATTCTCATTTTTAACTACAAGAACTTGAACTTTTGCTTAGGTCCAACCGAATCAAAATGATTTGGGAGGTTCTTTAATGTGCCCACATGATGAGAAGGGCTCATGCCCCAGTTCCAAAGCTAGACTATGAGAGTCTTCATGGATATTCTAGATTCTAGAAACGAGAATGTATGTTTCCCGCATGGTTTGAACTGGAATTTAGATTCACTTTCAGAAGTGATAGGAAATATTTCAACTCAATTCCTTCATTCCTGTAAACTTATTAATTAAAATATTTCCAGTATAATTGAGCTCCGTCTTAATTACTTTTCTATTGCTGTAAAAAGGCAACATGACCAAAACAAATTCTTTAAAAAAAAGAAAAACAATTTAATTGGGAGTTTGTTTACAGTTTCAGAGGGTGAATCATGATCATCATAGCTGGGAGCATTGCAGCAGGTTGGCAGGCATAGCATTGTAGCGGTAGCTAAGAGCTTACATATTAAGAACAACCAGAGTCAGAAAAAGAAAGAACTAACTGAAAATGGCATGGACTTCTGAAACCTCAAAGCCCACCCCTAGTGACACACCTCCTCCAACAAGGCCACAGCCCCTAATCCTTCCCAAACAGTTCCACCAACTATGGACCAAGCTTTCACACATATGAGCCTAGCAGGGCCAGTCTCATCGAAACCACCACAAGTTCCACAAGTCCAGACAGTTTCTCTCTTAAAGAATGGATCATTAGATATATACATATTGAGGAATTAACAATGAACTAAAAGTTCAGATTCTCTTGCTAATGCTGTCCATTCCAGGGGAGATGATTAGATATATAACAACTCCCCTAGGGAGTATATTTTGCTTTCTATATTATGATTACAGCACAAATGAAAATTAATCTCTTCCTACAGATGACTCCAAAGCTCTGTACCCCTTAAGAAACTACAATGTTGAAATAGCTAATGTCAATCTGCAAGTTCTAAGAGGACAAAAATTGAACTGTTTCCAGATTTTAATATATTTAATTGATCCCAATATATTGTTTATGATTTTGAACAACAGCAAAGAGGACAGGAAGAGATTGGAGAGGATAGAAAAATCTCAAATTGCCAAAAAAGGAGTTTCCTCAGCAAGATTATTTTTGTCAAGTTCCCCCCCCCCAACCGGAATTCACATTTTATTCAAAAGAAATGATAAACAACCCTTTCTGAGGTGTTATTTTTAGATGTTTTTAATTTGCCGTGTCTAATACACAACTTAAACTGTTTCCATGTAGGGCGTGACAGTGCCTGAAAACAAACACGTTCCTGTTCCCTTTAAGGTGGGTGGATCAAAGACTGTCTAGGCAGATAAGAGGGCTGCAGAAGCTGTGTGGTTCCGGCCTCTCAGACAAGGAAAGGGAAGGCTCTGGGAATCCTGGCCATGAAGAATTTCTTGCCTAATACACCAAAACGACTGTTGGTAAATGCTTCCTGAGGTTTGTTACATTTCACATCTCAGTCTTCAAAGCCCACAGAAGCAAAAGCTGCCCAGGCAAGGTTTTGAAACCCAAGTTGCATTTATTCTTGGCCAAGCGTAGCAGTCCAGCTCCTGGGATGAGGGTGGGGAGAGCCACACTGTTGAAATGACCGTGATTTCTCCATCACTCGAACTCCTTCGAGAAGAGGGTTTAAAAGCAACTTTCCAGCAGGGTGTGGTGATACGTGCCTGTAGTCCTAGCAGTTGGGAGGCAGAGGCAGTGGGATGGGTGCAAGTTCAAGGCCACCTTGGTCTACATAGTGAATTTCATGTCAGCCTAGAATTTGTTGCAATGCCCTGATTCACAAGATACCCCACACACATTCAAAAAAAATTAAAAAGGATTTTTAAAAAATATAAGTTTGAAATAAAACTCAAATGCTTTGTGTTTTTATAGCCAAGGCCTAAAGTACTCTAGACACTGAACTCTACCCTTTTCATTTGGTGGCAAACAGTTTACTGAGGTTGAGTGCCCCTTTTCACAGTGGTGGTAGCTGTCATCCATGACCAAGGTATTAAAGCATTCGCAAGAGCCAGATCACAGTTTCCCTAGCACAGAAGAGCATCAAAGTTGATTTCACATTCTTGCTTCTTTGCTTAGCGTTTATGAACGTGAGCTCATAAATCTGAGCCGACCTTGACTTCTCATAACACAACTGGAGATAACCATTCTGAGATCTTTGGTATGACCCCGGGGTGATCCACACCACCACCCACATCCCACATGGTGACCAGTCCCCAGGCTGCCTTCATGTCTGAGAAATAGCAATGAAAAGTTATCAGAGGTAAAAAACAAAGCTAAAAGAAAGAACTAAGGAAACTTTTTTGTTTTGTTTTAAACCTTTGCATTGCTGCACACAAAGCAGGTGTGTGGTTTGAATGAGAATGGCCTCCATGTTGAATTCTTGGTCCCCAGTGGGTGAAACTATTTGGGAAAGATTTGGAGGTATGGCCTTAAGGATTTCAAAATCTCAAGAAATTCCCAGCTAGCTCTCTGCTTCATGCTTCTGGATCAAGGTGGATCCTACTTTCGGATCTGAAACTCCCTTCTTCTTTTCCCTTCACTGAGTTGGTTTTTAACCTCCTTTCTCCTTCCCCTACCTCCACCAAAAACAAACAAAAACAATGTACAACTTTATGTTGTACATAAGTACAACTCATTGCCTATTTTTTTTTTTTTTGGTTTTGTTTTTCATTCAAACCAACGACTTTTTTTTTAACTTCAAGAGATGTATTTGCATAGGGAAGCTCACCCCCAATGACAGATAGAAACCAGTATCACTTTCTAGAATTATATCAGGTAAGCACACAGCCATCAAACTTTTAAAATCTGTATCTGTTAGGAAAAAAATAAATAAAAATAAGACAAAACAAAACATTCTGGGCTGGAAGAAGTCTTGAAAATTTGTGAACTCAAATGATGCATGACCCTAACCTCACTGGACACATAGTTCTGTAGAAAGTGGGGTGGGAACAAATTGAAAATTACAGGACCGATACAATATCGGGAGCTGGGGGAACATGAGAGCTCTTTATGACCATGAAACCGCATGCTTCTATAAAAACACCACTCTTCCAGGGAGATCTGTATTTATGTTGGTCCTCTCTCACGCTACCCTCTGTTGGTCACCCATAACTCTCCACAGCCTTTGTGTGTGAACACCCTCCAAGGAAAGAGCTGTCACCATAACCCTAGGACCTAACCCTTTTCAGGTGAGATGCCTATCAGCTTGGTCTCAGACCAAGGAACCAGAAGGGTCTGCTGTGGTATCAAGGTCTTTCCAAAATCCACACTAAAACCCTACTCCCAACCTCCACCAAGGTGACAGTACAGGGAAGTGGCTAGTTGGTCACTTTTAAGGCATGGAGGCAGAGCCTCCTAGAAGGTGCCCGCCCTCTGAGCAGGGCTCACTGGTACCCTTTGTGTCAACACTGTAGCCTCCAGATATACTCCTGTCCTTTATAAACAACCTAGGATTCTGCCTGGGCAGTTTCCTGTCAGCTCCTTAACATTTTAGTATCGTCAGTGTGGAAAATGCCCGTGAGGAATGGCATCCTCTTGCCTGTGTTCCAAAAAGCACAGATCCAAGTTAATAAAGCAAAAGCTACTCTTACTACCTCATTGTCAGAAAGAAAAATAGAGGCCTGGGGGGAAGGGGGGACTTTCTAGAGCTCACTGAGTTGTACATGGCAGAGTCAGAGCTAAAGCCCAGGTCTCTCACCCACCGTCCAGTTCTTAAGGTCAGGAGCTGATGAGAAGTTATCGGAGGACAGGGTAGTGCACATCTGAAATCTCAGCACTTGGCACGCTGAGGCAGGAGGATCCTGTGTTGGAGGCCATGTACATTATAAGTTTACAACCAGCTCAGGCTACATACCTGTCTGAGAAGGAAAAATAGCTTTCTGAGAACAAACAACTTCTTCCCCCTCCTGAGTCTCCTTCACAGCCCATAGACTGAAGACCTCCCCTGGAATTCATGTTGGAAACCTAATCTCAAAGTCACATGCTAATAGCAATTGGGACCTTTGGGAGGCAATGAAGGTGAAGTGAGGTCACCCTGTAGGTGCCACCACACCAGGCCCTGGTTCTGTGACAGAACTTCCTGGGACCTCCGTTTACAGTCCTGGGGCCTCCTGTGAAAATAATTCCTTTGCTTTCGTGGTCAGGGAAAGGGGGTTTGAAAGCCACTCTTGTTTCACTTGCCTGTGTTCTTTTAGACAAAAAAAAAAAAAAAAAAAAAAAAAATCAGAGAAGAAGAAAGTTAAAATATATTGCCTTTTGAAGAAAGAAGGCAAGAAGTGCATAACACTAGATTTAACATAATTAAAAGAGAAATGGAAATTTTCAGGCAAGTCCAAAATATCGATCCCTCAGTGACACCCAGATATTTGATTTTATGATTGACTTTAAATTCATTATAGAAACCACAGACAAGGAAACTGATGGCAGAAATCTCCATTTACACTTGGCGTTATGTCTTAAAGGTGAGCTAAAGATAGAAATTTCTCATTTTTTTTTCTTGCTCTTAAGCATCAGGAGCCTCTTCAGATCACAGCAGAGGAACCTCTCTGGGACCTCGGGACTTGCCTTTCCCAAGTGTTTTCAGGTTCAACTCAGAGCAGCAGCAAAACCCTGCCTGCCTGTGTGCATCAAACTCACTCTTGGTGGGGGGGGGGGGGAGGGAAGGGGGGTGCTTTCCAGCCTCCTCAGCAGGGCTCCTGGGCTGGACCCCACCGAGCAAGCAGGTTTTATGTTGTCTATTTATTTTTTTTTTTCTTAGCTTAATTGTGTCTCTTTATTTGAAGATAAAAGATTTCCCCTCTCAAAATCAGACTTTCTGGCAGCCTGCGCAAAGACCTGGGTGGATGAGATGTGGGGTTTAGAGCAGAAGAGAGCTCTGTGCAGATATGGTGGCTCCAGCTGGGAATGCTGGGACCACTGAGGAAGACGTTGTCGTTCCACACCTTGCGTGCCAACAACTCAGACACACCCAGCTTTCACACTTCAGAAACGAGCAAAAGAGAAGTGTATGTCACTATAGAGCGGCTTTCAAGTTTACCATATTTGCTTTTATTTTGGCGGTCTCCAACTCATTCTCTTCCCACTTGTCTGTGAGTTCTCATCAGAGATAACTCACACTCAAGATTCCTGGGATATGAGGAAACAAACCTAAAGCTCATTGTCAAATGTAATGAGACTTCGGCAAATATTCAAATAGGCAACTAATGACGATACATAATATATCTGTTTCCCTGGCCTTCTTAAAGAGTAGAAAACTAACTCAAACTTTGTACATGTACTTTATCCGCAGTTGAGTTCTGAATCTGTTTGTGCCTGCTTACCCCTCCTGCTAAAGTTAAATTTCACTTACTCATTAGCTGCCATACTGGTTTTTAAACTATGATAGATATTTAAACAAAATCACCTAGAGAGAATATTAAAATTCAGAGTCCAGGACCCCACCCTCCAGAAGTCCAATGGGGTTAGATTTCCAGTTTCCCCCAGAGGGTGCTCAGCTGCAGGTCTCAGGACCACACTCAGAGAGCTGCCCTACACCACAGGGCAGGGCCCTGCTTATAAATGATGGACTACTCTGCTTGCTGTCTTGAGGTCAAGAGCTTTGAACACATCTTAGGGAAATGGCAGCTTCTTTACATACTCTTAATGTTACAGCAGTTGCTGGTTTCCTAGCAATACTAGGATAACGAGGAAAACTCTACAAACACCTGTTTCAGTGAATTGCTACCAACAATAAATGAAAACACTGAATCCATATAGTAAGGGGCTTGGATGATGCTGGTATTGCTATTACACATCCTTTCCAACTACATCAGTTCAAAGCCAGGGTCTTCCTTTTATTTCTCCCTTAGGACCCCACCGTCTCGTAAGCTGTGCCACATATGTAATGGATACTTGAATAAATGTTCCCTGAAGGAACAGATGAAGACACAACTGAATGCATATTCAAATGTCACAGAATCAAATAGGGCGTGCAGGCTTAGACTACAAGTTATAAAGGTCTTTTAAACCCAGCACAAAGCCACATTAAAATTTGGTCATTTCTACCTATCCTAAATCAGATAGGGGACTAATATCCAATATATATAAAGAACTCAAGAAGGCAGACTCCAGAAAATCAAATAACCCCATTAAAAAATGGGGCTCAGAGCTAAACAAAGAATTCTCACCTGAGGAATACCGAATGGCAGAGAAGCACCTGAAAAAATGTTCAACATCCTTAATTATCAGGGAAATGCAAATCAAAACAACCCTGAGATTCCACCTCACACCAGTCAGAATGGCTAAGATCAAAAATTCAGGTGACAACAGATGCTGGTGAGGATGTGGAGAAAGAGGAACACTCCTCCATTGTTGGTGGGATTGCAAGCTTGTACAACCACTCTGGAAATCAGTCTGGCGGTTCCTCAGAAAACTGGATATAGTACTACCGGAGGATCCTGCAATACCTTTCCTGGGCATATATCCAGAAGATGTTCCAACCGGTAAGAAGGACACATGCTCCACTATGCTCATAGCAGCCTTATTTATAATAGCCAGAAGCTGGAAAGAACCCAGATGCCCCTCAACAGAGAAATGGATACAGAAAATGTGGTACATTTACACAATGGAGTACTACTCAGCTATTAAAAAGAATGAATTTATGAAATTCCTGGGCAAATGGATGGACCTGGAGGGCATCATCCTGAGTGAGGTAACCCAATCACAAAGGAACTCACACAATATGTACTCACTGATAAGTGGATATTAGCCCAGAAACTTAGGATACCCAAGATATAAGATACAATTTGCTAAACGCATGAAACTCAAGAAAAATGAAGACCAAAGTGTGGACACTTTGCCCCTTCTTAGAACTGGGAACAAAACACCCATGGAAGGAGTTACAGAGACAAAGTTTGGAGCTGTGTCGAAAGGGTGGACCATCTAGAGCCTGCCATATCCAGGGTTCCATCCCATAATCAGCTTCCAAATGCTGACACCATTGCATACACTAGCAAGATTTTGCTGAAAGGACCCAGATAGAGCTCTCTCTATGCCAGGGCCTAGCAAACACAGAAGTGGATGCTCACAGTCAGCTATTGAATGGATCACAGGGCCCCCAATGGAGGAGGTAGAGAAAGTACCCAAGGAGCTAAAGGGATCTGCAACCCTGTAGGTGGAACAACAATATGAACTAACCAGTACCCCGGAGCTCTTGACTCTAGCTACATATGTATCAAAAGATGGCCTAGTCGGCCATCACTGGAAAGAAAGGCCCATTGGACTTGCAAACTTTATATGCCTCAGTACAGGGGAACGCCAGGGCCAAAAAGTGGGAGTGGGTGGGTAGGGGAGTGGGTGGGAGGGTATGGGGGACTTTTGGGATAGCATTGGAAATGTAAATGAGGAAAATACCTAATAAAAAGTATTAAAAAAAATTGGTCATTTCTCTCTCAGAGTCTAAACTCAGAGATGATTGGCAAAAATGGTAATTCCCCCATGTAGTGCTAATAGGTAGCCTTTATGCATACTTATTAGATCCCAGGTACTATTTCCTGTATCCTGTGTCTATAAAAACCTAGAATAGCGTCTGTGTTAATGTTAAACCTCGGATTGATACAACAGTCAGAAAATTGTATATGACTGTCCCGATGGCGAATCAAAAAAAATGGTGACTTCTGCGCACAAAAGTATTTTCTCTCAGGAAAGAAGGAAGAAAGAAAAGGAGGGAGGAAGGCAGAGAGGGAGGGGAGGAAACCTTCCAGTAGGCAGGTCAAGGCTTGGCGCTTGCATGACTCAGCAAAGTTTGTCAGGCCTAAGGTCTCTTCTACCTCTGTGCCACAAGCTCGACTGACACAGGGTTTCTCTGCAAATTGGCCTGGAATCCAGCAGTATTACACCCGAGTGCTGCCTGCCCTCTTATCTGTTCTACGGCCAGAGTAGAGAAACTGAGCAGCAAAGACAACATCAGCCCACCTCCACCCCCTCAGTCTAAGAAGTCTTCCTGGAAGTCCCACAGAACACTCTAATCAGCCAGAGCTTGGTCACAAGGCCACGCCGGGCTCAAGAGAAATGTGAGCTTTGAGCTGATCTCCTGGCCGCCCCAGAAATCAGCTTCTGTTAGTTAGAAAGAGGGGAGAGACTTAGCTGTCTCTAAGAGCTGGGTCCCAGCTCCTGGGCCGTCTTCATTCTCTGCTCCCTGGTGAACGGCGGACCCCAAGTTAGGCATTTGTTAAGCCAGCTCCTGGGAGTGTACGCTTCAACTCCTCCGTTTTTCCTATCACATACTCTGTTGGGGTAAAACAAGGAATTTCAGCACGGCTCAGCTTTGGAGAAAGCAGCTGGGCTGGCAGCAGGGCCACACGCTGAGCAGATGCTTAGTGTAAAATTGGATCTCGCACGCTGTGAGGATGCTGGCGGTAGCGTTAAAAATAAACGTCTCCCCACACTCTCTGCGTGGTGATTATAGTATTCAGCCCTCAGAGCAAGGGGGTGGTGAGCAAGCAGAGGAGAATGAGTTCAGGGTGACACCTCCTTCAAGGGACTCCGGTGGCATGCTCTCTTCTGCTGCTCTTTCTTGTTTCCAAGCTGGAACACCGCTGTCATTTTTACCTAGCTTTCCTAAGCTAAATACTAAAGCGTGTGTGTGCGAGTCTCCAGCGACAGCTTTCCCAATGGGCATGCTCCAAGCCATCAGCTAACCTGGGTCTGCTCTTTCTCCCATCCCAGAGACTCAGAAACAAAAAACTCCTAAAAAAAAAAAAAAAAAAAAAAAAAGCCGGGCATGGTGGTGCACGCCTTTAATCCCAGCACTCAGGAGGCAGAGGCAGGCGGATTTCTGAGTTCGAGGCCAGCCTGGTCTACAAAGTGAGTTCCAGGACAGCCAGGGCTATACAGAAAAACCCTGCCTCGGAGGAAAAAAAAAAAAAAAAGCTTGGAAAGGACCGAGTTCTGAAGCGATTGGATCTGTGTGTCCTTTGTGTCCATAGACAGTTTCCCAGCAAGGTTTCAGGTTATGCGGTTAAGCTTTTGGTTTGGTTTGGTTTTTTATTTTTCAAGATAGGGTTTCTCTGTATAGCCCTGGCTGACCTGGAACTCACTCTGTAGACCAGGATGGCCTCGAACTCAGAAATCCACCTGCCTCTGCCTCCCGAGTGCTGGGACAGCTTTTGTAATTACAACAGAGAGACAGTCACCTTTAGAATGGGTAGCTGCAGCGCCCGAACACTGGGCTGTATGGAAACCGGTGGCATTGCCTGGAGCCTCACATTGCCTGGGAGCCTGGGTAAGGGTGGGGTGTGAGGGGTTAGTTGTGCAAAACTGGGTTCTGTTGGAGGGAGACAGCCAGTCTTCAGAAAGGCAGGACATTATACCTGTGTGAAACTGATTTCTTGCCTCCCCCCACCCCGCCCCCCCGCAAGGAAACTCCACAGGAACACTTCCAATTCAGCTGATGGAAAAAGTCGCTGTTGAGTGAATTTACTCGAGGAGCTGTAAGGGAGTAGGATTGATAGTGCAGGGCCATTTGTAGGAGTCAGAGAGAAAAGACACAGGCTGTATTAACTATAGGGTGAATCGACTCAGAGGTTTAAACTGTTCTGTGATTCCCCTTTATGGAATTTAGTGGAGCAGAAGAAATTGGGGGCTGGGGAGGGGGGCTATCTTAATCCAGCCACTGGGCACTCTGGAGTCTGTTGGCCCCTGTCTGACAGGTTCTCCTGTCTTCATAAAACAGGAACTCTTTTCAACTTCAAAGAGTTGGTTTGGGGGTTTTTGTTTGTTTACTGTTTTTGTTTTTAGACAAGCTCTTACATTTCCCAGGCTAGCCTCAAATGACTTTGGACTTCCGATCCCCCTGCCTCCACCTCCTTCAGTACTGGAATTACAGGAATGTCCCAGGAGACTCTAAGTCCTAGGGATCAAGCTCAGGGCTTTATGCATTTGAAGCAAGCCACCTGCCGAGACACATCCCCAGCCCTGGGAATGATCTTTACATTTGAGTTTCACATATAATGACATCCTCTCTAATAAACACCAATTTTAAAAGTGTCCCATTATGATAAGAAGTCACCTTTCAAACTGAGCCTCGGGTAGCAGAAGGGCTATACAGGTGTGATTCAGATCAACCTATGTTAATGGCGTCCTCCTCGTTACGTGGCCTGGACGGAATTGTGTCGAAATGACAATGAAAGGTTTGATTTTGGGACAGTCGAGATAGCTTAGTCCACGGGAGACACGGAAAACATACCACAAAGATGGAGGAGACAGGCCACAATACAAGCAAGCAGGCAGTATGTACCTATATGGTTGCTTCTCTTCGCTCTTGCCTGTGGATGTGGTATGACTAGCAGCCCGAGTTCCTGCCTTAACTCTCCTCAGTAATGGACCGTAACCTAGAATTCTAAGACAGATAAGGCCCTGCACAGCCTATGCTGCCGTTTAATCGAGTATCTATTAAACAATAACAGAACAGAGAAGAACAAGACTGTGTAGCCAACACCTTTGCTTGTGAGAATTAAGGATTATCACACAGGAAAGTCAAGATACCCCTGAAACCTACCCATTGTCTTTCAAAGCTCTGCTCTACTCCTTCCAAAAAATCTATAATGGCTGAATAGAGGGAAATAATAATAATAATAATAATAATAATAATAATAATAATAATAAGCAGAGGAGGTAAGGGTTCAGGGGCAGAAAGGACCCACAAAAGGTTCAGGCAGCCCACTCTAGATTTAAAAAAGAATTTCACGATTACATGCTACCTTAGAGATGCACATATTTGGAACTCTTATTCTACTGTATATTTATATTTGTTCTATCTTAATCGGGTAGCATGTATACATGTGTGTGTCTGTGTCAGTGTCGTGTGTGTGTGTGTGTGTGTGTGTGTGTGTGTGTGTGTGTGTGTGTGCACATACCCATGTCTATGTCTATGTGTGTGTGTAAGCGGGAGGTTACCTTCAGGATCATTTCTCAAGTCCCTTGTTTTGTTTGGAGCTATGGTCTCCCATCCGCCTGGAACCTGACAAAACAGGATGGGCTAAGCAGCGACCCCCAGGGTTCTGCCTGTCTCTGAGGCCTTCTCAGCACTGGGATTATAAACTAGCACGACCACTCCCAGATATCTTATGTGGATTCTAGGGGACTGAACTGGGTACTCCAGGCTTATAAGAGAATAATTTTATCAGCCAAACGATCAAAGCAGTCCAGGACCCCAGTTTTGAAAATTGAGTTAAAGGGACTCTCAATTGTTATGAAGACTAGGAAAAAATGAACTCGGGGCGGCAGTTGGGGACCCAGAAATCCTGCACAGCCTTATAGCCTGCACCTGAGGCACAGTCATTATGATATATAATATGACTAAAATACGTACTGCAAATAGAAGTAAGCATGCATTGCAAAATAGCATTTAAGTGTCAAAGTTTCATTTCATAACTTTTGTAGTCCTCTTTGTAAGATGTTGTGAACATCTGGAGGGGAAAGCACAGTCCAAGAAAACTGGGGGCGGTTAAGATCCAAGAATAAAGTTATTGTCACTGAACACAAGTGAGTGGCTCTTTGGAACAAGCTTTCCTTTGCTGTATAATAACTCATTATTCGCTAAGGGTAGAGTACAACGTTGCTGTTATGGAACACATCGAATAGATGACTCCCGGAGTTGGTGTCTGCATGCTTCCAGCCATAAGCGGTTACAGATGCGTTCTTAGGGTTCTGTAGATTGCATGCCGAAAAGAAATGACTTGCCTTGTCTTTCACTCTTTGTACACTTGCAGGCGTTTGAAGCTTATGAATGCCTGGCTCCCCTACAACAGACTTTGACCTACAGGCCTGTGTATTTATACTGCACCTGAATCTTGACCCAATCTAAGCCACAGGATGAACTTGGTACATATTTCTCCCAATCGTTCATCACTTTTGCAAATGGCTGACATGAGTCCACGGTATTTCTCTCTCATCCCCGTGCATGTTATAGTCCGTGCATGCTCCATTCCATGTATTTCTATTCTGTGCTTGCTCTGCTCCATGCATGTTCTACCCCATCCATGTTCCTCCCATGCATGCCCCATTCTCATGCATGTTCTAGTCCATGAGTTGTGCATTATGTGCCTGCCTCATTTCCTGCACTCTCTATTCAGAGCATGTTCTTATTGAGTGCATGCCCATGCATCTCTCAGCTCGTGGAATGTTCTAGCTCAAGGCCTTGTTTCCCAAGGCTTCTTTTGATATGCCATCCAGGAGAAAACTTCTTTCCAGCAAGAAAGAGAAGCAGCCATGGAATCGGATATTCTCTCCAAGTTCCTACAACAGAGATGCCAAGATCTATATACTTGAACGAAAGACTTCTAGAAACAAATCCAGACATAAGCTGACAGTGGATTTCAAAGGGGTCCAGAATTGACCTTGTACTCACTTCAGGTTGCTGAGGAGACAACATCCTTAAGTTATGGGAGGAGGCAACTGATTGGCCAGCAATCTTCAAACGCCTGTCCTCAGTCTCTCCTAAGGAAAAGGCCCCTCCGCTTTCCCTCCTGTTCTAGCTTTGTCCTGTCCTCTGAAAATACTGATTCTGGATCTAGGGGACGGTTCCATGGGTGAAGTATGATAGCACAAGCAAAGGAGCCTGAGTCCAGATCTCCAGAACCCACATCAAGCTGGACACTGGGCATGGTGGCATGGATAAGCAGATAAAGACGCTGGCTACAAAGTCTGACCTGACATTTATCTCCAGGACTCACAGGGGAGAAGGACAAAATCTACTCCTGCAAGTTGCTCTGATTTTCATTCATATACTATGGCATGCTCATATACACACACAGAATAAATAAATAAATAAATAAATAAATAAATAAATAAATAAATAAAATGTGATTTTTGAAAGGGTCACAGTAGTGTGTACCTGTAATCCCAACTCTCCTATGACAAGACAAAAGGTGGGGATGGGAGAGTCCCCGGAAGCTTGCTGGCCAGTTACCCTAGCATACACAGCAGTAAACCACACGAGACCTTGCCTCAAACAAGATAGAAGCTAAGAAATGACATTTTTGTATGCACACATACATACATATACATAACCACACACACACACACACACACACACACACACAATCACTAAACCACTTGCTCAGATGCCCCATTCGGTCATTACTCTGTCTCTTCTTCATGGTAAGCCATTCCACAGTTTGATGATCAAAGCATGCTACTGGTGAAGTTAAGGTTCATGGATAGCTATATGGGATCATTGTGTGTCACAACATGTGATGTCTGTGTATGTAAGATATATATATATATATATATATACACACACATACACATATACACACACATACACATACACACACACACACACATACACATACACATACATATACATATATATGGGGGTTGAGTGGGTGTGGGTATACATATACATACACACACACACATAAAGTTATATAAGTCCATGTAAAATGCCATTATGCTTTCTGGGTCAGAACAATAATCACATGACCACTTCTGCATCAGTCACTGGATGGATTTATATAACTGAGTCAGACAATCATAAGCACTTACTAAAACTGAGCCTGCTGCTGTCTAATTAAAACTAAGTTTCTTATTGTCAAAGAAGACATGAGAATAGCAGCTGTGTACATAAACAGTGTCTTGTATAAGCATCGTTGCTTACCGTGCGTTTGATATGAGGCAGCAGAGGGAAAGGAACAAATGGAAGTGTTTGCCTTCAAGTCCCTCTTCCTGGCATATTAGCGTAGCTCTGCCAGGCCTTGCTAGGTAAGGAAACCCTGGTCTGTGAGCCTGCTTCCATGTCCACTCTCTCCCATGACCTTACTCACTCTTCCAAATGTGTTTGCCCCCCATTGCCTGGGCTGTGCCCCTGTGTCATGTCCTAGAGCTCTAGACTCTGTTTTACTTCTCTACCTTCAGTAGCGAACAGGTTTAACAGCAAAGCCAGCAATGTAAAGTCCCATGTTTAGAAGCTCCCCGGTGTCCAGAGGCAGCTCTTATTTATATCCTCCTTGGTTCTGAGAGCCTACCACTTTCACAAAATTCTACTAGTTTCCACACAACAATGATATGAAGTACAGGGTGCGGATATAGAAGAGACTGGACAATTTATCCAAAACTATCAGCTTAGACCATGGAAGCAGCTTCTTGTGAGCCCTCCTGACTCCCAGCTTCATCCGTGGATGTTCATCCCCATCAATGTTATTGATGAATTGTTCTGTGTGAGTTCTTCATACAGCTAACAGCCGACCTGGTTGAACAAGGCAGAGCTGGGATTCAGTGAGAAAATATTGAACAAATTTGGCAGTTCCTTTCCTCTTCTCGAGAATAGAGAGCAGAGATAGTTGATCCCTGTCAAGCTTAAAGGAAGGGGACCCTTGGGAAGACAGATCACTGGCACTTCATCTTCTTGTCCCTTTTAAGCCACACACTACATAAGAGTCTGTGAACTAAGCAAAACCAGACAGTTGGCCGATCTTACGTAGCTTGTACCTCAGAAATAGCTTGATGAACGGCTTTTCTACAAAACATTGGACTCTTCAGTTCCCCATAAGATTGGAGCTCTCTGGGAGAAAGATTTTTAAAAGTCACTAAGCCGTCTGAAGTGGGCCCAAAGGAAACCTGTTCTCCCCACTTGCCTCTCCAGCGCCATTTTGCCCTTGTCAGTTTCCACTCTGAAACCAGCAGAGGCTGTCTGTGAGAAGATGTGGCCTAAAGGAGTGGTCCTTGCTGGTTTCTGCACGTGGAAAGAATTCAGCCTAGAGAGGAAGGTGTAGAGCGCTGTTTCTTTCTTTGGCGCATCCTTGTTTCTTGTTGCTCTTGTTGAGCTATGGATACTTAGGTTTTTAAATGGGATCAATGCAAGTCTGAATCCTTTCTCCAGATATTTCTCTACCTGCAAGGAGGAGGTTTCAAAAAAGCCAAACCAGCTGTCTAAGCCATGCCACTGAAGCCCGTAGCTCCCTGGCTCTGGCTCCCAGGAGATAGCAGATGTGTATTCATGGATATAACCATATAAACAACCCAAAAAGCTACAAAGAAGTAAGGCAGGTGGTCTCGGAGAGAGACTGGAGCTTCTCAGATGGCCCAAAGGGCTATGTAAAATAAATAAGAACAATATAGTAATTTTTGCCTACATTTGCTTTCATTAAGACACCAACACACACACACACTACTACCATCAACAACTATAACAACACCCTCACAGGATCATTTGAAAATGTGTGACATAACATCATTATGTATATAATATAAAGTATGTCCATGAAAGTGAAGATATGGAAGTCTTCCCAATTCTCCCCATGTTTCCTCCCTGTGAGATCTATTGTTGATAGACTAGAGACTTGCCTGTACAGTTCCTTTTATGTAAACACAACACATTCATGTCTCCACCTCCTTTCCTTACATCTTCCCTGGTATCACCTGCATCCCACACTTCTATAATTAGCACAAAGGCCTGTAGCTACCTCATACCACTAAGCATAAAGGAAAAAACAAATATTAACCCAGCATTGCCCCAAGCTTGGTGCTTAAAAATAACAAATAAATAACTTGATATCTCAACCCGAAATTATGACTGCTAGTGCAACAAGAACCTCCCAGAATCTTTATGACTCTAGAAAATTCCAAGAAAGCCATCAGCCAACTGTTACTGAAGACTGTTAAAAAAACATCTTGCATAAGACCTCTGGGTCTTAGTCACTCACAACTTTTAACCATAATTCTATGATGTGCACAATTGTGGCTATGTTCTTAACAGTTATAAGATGGATACAGATATACTTTTTAGTTTTTTTGGAGGGGTTGATTGGTTGGTCTTTATATGGTTGGTTGAGTTTTTTTTTGTTTTTGTTTTGTAGTGCTGGGATTCAAATCCAGGTCTTTGTGAACACTCCTCCACTGGGCCACAGCACTAAGCCATGGTCCTAACCACAGGGGTGTGTGTGTGTGTGTGTGTGTGTGTGTGTGTGTGTGTGTGTGTTGTATATATGTGTGTGTTATGTGTGCGTGTATGTGTGTTATGTGTGTGTGTGTGTGTGTGTGTGTTGTATATATGTATGTGTTATGTGTGCGTGTGTGTGTGTTATGTGTGTGTGTGTTGTATGTGTGGTATGGGGGGGTGTTGTATGTATGTGTGTGTTATGTGTGTGTGGGTGTTGTATGTATGTGTGTGTGTGTTGTATGTGTGGTGTGGGGGGGTTGGGGTGCGAAGTATTGAACATATTGGGACTATTGAAGCAATTAAGAGAGCTGAAGCTCTACTGGGCTGCTAAACTGCTGTGAAGTCCACACCTTGATTTCTAAACCCACTAACCTGTACCTTGATTTAGAGGTCGATTGCCAATGCAATCCTACACTCCATCTCCTCGGCCTCCTCCCATGCCTGTACAGTGATGGTGCTGATGCACATCTTGTACTGGAAAGCAATATCCCCTCACTCATTACCTCTCTGCACCCCACCTGTAGCGGCCAATCCTGGCTGTCGAGTTGATGGGATCTGGAATCAAGTAAGAGATAAGGAGCCAGTATGTCTGGGAGAGGTATAACTGAGGTGGGGAGACCAACCTGACCTGGACATTCCAGGGGTTCAAATCCCAGACTGAATAAAAGGGAGTATGCATCGAAACGCCAGTGTGTGTGCGTGCATGAGTACGTGTGTGTGTGACCAGCTGCTTCACACCCCTGTCCTATGAACTGTGATCTCAAACTGAGCCATAATAAACTCTTCCTCCCTCCCTGAAGCCGTTTTTGACAAGTATTTGTCACAGCAACATGAAAAAGTAACTACCACATTATCTTATGTTTGTCAAGCCACAAACCTCCATCTTTCTATAAGGAAGTAAGAACTGTACCCCCAGACTGTGAGAGCACAGAAGACAATGCAGAAGTCTACAGAAGGAACAGGAAGGGAGAGGAATGGGGGAAGGAACCTCAGATTCTAGTTTAAGGAATCAGTGTGACAGGAAATGACAAAGGGGAGGGGCAGCTTTAATAACAAACCTGATATACTGGCAGCTCTCTAAAAACTGGGAGCGTCTGCTCAAGTCTCCACCTCCAGTGGGTTGAGGAGCCTCCCCAAACAGTCTTCCTTCCTTGGAGGAGAGGCTGAGAGAAGCGGCTTTTTCATGAATGTGCAGTCCTTTGAATTTTGCCTTTCAACTGCCAGATAACAGCCACACGTGAAGGAATGTGCCTACTTCATCATGCTAATCCCTGCTACCCAGCCCAGATGGAATGGAGGGAGATAGGCAGGCTCTCATCTTTGCACTGCTTGGATCCTATCTATAGTGGATCATTGCAAAGTCTCCAGAAGAAAGACAGAGAAAGAAAAAGGGAAGAGGAGAGGAGGGGAGGGGAGGGAGGGAGGGAAGAGAGGAGAAGGAAGGGGAGAAAATGACGGGGAGGAGAAGAGGGGAAGGAGGAAAAGGAAGGAAAGAATAAAGGACCTACCCTGACCATAGACAGAAATAACCCCAGACAAGTTCATCTCTCTTAATCAAGATAAGTTTCTTGCAGGTAGCTGTATGCACCACCATTTATGTAGCTGATCATAAAACCAGAGACAGTGGGATTCAGGATCATAGCATTCCACCACACTCTTCACCCCTCACCGCACCAGGAGAATGTTCTCAAAGGCAGATTTCTATTCCACAAGCAACCGCACTTCTACCATAGGAAAACCATTCTACAACCCTAAGAGAAGGTATGGGCTTGCAGCCTAGTGCTTCAAGAAAGCAGGAAGACCAAACACTTGCTGAGGGTCCACTGTGAGGGTGGAGCAGTTGCATGTGCCATCTCTATGGAAGTCCTATTTGGAACGAAGATGTTATTTCTGTGCCTGGTGCACAGGCTCTGTGATGAAGAGTCTCATTACAGAGAGTCTATTTACCACTTTTCCAGTTGCTTTGCAAGCTGTTTTTTTTTTTTTTTTTTTTGGTTGGTTGGTTTGGTTTGGTTTGGTTTGGTTTGGGGTTTTTGGTTTTTTTTTTTTGTTGTTGTTGTTGTTGTTGTTTTGTTTTTTGGTTTGGTTTTATTTATTTATTTATTTATTTTTCTTTTGAGTCTTGGCTCAGAAGACAGCCAAAGAGCATAACACCAACCTCTCACCCTGAAGGTGTCCTGGTCTCAATCTCACTCTGTTGGTTGCCAGCCCAACCTCCTTTATGTAACAGGCAGACCTCACTGGGTGTGGCAGACATGCCCGGACTGGAGACAAACTGCACATTTCTTTTTGGGGACCAGCCTTTGGGGGTAACTTTTGTGCAGTGTCATCATGTGCCCACTGTCCCTGGTCTCTCAAGGCAAAAGTTGAAGCTCTGAATACAAAAGAGGAGCCCGGACCACAGGTTGATGTGGAATGACAGTCAAGTCTGGATGCCTGCTTTGGCTGGAGGCGGAGGAGGAGGCGGAGGCGGAGGCGGAGGCGGAGGCGGAGGCGGAGGCGGAGGCGGAGCTCAGCGATCAGCTAGGTGCTCACCTACCATGCACCGCTGGGTCCCTTGGGTTCCAAGCACAGGAGCACAAAGGTTGGTTGGAAGGAGACCAGAGCCTCGTCATGGGATAGTTATAGATTGTGCCAGTTGGGCGGGCCTTCCAGAGTGGCTCTTTGGTCCATCAGAGGAAGTTGGGGTGCTGACTGACAGGAGCACTGTAGGCAGGAGCACCTCATGAAACAGATGAGGGTGCTACACAAATGTGGTCCAGAGGCACTCTGTCCAGTCAGCAACCCTAGAAGACTCGCTTCAAGCAAACAGGTGGCTTCTCCAGGAGTGAACCGCTTCTTCGAAAGAGTTTAAAAACATGTGGCTAGCTCTACCGAGACTGGTTACTATCATTCTCTCGGTGGTTTTGAGATTATTGTATTTTCCTCTTCCCTTTCCTCCTTCCAACCCCTTCCTTTGCTCTCTTTCAAACACATAACCTCTGTTTCTTTAACTATTGTTACATATGCATATGTGCTTTGCATAGCCATATTCCTAAGTATTTAACTGCAGCCTGCCGGGTTAGTACAACATACAGGTCTTCCTTGCTGACTGTTTAGTATGCGATAACCAGGCAACTAAGGAGTGAGTGAGAGAAATCGTCTCCCTCACAGAAGAGCTCATCAGGAATGCATTTTTAGAAAGAAAAATGTCTATGCTTTGGAGAGTCTGTAGCTGACCTGCTACAGCTCTCCCTGAGCCTCCTTCCTAAACATTCGGGAACCCAAGTGTTTGCAGGCAGGGGGAAAATAATTATTTTCTTCAGGTTGGCATTTGATTGTAAAGTTAGATTATAATTTAATTGGCTTTCCTCTATGGTATTTTTCTTATATTAAACAAAAACTTCATAAAATATATAAACAGTCAGCCCCCCAAAAAATAAATACAAAGAAAATTAAATTCATGCACAATTTAAAACTGAATGAGCACTGTTAATCTGCTCTGTTTTATTAAAATCCTCAATCTTTTGTTTATATATCTATCGATCTGTTTATATATATATATCGATTATATACATACATAATTATTTTGGAAAATTAGGATCACCCTAACACAGTCTTCTGATCTGTTTCCCCTCATGGAAATCTTAATTTTTTTTGAAACCACGTGTATAAAAGGAATACATAATTGCCTTCAATGGTGACAGTCTAAGCCTAGCCCACTAGGTAGAAGAATATATGGCTTTTTAATGCAGCATCGAGCCATTTGTATTTAATGCAACCCATTTAATGCACTTCTCCATTTTTTCTCAAGTTCAGACACTTTAAGTGCAGCCAATTAGATTTAAAAGAAAAAAAAAGGCTAAAGCGAAGATAATGGGGAAGATTTATGAGTGATCTGAATTACTACGAAACCTGAGACGCCTCTGCTTTTCTAAACAACCACTTATATCAGCAATCGGCCTTCTGTGAACAGGAGATTGCTCGGTTTGTATACTTCTGGGTGAATCTGCGCTGTGCCCTCAAACGCATCAGAAACCTTCTATTCCCACAGGCGCCCTTTGTTACCATCAGAGTGCCTGGTCATTTAGAACAATCTAAACACGAAACAGGTAGAGCACAAGCTCTAGCGAGCAGAACCAACCACAAGAGAACCTAACGTGGTGCGGAGACTAAGTGAATCCAACGCAGGTTGGTGTGATCAATCAGTGGCTGGCTTCCCCGCCCTTCACAGCTGCCCAGCAGAGAGGGAAGGAAGGCTCAAGGAAACCCAGATGCTTCCTCTGGCCTTTCACAGTGTCAACCTTGTTTGAGGCTTTCTAAGCATTTGTGTTGCTAAGAAGCTGAGGGGAGGGGGAGGGGGAGGAAGAGGAGGAGGGGGAGGAGGAGAGGGAGGAGAGGGAGGAGGAGGGGAGGAGGGGAGGAGGAGAGGGAGGAGGAGGAGAAGGAGGAGGAGGAGGAGGAGGAGGAGGAGGAGGAGGAGGAGAAGAAGAAGAAGAAGAAGAAGAAGAAGAAGAAGAAGAAGAAGAAGAAGAAGAAGAAGAAGAAGAAGAAGAAGAAGAAGAAGAAGAAGAAGAAGAAAAGAGGGGGAGGGAGGGAGAGGAGGAAGGTGGTTTATCTATATCTCAAAAGAGCTTTCGGTTCCGAGGACTCCTCTGAAGCGTGAAGGCCCCAGAGAAGAAGAGATGATGACCGTAGAGTCCAGGAGTTCTGCCAAGAAGTGCTGCCTGGTCACCAGGGGGAAAAGACCCACACGCCTTTCCTCTCTTCTTGCTATTATCGTTTCTGCCGCTGTGTAAATGAGAACCAAGGCAACTTAAGTTAGAGGAAGAGTCCCTGAGTTCTTACTGTGGGCAAAGCTTTGAGATTTTGCCAAGGAGGACACAGAAGTCAAGACAATGATAGGAAAAGGACAATGTGAAACAGTAGAAACCTCATCAGGGACAGAGCCAGCAACAAGACATGGATCATGGAAGCTCCCCAAAGCATCAAACCTCCCCCACCCCCCCTTCCCGGCCGCCCCGGACAGCCTTCTCTTCCCTGGCTGGAACACAGGTTCCATTCCAGAGATGGCTCCCACAGAAGGTGTGGCTGTGAGGAGCCTCTCCTGCTACACTGCAGTACATGGGCATCACGTGCACACCACTGTTGTGTGAAAGTTTCCGCTTCTGCCAAAACAAAAGAGGCTCAAAAGAAATGATGCATAATTGTTTTCAACCAGGCAGCCACTCCTCCCTCTCCGGACTTCACTGTAAGCGCCATGATCTTGAGAAGGCCTACATTCAACAATCAAGTTGTGGCTTATCTGAATGGGACCTAGCCTACTTTCAGTTGCTGTCATATGAACTTCTTAGATTCTCCGCCCCCTCCTCTTTTTTTTTAAGATTTCTCAACTCTTGGTTTCATGCCTTTCTTCTCCCCCCTTCACTGGTTACATATGTGGGGTTTGGGGTTTTGTTTGTTTGTTTGTTTGAATGGATTAAGTTGATTTAAAGTCTTCCAGTAACATTAATGGTTCTCTCCTGTGATCTCTAGAAAAGTTCTCTTTCTATGATGATGAATTTACAGAGTTACTGTTTGATTTTAATAAATCACTTGTGTTTGCAGCTATTCCCATTAACAGACAGAAACATTCCTAAGCGAAGTATAAAGATTAAAAAGTTTAGGCAGGCCGGGCGGTGGTGGCACACGCCTTTAATCCCAGAACTTTGGAGGCAAAGGCAGGCAGATTTCTGAGTTCGAGGCCAGCCTGGTCTGCAAAGTGAGTTCCAGGATAGCCAGGGTTATACAGAGAAACCCTGTCTAGAAAAACAACAACAACAACAAAAAGTTTAGGCAGGAGCTAGCACCTGAATAAGTACTTCTGCATACACAGCAAATCACATTTTATTGCTTAGTCAACAACTTACCACTATAAATGTTACAGGAATAAAAGTATAAATACTTTTGTTTTGCTTTTATGGTCATTTGGTTGGGTTTTTGTTATTGTTTGTTGTTTTTGAGACTGGATCTTGCTCTGTGACCCAAGTTGGCCTGACATTGACTATATAGTTAGCCTAGGCTGGCCTTGAACTCATGACAGCCATCCTACCTCTGTTTCCTAAATGCTAGGATTACAAGCATGCCCAGCTGGCATTGTCTTATTTTTAAAAAGCATGAAAACACTTGGCAATCTTAAAGAAAATTCCAGACCTCAGCACCAGATCAGGACAAGGGTGTGTTTCCTACACCAGCAAACATGGCACCTTAGAGCTGTCCCTGGGACATGATCTACTTTAAAGCCAGCATCCTTTGGGTTTCTTGATCTCTACTGTCCCCTCAGCATGAACTATTAAAAAATGGTTCCACCAGCACCACCAGCAATTAGAAGCTCTTAGCTATCATAGTGTGTCAGACAATCCATAGCCAAAGGTAAGCACCACCCAGTCCAGAGCTGCAGGAACGCCAAGTGCCAGGAGCAAAGCAAGGGTTTCTCCATTGTTCTGTTGGAACACTAGAAGTTTCTGAGGTTCAGAGATCACCCTGTGCAGGCAGCTCCCTTCTGCCTTCCAACGTGCTGCCTGGTCACATGGTTCTACCATTCCCACTGGCAGACTTATTTCCATTAACTAACTTTAGAACACTAATCGTCTTGAAGACATTACAGTCTTCTCTTATCTGCTAACTCAAACAGACTTATTCTACAGCACCTGAAGGTTTCTGTTGTTTTATAATGTACTTGGGGTGTGTGTGTGTGTGTGTGTTTCCTATCATGCTGTTCAGAGGCATATAGTATGAGTGTGTGTGTGTGTGTGTGTGTGTGTGTGTGTTTGTGTGTTTCCTATCATGCTGTTCAGAGGCATATAGTATGAGTGTGTGTGTGTGTGTGTGTGTGTGTGTGTGTGTCTGTGTGTGTTTCCTATCATGTTCTTCAGAGGCATATAGTATGAGTGTGTCTGTGCATATGCACATACATGTGTGCATCATATATTGTGAATAACAGAATGTATTTAACAAGTAATTTTGACGGAAGTCCCAGGAGCTTCTACACGAATCTCAGCTCAGGATTCTCCAACACACTGGTAGGGCAAATTTGGGTTCCACACTTGCGAGCTTTAATATATCACAGAAGGTGTTTTGCCAACCAGAACCCAGGGTTACACCTGGTCTTCTTAGGCTTTTCTAGACTAGCAGCTGAGTTGTTTTTCAAACAGTGTCGCACTGTGGAACAGCAGTTAACCTGGCAATCAATCTGTAGACCAGGCTGGCCTTAAGCTCGCAGAGTTCTGCCTGCCAAGACATGCAGCATCATGCTCAGCTGTGTTTCTTTGTTTTGATGTGGAATCTTAACCTGATGCCCAAGCTGGTCCTTAGTGGGTGGGTTTGAACAGCTTCCTGCCGGTCCCAGCCTCCTAAGCGGTGGGACTAAAGATATATCATGTCACCCAACTCTTTTCCTTTTTAAATATTCTTTCTCTTTCATTTTCTTCTTTTCTTTCTTTCTTTTTTTTTTTTTGCCACAAGCATTTTTTAAATTTTATATTTTGATGAAAAAAAAAGTTCTTGACTCTTTATACACATGGAAGAAAATACAATAGAAAAATGACTACAGCATCTATGAAACTACAATATATTACAAAGGAGTTATAGGAATATATGACAGAAAATGATTTCCAAAACATAACACTTAATAATAGCACAAGACACACAGTAGGGTACAGTGTGTGTGTGTGTGTGTGTGTGTGTGTATGTGTGTGTGTGTGTGTGCATGTGTGTATGTGTATCTGTGTCTTGTACATAAAAAGCAATACCAAATAACATATAGTTACACACACACACACACACACACACACACACGTCTAGGCAGGCAGAGAAAAAGTATAGAGGGAATTATACCATGATACTTAGAGTGATTTTCTTCAGGGAAGAACCAAGAATAGAGATCCAGGTCAAAAGATGAGAAAGAGGCTACAACCTTATATGTTATGTGTAACTTATACAACAAAAATGCAGACATATTATTTGTATAACCAAAAATTAGTACATAGTTCCCTATAAGTACATTTCAACAGAAAGGGATTCTCTGAATTCACAAGAGCTGCTTTTCCTCCTTTCTCTCTTTCTTTCTTCCTAACAATGTATGTGATATGTGACACACTGTAGAGTGACATCCTGGATGCTTTTATGCCCTAAAACACATTTATTTTGGTTTTCTCTTAGATTATCTAAGTTTTTGTTAAAATGTGAAAAAGGTGAGCCAAACACAGGTCTCTTCTGGTAAAAATTTCTACAGATATCAACAGAAAGACCTTTACATCCAAACCACTCTTGGGTTTATGCGCTGGGTAATTGTCAACTTGACACAGCCTAGAATCATCTAGAAAGAGTCTCAATGAGGAACTATCTAGATCAGATTTGTCTGTGGGGGTGGTCTTGATTACTAATTGACTTAGAAAGACAAGTCCATTATGAGTGACGCCATTCCCTAGGCAGAAGGTCCTGAACAATAAAAGACAGAAAGAAAGCTAGCTGAGAGCCAGCAAGCAAGTAAGCCTGGATGCATTCGTGTGTCTGTTTTTACTGTGGACATGACGTGACTGGCTGCTGGAGTTGCTGCCTTGACTTCCCCTCAATAGTGGCTATAACCTGGAATTATAAGCGGAATAAACCCTTTCTTCCCTAAGTTGCTTTTTGTCAGAGGATTTCATCACAGCTACAAAAATGAAACCAAACCAGCATCTTAAGACCCTGCAGTATTCCATGAAGCTCAGGATGAAAGAACCAGGAAAAGATGATGAGGAAATGAGAGGCCTACAATAGTCAAAAGGCAACTGGATGACAGTCATGGATGAACCTGAAGACAATGTGGACCACTGGCTTCAGCCACCTTGAGTCCCACAAACATACACAGGCCAGGGATAGAAGAAAGAATACCACACAGCTTAATACATACCTGTGAAATGGGAAGTGTCACATAGTCACACTCTTCTGCCAATACCAATCTCTTTTTTTTCCTCTTTTTTTATTTATTAGGTATTTTCTTCATTTACATTTCCAATGCTATCCCAAAAGTCCCCCATACCCTTCCCCACCCACTCCCCTACCCACCCACTCCCACTTCTTGGCCCTGACGTTCCCCTGTACTGAGGCATATAAAGTTTGCAAGACCAATGGGCCTCTCTTTCCAATGATGGCCGACTAGGCCATTTTCTGATACATATACCAATCTCTTTACAGCAACGTTCGCTTCGTTTTAAGTGAACACATCCAGGTATACCTTGGGTCTCAGAAACATACTAGAAGCTGACATCCCTTCATATCATCAAGAGGCCTTGGGATATGTAGAAGTCTTGCCTGCCTGACAAACCTTGTGGAGAACCAGTTCTCATTTTATTTATTTATTTTTTTTTTCAGGACGTTATCCTCCAGATTCATCCATTTGCCGAAGAATTTCATAAATTCATTGTTTTTTTTCTTTTTTTTTTCCATTTTTTATTAGGTATTTAGCTCATTTACATTTCCAATGCTATATCAAAAGTCCCCCATACCCACCCACCCCCACTCCCCTACCCACCCACTCCCCCTTTTTGGCCCTGGCGTTCCCCTGTACTGGGGCATATAAAGTTTGCGTGTCCAATGGGCCTCTCTTTCCAGTGATGGCCGACTAGGCCATCTTTTGATACATATGCAGCTAAAGTCAAGAGCTCCGGGGTACTGGTTAGTTCATAATGTTGTTCCACCTATAGGGTTGCAGATCCCTTTAGCTCCTTGGGTTCTTTCTCTAGCTCCTCCATTGGGAGCCCTGTGATCCATCCATTAGCTGACTGTGAGCATCCACTTCTGTGTTTGCTAGGCCCCGGCATAGTCTCACAAGAGACAGCTACATCTGGGTCCTTTCGATAAAATCTTGCTAGTGTATGCAATGGTGTCAGCGCTTGGATGCTGATTATGGGGTTGATCCCTGGATATGGCAGTCTCTACATGGTCCATCCTTTCATCTCAGCTCCAAACTTTGTCTCTGTAACTCCTTCCATGGGTGTTTTGTTCCCAATTCTAAGGAGGGGCATAGTGTCCACACTTCAGTCTTCATTCTTCTTGAGTTTCATGTGTTTAGCAAATTGTATCTTATATCTTGGGAATCCTAGGTTTGAGGCTAATATCCACTTATCAGTGAGTACATATTGTGTGAGTTCCTTTGTGAATGTGTTACCTCACTCAGGATGATGCCCTCCAGGTCCATCCATTTGCCTAGGAATTTCATCAATTCATTCTTTTTAATAGCTGAGTAGTACTCCATTGTGTAGATGTACCACATTTTCTGTATCCATTCCTCTGCTGAGGGGCATCTGGGTTCTTTCCAGCTTCTGGCTATTATAAATAAGGCTGCTATGAACATAGTGGAGCATGTGTCCTTCTTACCAGTTGGGGCATCTTCTGGATATATGCCCAGGAAAGGTATTGCTGGATCCTCCGGTAGTACTATATCCAGTTTTCTGAGGAACCGCCAGACTGATTTCCAGAGTGGTTGTACAAGCCTGCAATCCCACCAACAATGGTGCAATCCCACCACTTTCTCCCTACCTTTTCAACATAGTACTTGAAGTATTAGCCAGAGCAATTCGACAACAAAAGGAGATCAAGGGGATACAAATTGGAAAAGAGGAAGTCAAAATATCACTTTTTGCAGTTCTCATTTTAAATGAAACCATCTACAAAACAAACTGAGCCACATCTATCAAAATGCCAAGGGGCGTGTGAAACACTCACAGACATCAGTGCCAGGTCAGTGAAGCTTAGATTGTGTTCCAGAGGAAATTCTGACAAGAAGGGTATAGAACAGGCATCATAAGAAGTAAATGTGTTCCAAGTTATGAAGAAATTCTCCACATGCTTGCTTTTTATACCAATTTTTTAATCACTACACACACATATATGTACACATACATGCACACACACGTGCACACACACACAGACACACATGCATGCACACATATGCACACACACACACACACACATATATGTACACATACATGCACACACACGTGCACACACACAGACACACATGCATGCACACATATGCACACACACACACACACACACACACACACACATTTCCTGGTACATGGACATTTGAAAATAGACTTAAGCACTTGATTCTGTTTACAGAGAAGACAAGTCGTTTCTCAGACATCGCATGGGAAACACAAAGGTTTCAGAACCTAGCAGGACCATGGAAATGTGGGGACTTTGGTTTTTAAGTTGCATTGACTTCGGCAATGCCAGGCGGGTGGAGCATTCAAGCTGTCTCTTGAGCTTCTCCATAATAGCACCATTGTGCATTCTGTCTACTCAAAGTTTAATGAGTTTTAATATTACCCCTCCAAGCCAGGGAGTGCCCTGTATCCACAGAAACATCCTTATGAATCGGAACAGAAGTGTCTTACTGACTTTCCCCTGTTAGATAGAATCTTGGTTTAAAGAGCGCAATGGAACATTGCATTGCGTAAGAAGACAGACCCTGAATTCTCATCCTTCCAACATGGCCTAGTTGTTCTTAAGCGCATTGTGATCTCTACCTAAGGTCAAATGGGTTGGCAGTTTGGGCAAGCATGGAAGTACAAATGGGAAGTGGGGGTGGGACGGGGGGGGGGGAGGGGAGAGAATTTGGCTCAGAGCAAGGGAAATGTGGTTCCTCACATGCACAGGACCTGCAGGACCAGAACAAATCCCTATGGACTGCAGGGATCTGAAGAAATCAGCAGAAAAGGACTTACAACCTTTCTTCACCCCCCCCCCCCAAAACAGAACTACATGAACAACTGAGGCTTTGGAGACCAACCGCTCCCACATCCCCTCCACCACAAGGTACAACATGGAAACTGCTAGACCCAGAGAGATCTGAGGTCTTTGCCTTTCATCTTAGTGTAGCTAGGCCAGCAATTCAGTCCAGACATACTCCTTTTATGACTTCTTTGCAATTATTTGATTCCTATTTTTGCATCTGTCTCATGGCAGATTGGGTTGTCTGTGACTGCTCAGCTGGGCTTGGGGACCGTTGCTCATGCTCATCACAGGGTATTGATTTTTCACTACCCTCGCCAGCCACATCTCACACCCTCCTCCTCCCAGCCCCACAGCTTTTCTTTTCCTATCTTTATCCCCTCCTCTTTTGACTTCTCAGCTGTAACATCCATATATTTAAAAATTAAATATCTGTATCCCAAACTTTCCCTACCCCAACTTCAGTGGTTTTCTCTTTCTTTTACCAATCAGATCTAATACTGAATTTTTATCTTCACCCAGTCCACTTCTCTCCCACATCAAAAGCTTATTACCTAAAATGGGAGTTTACACCATGCCATTCTTCAAAGAAAACTAATATAATGCTTCTCAAACTGTTCTGTAAAATTCTAAAGGTAGGAGCCACTGCCAAACTCTCCTTAGGAAGCTGGTATTACCCTGGTACCAAAACCAGACAAAGATGCAACAAAAAAAGAAAATGACAGACAAGTCTTCCTGATGAACACAGATGTAATGTGCTTGCCAACCAAATTTACAAAACACATCAGTATGGTCATTCACCACCAGAGATGAGGGGATGGTACCACATATGCAAATTTATAAATGTTACAAGTTACATAAATGATCTCAAGGACAAAAATCCCATGGTTATCTTAATAGATGCAGGAAAACTTTTGACAAAATCCAACATCCCTTCATGTTAAAATTTTGGAAAGAACTTAGAATAGAAGGAACACGTGTCACCATAATAAAAGCTATATATGACACACCTATAGACACCATTTTATTAAAAGGGGGAAAGCCTCATAGCATTTCTTCTATGAAGAACAAAAAAAAGTGTCTATATTTTTGCTTTTATACAATTTGTTACTGGAAATCTCAGTTAAATCAATAAAACAAGAGAAGAAACTAAACAGGAAAAGGAACACCCAGGAAATAAATCAAGGTATATCTGTCTGCAGATGACTTACACGTGAGACTCTGCAGACTTCACCTAAAACTGACAAACATGCTCAGAAAAGTGACAGGATTCAAAATTAACATTCAATAATCTGTAGCCTTCCTATATATCAATGACAACCATACCATTAAAAAAAATCAAGACTTCCTCTTTCCCAGCCAGCCTCCTCCAGCCCTCTTCTCTCCTTCCTTTTCTCTCTCATGCTAGCTTATGCGTCAGTTCCTGAACAATGGGGAAACTTCCTGACGCTATGAAGTCGCCCAAAGGGAGGCTAGACCCCATTCTGCGTGCTAGGCTGGGACCTTGAAGCCTGGAGCGCCTACCCGGCAGCTCTGAGGCGAGACACCTTGAACTACCATCCTGCCTTCTGGTAAGCACCTAACCATGTCCCTGGCTGAGGCCATCAGACTCTGGAATGAAGGGGTGCTCGCAGCCGACAAGAAGGACTGGAAGGGGGCCCTGGAGGCCTTCAGCGAGGTGCAGGACCCCCACTCGAGGATTTGCTTCAACATAGGCTGCGTGAAAACCATCCTGGAAAACTTGCAGGCAGCCGAGCAGGCCTTCACCAAAAGCATCAACAGAGACAAGCACTCTGCAGTGGCCTACTTCCAGAGAGGAATGCTCTACTACAGAATGGAGACTGTTTTACCTGCAGGAATGAATGTGTAGCATGTGCATGCCTGAGGTCCATGGAGTCCAGAGCTTGTACCAGATCCCCTCGGACTGGGGCTATGGATGGATGTGAGCCACCATGTGAGTGCTTGGAATCAAACCGCAGTCTTCAGCGAGAGCAGATACCACTCTTAACCACTAAGCCATCTCTCCAACCACCATGCTTGGCCTTTGTTATGTACGACCTTGCTATCAAAGACCTTAAAGAGGCCTTGACGCAGCTTCGTGGGAACCAGCTGATAGACTACAAGATCCTGGGGCTGCAGTTCAAGCTGTTTGCCTGTGAGGTATTGTACAATATTGCTCTCATGCATGCCAAGAAAGAGGAATAGAAGAAAGCAGAAGAGCAGTTGGCATTGGCGACCAACATGAAGTCCGAGCCCAGGCATTCCAAGATCGACAAGGCCATGGAGAGCATCTGGAAGCAGAAGCTGTTCGAGCCCGTGGTGATCCCTGTGGGTCGGCTGTTCCGTCCAAATGAGAGGCAGGTGGTTCAGCTGGCCAAAAAGGACTATCTGGGCAAGGCTACGGTTGTAGCATCTGTGGTTCACCAAGACAACTTTTCTGGCTTTGCCCCTCTACAGCCGCAGTCAGCAGAGCCTCCTCCCAGACCCAAAACCCCAGAAATCTTCAGGGCTCTGGAAGGTGAGGCACACCGAGTATTGTTTGGCTTTGTGCCTGAGACGCCAGAAGAGCTACAGGTCATGCCTGGGAACATCGTCTTTGTCTTGAAGAAGGGCAGTGATAACTGGGCCACAGTCATGTTCAATGGACAGAAGGGGCTTGTCCCCTGCAACTACCTGGAGCCAGTTGAGCTTCGGATTCACCCTCAGTCGCAGCCCCAGGAAGATACCTCTCCAGAATCCGATATCCCACCACCTCCTAATTCTAGTCCCCCAGGAAGACTCCAGTTGTCACCAGGTCACAAGCAAAAAGAGCCCAAGGAACTGAAGCTCAGCGTGCCTATGCCTTACATGCTCAAGGTGCATTACAAATACACAGTGGTCATGGAGACGCAGCTCGGCCTTCCCTTCAGCCAGCTTCGGAACATGGTGTCTAAGAAGCTGGCGCTCTCGCCAGAACACACTAAACTGAGCTACCAGCGTCGGGACAGCCCCGAGCTTCTGCTCCTGTCAGAAGAAAGCATGAAGGATGCCTGGGGCCAAGTGAAAAACTACTGCCTGACTCTGTGGTGTGAGCATACGGTGGGTGACCAAGGTCTTATTGATGAACCCATACAAAGGGAAAACTCAGACGCCAGTAAGCAGACTACGGAGCCTCAGCCTAAGGAGGACCCAGGTGGTAGCAATCTTCAGTTATGAGGCTGCCCAGCCAGAAGACCTGGAATTTGTGGAAGGAGATGTAATCCTGGTACTGTCACATGTGAATGAAGAATGGCTGGAAGGGGAGTGTAAAGGGAAAGTTGGCATTTTCCCGAAGGCTTTTGTTGAAGGACGTGCAGCCAAGAATTTGGAAGGCATTCCCAGAGAAGTCTAGGATCTACAAAGCTGAAGCAAAGGGTTGTTTTTCCCCTTGCAAGACTTACCCATCTCTGCTGTGCGCTATACAGACACACCAGTTTGGAAATGTGGACTAACTTACCATTTCCCTATTAAAATTGAACCTGTCACACGACAAAAAAAAAAAAATAATAAAAAAATAAAAAAAAATCAAGGAAGCAATCATTCACAATATCTTAGGTGAAGGGATTGCTCAGCAGTTTAGGGAACGTATTGCTCTATCAGAGGACCTGGGTTCAATTCCCAGCATCCACACCCTCATGACCATCTGTAATGTAGCAGTTCCAGGAGACTAATTCCCTCTTCATTCCTGTGGAGGCACTAGGCACACATGCAGGCAAAACATTCATACACAGGATATAAAAGCAAGTATATATATATATTTTTAAAAAAATTAATGCCTTAGAATAAACTTAACTGAGGACATAAAAGATCTCTATATGAAAACTGAAAAATGCTGAAGAAGGAAACTGAGGAAGACACTAGAGGGTGGAAAGACCTCCCTAGACATATGAACTGGTAGGATTAATACTATGAAAATGACCATCTTACCAAATGCAATACAGATCCAATAAAATCTCAATAAAAATCCCAGAGGCAATCTTCATGGAAATGTTTAAAATCTTAAAGTTTGTATGTAAGAACAAAAGACCCTCTATAAAGAAAGCAATCATGAGCATAAATAATACTGTGGGAGCCATTACCATACCTGATTTCAAGTTATACTAAATCCGTAGCAATAAAAACAGCGTGATACTGGTATAAAATCCATTACATAGACCAATGGAATAGAGTAGAAGCCAGATAAATATAAGGCCATGAGACTGCAGCCACCTGATTTTGACAAGGATGCCAAAAATACACATTGTGGAAAGGATAGCATTATCAACAAATTGTGTGGAAAAACTATAAATCTACACACAGACGTGTAGATCCATATCTCTCACCCTGCACAAACCCGAACTCCAGATGGATCAAGGACCTCGACATAATACCTGAAACTCTGAGGCTGCTGGAGGTAGGGGGAAGGAATAAGATCTAGGCATAAATAAGAATTTTCTGATAGGACTCTAATTTTTCAAGAAATAAGGCTTATAATTGACAACTAAGCCCTTGTGGCATTAAAAAGATCTTGCTTAACAAAGGAAACTGTCAATTGACTAAAAAGGCACCCTAAAGATATATCCTGAAGTAGAAACTTTGGTTCCTTTGGAAAGTCAGTTGTGTCAGATGGTGTTTTCCTAAAGCAGACACAGGTGAAAAGGTGTTTTGCTAAAGCAAGCATGTGAAAGGATGAGTGATAAAGAACTCTTCGCTAACACACATTATTGGTTCCCCTTACATTATGTTGCTGAGCTCCACTTGTGGTGACTTCATAGAAAGAAACACAACAAAAAAAACCTCCTGGTTTGTTCTGGAGGCTTCTTGCCACTTTTGCAGACTTGGGTCAATGGGCAGAGTGAGGTCAGCTGATACAGACTCACCTGGAGTTTTGCTAAGACAGACTCACCTGGTGTTTGGCTGAGGCAAGTCCTGTGGAAGGACCTGTGATCTTTGGAAGGAGTATAAATCGGATTCAACAGATAGTGACGGAGGCTGGCTTGCACAGCTAGCTCTGCAACAGTTCTGGGTCTCTCGTCTTCAGCTTTGCTGATCTTCACGTCATTGAGGGGCATGGCAGAGAACTTCTCCTGGTGTCCCTGCTGATCCTGGTTGCTCCTGCTGACTGATGCAGACTCAGTGGAGACCTGGCTGTTTCTGCTGGGTCACGCCATTGGTGGTTGCTGTCCTAACACTACTGAACTGGGCTGCTGATGTAACCGTGAAGTGTTTGCGAGTGGATCAAGCTGCTGATGCTGGTTTTTATGAACTGAGCTGCTGGTTTCCTGACAAAAATGATTGGATTTGCTCCAAAGAATAATTTCTAAACAGGTCCACTTCCCCTGTATCCTAATACTCTTTCTTTTCCTCTACCTAGTAGTGGGCTAGAAGGGAGGTTAAAGTATTTAAGAACCTTTATTAAAAGTAGGATTTGAAGAATTGAAGCCTACAATATCCAACAGAGGGTTAGTATCCATAATATACAAGGAACTCGAGAAAGTAAGTGCCAAGAAAACAAGCAACAAGTCAAAATGGGGCCTATGGCCTTGAACAAGTTCTCAAAAGAAGCTAATAATGTGTTCAGAGTATTTGACATCATTAGCTATCAATGCAAATTAAAACTACCCTGAAATCCCACTTCAGTCTAGTCAGAATGGCTGTCATCAAGAAACCAAGCAATATCAAATGCTAATGAGAATGTGGGGAAAGTAGAACCCTTGTCCATTTTTAGCCACTATGAATGTCAGTCTAAAGCAGCAATTCTTGACCTTCTTAATGCTGCAACCCTTTAGTACAATTATTCACTTTGTGGTGACTCCCAAACACAAAGTTAGCTCATAACTGTAATTTTGCTACTCCTATGAATTGCAATGTAAGTATCCAAAAGGCAGGATATTTGTTATTGTGAAAGAGTTGTTTGACACCCCCCCCCCCCACACACACACACACAAAGGTTGAGAACCACTGGTCTAGAGTCTCTCTAAAAGCTAAAAACAGAACTATGGTTTGACCCAGCTATACCACCCTGGGGCATATACCCAAGGAAGTTTATATTCTATTATGGAAACATCCACATCTATTGTCATTCTATCCAATAGCTAGGAAGTGGAAACAACTTAGATGCTCACCAACAGACATAAGGAGGAGAAAACCTGTAGTGCATAGACACAGAGAATATTGATTAGCTGTAAAGAAAGTGAAATAATGAAATTTGCAGGGAAATGGATAAAACTAGGGAATATATTTCAAGTGAGACAACTCAGGCCCAGAAAGATACATACTACACATTCTCTTTCTCATCTAGTCCTTGGTCTTGAATATTTAGCTTTGTATATTTAACTTGAAGTATCAACAGAGGTCAGAAAACCAGAAAGGTCATGGGGACGCATTCATGAACAAAGGGGACAATACTGGGGAATGAAGATTTAAGTGGGGGATAGGAGGAGAGGAATAGGGGACAGGAGGTGATGGGAGAGGTGAATAAATCTAGAAATATACGGGAAAACCTTAGATAAGCCTACTACTGCGTAAGCTTGTTGTTGTTGTTGTTATAAGACATTTAGGTGGATATACTTTGCATGAGTAGACACAGATGTCTGCAGAAGACATTTTAATTTAATAATTCATGTCTTCTGAATTGTTAAATGAAAATCTCAGCTCCAGGCATGAGACAACTTCTTCCTATCAGTTATTGGTCAGGGATGCCCCACAAGCCTCCAAAACAACACTGGCTATTGCTACTGCTACTGCTACTGCTACTGCTACTGCTATTGCTACTGCTACTGCTACTGCTACTGCTACTGCTACTGCTACTGCTACTGCTACTGCTACTGCTGTTGCTATTCTATTGCTATTACTTGTCCACCACAATTAGATAGTTAAGAGCCTATTGTTGAAAACATCACACATTTTAGTTGCAGGACACTGAGAAATCAGTCTTAAACTGAGTAGGAAACTTCCTCCTTGATGTCTAACTTTCATAGTAAGAAGGTATTATGCAGTCCACCAGAAGAGAAAACGATCAATAATCTCACCTTGTACTGGACACTGCACATATGCTACAATACCAACCTCCCATGGAAGGGGTTTTTGTGCCCTAGTTAGGGTTGTAATTGCTGTGATGAAGCACCACGACTGAAATAAACTTGCAGAGCAAAGGGTTTATTCATCTTACACTTCCACATCATAGTCCACCACTGATGGAAGTCAAGACAGGAACTCAAGCAGGGCAGGAACCAGGATACAGGAGCTGATGCAGAAGCTGTAGAAGGGTGCTGCTTACTTGCTCCTCATGGCTTGCTCAGGCTGCTTTTTTATAGAACCAAGGATGGCTCCAACCACAATGGGTACATCACTAATTATGAAAATGTTCTATAGGCTTGCTACAGCCAGATTTTATTGGAAGCATTTTCTAAATCAATGATCCTCTTCTCTGATAGCTCTAGCTTGTGTCAGGTTGACATAAAACTAGCTAGCACAGTGTACCTAATGGTACCATACCGGCATGAAAGTTCGGGGATAATCAACTACTTTCTTATTGGCCTGCTTCTGTCTATCAGATGGAAGAATCAAGAGACTATCTATACTATTAAGGTAATATTTTGCTTCAGCTGTTTACGTTGTACCATTTCCTCATGTAAATCTATTTACCTTTTGAGGGAATTGCTATCATTATCCTGTTCAGAGAGAAGACTGAGCCAGCCTAGTGGCCTGTATATGCCTGTAATTCCAGCTACTCTGGAGGCTGAGACAGGAAGATCATTAGTTCAAGGCCTTCCTGGGCTATTGTGTGAGTTCAAGACCAGTCCTGGCAACATAGTGAGATTCTGTCTCAGAATATAAGACAGAAAAGAGGATCTGAGGATGTAGCTCATTGGTAAAGCAATGGCTTCACATGCACGAGGCCCAAGTTCAATGTCCAGCATTGCAATAATGACAACAGTAATTCTACATTTAAAAATAAAGGACTACGGGTACAGCCCAAGTTAAAGCACTTTCTCAGCATGCTTGTAGGGCCCTGCATTCAACCCCTGGTACTGAAGACAGAGACTGACAGGCAAGAAAGACAGACAGACAGACAGACAGAGACACACAAAGAGAGACAGAGGGAGACAGATCAAAAGAGAGAGACATAGAAAGAGAAAGACATAGAAGACAGAGAAACAGACACAAAGAGAAACAGAAACAGGGAGGCAGAGACAGAAAGAGAGAGAGAGACACAGAGAGAAAGAGAAAGACAGAGAGAGGGAGACACAGAGAGAAAGAGAAAGACAGAGAGAGGGAGAGACAGAGAAAAAGAAAGGCAGAGAGAGGGAGACACAGAGAGAAAGAGAAAGGCAGAGAGAGAGAGAGACAGAGAGAGACAGACAGACAGACATACAGAGAAAGAGAAAGACAGAGAGAGAAAGAGAAAGGCAGAGAGAGAGAGAGACAGAGAGAGACAGACAGACACACACACAGAGAAAGAGAAAGACAGAAAGAGAGAGACAGAGAGAGAGCCTCCCCACTCTCTCATCTTGCTTCTTCCCCAAGACTCTCATTTCTTTTTGCTACAACATAGATTTGCTTTTTATACATATCTGACATTTTTATTAATTCTTTAAGGGTTTCATACACATATAAAATGTTATTTTTAATCATGCTCGCTCCCCATCCACCTAACTCCTCCTAGGTTTTATTTACTTTTTATCTGACCCTTTTCACATGTCAAGTGCACAGGAGAACAGAACTGGCATTGTTTGCTGCTGTTTTCCCAGCACACAAAATACCTGGCATGGAGTTAATACTCAATAAATATTTGCAGAATAAAAAAAAAATTAACAAAAGCTGTCTCAGGCTGCAGAGCTAGTAGTTGGTGAACTCAGTATTTGCTCCTAAGACTAAAACTCTCAAGCATTCACTTTTATCCACGTTGCTGTCATTTGAAGTCACTTAGTGTCTTCATGTGTTACGGCTTCCAACACAAAGGAACACAAACTAGAAATGTATTTCTCGTGATTCTGAAAGTTTGAGAAGTTTGTGAGCCAGGTGATTTTTAAAAAAGAAAATGGCATCTGAAATGAGAGTCTACTTCCTGGTTCATAGGTGATGTCTTCTTAGTCTGTCCTCACATGGGACAAGGAGCGTCTTAGCTTCTTAGGCTACGTGTATGAAACAGAGAACACCACCTGAGAGGCCTCAGCTCTCAAGGTCTAAGGCTGCACTGTCCATCACCTTGGGGACTGGGATCTCAACATACAAGTGGAGGGGGGGGGCTTGCAAATGAGCAACCCCTCACATTTACTAAGATGAGTAATCCCTACTCTTTTCCAAGGATTCATCTGATTTCACACCAAAATACTTTGCAGGAATTCCAGGCTACCCTGGCCTTTCTCTAGTTTCTCTTTGTTGTGAGGACTATGTTGTTAGTCTGTTGACTTGAACACCACAGAAGGACACTTGGATCAGAGTCCTCAGATGAGGTTCTAAACCCATCCAACAAGGCATCTGAGGCTGAGTTATCTCACCTTTCTTTGTACGTCTCTGCAAATTTATCACCACATATATTCTGTTTGACCCTAATCATTCTTCATCCTGGGGCCAATATTAATGACAGGACTCCAAAGCGTAGCAGAAGTCTCTGAAGCCAAACTAATGCTGATGAAGTTGAAATTGTAAAATAACTGCATGTGTTATAGCTAAGATTCCATTCCTACCCTGCTAAACCAAATTAACAACATCAACAACAAAAATAGGACATTCTCAGTCATCAATGGGAGGAGAGGCCCTTGGTTCTGTGAAGGTTCTATGCCCCAGTATGCCAGGGCCAGGAAGCAGGAGTGGGTGGGTTGGTGAGCAAGAGGGGGTGGTGGGGTGGAGATGAGGGGTTTTCAGAGGGGAAACCAGGAGAGGGGATAACATTTGAAATGTAAATAAAGCACACCTTTAATCCCAGCACTTGGGAGGCAGAGGCAGGTGGATTTCTGAGTTTGAGGCCAGCCTGGTCTACAGAGTGAGTTCCAGGACAGCCAGAGAAATACAGAGAAACCCTGTTTCGAAAAACTAATAATAAATAAATAAATAAATAAATAAAATGTAAATAAAGAAAATGTCTAATAAAAAAACTAGGACATTCTCTAAGAAAACACAGGCAAGCATTAACAGCAGGGCTCCCTCGAAACAGCATGGTTACCCTTCTGTGTTTATTATTTTATTTTTATAATGGAAAACCCGCTGTTTTTTAAACATTTAAAAGAGTAAAACAAATGCATCTGATGTAGCTTTTGGGGATAATAAAGTTTTATTAGAACAGCAATCATCTGCTCTATAATTTATTGAGTGCCATTAGGTGATATGCATTTCGAGCTCCTCCATGAAGACGATAAGTTGTTTTATAAAGCTTAAGACAGCTGGGGTGGAAGACAGAAAGGTTTTGTCAAATGTTATTGCTTGTAGAGAATGGACTAGTCCTACTGATATACAGAAGACATATGCTGCCCTACTGTTGCCATCTGACCTTCAGTTCCTTTTCTATACACAAAGCAAACTGTCACTTCTGGGTTTCATCCAACCTCCATCAAGGGTATTCGTGTAACACTGACCCAATTCGAAGGTCTGCAGTGGGTCTCAGTCAGGTGGTAAACACTCTTCCCACGAACACAAGATGGAAGTCCGCAGTTGGAGTTTTGCCCTTTTTCCATGGTAGTGACCTCCCTAAACCTCACCTTCCTCTGACCCAGGGGTCTCTGCCTTCTGATTGCTATTTTCTGTGTCAATTTTCTCAGCTATACTGACAGTCATCATCTTCCTGCCTATGTCCTCAGACTTGGCCAAAGTAGAACCACAGGCCTAGTGAGAAAGGGGGCAAGAGGAAAGCAGATTCGATTTATAGACCCATCAATGGTCTTGGTGTCACCTTGTCTTCCAAAAACAATAGGGCAGTAATTAACTTGGCTTGGTCAGCCAGCCAGCCCATGATAAAAGGCAATGAATGGCAGTAAATGGGAAGACAAAAAAAAAAAAAAAAGTTTATAAGCAGCATAGCTTTAAACATTTTATTATCATCTTAAATGAGAAGGTTCAGACCTTTAATTACATAATTAATAGCCCAAGAAGATGCTTGTCTGGACAGAGGGCATACCAACTTCAAGCACCCAAGTGAGGATGCCCAAAAGCAAGTTGGGTGCAGCAAGGTACAAATTATAAATTCTTTTACAGACAGCAACAGCTGAACTCCTCTGATCTGCCTCATGAATCTGCTTCCAGAAAGTACTGTTCTGTTATCCCTGAGGGAGCCACGGAGGGCAGCTGTCACAAACCTGGGGGGAAGGGGGAGAGCACAATTAGGAAGATGTTACGTGCCCTGAATGAGAGCAACAGTGTTTATTTGCAGAATAAGTCCTTGTTGCACAAGTACCCCAGTCTGTCTGTATGTGCATGTGTGCACGTATGCACAAGCTCACAACAACCATGCCAAGCATAAATCCTACTTGGGCGGACCTTGTTCAGTTTTCCCTTGTGATGGCCTCACTGCCAAGGCATGGTGAAGGGTTAAGGAAGGTACCCTAATTCAAAAATGAAAAGGTGAGACCTTTCTACCACCACACTCTGGTTCATCTCCAAGTCTGTTTGCTTCTTGACAAAATAATTGATGATGATGATGATATATGATTGCTTTTAAGAATGATTGTCCTAATACAGATGCAGATGCTCACAGCCAACCACTGGACTGAGCACATGGAGGAGTTAGGGGAAGGACTGAAGGAGCTGAAGGGGGCCCTTATCTTGCCTCAGTGGGAGGGGAGGCCCTTGGTCCTGTGAAGGCTTGATGTCCCAGTGTAGAGGAATGCTAGGGCAGTGAGCAGAGTGGGTGGGTGGATGGGGGAGCAACCTCATAGAAGCAGGAGGAGGGGGATAGAGGGTTTGCAGAGGGGAAACCGGGAAAGGAGATAACATTTGAAATGTAAATAAATAAAATATCCAATTTTTTTAAATGTTCAAAAAAAGTTAAAAATAAAAATAAAAGAGAATGATGGTTATGATGGCCTTGGCCCAGTGGTTCATATGACCAAGGGCTGGTGCTGCAGAACTTTGGCTGGGAGGGGGAGCAGTGAGTTACCCTGAGACATTGATGACAAACCAAAGGCAGAGAAGAGAAACTCAAGCGAGTGAGATGCCAAGGGGACCATGTAAAATGGGGGCCTCCAATGGAGTCGCCAGCTGTCTCTTCAAGGTGCAGAGGGTTCAGATAACACCAAGTTCAGTGTTGATCTGAATTCATTGCTCACAGCACCTGGAACAGGCAAACCTCAGCACAGCAATTCCTGGAGGTTCCTGAAGACCCTAACCTACACAAGAAGTCTCTAGAAAGGCTTAATGGGTCCAGACAAGCAGGCTGTGATTGAAACTCAATTCTAAAAGAATAAAAAGTCGTAAGGAACAGGAGAAAGTGGCTGTGTATACAACCATAGTTAGGCACCTCTGCATCCACAAATCCATAGATAGCCATCCAGGTATAAAGCAAGAAGAAAGTGAGGTGCTAATAGCCCTTTAGCAGAACCAGCTCGGAGGCTGGCTCTGTGGGCCTTAATGCTGTAGCAAAGCTCATGGTACTGAGGGAATTCATAGTTGGCCTCAAGATTTAGCTCCTGGGTACCAAGTAACAGACAAGCCACAGAAGGAAAGAAAATGTATTGAAACAACCATGCAAAACCAAGTCTTAGCATCTATATCCACCCCAGACTAAGGGTTAACGGAAACCTGCTTGACAACTCTTTTGTATCTCCACAAAGTGAGCATTTATGTACAAAATCAATACTCTGAATTCTTTAGCATGCCTCTGCTATAGATAGGGAGCAAGCCTACCCCCTACCCTAGGGACATGTGTTACCTCCTTTAATAAGAAGAAGGTTAGGAGCAAAGATAACCATCTTAAAAGATATGCTTCGGCCGGGCAGTGGTGGCGCATGCCTTTAACCCCAGCCCTTGGGAGACAGAGGCAGGCAAATTTCTGAGATCGAAGGCAGCCTGGTCTACAGAGTGAGTTCCAGGAGAGCCAGGGCTACACAGAGAAACCCTATCTCGAAAAACCAAGAGATGCCTCTCGGAAGAAGGCTCCCTCCAAAGCCACAAAGAACTCAACCAGGAAGCTTTTAAGCAAACTGTCATCTGGCCACTTTGGGGAGAATCCTACAACAATAGTTGAACATCTGCTCTTTGCCAGGCACTTCTTGGCCAGAATGCAGAATAAGCACCCATTACCACAGCTGTGGACATCACTTGTCTTTCGGCGGGAGCGAAAGTCAATACCTTGGAAGCGCAGAGGCTACCCAGGCTCTCAGTTCAGGCTGCCCCTAGAATCATTTTGAAAGTTTTCTTTATAAGCGACAGTTGCCTGTCTCTACCCGTAGAGACTGTGACTTTCTCTGCCGGGGAAAGCAGTCTGTCTGGGAATGTTTTAAAAGCACCACAGGTGAGACTTCCACACAGCTGGACTGAGAGGGGTGCTTTGCAAACTCCAAGTGCATGCGACTCGCGTGCGATATTGCAAAACACATAGACAAGGCCTTGTGCTTTTAACTACCTCCCAGTTCATGCCCGAACTGTTTGTTCGCGGGCCATACACTGAGGTGGGAGAGAATGGCACTCTGTGACAGGAAAGGAAGTTCCACCCAGGGCTCTTGGTGCATGATGGCTCCCTAGTCAGCAGCCACCCTACCCACCCCAATCTATGGCTCTGCTTCGGCAGACTGTTAAATTGAACAGATGTCCCAGGGCTCAGAAATGACCGTCTGAGTTAGTTATGAGCTGCGGGGGCGGTCGGGGGGGGGGTGAGAGTCAAGCGGTGAACTTTGGAAAAACGTATCTTCTTTTGTTTTACTTTGGCTCTGTTTGTGGGGAAAGTCCACACGCAGAAATTTGTGCAGCCCTGGTTCAGACAGTTGGCAAACAGGACTGCGAACGAGGAAGGAGGACGCGAAGGATAGAGGACTCGACTAGCGTGCTACAGAGCATACCGCTAACAAAGAACCTCTGCCAACCAGCCTCAGCCATACAAAAGTTAGACTTTATGAACACCTCCCACAGTGATGGCTCTTCTTGCTGTCTTAGGCTCCTGACCACTGCCTTCTTAGTCCCCGTTTCCTGAAAGGAAGCGTCTAGTTAGGTGAACTGCACACCCCTCCGAGCCATCAGATGTGTGCGTTCCTTCTACCGTTACCTGCAAAGCTCAAAGACCACCCCCCGCCATGGCTCCCAGCATAGAATCTCCTTCATGCAACGATCTCTCTCACACATTTCCAATTACTGTACTCAAAATGTCCACCCTGTAAGGCCCTATTTTGCTCATGTGTTCCTCTCTAGTCATTCCAAACCAGTGCCAGCCCTGACTTTCTGGGGCACATCTAGAACATTCTCTTGTTGTCTGTGGCTTCACCATACTCTATTGCCCTCATCTATGGTGTATCCCTATCCCCATCATAAACTTCTGCTTGGCATCCATATCCTTCCTTTCTCTCCTTGCCTAGTAGGGTCCTTTGCAAATAGTAGACGCTTGGTGAGAGTTCTCCAGTGTTCACCACTGTTTCCGAACCTGAGATTTCCGGAGGCGTGGCAGATCCCTGGGAATCTGTACTCCTGGCCTTCTAACCAAGAGCAAATGTCTTTGTCTCCTTTAGTGTTTGAAAGTGGGGAACGCCAGTATCCCAGGGGCCAGTGGTGATTTGCTATCAGCTCCTCCTGATTTGAAAGTGTTTTGCTTGTGTGGCCCCTCACAGTCCCACTCCGGATTCCCTCAAAGTCTCATGCCTTGTGTTCCGACAGCCAGGCCATCTAGTCCAACCTCTGGGCTGGGGTATGCATATGTTTCCATAGCTCTGCCTCGGGCTCATGAAGTTTTCTCTCCTCCTAAGGCAGTCTGAGTTCCTTGCGGAGTCAGGGCTTCAGTCTGAAGAAGAAAACAAGAGGGTGTGGTTGGGAGAAAAGTCAAGTCCCAGCCAAATGGATGTCTCCTGGAAAAACCACTCACACAGAGCAAACAGGTATGGCCACTCTGCTCCTTGTACACCCATACAAGGCTGTGATGGGTATACAGCAAGCCACCCAACACTCTGTACAGGCCTGTGAAGCACCGCCACAGGGAGGAACAGGCTCAAATAGGAACAGTGGGAGGAACAGCAATACTAATAAGAGGAAGAGCAGACATTGTACGGATGCACCCAGAAGAATACTTTGAGAGCAGTCTTGCTGGGGGGCGGGGGAGGGAGGGTGCTTGAAAGTGGCTTGGTAGCTGGTAGCTCTGGACGACCAGCAAAAGAGAAATTAGAAACCTCGGCTATCCATCTCTGCTTCTGCCCCAGGCCTCAGTGCACAGAACACCCCGTATGCCTGCCATTTCCCTTGGATACAGGCTCAAAACCACTACCCTGGGTTACATGCCTGACTCTGCCGTGAGCAGATTGTGCGTTGGCCTTGTGTGCTAGAAGCTTTGCTGAGTCCCCTCCTCTCCCACCCACTGGGCCGCCTTATCTATTCAGACAGACTTTCCCACTTGCTCCATTCCTGTGTCAGAGCGGGAAGAGAGTTAAATTCAGGCAAGGCTGAGGAGGGAAGAAAAGACTTCGTGATTAAACTGCTCATTAAGGAACCACGAAGCTGAAGAAGCTAATTTGCACTGACCTAGTTAAGATATCTTGCAGCAGATCATCCGTGAGCGGGGGTTCAGCCCTTCCAGGCATTAGCCAACTGGCTCCCTTTCGGCATCACAGCTATCAATAATTCCATGCTGAGGACCGTCTGATAGGAAATCACCGCTGGCCCCTGGAATGCCGGCCTTCTCCATGGCTCTGTTTTCCCAGTTGTCAGCCCTGTTTATAAATTGTCCATTTATAGCAAAGCCAGCACCTGCTAGGAACACCTCACCCTGCCAAGTGTTGGAGTACATCTCGGAAAGAGACACTATAGGCTCCCCCGCCCCGCCAAGTGCCGTTTTAATCTTTTCCCAACCTGAGAGGACAAATGTTTGCATAGGAAATCTGAGGGATGGCTTTTTCTGCACAGGAAAAACCAGATATTCTATGAAAAGTGTTTTTGCTCTACTTTAAAGAGAGAGAGAGAGAGAAATAAGAAAGAGTAAATTATTGTTCTCGTGAGAGAATACAATACCATCTTTCTGAGTTAGTCAGAATAGGACACATTTAAAATAACTCTGAAGAAATCAGCAGGACCAAAATGCTCTGGAGAAGACACTAAGGCCAGGAACATCTTAAATTCTAACATGGTTTTTAATCTCACGGTCAACATCAAACCTAAGATGTTGTCTGCTACTTAAAAGCATTTTGTAAAATGCACTTCAGGACACTCTCCTAATATTACAATAGTATCACATGACCTAATCTGAGGGCTCCCCCCTCCCTGACCAAGTATCCACTTGTAAAGTGCCTAGAAGTGTTTCTCAAAGTTACACTCCTATTACATCCTCATTCATTTTCTTTTTGTTCTTTGCATAATGAAATATGATCAATAGCATATAGACCATTCACAGAATGGAAGGGGTTGCCCTTCTTGGGAGTGATGATGGTCAGATGAGATGCTTTGGCAGGCAAACTTGCTGAGTAACCTTGGGAAGACAGGGAGAACCCTTGATGCCTCCCTTGACACATTCCCCCCGTAATCCTGCTCGAGAAGAAGATTGTCACCCTTTTAAAGCCAGACAGGCAGATCTTGATTAAGACCATGTGGCAGGGGCAGCTGGGCCAAGCTGAGGACATTTCCAGAGTCCCAGCTCTGCATTTGAGAAGGCAGCCCTCCCTATATTTTACGGGCAAGATAGGAGCCTTAAATTTTCTTTTGTAAAATGTTGAGACGTGTGGATTAAAACTGACACGTGCAAGCTTATTGTTAATTTAATCGGTAAAGCCAGGTGGTGGTGGATCAGGAAGAACCGGAGTGGGGGCAGAAAGAGAAATAGATCAACCTTCCGCCCTTCGCCACCACCACCACCCCCCCCACCACCACCACCACCACCACGCTTAAGGTAAGGTGTTCCTTTGCATTCTTCAGCATTCTGGTCCCTATGCCTTGTGGCTGGTGTTACACTGTTACATCCAACAAGCTGATCTCCAATTAGACAGGTACCCATTATTTCTTCGCCAAACGTGACTGGCTCTCATCAGTTTCATGGCCCTTCTAACGCAAACCACGCTTGCTTACTTCCCATCCATCCCGCGGCCACCTATTTTATCAACAAGGGTTCATTCACCCAGCACACATGTCAACCCCCACGGTGGAGTTGATCTCTGAGATGCCCCTGCTGGAGAAAGGAATGTGTAAATCAAGACACTACAAATCAATGTGAAAACTCACTGACTTCGGCCCGTAAATCTGGCAAATCTGGGTCCATAATATTAAAGATCATTTGGAGGTGCTGAAAGAAAGACGTGATCGCTATAGAAAGCATCGGCGCTACGCTTCTCGGGGCACCGACTAGTAGTGGAGAGGGGTTAGGCAGACCCAGATCCATATTCTGCTCCCAAAAATAGAAAAGAGGAAACCTTTGAAGCTAAAGCAGGCCTAAGAATAACTGTCAGCAAAGAGAGAGCCACACGGACCGGAAGCTCTGCTCAAGTGGAGGGTTTGTGTTGCCTTCTCCCCCTCCCCCTCCCCCGGAGCTCTTCACATTCATCCTGTTAAAAAAGATAGCTTTGAAAGGCTCGCCTTCAGCTCGGACATGTTGGCCGGCGCAGCTCGCCCTTCCACAGCAGCTCAGGGCCAGCTCTGAATGCTGCCTGCACACAGCCCTGGGGTTTGTTCTCGCTTCCCTGGTGGATCATTTCAATCTGTTTAAAGCTGAACAGTGAACGCTTCAGAGACTGCGCTACACAGAGAACCCTCAGTCGGAAACAGCTGGCCGAGAAAATACTCATTTCCTGTTTGCCTTCTAGTTTTACATCGCAACCCAGCCTAGCTTTCATCTTTTAGTCGTTCTGGTCTTATGAAAAATCTAAATTAATACCACCAAACTGGTGAAGTCTGTGCTGTCTCCGGGGCCTTATATGATACTAGACAACTACTGGAATATATATATACTTATATGATACTAGACAACTACTGGAATATATATATGTGTGTGTGTGTGTGTGTGTGTGTGTGTGTGTGTGTGTATATATATAACAGATCCTTCAGTAGCATATCAAAATCCCAGGTATGGTTGGGGTTTAATGGAGAACAGTTAGCAAAACCAAATTTTTCATGTTTTCATCTTGTGTGGGAAGTGTTGGTTGTAAGGGAGTTTGGGTTTTAGTCACAGCCAGTGAACAACTTCCAGAAATCATATGCTTTTTCTATTTGCTTGACAGGACCCAGATCTATGTTTAGATACAAACAGCTCCAGTTATCTGCTGAGCTCCACCCTCAATGGAGACACAACATCATTCGTGCTTTAAGTGACGACATTGGAAATTCTTTTTTTTTTTTAGAAGTCTTCTTAGTGTATATGTGCCTGTGTATGTGTGTGTATGTGTGTGTATGTGTATGTGTATGTGTGTGTATGTGTGTATGTGTGTGTGTATGTGTGTGTATGTGTGTGTATGTGCCTGTGTATGTGTATGTGTGTATGTGTGTGTGTGTGTGTGTATGTGTGTGTGTGTGTGTGTGTGTGTACAATGTGCACGTGTGTGTGTGTGTGTGTGTGTGTGTGTGTGTACAATGTGCACGTGTGCAGGTTCTCTCTAAGGCCAGAAGAGGGCACCGGCTCCCCTGGAGCTGGTTACAGGCAGTTGTCACTTCCTCAGCTTGGGTGCTGGGAATCTAATTCTGATGCTCTACAAGAGCATCAAGTGCCCTTAACCCCTGAGTCACCTCTCACACAGAACGCTTATCTGTATTCATCTCAAAATTTAAAAAACGCTCTAGTCAAACAACTGGTTACGCTTCAGTTTAAAGTAGGGAACAGATCTCCTGTCTATATTTTTCCAGGGACTCTCAGTGTCATCTGTGAAGCAGGAGGTAATAAATATGGTGGTTTCTGGGGTTTTCTTTTCAACTTAAGGAAACTACTTGATGCAAAATAAATAAGTATATACATACACACATAAAGTTTTGGCTTGCAAATATTAGACTTTTGAGGTCAAAACCTCCTGAAGCCAAAACCAAAGACGACAAAGCATTAGTTACAAGCGGTTTCTGTTGTGCTTTCCACAGAAAGTTCTCGAGTGGCCTAGGAACCCCCACTAAGTGCCCTATCTGAAGTGTGGGTTTGGAGGCAGGAGGATATATTACTGTAGTTGTTTTATTCTGTTCTAACCTAATTTCTCTTTACTGTGGCTGCAGCTTCTTTTCACAGAACCAAACCAATCTCTTGCTTGGGCCTTCATTTCATGACTAAGAGGGAGCCACTACTTTTTATATGACAGATCCTATAGTTCCTCGGCAACTTTACTGACAGCGTCTCAGTAAGAGCTCAGAAGAGCCCTTTCAATGAAGCATCATCTCATCACTGCCTCTCAGCAGATGAAGAAAATGGGGACAAGCTGAGCATCTCATCCATGACCACTGACGGAAGTCGGACCCTGTTCTGGCCTTCTGCTCAAAGCAGTGACTGCCTATGCATCAGCTTTTTGGCTCCTCTGAGACATTTCCCATAGCCCTGTGCATCATGGACCCCCAGATGACAAGCTCTCAGCCTGACAGGTAAAGGGTGAGCATTGACAAACACTGACCACCTCCTGCCTCGGCTTCTGAATGCCTTCCTTCCAGAAAACTCGAGCCCAGAACAGCGAATTGTCTGCTGCCGCTGACTCAAGAGGGTAACAACCAACTTAAAAGATCTGCTGTTATATTAATGGAGCCATAAAGCCAGAAGCAATATTAAATAAGATCAGACTTCAAACGGGACAGGTTTCCTGGGGTTTTATTTTTGTCTCGAACTGGCTTGGTAAACTTAAGTGTGATGGGTGTGTTGAACCTGATAGCATTTGACAGATGCTGTAGTCTGGATCTGGACTGTATCCCTAAACCCCATGGGCTACAAAACAAACAAACAAACAAACAAACAAAAGTTTATTCACTAGCTTGCTGCTATCGAGTGATGGTGGAACATGGAGTGGGTAGGACCTGGTATGAAGTCTTAAGTCACTAGGGTCTGCCCATACAGAGGATAATAGGAAATCAAGGCCCTTCCTATCTTCTCTAAGTTCCCATTATAGGCTAAAAGGCTTTGCTTCTCCACACACACTATATCATACTATGAGATCTGCCTCGCCAGATACCCAAAAGCATCAGGACCAACTGACACTGGACTGACATCTTCAAAACTGTGAGCTAAAGTCAGGCTTTCTCCTTTATAAATGCGTTGTCTTAGATTTTTGTTACAGTACTGAAAAGCTAACTAACACAATGACATTGAAAGTAGGTCTTGCAAAGTACACGTGGGGTGAGTGAGATGGCTCACTGGGTAAGGGAGCTTGCCACCAAGTCTGCCATTCTGAGCTCCCATCCATCTCCAGGACCTATACAATGTACGGAGGCAATTGACTCCCATGAATTGTCCTCTGGCCCATGTGCACATGAACACATGAACACCTAGCAAATACAATAGTTCAGAAATGTTAACGCATTTGTGGTGGGTTACAGAGGAATGGCCCCCATAGTCTCATATATTTGAATGGCTAGCCATTGGGGAGTGGCACTCTTAGGAGGTGTGTCCATGTTGAAGGAAGGTGTGGCCTTGCTGGGGGAAGTGTATTACTGGGGTAGGCTTAGAGGTTTCATGTGCTTAAGCCAGGCCAAGTGTTGCTCTCTTCCTGCTGCCTGAAGATCCAGAGGTAGAAGTGTTAGCTACCATGTCTGCCTGCATGCTACCATTCTTCCCACCAGGACTTAAGCCTCTGAATGTAAGCCAGCCCCAGTTAAGTGCTCTCTTTTATAAGAGTTGCTGTGGTTATGGTGTCTCTTCACAGCGATAGAACATTGACTAAGACAGCGAGCGTTTGAAACAACCTAGCTGCCTTTTGTTGGAGAAATAAATTTAAAACTATAAATCAATTTGGGTAGAGAAAGGAATTTTATACAGCAAATAAAATTAATTGATTAGATACACGCATTTCAGAATGTTTACAATATATATTGCAGAATTAGAAAAACAAACAAAATGTGATAAATGTATGGAAATGCCCTCAGGAATTTTGCACACCGATTTCATAGGTACTCTGTGAGGAAGGATAGAAGCTTAAGTAGCTTTGTTTTTTGGTTTGTTTGTTTTGTTTTGTTTTCCTTTTTTCGAGACAGGGTTTCTCTGTATAGCCCTGGCTGTCCTGGAACTCACTCTGTAGACCAAGCTGGCCTCAAACTCAGAAATCTGCCTGCCTCTGCCTCCCAAGTGCTGGGATCAAAAGTTGTGTGCCACCACTGCCTGGCTTCAATAGTTTTTTAAACTACCTATCAACAGTCTTTAAAACTCTGTAGATAATTTTGGCTTTTATATTATTTAGACCAGTACAGTATTTGCATGAAAGTAGGCAGATCTCCTAGTAGAATAAAATAAGGACTCCAGAGAGTCCTCACAGAGTGGTTAAGTGGTTTTTAAGAGGAGAAGCAATACCAAACTGGGAAACAGTCTGTGGTAAATAGCAATGAGAAAACTGGACATCAACATGTAAAAGAATAAGGTTACACAATAATTTATACCACATTAGTGAATAAAGTCAAAGTGGATGAGAAAGTTAAACATAGCTTCTCTGGAAGAAATCAGGAAAGAAAGTATCATGGCTCAGGGTTCAACAATGATTTATTGGTTACGATACCAAATGCTCCAGCAATAATACAGATCGATTAGAATTCATTAATGTGGACATTTTTCATGCATTAAAGAATACAGTCAAAAACACAGAAATGCCACACACACCCCACCCCCAGTGCTGGAGGCTATTCACAGATTATCGCTCTGGCAAAGGGTTGATATCCAGACTTTAAAGGGAAAGATAAAAGCCATAATTTAAAAATAGCCAAAGGGCTGGACATGGTGACACATACCTTTAATCCCAGCATTCAGAAGGCAGAGGCAAGTAGATTTCTATGAACTCAGGGCCAGCCTGATCTACATAGCAAGTTCCAGGACCAGAGCTACATGGTGAGACCCTGTACCAGTCAACCAACCAACCAATCAACCAATCAATCAATCAATTAATCAAAACAAAACCCGATCAAAGTTCTTGAATAGACATCCCTTCAAAGAAGATAAATAGCCAGAAAAAGGTGTTCAGGGCCCCTGTTCACTCTAGAATGTAAACTAGCTGGATGCCACTCACACGCTCAAGATGGGGCAGAGCAAAGAGAAAGCAGGAGTTGATGATAGTGTGGAGAAATGGAAGAATGCAAAATGTCACAGCCACTTTGAAAAGCATTCCAGAGGTAAAACTCAAGCACGGAACTGCTATACGATCTGTGCGTTCCGTTTCTCGGTGAATTTAAAAAATGAATTGATAACAGAGACTTAAACAGTACTCACAGCAACATTATTCACAAAGCCATACTGGAAACCACCCAAATGTTCGCCAAACAGTGAATACGTAGACACGTAAGATACAATACAAACATGTATGCCTCTGCCTTTTGAAAACAGGACATTTTCTGCGGCATGCCACATGAATGAACTTTGAAAGCATTATGGTAAGTGGGAAAAGCTACACCCAAAAGAATATATGTCACTAGTTGCATTTAGAGGACTTAACATGAAATAGATTCCCAATGTAGAATAGTGGTGGCCACAGACCAGGGGGGAAACTTTTGCTACTGCTTAGTGGGCCAGAGTTTAACTCAGAGACGCTGAGAGAAGATAGAGGTGACATTGCCTCAAGTGTGAACACTTTTAATTTGACTGAACTGTACGCTACTTGGGTTTTAAAAGCACATCTTGTTATATATTTTGTCATATACATATATGTATATATATATATATGTATATATATGTATATGTATATGTGTATATATATCAGAATATATATGCGTAAGAATAAATATTCTCAATAAAAGCATTTTTAATCAAGAGAGATAAGTAAAATATGACAAGCTGTTTTAAAATTAATCCCAGGACTCTATTCTATGAGTTTCTGCATTCCCTGTGAAATGTCTCATCTTCTTTGTGAACTGTTAGAAATCTTGAACGTGTCCCATAGGCTGGCTCTGAAGAATCGAGCTCCGCTTGCCTAGTGAACCCTCTGACCACATGATTCGCTTTCTGTGACCTCAAGCAAAGCTGCCTAAGCTCACATTCACTGTGCAAACAAATGACCTAGTGATAGTGTGGAAATGTTGATCTAGTCGCTCAGAAGGGGCCCGGGAGTCTCTGTTTCTAATTCCCAGGTGAACCCGGTGTTAAGTCCGAGCAGCAAGAATCCAAAAGAATGATTACAATCTACATAGATTAGCTTGCACCACAAGTTTTCTTCTGTTTGCTTGGTTTGGGTTTTGATTGCTTTCTGAAATAATGCCTTGTGAGATAGTTAGGCTAACCTGGAACTCACTATGTAGCCTAGGATACCCCGAACTCAGGAAATATTCTTAATCATTGTCCTGGTTAGAGGTTTGTCAACCTGACACAACCTAAGGTCATCTGACAAGAAGACGCCTCAGCTGAGAAAAAGCCCCCATCAGATTGGCCTGTGGGGCATCTTCTTAACTGATGATTGTCGTAAAAGGCCTAGCCCAGGGTGGGCAGCACCAGGCGGTCCTGAAGAGTGTAAGAGAGCAATGTGCACAAGCCGTGTGTAAGCACTGTTCCTCCGTGGTGTGCTTTGGTTCCTTCCCTGGCTTCCCTCAGTGATGGCGTGTGACTTGAGAATTTTACAATGAAATAAACCCGTTCCTCCCCAAGTTGCTTTGGGTCATGGTATTTTTTATCACAGCAATAGAAACCTTAAGTCACTTACATACCATTAGTTAATGAAGGGCTGAAATAAGCCACAAGGACTCTTGCATGTAAAATGTCATTTAATGTCTGTTCATCTGTTTGATAGACAAGTATAAGGCCAAATTATAATTAGACCCTAATCGTATTGAACATTTTACAAATTTCATCTTCTTTATAATACTGCCTGAAATCTTTTGGATCTGCAGCCAAAATCTAAAATAAATGCATAGGTTGGGCTATATTAATTTCTTTTCCCACAAATGATTTTTGAAACAGGAATTGTTATGGCACAAATTTCAATTGATGACAAGTCACTTTACCTAATTATATAGGCCTTGAACATCTTCTCTGGCATTTTTTAGATTGTAGGATAATTTCAGGCTGGGACCTATGATTTTTACCTGCTATAAAATGACTGGTTAATTCCTAAATCGAAAATGCCCTTAGGAGAAGACTTCCTGCCTGAATTGTTTAGAATTTATGCCGTCTCATAGGCCCCAGGTGCCAATCTAATAAAGTTTTCAGATGTTCTGTTGTCCAGAATTAACCTAAATGTCACCCACTTGACTGGCACACAGGACAAGCCCTCTGTATCCCCATTCTGGCCTTGGCCCCAGGCCCTCCCAGATTCAAATGGCAGCCCCCACCCCACCCCCAAGTGGTCCAGAGGAAACGTATCTCAGCTGTAATCAGACTACTACTAGGCTTCTTGTTGCCCACAAGGAGGTTCTGCGCCTTTATTGACCTCCCAATGCCTGTGATTCCAGAGGTCAAACTGACTTTAATCCAAACTGAATGCCTGACTCATGTTCTAGGTCAACTGAGTTGCTTTTCAGAATCCACACCCAGCCTTTCCAAACAGAACACTAGTTTTACTAATAATAAGACAACAGCTAAATGTGATGGTGCCCCAACACTGTGACAAGCCCTATGTAGGCATTTCTCGTAAGCTCTCCCATAGCCCTTGAAAGCTGAGATTCTCATCCTCACCCCCTAATTTCAAGGAATCTCAGGAAATTCACATCCAAAGCCACAGAGCCCTGTTATATTCAACGATACTAATTTCATTCTATTTTTTCTTTGCTATACCTCTTGTTCTAAGACAAGGCAACACTACAGAGCCCAGGCGGGCCTACAACTTGACATAATCCTCCTTGCTCTGTCTCTTAAGTGCTAGGATTGGAAGCGGGAGCTGCCACAGCTTTCTGCTGGTAATTGCAATTGCTACCTGCTGTATAAATGATGTCAAATGGGCCCCCCCCTAAACTGCCTCACAGAAGGAAGAGAAGTTGGAAGATAATTTCTTAGCAAACAGCCTCTTCCCTAATATGCTTCTGGTCACTCTCCCTCAGAGCATTTATTAGACACATACTGGTCTGCTAAGCAATTACTGTCACGGGGAAAAGTCTTTATGTGTGGCAGAGAACCTGCACTGTTTAACCAGAAGATCTCTGGTGCTTCTGTTCCTTTCATAATGGCCACTTAGCAGTTTATAGCAAGGTAAATAAAATCTAGGAATTGCTGAAATCCCTTTTTCTTTTACTTACTAATGTGTGCATGACAGAAACAGACAGACAGACAGACAGGGGTGGGTATGAGCAGAGGGAGCTCAGCAGAGAAGTTCCAGGAATCAGTTCTCTTCTTTGGGTTCTAGGGATCCAACCCTGGGCATCAATATTTCACCACAAGCACTTTATCCACTGAGGCATCTCATGGCTTCTAAGGTTTCTTTCTGAGCCATGCATCATTGTAATGAGGGCCTAATATAAAAAGGGTGATTGCCAAATATCAGCATGTTGTCATGTCTAAAAGGAGTTCAATATTCTTTTAAACTACTTACTTTCCTCAACAGAAAAGAAACCTCTTCCCTTCCTGGATCTGATATTTTACCACCCAGCAAAAGACTTTATGGCACAGGGCTCAGAAACCAGGAGTCATATTCTTAGTGACTCAGGAATTATTCCTGCAGGTACAGTGGGACATGGTGAGATTGTGCCCAGGGTGGGCAAAGGAGAGAAAAGCTGACATGCTGACATGTTGGAGGACCAAAACAGAAAATCAAGCCAATCTCAATGCATTTACAACCTTAAATTCCAATTTAAGCTGACAACATATGTAGTAGTTTAAATGAGAATGACCTGCAGAGTCACATGTCTTAAAGTTTGGTCCCCAGTTGGTGGAACTGTTTGGGAAGAATTAGGAGGTGTGGCCTTGTTAGAAAATCAATCTCTCTCTCTCTCTCTCTCTCTCTCTCTCTCTCTCTCTCTCTCTCTGTCTGTCTCTGTCTTTCGTCCCTCTCAGCCTCCCCCCTCTATTCCTGCCTCTTACTTATACATAAAAATGTGAGGTCTCAGCTACTCCAGCAAACATGACTACTTTTTTGTTTAACCCTCTGAAAATGTAAGCTTTCTTTTATAGGTTGCCTTGGTCATGGTATTTTATCACAGCCATATAAAAGTAACTAAAATTACAACTTCACTTCAAAAAGACATTTCTCAATAAAATGTAATTCTGTGACAACTTCCTTACCAAACTGCTACCTTGTTCTTTCAGGCTTGGCAGCGTTTTTTTTATCAGGCCCCGAAGGCACTAATGATATACTGAGATAAAGGGGCACAGCAAATGAGCTGCGGTCCTTTCAAAATGAACAGTCACAGAGAACATACTTTCAACAATCCCACTGAAAAGCAATCGTGTTGTTAATCACTGTGGTTAACGCTACAAACCTTAAGCATATTTCTCTTAATTGCACGTTTTACCCTCAGACATCTAGTGAGAAAACGGCCAGGCTACAGCCTGCCTTATGTGTGGAGTCAGAATTACAGTATGGCCATTGAATAGAAAACATAAATACATTTTTTAAATAAAAATAATTGGGACTCCTTGGTCACTTTGGGGGTGGGGTGTGCTATGTGGAAGGCCTGTGTTTGTTAGCAATAATCTGAGATCGTCTGAGGCCTCGCATTACAGATATACATTCAGGGCTTGCTAAGAATGTTGTATCTATGACAGTGTTCATTACAGGTCTGCACACTGGACTGTGTTTCAATAGAGGGGAACAGTCCCAAGGACACCTATTCAAGTCAGTCACTATCTATAACTTGGCAGGGTATCCAGACTTTATGCTTATCCTTCCAGTACATGGTTCTATGTAGTAGACTGATTCTTGTCAAATTTTTGGTTCTGGGACCTTTTCACATACATATAAATTACTGAAGACCCTAAAGAGGTTGGTTTATTTGGGTTTTGTTTTTTTGTTTTTTATTTTTATTTCTATTTCTATTTTTATTTTTATAAAACAGGCTACAGTTACCAATGGCTACTGTATTTAGAAGTTGAAACAGAAAAAAAATATTTACTTTTAAACTTACTTTTTAAAGATTATAAATGATAAAAAGCCTTCTCCGTCCTGAGGTCTGGCTCTCGTAGTTCCTGAAGGTGACGTGCAGACTGCTGAGGGAAGGAGATCAATCACCCTTTCCAGTTGTGACATCTCTGAACCACAACAATGGTTCATGATCTAAAAGTGTAATAGTGGCACACTTGTCTTGGCGGTAACCAATAGATATTTAGTTGGACTAAAGGCCGACTCAGTGGGAGGGAAATCATGGCCAGTGCTGGAATATCTTCCAAGCTTGAATCATTAATTTATAAAATAAGAAGTTATACTTGATATGTATTAATAATTTTGTAGATATTATTAACATATTATTAGAACATTGAGCTCAGAAAAGCCTTTAGGCATTATTTAGTAAACTTCACCTAATGGTGGCAAATAGAGTGTATTAAAGTTGTATTTTTTACTTGAAATCCAAGATTTTCTTTTAAAATATTTTTCCATCCATACCACCCCACCCATGGAGAAGACTGCAGACAGTATTATTCACATCCCTGTACGTATCACCCTTCACAGGAGAAGGTTACAGTTGCTTATCTTTCGAGAGTCTTGCAAGCCCCAACACCAGTGTATTGGGCCTAAGCCTGGCTCTTGATTTCACTGATGCCGATATGGAGACCACAGATCAAAGGATGTTGGAAGCTAGAAGGATCCTGCAGTACTGTACTCCTGTTTTGCTGATAACAAGGCCCCAAATCACAATCAACATTTTTTTTCTTGCCTTCCTTTGAGACAGTGGCGTGGGATCTAGAAGCCAGTCTATCCCAAAACCGTCCCTGATAAAATCGTGAATAAGGAAGCAGTTCCTTTTCCTTCCGTGCTATGTTCTTACTATTCTTGATGTCTATCACTATGGCGAGACACCACCAGTGTGCTGCGGATGACAGTACCATAAAACAAAAGAGCCCATGTTCTGCATCCTTTAACCACTGATCTGGCCCCTGAAATAACTCAGAGTCCAGGGTTTTGATTTATGTGTGGCACATTTCTTATTTTAAAAGACATTTTTATGTGGGCATTCTATTTTACAGCCCAAAGCATCCTGATTAGGAGTCATTTCATCCATTATTTTGTTTCATAAATAAAGTAACTGAGATTCACAAGACCCTGCCCTCCCAAAAGAAAAAACAAAACAAAAAAAGAAATAGACTCCAAATGGCCAAACAACTTGCACAACAGCACAGTGATTAGGTGACACATAGATTACTTACAGCTCAGTTGCCAGTGTCCTGATTCTTAGGTTGAACATTTCCCAGCAACTTCTAGAGAACAAGCTAGCTATAGTCAAATGGAAATAAACCCAGAAAGCAGCCTGGTAGGCTCTGCAGGGAAGCCATTCCAGACACTCAGGGGTGAGGGACTCCTGCGGGTGAGCCGAGCAACAGGACAGGAGATGATCCAACTGTGTTGCTTCTGCCCTTATTCCTGACCCCTTCACCCACCCTCACATCCCCAGAAAGGCAATTAAAAACAAGCACGGACCATGTCATTGTCCTAGATACACCAAAATAACATTACTGTACATGACCAACAGTAAAACCAGATTCTCTGCATTTTTATCCAACTTCCAAAAATAGTTAGGACTCCCTGCCAAAGAGAGTGGGGCCGGAATTCTCATGAAACAACTTCAGTCCGTGGCATTTGCTCCAGTGTAGAAATAATTAAACACGTGCTGAAGAATGGAACTCTCAGCGCTCTTTCACCCGATCAGCTTGCTTTCTAAAAGTAAAAAAAGGCAACAATGTAGCAACCATTGTGTTGCCAGGAATGTACTAGATTCACAATCAGGGTTTAGTCTGTAGAAAACATTGCTACTCTTAAACTAGGCACTACTGACCTTTAAAATTAATTTATTAGTTTTTTGGAGATTTTTTTTGGAAGCCCTCCTCTTAAGACAAGGATCCCATTTCTCACTGTTGTATAAATTTGGAAGGCCAGCTACATACGTGTGCAACCTCTCTTGCAACTAGTTTGGGCCCCTGACCTAAGTTTCACCGTGGTGGATAATGGTATGTGGCAATCTGACCTCGGTACTTGGTACCCAGATATTTGGTTAAACATTATTCTGTGCCGGTGATGCTGTTTCTGGGTGAGGCTAGCATTTGAATCAATAAAAAAGTAAAGTAGAGTCCTCCCCTGGACATAGGCGGTCCCATCCAACCCAGCGAAGACTGAATAGAATAAACGAGAAAGAGATTTTTGTTTCCTCTGCCTATTTTTGAGCCACCATTTTCATCATATCCTGACTTCCAGTTTAATCTGCAACATGCACCACTGGCAATCCTGACTCCCAAGCCCTCAGGTTTAAACAGGGACCGTGTCGCCAGGTCTCCTGAGTCTCCCTCCAGATCAACAATGACAGGTCTTGATGATTCTTGGTCTCTATAACCGTACGAGTCATTTCCTTATTTACACAGCCTCTCTCTTTAGGTTCCGTGCACTTTTCTCTGAGGAATCCCAATGTATCCAACCAACCAGAAGCACCATCCTTAGATTTTTCAATGGGAAGTTGGAGTATCAAGGGAGTCAGAAATAGGGGTTGGAAATGAGAAGTGGAAAGAGCGGATTGTTTACTCATGGTTGAGCTTCGACCTGGAATTATATACTGAACAATCTGGGAACGTTCTAGAAGTGATGGCTCCTGTTGTCTCTCTTGATGTTGAGACACTGAACATTATTGATTCACAAGTCTGCCTTTCCTTATGGTTCATACAAGAAGCTCCATGGGAGAACAGGCTGGCCTGGGCTATTCACCACTGTATCCGTAGCAGCAACTGCCTCAGTGCCTAGAACGCCACACCTGTCCAAGAACATCTGCTGAACAAATGAAGGCCACTCTACATAAGAATGCATCAGTCAGTCATATTGTCTTTTAAAACTTATTAGATTGTGGGGATGATGATGATGGTGATGGGTATGGGGACAATAGGAATGAGATGGGGGTGATGAAAATGGGGTGGTATATGCGTGTATGTCTATGTACCACATTCATGCCTGGTGCCATTAGAGGCCAAGCAAGGATCTCAGATCCCCTAGACTTAGAATTACAGATTGTCGTGAGCCTCCGTGTGCATGCTAGGATTTGAACTAGGGTCCTCTGAAGAGCAGCCAGTGTTCTTAATCTCTCAGCCATCCATACAGCCCTGATAACAACTTTTTTTTTTAAGATAGGACTGTTTTGTTTTGGGATTTTTAAATACTGACCAAATCAAACTTTGCTTGGTGTAGAAGCTCTGAGGAAAATCTTAGGCTCACACAGACAACATAACAGCCAAGGAGACCTGGACTGGAGCTGAGCCTTAGGTCTGACCTATGCTTAGAAGACAACAACATTGAATATGTCTGTAGTGATAAAAGTGCACAAGTCGTTGATGCCTTGACTGGGAAAGTAGCATCTTCCCACCCACAGGACCTCATAGCTCTTACTGGATGCTCTGGGACATGGGTACCCAATCCGAAGGTGCTCTGCTGGGCAGCAGCTCTCCTTCCTAGCTTGACTGTGACATTTCTTCTGCTGCTATTTGTATGAGTTACTTCCTAGTCGCCGTGACCATGTGCCCATCAAGAGGAAGGCAAGGAAGGTTATTTGGCCTCACAGTTTCACCGAATCTGTGGAGTCACCGTAGGAAGACTCAGCGGTGGGAGAATGTGGAGGCCTGTTCATTCCATAAGAGGCTAGGAAGCAGAGAGAGTATGACGGGAACCAAAAACAGGTAGACCATCATGAGCCCACCCTAAGATATCCACTTTCAGCAACCAGGGTCCACCTCCTAAAGGTTCTAGAGGCTGCAAAACAACTTCAGAGACTAGGAACAAAGAGTAAAGCCATAAAGCCATAAACCTATGGAGGGCATCTCACGTTCAAACCATTATACTGTTAGGAGGCAAAGGGAAACAAGCAAGAAGAAAGAAAATTTCCTCTCTTCCTCCTCCTCCTCCTCCTCCTCTTCCTCCTCTTCCTCCTCCTCCTCCTCCTTCTTTCTCTCTCTCTCTCTCTCTCTCTCTCTCTCTCTCTCTCTCTCTCTCTCTCTCTCCAGAATTGTATTTCTTCAGCGTTTAGGTGTGGCCATTAAAAAGGCAGGAAATAATGAGGTTCCCAACTGTCCATTGGCACAGAATCACCTTTGGACTGACAGACTTCCATGTATGATAGAAATAAGAGCCAGCACCCATAACGTCTCATGATGTGTCAATCACCATTTTACACATGTTTATGGAGAAAGCTGCTCAAAAATCTCCATGGTGTGTGCCACTGTCGTCACACCATTCTGTATCTAAGACAAAACAGACTCTGAGACCAGTGTCTGGTGCCTGAGTTTGCAGGGTTGGAGGAGCACGGACTGTGACCTTCACTGCTACATAACACAAGCACTGGCAGGGAAATGAGACACTACCTAGCGTAGACAGTGTGTTACTTACTGCCAACAGAGGCACCACAGGGGCCAGTGCTGGGTATCAGTGAATAGGAACCTAGTCAAGGAAGAGACAGCAAAGTCTCCACAAAATTGCCCCTTAGCATTTCCTTCTGAAATATAATATATAAAAATAATACAAATATAAACAATATACTAATTGGAGGAAGTATAAATAACATTAAAAATACAGTGAAAAAAGAAAGAAGCTAACCTAAGTTCAAGTTTATCCATATGTCTCATTTGTTAGCTATTCAACTCCTCTACCAATTCAGTATATATTTGCCAAGTGCTATGCATAGAACTGTAGAATAGCTCGTTCTCCTTAATTTAGAAGCAGGAGCTAAACACACGTTTAAGAAGTGTCTTGTCGTTTGTAACTGGAGGCAAGTTGTAATTTAAAATGATACTTGTGGAACAGAGGGATTTGAAGCCAGGGAAACTGTTCTTCCTGACCCTGTCATGGTAAATGCCATTATATATCGCTCTAACAAACAGACTGGACAATCCTAAACATGAGTCTTAGTGCAAATATGGACTCTGACGATTGATATGACAATGTGTCATCAATGATATGTACAGCCAGAGCAGGGTAGTTACAGCAAGATCCTAACCCTAACCCTAACCCTAACCCTAACCCTAACCCTAACCCTAACTGACAAGGGTCATACCGTGTAAAACTCTACTTCTTGTTCAACTTTGCTATAAACCTAAAACTACTCTAGAAAACACAAGTCTCCTTTAATCTCAAGAAGAGTAAGCTTCGGAAAAATTGATAGAAGTTGAAATAGCACATGCTTTCTGAGTATATGCTGTAGGCCACACAGAATCTTATGTGAATTAGCTCTCTCATCTTCCATCACTAAAGGAGGTGAGAGTATGTTTAAATCTCACCTATGTTTATAGGCAAGGGAACTACGGGGCAGAGACAGTCCATAGCTTACTGAAGCCATCGTTGGTTACTAAGAAGCTTGCATTGGATCTGACCCGAGCAGCACACATCTAATCATTATGTATGCCTCCTCCTTCAAGGTTCAGGAAGGGCTTCCTGCCAGTGAGGGGAGGGGCTGACAATGGCTGGGACTCTCAAGCATTTTATGAGAAGGGCACTGGAGCATCAGAGGTGTATGAAGAACAAACTGCAACTCTTTTTCCTGGCCCTTTAAATAATCCAGAGCCTTGCAACAACACCTGTGTTAGTTTCTTTGGAAGTGACTGCAATTTCTGATCATTCTTCCCAGGTGAACACGCCATAGCGGGTGTGTGCCTGGTGCTGCTAAACACCACAGATACCTTGTATCTTTAAGGTGGGGTTGGAGTTCTCCAGTTGGTCACCGTATCCAACTCCTCCTTCTTCCTTCCCCTCAGCCATATCTCTGGTCAGTTCCCAGAAGTGGTATCTCCAGCCTTGTTCTCTTCAAAGCTAACCCAGCACCCTCCCTCCTGGCTTTTCTACTCACAGTGCGGTTTGGCCCAGGAGGTCTGAATTGAACAGGGACAGCCTGAGCTGAACTTCAGGGAATGGGAGGTTCCAGTGTTTGCCTGAGGCGTAAGTAGTCATTCAGCAATCAGGAACTCTTACCTGGGAGCTGTCCATCCCAGCTGTTGGCACTTCTGGCACCGTGGATCTATTGAGGAGGGCCAACCCAAACAGGCTACTTCTGCTCTTCCTTCAAGGGACAGTCACAAGATTACCTTCTATGGAATGTTTTTAGGTAAGAGAATGGGTCAAAAATCTGTACATATCTTATCAAATGATAGTTCAATATATTCTCAAAAATGATCTGGACTCCAAAGATGGCTGCCAATCTCTGCTGCCTTCTCTAACTGCTCAGCCGCTCTTCCTTGGGGAAGCAGGGTCTATTCCTTCTCATTTTTGAATCAAGGCTGGCTTGAGACTACCATTGACTGTAGAATATGGTGGAAGGGGCACTGGGTCAGATCTGAACCCTCATCGTTAAAAGGGTTGTCAGCTTCTACTTTCTGCCTCCGAGAGAGTCCTGAGCACCATGGAAAGAGTTCCTGCACATGAAGAAGCCATGGCAAATGCCCCACCCCTTCTGAGTCCCAAGAAAAACATTAATCTCAATGCACTCACCCTACAGCTGAGCCACCAGAGAGTCACTAGGGAAGCCAAGCCCAGAACTCCAAGGCTCCTCCTGGCATACTCTGTTTGCCTTCTTTACGTAAGCCAGGACCACCTGCCTAGGAGGGCACTGCCCACAGTGGACTGGACCCCCACACATCAAGGATCAATGGAGAAAATGCCCTACAGGCCAATCTGTTGGGGGCGTTGTTCAGATGAGGTTTCATCTTGTCAAATGACCTTGCTTGTGTCAAGTTGACAAAAACAAAACAAAACAAAACAAAACAAAACAAAACAAAACAAAACAAAAAACAGGACATGCAGACTATGACCACCAGCCCACCTAGAACAAAAGTCCTTCCTCTCTCCCTCCTGGCTCTCAGACATTGGCAAATAACTTCAGTTCTCAGAGTTACCATTTCCCTTCTCCAAAACAAGCCATTCTTAACACCCCCAAAAGAACACTATGAAAGTTGAATGGAGAGGTCGTGGAACTGTTTGGCAGGTTTAATTAATATCTAAATGGTAATGATGTAGTTATTCTTCCTTTATAGAAAAGGCTGTTGCATCTGATAGAGCCCAAAATTGACTGAGACAAACCAGCATTCAATCCTTCATTTAGAAAAAGGGAAAGTCAGCCAATGGGCCACAGGCAAGGTGTATTGCATATAAGAAAATTAAACAAGGATCCACAGTCTGCTCATGACATGATTAACAAAGAGGCTGGAGATAGCTATAAAAAGATTGATATTTAAGTCCTTATCTTTCCCCAGAAGACATAACAAGAGGAAGAAGGAAAATAAAGAAACCTCTTATTGTTTCATATTTTACTTTATCAAGTGCTGCACATGATGGGGCAGCTATAGAATGAGCTATCTCAGTATTCTTAGTTCTCTACTATAAATGAAGAAGACAGCTACCACTCAATCACTGCAAGACCCTGCCTTTGATCTCTAGCACTGCAAATAATAATGTCTAACAGTAAATGAAGAAGCTAGGACTTACAGAAATTAATTTACCTATGGGCACACTGTGGTAAACGAATGGCTTAAGCAGGATTTGAATCCAGTGTTTGATTTTAAGAATTGGGTGCACGGTTTCTCTGTCACCTTCCCAATGGCTGCATGGCATCTCTGTCACCTTCAGCATGGTCCAGAGTTAATTCCTGTAAGGGTCTCCATAGTGGAATTTTAAAGATCATTCTGGAATAATCATACTCCATATATTTTTATTTTCCAGAATGGAAAATGGCTGAATCCTCTCCATGAAGGAGCAGGTGTTCTGGGTATGGTGGACCAAGTCCTTGCTGGGTCTAATGAGGCAGCATGACGTGGCAGTGACCTCCATGATGACTCGGTGAAGAAGCGATGACTTTGCCACCCCTCCCTCCAGGCAGTTCACTCTGTCCACCCAACTCCCATCCCAGTTTGGCTCTTCTGTCTTCTCTCTCCTGCACCCTCTCCCCTCATGGAGGACTTTAAGTCTCTTTCCTGAAATGTCCCATCCTGCTTGCCTTTCAAAGTTTCCTAGAAGGCTTCGATGGAAGCAGTGTCCAGTTGATCGCTTCGGGGAGCGTGGGAAATCTCCCTGAGGTGGACACCAGCCATCCCTGATTCCTAAAAACCCACGCTACCTGTGAATCCCAAGAATAAAATCCTGCCTGATCTCCTTTTCCAAGATCTGCCTGGCTGACATCATGTTTGCCCAAGAACTCAGATCTTAGACGTGCCAAGCACTGCAGTCTCTAGCAGGGAAAACTTGGCTTGTTCACCAGTGAGACTGTATTACACATAGGGTTCTAGGGTCTGGGGACACAGCTCAGTGGTGAAAGGGCTCCACATTCTTGAGGACTTGGATCAGGAATGATGGCATTTGTCTGTAACCCCAGAGATGGGAGGCACGGAAGCAGTCTGTCCCCCGCAGCTTGCTGGTCAGCTAGCGTAACTGAATCAATTCAATCCGTGATCAGGGAGAGACCCTGTTGCAAAAAGTAAAGTGAAGGGCAATTCGGGGAGACTACAGATGTTAATCTTTGTCCTCCATGTGCACACACGCTGATGCACATGCACACATAAATACACATATACACTGTGTGTGTGTGTGTGTGTGTGTGTGTGTGTGTGTGTGTTTGTGTGTGCGCGCGTGCGTGCGTGCATGCGTGCGTGCAGAAAACACACAGGTAAGTAATAAAGCACCAAGGTGATTAAATTAATTAATTTATTGATCTAAATTCATTGTTGTTTCCATTGACTAAATCCTTTTGGGTGTTCTTTGTCTGTGAATGAACTACAATTGCCAACATACTACCGTCTCAGAGGGGTAATAAAGGGTTACTGACTGAGCAAGCTTTCCCTAACATTCATTCCTTTGTTTGCCAACTTCAAAATACAGCTTTAAAAAAATAAATAAATGAAACCTCTTTGGAATGGAAACAAACCCGGTACCTTCATTTGGCCTCTTTGATACTCACCTTCCTGTTTCGGTTGTCGATCTCGCAGAGGCATCAGCTACTGTAGAATGCTCACTTCTTTTTTCCTGATAAACCCACGGGATGAATTAACCGTTCTGTGATAGCTTAGCATTGCATAGCCCAACGGAAAGCTTCAAACGGCTTCCTCTCTGCCTCTGGATGGGAACCTGGGTCAAGCAGAGGATCTCTCTGAGAAACCTGAAGTGGAATCCAGATTCCGCCGAGCCTTTCTTAACGCTCTTATTCCAGAAGAATCCAGGACTTTGCCCTGGATGAAAACAGAACCACTGGGCTGCTGTGCGGAGTCCTCTGAGAAGGCTCTGGCTCTGCCTCAGACCTCGTCTTTAATGTCCTTTAGGAGGATGCACTAGACCCAGAAGTACCCACGGACACAGCCTCCGTGAGGAGGCCGCCAAGCCCACGCTGAGGCTGGGGCTCGCATTGCTACATCTGGAACTCAGTCCCACATCAGCACACAAGGTTGCTTCGATTCTAATTTGCAACCCAAAGGTTGCTTTGGCTCTAATATTCTCTCCAAAGCAAGGAAATGTGGACCAAACCAAAAAGAAAAAAACAAAAAACAAAAAACAAAAAACTTCTTACTAAGCACACATACTAAACACACACAAAAGGAGACAGTCACTTATTGATAACGTATTGATTTTAAAACCACAGCAAAGGCCAGAGAAATAGCTCAGCCGGAAGAGTTGCCCATTGCCAAGTATGACAACCTGAGTTCCAGGCCAGGAACCCAAATGATGGAAGAGAACTGACTCCCACGACTTATCTTCTGCCTCCACACCTGCTCCTCCAGACATTCTCACAAGCACAGGTACAAAAATAAATAAATGCAAATGCAAACATTTTTTTTTAAAAAAAATTTTTTTTTTGAAAAATGAGCAGTGGCTACCTTAATCTAGATGTGTGATATTCATTTGTGAGTTCTTTCCAATGAAGTGGCTTAAAGAAAGCCAGGGACTGAGACTCTGGATCATTAAGCTACAAAACTTATCTCTTACTCCTGAAAGTCACATAGGATCATATTGATTGTACCATGAGGATGCGAAGACGGCAATGGAGATGGAATAGCACTAACAGTCACCAGATGAAAGGGACACAGATAGATCAGTCCGCATCTGAAGAAGACTGGTGCAGAATTCCTCCAAGTTGAACAAGCTTCCCTAACACCCATTTCTTTGTATGCTACACTCCTTGGACCTGGAGTCTCCCTATCTGTGTTCATGCATGCAGTTATTTCTTCTTAGACTGATAACTATAAAAGAGAGCTCTAGTCATTTTCATTGAAAGTTCAGCTAAAAGCTCTTCAGTTGAGTTTGCTAACCATAGGCGAATGAGTCTCTTGTTAAAATAACAAATATCTGAAGAGGAGGATACAGATTATTTTAATTGTTCTCCATGCTTTTTATTGTGCTAAAAACCAGAATGCATTATTTTAGAATGAAATGTCTTTTCATTCTGTTTTGCAAAAAAAGCTAGAAAAGGGACGAAGACATCACACTTAAATTAGAGCTGATTTAAAAACAACAACAACAACAAAACCCTACTTTGAAACAGTCAGTTCTTAAAGGAATGTTTCCATCAAATCTCTCCCCTCAGGGCTTACTGAATACTACTGAAGAAAAAATGGTAGGAGCCAGAGGGGATGGAGGAAACAAGGCCCTCTCAGCAGCACCACTGTGACACTCCTGTGAACTCAGAGACCGAGGCTGGCCGCAAGCACAGGGCCTGCACGGGTCTGCACCAGACAGGGTCCTAGAACTGAGAGTGGACACTCATGATTATCTCTAACCCAGAAGCTAGCTCCAACCGATAACAACATGCAAATGAAAAATTAGTTTTCTCCAAGGGAGTCTCACTGGGGAAACAAACCATTCTTAAAGAAGATGGCCAAGAGGAAACTCGACATTTTGGAAGTAGCCTCTTTGTCTCATGATGTATGTCAGGATTTTTTGGTGTTTTTTTGTTTTGTTTTTTTGTTTTTGTTTTTTTTTTTTTTTCTTTTTTGGTTGTTTTGGTTGTTTTGTTTTAACTTCATGGGTCCTTTGTATATATGGTTTCCAGTTTTGAGGTTTTATGGGATTCCTGTGTATAGGAACTTGTTTGTCTCTGTGTCTGTTTCCTATGCTTTTTCTTTGGCCCCTCTACTTCTATTTGTTTTGTTCTTTTCTGATTCATCTGGTTTTGTTTTATTTATTATTTCTTAAATGCCTGCTTGTTTTAGACTCAAAACTTATAGAGACTCAAAGGGCATGGAGCTGAAAGAGAGGAGAGGTGGGGAGGAACTGGGAGGAGTTGGGGGAGGGGAAACTGTAATCAGAATATAGTTATGAAAAATATCTATTTTTAATAGAAGAAAAAACTGTGTAATAATTCAATTTAGAAATGTTTGATCTGACTGAAAATCTGCCAAAAGCTCAATAGCCAGAGTTTTCTCTATATTTATTCTTTCTCTATGAACAGATAGGTATGGACAATTGTGATTCTTTTCTTTCTTTTTTTTTTTTACATACCATAAAACTTGTGGGGTTTTTTCATACTGATTATAAAATGAATATTTTCCATACCATCAAGTAAATATTCTTCTGAAAAAGAAAAATACTATGTAAGACATCTAGACTAACTAATCCAAACAGATTTTTTCCATTTGCATTTTTATTTTACTGTCCATGCATGACCCACACATTTTAGTCTTGTCAAAAGTTGTTATATTTTCTAATTGAAGAAAAAAGTTCCGAACTTTAAAAAAAAAAATACCTGAAGGCCTAGAATAGAACTTTTTTAAAGCATATGGTTATACTTTAACTGGATCTATAAGACAAAAATAATCTGTTTTCATGGAGATATTTTTTCACGTGGACTGTAAGAATGAACGCTATGAACATGCCTGTACTTTTCATTCCACACAAAATGTTCACACTTTCCTGCTCCGTGGTACAACCCCAGAGATTCTGTCCTGAAGTGTCTGTGGCCTATGCTGAATTTGAAATGACCGTCGCGGCCTCTGAGGACCCTCACGGCCTCTGAGAACAGCAGTTCACAGAATATTGAGGGCCTGGTAAAGCAGTGTTTGTTGCACTCAGCAGCTGAGCCCAAGGGGCAGAGAAGAAATGCACCCATTGTCCTCCAAAGCAGAAATGACAATTCTCCACAAACAATCACTTGTCCATCGCTGTTATAAATAGACTTTAATACACAGCCAGCTGTCTGAGAGGAGTTTACAAGTGTTGACCCAAGGCACAGTAGGGAAGGGAAATGAGAGATGTCCACATAGCGGGAGAACGGCTTGTCGTCTTGTTGGCAGGCCGCAATAAATGAGGATGCGCCCAGCACTCAATACGTAAAATACGTCAACGTGCCTGGGTTCAGGCTAAAATGATGGGAACAGCACTATAGGTCTCATGTGGGAGTCTCTCAAGAGATGCTGTATTCTTCCTTCCTGGGCATCCATAACATTCGTGATTGTGAAATAATCGGCAGGTACCAGTGGGTAGCTTGTGAAGTGCTGTCGTGAGTGGTCACGAGCAGTGTTCGAGGATACAGCTTGATGGGCCCCAATTTGGCTGTGATAAAAGCTGTGCCTTTGTCTCAGCTCTCACCCATTTCCTGTTCTGTTTCCCTTCATCTTTCCTAGAACGGCCTTCTTTCCCCCATCCCACCCCTCACCCCCGTCTCCCCACCCTCATGTTTCTTTCACAACTTTTCTCATGGGTAATTGCTAGTGTTCTAGACAGTTAATTTTAACCAGACCCAGTCCCTCGGGCAAGATGCCTCAAGAATCCGATCAGGTGTGACAGAGAACAGGGCCCAGAGCAGCCAGCCATGGACACGTGACTGTCCTAACTCCAGCACATCCCACCCACACAGCCCAAGCCCGAGGCAACCAGAAAGAACTGCATGCATGTGGCTGAGACTGAAGGTGGGTGGAAGCCTTCTCGCAAAGCCGTTGTGACCCAGCAAAGCAGGACAAGTGTGCCCTCCGAGACCAAATACAGAAACAAAAGAGACAGGATGCAGAGAGCTTCAGAAAAGACAGTCCTGCCCCTTGCCCAGAAAAATACATAAACAAGAAAGCAACTTCTTAATTGGAAGGCCCATCTTGTGCATTTTAACGTAGCTCTTTCTGATGTAGCTATAGGAAAGACAATTTGAGGTCCTGAAGTTTTTCAAACGCCTCCTTTGTTTGATTCTTCACCCATTAAAAACATTAAGACCGTCACCAATATTTTGTCTTTTTTCATTAATTGACTTATTTTTTCACTTTACATTCCGATCACAGCACTCCTCCTCAGACTCTCCCCATCAGACACGCCCACCATCATCGATTTTTTTTAAACTCACTTTTAAGATGAAAAATAATAATGACTGGGCAGTGGTGGCACATGCCTTTTATCCCAGCACTTGGGAGGTGAGGCAGGCAGATTTCTGAGTACGAGGTCAACCTGGTCTACAGAGTGAGTACCAGGACAACCAGGACTATACAGAGAAACCCTATCTCAAATAATAATAATAAACCTCCAGAGCCAACATGCATACGCTCAGATCACTCTTAAATTACCAGAAGTGAGAAATGTACTAAGACTTTTAACTAGAAAATTCTTTTCCAAGCTTGGTGGTAATGCTGAACGCCTTTAATCCCAGCACTCGGCAGACAGAGGCAGGTAGATTTTTGTGACTTCCAGGCCAGGCCAGCCTGGTCTACAAGCTAGGCCCAGGATAGGCAGGGCTATTCAGAGAAGCACTGTCTCAAAAACAAACAGAGAAAGAAAAAAATCAGAATAGATTGAATAAACAAAATTCCAAAAATAAATTAAATTAAAAGGGAAGAAAAAAAAAAGAATTTTTTCTTTCCACCTGAGAGACAAAAAGTTTATAGCCAGACCTGTTAACTAACTGATAGCTAGCCAAAGCCTGGTAATTGGAAAAGGGTAAGTTAGTTTTCTTTAAGGGTGTGGCCCCTGGCAGGTAGATGGCCACACCCCCAAGAGCATATAGGCAGCACTAATCGAACTCAGAGTGTCAAACAGTACGCATAGTTGGCTATGGAATGGGGAAATGGATCTGAAAGGAGCTTGGGAACAGGGTGAATAGGATCAAATTACAATATATAAAACTCAGTGAATTAATAAAAATATTTTTAAATGCTTCTGTTTCACGGTGATTAACCTACAACTAAGTAGATAAAGGCATATTCTCCCATAACCGTGTGTTGTTGACGTGTTCCAGAATCTGCTGCTGTGCCTGTGGGCAGATGCCTCCTCGGGCCCCTGGTGAGTCCTCAGTCTGCTCTTTCACAAATCATCTCCTCCTTGGGTCAATAGAAGACCAACTGAGTTTCTAGAAGCTTGCCTTTCCCCCAGGGCTTAGTAGTGCATCTGTTGCAAGGTAGTTCACTTCTAAAGCTTTCCATTGCTCTTCCTCTCAAGGTAACTTCCTACTAAAGGATAATATACGTGCAGAAGTAAGCATAAATACACATCTTGAGTTTGCACATATCTACAGGGCCTCTGTTTAAGTATCCAGAACATTCTACACCTTTCCCTGCTTCTCTCTTCCAGCCACTCTAGCTCCACCCCAGCTAGGCGTGGCTATTATCCCAGTAATGCTTTGCTCACTTTAAACTAGATACTTGAAGTGTGAGAAACATATGTGTAATTTACTACCTCCACATACAGATCTCACTACGTATATGGAACTCACTATATAGACCGGGCTGGTCTAAGAACTCATGTAGAACCATGACCAACCCTTTTAAAATATATATATATATTTTTTTTTGGTGTTTTTGAAACAGGGTTTCTCTGTGTAGTCCTGGCTGTCCTGGAACTCACTTTGTAGACCAGGCTGGCCTCGAACTCAGAAATCCGCCTGCCTCTGCCTCCCGAGTGCTGGGATTAAAGGCGTGCGCCACCACGCCCGGCTTTAAAATATATTTTTAAAGACCTATTTTTATTTATTTTTTACTGTGTGTCTGTGTTGGGGTTTGTGTCAGTGACTGTAGGTACCTGTGGAGGCCAGAGGCATCACATTCTCTAATGAGGAGTTGCGAGCCATCAGCTGATGGCAATCCTTTGTAAGAGTCCTTCACTGCTGAGCCCTCTCCCCAGCCCTGCCTTAACCTTTCTAAACGCACAGGTTTGTACATTAAGTACAATCCCATAGCTATGCGATGATCACCACCACCCATCCCCAACCCTCTTCGTTTTGCAAAACCATACTACATACGATAACTAGAATCTCCCTATTTATCCTGCTGGGACCCCGGGCAACCTTGAGGCTACTCTGCAGCTGACCATTCTAGTTGCCCCCCTAAATGGGATAAAAGCACACTTCCTGATCTTGCCATTTTCTCTCTAGACAAATCTGTGTGACCTTCAGGTCATACAGATACCTTCTTCCTATGTCTGCCTTCTTTCCCTGAATCATGTCTGTGGGATTCTCTTCCACATATTTATTCTCATCCCATCCCCGTTAATAGTACGTATTATTAATTATTATTATTAAATACACACCTATTGATAATAGGTATTTGTATTGTTTTTCACTTAGGAGTCTTTCAGTTTGGATAGTGTCAGTTTACCTTCTGATGCCATTACAAGGCCTTGGGGTATATGTGTGTTCAGCATAGTGGATAACCTCAGGGCCTTTTAGATCAATCACTACAAAGAGTCATTATCTGTAGTGAAGAAAAATAATGAACTATTTGAACAAACATGGCATTGTTGGCTCCACCCAGAAGAGTTCTCTTCCCATGGTTTACCTGCAGTCATCGCCCTCCACCTCAAACTCACACTTGCCTGCATTGGCCAAAACACTACTCTCACCCTTCCACCAGCCTACCACCCCATCCCTGGCCAACAGTCACAATTCTCCTAATAGCACTAGCTTGATTGATTGATTGATTGATTGATTGATTGATTTGTGAGTACTATGGCATTCACTTCAGGCTTCTTTTCTGCTTGGATTGATGGCTGCTTGTCACTCTGACCTCAGCTCCTTTGAGAAGGGATCCCAAAGCATGAAAGCATGACTCTTCACACATGAGGCTGAGTCTGTGCTAGTTTGCTTTCTGTTGCTGTGACAACATCCTGTCCAAAGGCAATCTGGCGAAGAGATGCTTTATCTTACTCTTTGTCCTAGTTTGCTCTTTATTTTTGAGATAGAATACTGACCAAAACCAACCCAAAGAGAAAAGGAGCTTATTTGGCTTACAGATTACAATCCATCATCAAAAAAGCCACTATCCAGGCTGAAGACAGGAACCTGTGAGGCAGAGACTAAAGCAGAGCTCCACAAACACACCCACTGGCCAATCTGATGGAGGCAATTCCTCCATTGAAAATTCTCTATTCTCAGGTATGTATCAATCTGAGAAAAAACTATGATACACTTCCAGGTCCATCTTTAAGAATAGTTGAGGCGGAAACTCAAGGCAGAAACGATGGAAGATTTTGCTTACTTGCTTGCTGCCCTTTTTTGCAGTCCAGGAGCACCTGCATAAGGGATAGTGTCACCCATGGTGGGCTGGCCTTCCTATATCAATTAACAATCAAGAAAATGCCCTACAAACATAATGTACCACATTTTGTCTCATTAAGAGTTTAATAAACCAAAAGAGGAGATTCAAAATTAAAGACAAGAAATATTCAAATTCTTGACAGGCAGTGATGGCACATGCCTTTGATCCTAGCACTTGGAAGGCAGAAGCAGAGAGTCTCTGAGCTCAAGGCCAGTCTGGTCTAGAGAGTGAGTTCCAGATCAGCCAAGACTACACAGAGACCCTGTCTTGCAAAAACAAAAACAAACAGACAAACAGAAATATTCCAATTCTCATTTTAAAAAGATACTGTTGTGATCATAAAAAGAGAAAGAGTTATAAGAATATGTTCTGGCACAGTGTAGGAGAAGGGGGTGTCTCAGCGGGCCCATGTCAAGGCATCTCTTCCCCCTGAGGGACCACATACACACCGGTATAGTATAGAATAGAGTTTATTTGGAGCATGGGGAATGGAGTTAAGAAAGTAGCAGAGACAGAGAAAGGCAGAGAGAGAGAGAGAGTAGAGAAGTAGAGGCCGGCCATGACCATGTGGAGAGAGGGGGAAGGGAATGGGGAGAGATGGGGAGCAAGGGGGCAAGAGGCAAGGGAGAGAGAAGCAGGAGTAAGAGAGAGAGGAGGGGGCAAGCAGACCCTTTTATAGTGCCAGGCCTACCTGGCCTGTTGCCAGTAACATGGGGAGGAGCATACCTGGCTGTTACCAGATGACTGTGGGGATGGTGTCCAGACAGAATACCAACAGATACAACTTGAAACAACACAATGGTGTTTTCCTCATCAGAATAAGCTCCTCTGTAGAGAAAATGGGGACTCTCCCTTAAGGGGGAATATAACGTGGCAGTCTTAAGAGGGAAGCTCAGTCATGTGGCCGGGCCAGCTCACAAGTCTAACCGCTCTATGTCTACCATGTCTGCCTTAGAATTCCTTCTACCTGAAGAGATGATGAATTCAAACATTTAATAGCCTAGGACTATAAATGCCTATCTGAGTGCCTACCAATAAAGAAATCAATCACATGTGTCATTGAAGTCTTTAAATCTAACACCAGCATAGCCAAATGCTATCACTATAGAAATTTGAGTGTTAGAATTTTGAAGTGTCCCCATTGACCCCTTGTTAAAGAGCTACAGGCCAGAGAGCTGTGTCACAGGCACGTCAGACCTAACACTATCCCAATCTGTCTCCAGAGAGAGAGTTGCATGCAGCTCAACAGTAGGCTTTTCACATTGCTCATGCTGTAGATGCCATTGAAACCTAAACCAAATGACTACCCTCAAGTCTGTCAGAACTTAGATTGTAGAAGCGTATTGAACAGGGCCCACAGAAGGTGAAGACACTTGCCTGACAACCTGATGCTAGTCCTTATAACCCACATGCTAGAACACTGGTTCCCACAGTGGTCTTCAGAACTCCACACATGTGCCTCCTCTTCCCCCTCTCTCCCTTCCCCTCCCCCTTTGAAATCACTACCAAAAAAATCACTTAGGACTGACAGGAGTTTGAGCATCACCGTCTACTTTAGAAACTCCAGCTTCTGCCAAGACAGAGCCCAAGCAAAGCAAAGATGGGGCCACCACCCAAAGGTCTTCTATAAAACCAGCCCTCACTCCACCACCATCCCACACACATACAGAGGTATAACCATCCACTAAGACAGTGTCGCAAGGCAATTCTGAGATTTCTAATGCCCCAAGTGTGTGCTCTTCCCCTACTGATGAGGGGACAAAGAACACATAATGTTGGAAGGTACAAAGTGTCTCTCTTCTACACCCAAACTGAAGAGTACTTTTGGCATGAAGACCACACTGAATCCTTCTCTATGTCGTTGTTTTGGGCTTTTTTTTTGTTTGTTTGTTTGTTTTGTTTTTTTGTTTGTTTGTTTGGTTGGTTGGTTTTTTTGCCATTCCAGAAGTCATTTGAGTGGATGTAGTGAAAGTTTTCGTTTCTTTTAAAACACACTTATATTATGTGAGTATGTTATTGTTTTCATGTCTTTTAGAACACACTTATATTATGTGAGTATGTTTTTGTTTTAATCCCAGGTGTGGGATATGGGGCTGCTTCAGTTTGTCCACAGCCACTAACTGTGACTCTCTCTCGCTCTAGGAGAGGCATGATCTTTGCCAGCTACAGATAGTTTAATTCTGGAAACTCTGGAGAACATATAAATGGCAGAGCCCAGAGACAGGTGGGAGGTGCTCCGAAGAGGAAAAGGTGGCTGCTGCTTCCACTGCTGGTCCTGGCTGCTGTTGTTGGGTTTGTCAAGTCATCATAAGCAAAGAGAGCAAAGAGACAAGAAGTGGAGACATCCTGACTGAAAGGTTAGACTTGCCCCAAGGAACCCAACAACCCTAATCAGCAGGAAGTAGCCTATAGAGACCTATGTCCCCTTTCCCCTTTCCCCTTCTTTCTCTCCTACCTAATGTTGGGGGGTTCGAAGGAACTAGGGTGGAATAAACATTGGAAGAGAGGTAGAGGAATAGAGCAGAGAACAATAGTAATATATATATTATATGTGTGTGTGTGTGTATATATATATATATATAGCCAATTGGATGCTTGAATGGGCAAAAATGTACATGTACCACCCTCTTTTTCATGGTTCTTGACAATTAAGACTTGAAGCCTGGGCCTAGCAAACACATAAGTGGATGCTCACAGTCAGCTATTGGATGGGTCACACGGCCCCCAATGGAGGAGCTAGAGAAAGTACCCAAGGAGCTAAAGGGATCTGCAACCCTATATGTGGAACAACAATATGAACTAACCAGTACCCCGGAGCTCTTGTCTCTAGCTGCATATGTATCAAAAGATGGCCTAGTCGGCCATCACTGCAAAGAGAGGCCCATTCGACTTGCAAACTTTATATGCCCCAGTACAGGGGAACCCCAGGGTCAAAAAGGGGGAGTGGGTGGGTAGGGGATTGGGGGGGTATGGGGGACTTTTGGGATAGCATTGAAAATGTAAATGAGGAAAATACCTAATAAAAAATAAATTAAAAAAAAAAAGACTTGAAGCCTAACATATACTCACTCATCTCGCTGATTCAAAGAAAGGAGGTAGAGAATCCAAAATAAGAGACTCTCAAATAATAGCATAGCATTTTATTGAAGGTAATAAAAAAGCAAATTTCCATTAAGTTAAAGTCATCTGAAGGAAGTGTCTTTTAAACCGTGAGACCTAACCCTCCCATGAGACAAGAGACACCCACACACTAGTCTAAACGCAGCAAGGGCCTTAGTGCCCTGCACTCATGGCTAGCCTGTGACACAATACTTCTACAGAATTTTCACTCAGTCCAGAGGCCAGGAATGCTGGACTAAAGGGACGTGTCATTCCAAGGTTAGATCAGACTCTAGTCAGCCCCAAACCTATGGTACAGAGAATCCAAAACAGAGTCCCATTTAAACAGTATCGTTTTAGCCCAACACAGTGGGAAAACATTTCTTCAAGCTCTGCTTCCCCTGAGTGTCCTCAGTGATGAGCATTAAACCTGGCCCCCGGAGACAATCCATCTCAGATCACTCAGACAGCTGGATACCCAGTGGTCCAGTCCCTCAGTGATAACCAGTGTCTGAGAACATCAACACAGGGATCTGCACATAAAGGGAAGGACTCTTTGTGGCCCTTTTTGAGGGTCCTTGGACTCTAGAATGAACTCAGAGGCATAAGGAGAAATTGGCACCCAGGCCCAGAGCTGTATTACAGAAGTACCCAAGGTTGGAGCTGCTTCAGAGTGCAGAAGCCAGGAACTATGTAGGAATTGGTTGCCTTCAGGAACAGAGGGATGCTTCAGGAAGTTGCTATCACAGATGTGAAAGCTTACTCACCCCCCTCTTATTCCCTAACCCCCCCCACCTACTTCTGGGATCCATGAAGCTGAAACCAGGAGACACACCTGAGGACCAGCGGAGTATCCTCGCTCAGTAACTTCATGCTCTGCCCCCAAGAAATCCAAATGTCTGTGTTTCCTTACGAGGCCCACAAAATGCCACCAGATGGCTGCTGGATTATCGCCTCCCTGGTGGAGAACAAAAACTGTAGTCGCTTACTTTTAGATGTGATGGTGAAACCGTGTTGTCTGGAAGTTCATCTTGTTTACTCAAGAAGGCAGACCACAAGTGGGCATTCCAATGGCTGCACCCAGCTAAAATCCACGCATCAAAGAACCAGAACAAAAAGACCACAGCTAAGCCAAGGGTTTCCACAGCAACCCCCCCCCCCCCCCCCCCCCGGTCAGGCCGTTCTTCAAAGCTCACAGCCCCTTCTTCTGCCTTTGATATTCACCTACCTGGGTGTGGGCTTTAGCTTCACCCAGACAGCTTGAGCCTTATAGGGCATCCAAGACAAAGTGGATTCCGGTGGGAGAATCTGCCATTCCCAGCACAGCTTCAAGACCTGCTTATGCAGTAGAGGCTGAAGGTGATCACACAGAGTGCTTCTCAGACTAAACTTGGAAAGCACAATGATATAGTAGTCAGACGCACGACTATGGAACGTGTGCACTGGCAGAATGCGTCAATCCAAAGGCTACAATGAGGACGGAGTAAACCACCTGCACGCTATCCCAACCCTGAATCCTCCAGAGCACGGCTCTTAAACTTTAGACAACAGAATAGTCTCCGTCGTCAGTGTTTGTTAAAACAGAGGTGGCTGGGCCCCTTGCCTGAGCTGTTCATCAGTTGACGGAGTCTGAGACGTTACCTTTCTAGAAAGTTCCCGGATGATGCTGAAGCCTCCGGTCCTGAGACTAAACTTTGAGAAGCACTGATATACATTGAATCTACTGCAATGTGCACATAGGAAATGCCCAAGGTCCGTGTTCATTCACTCACTAGAAATAAGTAAGCGGTGCCCGGGTGTTGCAGAACTCTGGAATTCTTACAGAAATCCATTCACATTAAAAGGGTAAAACTCACCAAATCTGGGAGTATCAAATTAAGCGCCCACATTTTCTTAATTGTGTGCAAGGAGAGGAAAAATGTGAAGCTCCAAAATGGTACAAAAATGACAAAAAGAAGAGATGCCAGCACAATCCTCTTCCGGTAAAGACACAGTGAGTGTTATGAGCGCATTACACACAAGTGTGGAATGAACTTGTCAATTAAGCGTACAAGGTAAGACGTGCTTCATTCACTAGTTAATCTGCCTGTCATAATACTTGCTTTTATTAAAAATCTAAATCATATTGACATACGCACAGTCAAAAAAAAAAAAAACCTTGAGGAAGATTTACTGGAATTAATAAAAAACTGTCTCAAATTATGTAAATAAGTATAGCACAATTAAAAATCAGAAGCATCTTTAAAAATGCTTCCTCACATAGGAAGAACAACAATATCAACCAACCAGACCCCCCAGAGCTCCCAAGGACTAAACCACCAACCAAAGAGTACACATGGAGGGACCCATGGCTCCAGCAGCATATGTAGCAGAGGATGGCCTTGTCGGGCATCAATGGGAGGAGAGGCCCTTGGTTCTGTGAAGGCTCAATGCTCTAGTGTAGGAGAATGCCAGGGAGGGGAGGGGAGAGTGGGTGGGTAGGTGGGTGGGGGAGCACCCTCATAGAAGCAGGGGGAGGGGGCTGGGGATGGGGGTTTCTGGAGGGGAAACTGGAAAAGGAAGTAACATTTGAAATGTAAATAAATAAAATATCCAATAAAAAAGTCTTCCTCAGCATCAGCTTGTGGGCTCACACGGCAACACAGAAGGCTTGTGAGGTCAGCGCGAAGATGTTTGTTTTGTGGCTGGGAAAAGACAGGTAAAGACTAAGCCCATAGGGTTCAGTTGGTTCCCAAGGAGGAATTTTATACTAGGACAGTTTCTCTGGATTTCTTTTTTTCCTTTAAAAATCATGAGATATGGTGGGGTGTCATGCTTCATGCCTTTCATCCCAGCGTTCAGGAGGCAGAGGCAGGTAGAGCGCCGTGAGGTCAAGGCTAGACAGATCCGTGCGGCTAGTGGCAGGACAGCCAAGGCTTCATAGCAAGCGCAGGCAAACACCACCACCTCCTCCCTTCCCCCAACCCCCAAAGAAACAGTCCAGACAGGAAGCCAATGAAGAGAGTTCTTAAATGTTGTGATAAAGATGCTGACACGTAGCTCTTCACACTTGATGGCATCTGGTGGGAGTTGGGGGTGGGGTGGGAAAGGACGCAGTTATCTTTAAGGGGCTGGCCACTGGGAGCTTGACCAATGCTCCATTGAGTCCATGGGCAGCACATGTTGGACTTGGTGTTTTTTTTTTTTTTTTTTTTTTTTTTTCTCTCCTTTTCTGCGGTAGGCTGGGAGGGTTGACCTGGGAGGACTAAGGAGTGAGTATGATCAGGGTACATTGTACGAAATTCCCAAATGGTTAATAAAAAGATTATGTTGGGGGTGGGGGAGGGGAAGGCTCCGGTTTCTAAAATAAAATAAATTTATAAATCATGACATACAAGGTTAGGGGTGTGGCTCAGTTGGTGTAGTGCTTGCCTAGCATACAGAAGCCCGGAATTCAGTCTCCAGCACCACACAAACCAAGCATGATAGAATACATCTGTAATCTCGATACAGGGGTAGAGACAGGAGGATCAGAAGTTTACGGTCATCTTCTGCTATACAGAAAATTTGTGGCCAGCCTCACTTCGTGAGACTTTGTCAATAATAATAATAACAACAACAATAATAACAATAACAACAGCAGTAATAATATTGAAACAAGCTCAATTTAGAAAAAGAAATGAGCTTCTGTGAAGGAATGGGTACTTTCTGAAGCTAAAGGCAGGAAACTAATTTTGAAAGCGAATAATTTGTGTGTCCCGAGCAGTCTACTAATTACCACCAGCCCCCTGTTATTTTTCTGTCCAGTGAGAAAGCAGTGATAACCTCTCCATGGGGTTTGCCATCTCTGCTTTTTTTAATGAGCAGATTTTTTTTTTTTTTTTTTTTTTTTTTTTTACGGAACTCCAATTAGATATGTAGTGAGCGTATGGAATTTCCAGCAAACCTGGGTCTCCTTGTTTACATAAATTAATCTTCAAATTCTCAGCAAGGCTTCAAAAGCCGCACCAAGTGTGAACGGGTGGAGGGAAATCCTTCATGAATTTGTAAATTGCCTTAAGTGAGAGCCGTCAGTCGCCACGCCATATGATAGCTTGTTTTACTAACTCGTGGCTAAGCAGCTGTTGTTTCGTTAGCGTCTTTTACATGAGAAAATCTGAAGATGAATCAGGCAGAGAAGGCAGATTGCTCTGTATGGTAAATGTTTTCACATGCTTCTCAGAGGGCTTGCTTGTTTGCCAGAAAAGTCAGCATCAAAAAAGATCATTCGTTAGCAATCTCTCTGGAGAAATGCTATGGACTCCTCAAATTGCCGTGGATTATATCTGTGTCTCACACCACGCCACAGCTGAGAGTGTGGTATGAGAACATAAGGGAACTGGAGCCAACTCCTCTGAGAGCCCACAAAGCCCGCCAAAGGTCTGGAGGGGTTGTGTAAGGCTGGTGCTGGCCGGCATAGGTCCTCATCGAGGCATTCTGTCCATGTGGATGTTCCGAGGACCAGAGGCAAATGCAGACACTTCATAGGTTTGCTCTATCCATGGTGACTGCTTGGTAAATTGCAAACCTCATGTTCCTTCCATGGGTCGGGTGTCGTGTATACCCGTAACACAATCATCTTTGAGTTTCCTTGAATACTTTGCCAATGAAAAATAACTGTACACATGTTCAGCCATTAAGAAACCAGGACTGGCAAGATGGGCTAACTTGTTAAGATGCTTGCAGGGAGAGTCTTATGCCTTGGGTTCAGTGCCCAGAACTAGAACTGTTTAAAGATAGAAGGAGAGAGCTGGATTCACAAAGTTGTTCTCTGCCGTTCATATGTAACACACACACACACACACACTAACACACACACACACACACACACGCTAATATATAGATATAGACATAAAATTTAAGAAATTTTTAAATAAAAATAAGTCATATAATAAGAAAACTATAAGGATCACATATACATTCTAAAACAGAAAACCAAAGGAATAGAATAGCCATAATTAACAGTCATGTAGTATATGCAAATACAGCTAGATATTACTAATTCTGGTGCTCCCAGCATATTAACTCGTTTGATCCTGGTAATGGCCTTATTACTGTGTTCTTTCCTCAGGTGATGAAACCGGAGGCCAGATGGTCTCTTGATTCATCCACAGCCACACAATTACAAAGGAGTAAAGAGAGGTTATCCGTCCACGTAGCCTAGAGCCAGTATCCAACTGTAAGCTGAACCTGGGAGTCCTGGGAAGTGATGCCCGTGCTAAGCAGTAAGTGAAAGGGTTCACGTTCATCGGCTCCTGCAGTGTCTGGATGAAGACAAGTCTCTTTCCATGCTATATTTGTTGTTTCAGATGTGTGTCTCCATGCTAGTCTGAAAAGGCCTTTGGAACAGAGACCGGGTTTATATTGAACACCTATATAAGTGCTCTTCGTAGGTATTGTTAAATGGCTGTTAGGTGAAAGAAAAAGATTTTTTTAAAATTGTGTGTGTGTGTGTGTGTGTGTGTGTATGAGAGGGGTTGGGGGAGAGACAAAGAGACAAAGAGATAGAGAGGAGGTCTGGGCAGAAGAAGGTATCAGAGACCCTGAGCTAGAGTTACAAGCAGTTGAGTTGCCCTATTGGTCCTGAAAAACTGGACTCTAGTCCTCTATAAGAGCTGCAAACATTTTTAACCACTGAATCTGCTCTCTAAACCCCAGAAAAAAGATACTTAAAAAACTGGGTACATGGAAGAACGTAACCAAAATCATTAAATACACAGTGACATTTGAATGTGCTTGAACTAGGACTGGACATCTCTGCTGTCAACAAGGTTACTCAGATCCCTTTTACTCCTAAGAAATCGGTCCGCTGTTAAAGCCAGCACAGGGGAGAATGGCCGTGAACAGCGTCAGGCTCCGGGTGACGATTCTGCTCATTCAGGTTCTCCAGACCCTTAAAGTTAGAGAACAAAGGAGGAGATGAAAGAAGAGAGAGAAAAGGCATGGCGTGTGGGCCCCCGTCCGTGTTTCCTCTCATGAAAGAGTAAAACACAAGGAGAACCTGTATTCACACTCTGGAGACAACTGTATTTCACTGCAAAAAAAAAAAAAAAATAATTGACAACAAAAAAGTAAGAAATATGGGTGAATAAACCAAATGAGGGTTTCCTTTGCATAGACCTGGGTTAATATGGTGTTTACACAGGGTGTAGGGTTTCTCCTCCATGATTGCTATGGTTTGTCAAGCTACCCAGGCTGCACGATGATTTAACATTTAGCCCAAACCAGTAGAGTCAGGGCGTTTCCATCCTTTTGAATGGCGTCGTTTGGTACTGAGATATGATATCCAAACCTTGAAAAATGTGTTCCAATATTCATCTCTCTTTTTCACTTATTTTTGATTTACGTGTACTGGTGTCTTGTCTGCATGTGTGTCTGTGTATCATATTCATGCAGTGTTCATGAAGGCTAGGGGAGAACCCTGGAACCCTTAGGACTGGAGTTACAGTTGTAACCTGCCACAAGGGAATCAAGCCTAGGTCCCTTGGAAGAGCCTTCAGTGCTCTTGACCTCTAAGTCAGTGTTTCTCAACCTGTGGGTTGCAACCCCATTGGGGATCAAACAACCCTTTCACAGGGGTCACCTAAAACCACCAGAAATATTGTATTTAAGTTATGATCTATTCTTAATGGCAGCAAAGGTACAGTTCTGAAGTAGTTAGGAAATTCATTTTATGGTTGGGGCCACCACAACGGGAGGGACTGTGTTAAAGGGTCACAGCATTAGGAAGCGTGAGAGCCACGGCTCTAAACCATCTCTCCAGCTCTAAGACACTCATCCTAAGGAGCAGAGAAGAAAGACAGAAGAGCGCTGCTGAGTGACCCCCTCAAATGGTCACCTGTCTCACCCAACTTCAAATACAGAATCCTGCCACTCTGGGGCTCTCGCATGATTGACCCAAGTAAGTTAAAAAGCCGATTCTGACACAGTGGGGCTAAGACTCTGCAGTTCCTCACACTCTTCTAAATACTTATTCCTCAGGACAGTCTGGAACAAGAGAGCAGCCAGTAATGAATCCAGGCCTCCATGGTCTTCTGCCTTCAGGAAAGGAATTTACCAGGAAAAGTCAGTCCTGGGAGTACAAGGATTTGCTTAGCTTATCACCAGCAATAACCCATCTATGGCTGAATATTTGACTTAACTAGCCCATGCTGCATCTCTGTTGGTTATAACTCCTTGTTGAATACAGGTAGTACTTCCACTAGTTTTCTGATAATGCTGGCATTTGACCCTTCTATCGAGCTATCACATTCTATAATTGATACCACAAAGACCAGCCAACTACCATTTGAGATGGTTATTTTTGAGATGGTTATTTTTTGGAGGGATAAAGTAAAAAATGTAACTCCTAAGTAGAACAATAGGGCTTGCCAGCGTTATGATCGAGTATCAGTTAAATGTTACCAAAACCAACGAGATTTCAGAGCTCTCCACAAGCCTTAGCAATGAACAAAGTGATAGCCTCATCAGCTTCCTCGCCAACGATTTAAGCACAAAATAAATTTCTTGAGAGGACAGGTTACAAAAGGTGCTACCATATTGGATGGATTCCATGAGTGACTTCAAAGCAGACAGGGGACTCCTGAAGGGTGTAGACGCCAGGAAGGAAGATGAAGATCAACATATTTTATATTAAATGCCGAAATGAAGCCTACCATTTGATGTGCTAGCTAAAAAGGTTAAAAGCAAACAAAGACTTGTTAGCTAAATAGGGGGACCTAACACCCCAAAAATCTACTGGTTTCTCTGTATCAGTGGTCCTCAACCTCCCTAATGCTGTGACCCTTTAACACAGTTCCTCATGTTATAGTGACCCCCAACCATAAAATTATTTTTTGTTGCTACTTCATAACTGTACTTTTGCTAACGTTATGAATCACAATGTAAATATTTTTGGCGATAGAGGTTTGTCAAAGGGGTTGTGACTCGGGTTGAGAAGTGGTGTTCTATATAAATGTTCTCAAAGTATGGTCTCGGGATAAACAGTACCACCCCTGGAATGTCTCAAAGAAACATGTTCTCAGATCTCACCCTGTATCATCTAGAGATCAAAAGCTTTAAGAAGAGCCAACAAGTCTGTTTTTCAAGAAGTCCTCAGTTGACTCTGATATATGCTAAAATGAGAAAACTACTGCCTTCTCTATAAGTCTCTAGAATCATCAGATCATTTTCCCTCAAAAATTAAGGGGCTTTTCGGGTGAAGGTTGCAAGAATTTGCATCTCTGTGTGTACAGGGGTGCAAAGGAGGGGCGAGTATGTATGTAGGTGCATCTGTGCACCTGTGTGGAGACCCAAGTTGGCATCTGATGTCTCCCTCAATTGTTTCTTCACCTTATTTTAAAAGACAAATGCTCTCACTGAACCTGGACCTCATCGACACTCCAGGCTGGTTGAACAGCAAGTCCCAGAGTTTCTCTTGCCTTTGTCCCCTGCCCCCCAGACCCCACAGGTGTGTGCTACCATGCCTGGGTTTCAGAAGCTTGTGGGGGGGGGGGAGGGGTGCAGACTGAGGTCCTCATCCTTGTGTGATAGTGACTTTGCTGGCTGAGCCATCTCCCCAGCCTCGGAATTTTTTTTAATAGGATAAAACAATGCTAACCCAGCCATGATGATGCACAACTGTAATCTCAGCACACAGAAAGTTGAGGCAGGAGGATAACCCCAAGTCCTGGGCCAGTCTGAGCTACAGAGTGAGACCCTGTCTCAAAAAGAAAGTGAAAAAGCAAAGAAGACAGGAAGGGAGGGAGAGTGGAAGGAAAGAGAAGGAAGGAAGGAAGGAAGGGAGGGAGGGAGGGAGGGAGGGAGGGAGGGAGGGAGGGAGGGAGGGAGGGAGGGAGGGAGGGAGGGAGGAAGGAAGGAAAAAAGAAAGGAAGAGGGAGAAGAAAACCTAGTTTCAAAAAATAAGAAGGAATTTCAAATTCAGAATGCCACGGGAAAAACAATTAGAGTGAGCAGGGTGGACACCAGGGTGTAAATCCCAGGGGTGGAGCTTAATCCTCTCATGGGGACCAAGAGGTGTGGTCTGTGCAAATGAGGTGTGAACTCAAGTTAGCCTGGTCTGTAAATCTAGGGCCCAAAGAAAGAGAAGAGCTAGGGAGTCTCTGGGGAGCTGCTCTTTTCTCAGCCAAGGAGCTAAATGCAAGCCACTAGCTGAGCCCCACAGGAATGTGCAATCAGGTTCACCTCAGGGGGTGGGAGGAGGGGCAAGAAATCCTGAAGCCCCTGGGCACAGCAGAGGCCAGCAAGACACTGCCATGTGGGGATGTTTGCACAACCAAGGCTGCAGTCCATTGCACCAGGGAGCTAGAAAGAAGGGGGGCCAAATTTCTGCATAATACTGGAGCCAAAAGAAAACTTCAAGCATGACACTGGAGGACGGATGGAAGCCCACGGATATTGTACCCTGGAAGAACGTTTTTACAGCTTCACTGTACCAATGTGCAGAACTACATTGAACGGGGGTGGTGGGGGGTGGGGGTGGCAAGAGCTACTTCTTCAAAGAAGATACGCGGATGGCATTGGTATATGGAAAAGTACTCGGTATCATTAGTCATTAGAAAAATAGAAACTCAGCCGGGCATGGTGGCACATGCCTTTAATCCCAGTACTCAGGAGGCAGAGGCAGGTGGATTTCTGAGTTTGAGGCCAGCCTGGTCTACAAAGTGAGTTCCAGGACAGCCAGAGCTACACAGAGAAACCCTGTCTCAAAAAAACAAAACAACAACAACAACAACAAAAACCTCATATCACAATTTAAAAAAATCTCACACTCATGAAGAGAGTAATCAAAATGACTAACAGTCATGTTGGGCAGCATTTGAAACTCTCACACATTGCCTTTGTGGATGTAAAATGCTGGGGCCATTTTGGAAATTCTATTGGCAGAGTTTAGAAACATTAACCACAGAGTCGGTGTGTGACCCAGCAATTTCTCCTCTAAGTACACACCTGCAAGAAGTTGCAACGCCTCTTCACAGGAAAACTTACCATAGATGCTCACAGCAGTGTTAAATGTAATAACCCAGAGGCGAAAGAACTCTGATTGTTATCCATCAACTGATAAAAATGCAGATACACACACACACACACACACACACACACATCTATTCACATACACACATACACAAACATACACAAATACACACACACACATACATCTATGGACACACACATACACACATAAACACACACATACATCTATTCACATACACACATACACAAACATACACAAATACACACACACACATACATCTATGGACACACACATACACACATAAACACACACATACATCTATTCACATACACACATATACAAACATACACAAATACACACACACACACACAGAGGCTGAGGCAGACAGACAGAGACACGGACACAAAGAGACAGAGGCAATTTGATAGAACTCAGAAGGCTGAAGCATAACGATTGCAGCTGTGAGAGCAACTTGGGTTACTAAGGACAGCCTGGGTAGGTTACATAGAAGACTCTGCCGCCCCCACAAAAGGAAAGGAAAAAACAAGAAAAATTATGTTTAAGTAAAGTCACCAGCTAAATGTATATCTCATTAAGTAAATATGAGGGGATTGTTCTTTAAAAACTAGGAAAAAATATTTTTTTAAAAACCTGTCTTGGCTGTCATTATGATATACCTATAAAGTTTGCCAGGTATGGTGGCTTATGTCAAAGGGGACAAAGGATCAGGAGTTGAAGGCCAGCTTCAGCTACATAAGACCCTACCTCAAAAATAAAAATCTATAAAATTGTAAGGAAACTGAAGGCACTTAAAAATTACACAAACTAAACTTTTAGTTGCTCAGAAAGTAGGATGAACATTGTGATGGTTTTCTGTGATTGGTTTTGTTTCTCTTCTCTTCTCTTCTCTTCTCTTCTCTTCTCTTCTCTTCTCTTCTCTTCTCTTCTCTTCTCTTCTCTTCTCTTCTCTTCTCTTCTCTTCTCTTCTCTTCCCTTCCCTTCCCTTCCCTTCCCTTCCCTTCCCTTCCCTTCCCTTCCCTTCCCTTCCCTTCCCTTCCCTTCCCTTTCTTTTCTTTTCTTTTTTGTTTTATCAACTTGACACAAGCTAGGGTCATCTGGGAAGAGGGAATCTCAATTGAGGCAATGCTTCCATAAAAGTCTGGTTAATAATTGATGTGGAAGGACTCAGTCCACTGTGGGCGGTGCTGCTCCTAGGCAGGCACTCCTGGAGAGTGTAAAAAAAGCAGACTAGCAAGTCCTGAGAGCAAGCCAGTAAGGAGGGCTCCTGTCTGGTCTCTACTCAGTTCCTTCCGGTGCTCCAGCTCGAGTTTCAGCCCTCAGAGATGGACCATGATCAGGGTATGTTCAGCTTTCCACAGGTTCTGGGAACTCAAACTCATGTCCTCACACAGACGTGCCAAGCACTTTACCCTCTGAGCCCTCTCCCCAGACCATGCTTTTACATTTATGACCAGCAATTTTTTGTCTATCACAAACATTTCTTATTACCTGTTTTATTGGTGTATATTTGTTGTGACCATTTTAGGCTCCATAAAGCCATTTTTATACAAGTGTATAACATGAAGTAAGCCCCTTTGCCACAATACTCTACTCTCCCTTTTCTGTTGCCTCCCTTGCTTGCCAGTGCCTTGTTTCTCTAAGCAGCTTCACTTATTCTGTGTGTTTTATGGTTGTATTTATCTGTATACAATCTAAGATCCAAAAATGAGAAAAAACAATATTGCTCTTTCTTAGTTTGACTTAATTCACTTGAAATGGTGTTTGTCTGCAAAAACATATGATTTCTTTCCTTTTTATGGATGAATAAAACCAGATTGCATGACTATGGCACATATTCCATATACATCCCTCTGCTGTTTTTTGTTCACTATATATGTATTATAGTAGGTATAGAGTTCTGCTCACTTACATTTCCTTAGTGACGTATTTCTTAAGCTGTGGGCTGTGACCTTTTCGTGGGTCAAATGATGCTTTCACAGGGGTCACCCAAGACCATCGGAAAACACACATATTTACATTATGATTCATAACAGCAGCAAGATTGCAGTTATGAAGTAGCAATGACACTTTTGTGGTTGGGGGATCACCACAATGTGAGGAACTATATTAAAGGGTAGCAGTGTTAGGAAGGCTGAGAACCACCACGTTAATGGTTAGTGATGATGTGAGTCACCTTTTCGTGCGATCATCGGCCACAGGTATATCGTCTTTGGAGAAATGTCCATTTTAATCCTTTGCTCATTTTTAAGTTGAGCTTCTGTTTCTCTATTATTAGACTATACGAACGCTCTGTGCTCTACATACAAGTTCTTTATTGGGGTTTCTTTTCTTTCCAGATGGCATCCTTGGAAACACAGGCTTTTAGATTTATAGTGCAGTCCAGCTTACTATTTTTTTCCTTTATTGCCGGTGTTTTTTGGTGTCATATCTAAGAAATCATCACCACATCTAATCAAGTTGTAGCCCTGCTGTGTCTTCTTCTGGGGGTTGTTTGTTTTTTCTCTTATGCTTAGGTCTTTGATCCACTGGAGTCAATTTCTGTCGCTGCAGCCAGAGGTCTGGCTTCATTTTTTTTTTTTTTTTTTTTTTGCATGTTACTATCCAGTTATTCTAGAATCGTTTATAAAAAAATAATGTCTCTCTCCATTTAATTTTCTAAAGGATCCTTGTTAAAAGTGACTTAATTCTAATGTGAAGCTTGGTTTCTAGAGTCTCTGTCCCTTCCACAGATCTATTTGCTGTATTTATATACCACACTGTCTTGATTACTGTCACTCAGGAGTTGGATTTGATATCAAGAAGTGTGAGTCTTCCAACTTTCTTTTTCATGACTGTTTGATGCATATGTGTGTGTCTGTGTGTGTATGTATGTGTGTGTCTGTGTGTGTGTATGTATGTGTGTGTATGTGTGTGTGTCTGTGTGTGTGTGTCTGTGTGTGTATGTATGTGTGTGTGTGTGTGTGTATGTGTCTGTGTGTGTGTCTGTGTGTGTGTCTGTGTGTGTGTCTGTGTGTATGTCTGTGTCTGTGTGTATGTGTGTATATGTATGTATGTTTATGTGTGTCTGTGTGTGTGTGTGTATGTATGTGTGTGTATGTATGTGTGTGTGTATGTGTGTGTGTGTGTGTATGTGTGTGTGTTCTTTCTAACCTATTTCATTTTATAGGTATCCTTTTTACAGTTGACTCCACAAGCAAAGCCCTTCATTTTGGTTCTCCATGAGCGGTGTCTTTTCTTCCTTTTGGAGATGCCCTGGCTGCATCCTGCTGGAACTGCCTTAATCAGCAAGGTGCCCCTTTCTGGAACTGTCTGAGTCAACCTGGTGAACAAAAGGCTCTCTGTAATGGTTGTGGATTGTTCCTTCTTCCTCAAATATGTTCCTGGGCCAGGTTTCTCTTCGTAGTATTGTTGTTTTAAACTCTTGAGACCTTTAAGATAATTATTCTATCTATGATTATTCCAGTTGATTGTTCAAGCTTGAACTGAGTGCATTCCTTAGTAACAGCCTCTTTGGAATATTTTCCATGTGTGTATACAAAGTATACGTAATGAGACAAGCATAATTTATAGTGATATAGGCATATACATACAGTTTTAGACAGTTATGGGGCCTATGGAGCCCATACATACATAGATATATATTTTTACTTGTAAACTTCTATATGTAACTTCTTCTCTAATTGATTAAATGTAAAGTCAGTTTCAGTCCCCCCCATAGAGTAAAATTTTAATACAAAAACAAAAAACAAACAAACAGAAGAACCTGTCCCTCCTCAGGCATTAAGGTAGTATCTATGTCAGTTTTTTGTGTCCCAAAGGACACAAGTCCCTCAGTACCATCACACTGGCATTTAAGGAACTCTGAGACTAGCAACATTTAGTTAAAATTCTATCAAGTCTTCACAGGTAGCGAGGAAGGCATCCTGGCATGAGAAACTTGTTATTTTTCCAAACGTGTAAGCCATCCCATATGTGGCGCACGCCTTTAATCCCAGCACTCGGGAGGCAGAGGAAGGTGGGTTTCTGAGTTCGAGGCCAGCCTGGTCTACAGAGTGAGTTCCAGGACAGCCAGGGCTATACAGAGAAACCCTGTCTCGAAAAAAGGAAGAAAGAGAGAGAGAGAGAGAGAGAGAGAGAGAGAGAGAGAGAGAGAGAGAGAGAGAGAGAGAGAGAGAGGAAAGGGAAGAGAAAGAGAAAGAAAGAAGAAATGGTTCTTAAAAAACAAAACAAAACAAAAAAAACCGAACCAAACCAAAACAAACAAACAAAAAAGAAGGGCTTTCCCATAAGTTAACAGTAAACAAGAAAAAATGATTTAAAAAAATAGGCAGTATACTGTTTATGTGGGCAGCAAGCCTGGTTTTAAATCGCTTCTCAACACTGTGAGGCTGTGAGAAGGCAACTCCGGGAAGGTAGTAGGTCAGAGCTTGGATGCTGAATATCCTCAAAGGCCCACACATCCTGGTCCCTCCCTCCTCTTTTGCTTCCTGGTCACGAGGCCTGCAGTTTCCTCTGCCCAGCTTTCTTCCCCTACCTCTGGCTGCCATCAGGCACACTTCCCCAAGTGCGAAAGCAATGTGTCCCCACAGCAAACCTTTCCTCTTTAAAAGCTAATTAGGACATGTATTGTTTTAAACAGCCAATGGAAAGCTGACCAAAGAAACTTGTTTGTTAGCAAGCAGAAGTGGATTTAGGGACCAACATGAGCAGGTTCCAAGGGTTCCTGATGGCAGGTTCATCGATAAGCCCCAACTACAGAGCACTCATGGGCTTCAACTATGGACAAGGGAAGGCAACTGAGAACGAAAACTCAGTGCCTGCATCGGCAGAAGAGATCCCGAGAGGGCTCAAATCTCAATCCAGTCCACAGGGTAAATAGAATCTCCTCAAGAAAATAAATGAGATCCTATTACCCACCGCATACAGTGAATGGATACCTATAGATTAGTGGTTCTCAACCTGTGGGTCTCCATCCTTTTGTCGTCAAACAACCCTTTGACAGAGTCACCTAAAACCATCAGAAAACACAGATATTTACATTACAGTTCCTAACAGTAGCAAATCCACAGCTTTGAAGTAGCAAGAAAAATAATTTTCTTGTTGGGGGTCCCCACAACCTGAGGATCTGTGTTAAAGGGACAGCAGCATCAGGAAGGAGAGAACCTCTGCCACAGACTCTGCTTTGCAAATGACAAATGATGGGGCTGTCATTTCTATGACCTACTGAGTCCCTATTGTTATTTTAACTCTACTGGATGAAGAGCCTCTAGTCCCATCTATCTGGGGATAATAGCAGATACTCTGTAAATAGTCTAGGGCAAATGGATGCCTTTGTAGACAATGCAGACTTTAATACTGATAGCCAAAGAGTAAAAAGAAATACCAATCTTTTGTTTCTAAAGTGATATCGCAAGAGCCTGTAGATACGACTTCATTGAGGAGTGTAATGGCTCAGACCTTGTAGTGTCTTTCATGTCTCATTAAATCTCTGTGTATTTCAAGCATTCACTCCTCTCATTAACCCTATAGGCAGGTGCTATCAGAACCTTTCAGCTGTATATTTCATACACAAGGAAGTCAGTGTACAGACCAGTTGAGTAATCTGCTCGTGGTTGGCAGAAGACAAAAGTGGGACATGGATACTTAGGGCAGATTTTCAAGCACAGTGAAGTTGGCTTATCACTGTTTCGAGTAAAACCAGACTTGGGTTGGACTAGTTGGTCCTTCAGGTCATTTGGTTAAGTGACTATTTTATGATATTATTTCTGTCTCAGTGACATGCATATAAGGGAGGGATTAAAAGCCAATGTCCAGAGCTGTAGTGTAAAGTCTCTTTACTCCACCATATGGACTGGAGCCTGTCTCTACTTGGAGCCCAATGCCGGGGGCTATGTTCCCATTTTGACTTAAGTTACATTTTAATTAATAAGAAGAAATGAATTGGTAATGGCTTTTACCCATGGCCTTCGCACGTGTGACAGGTCACCCAGGAAAAGAAACACTGTTTTGAATTCACTTTGTTCCTTCACCGTTGAGTTTTGAATGCTTCCGTTCTTCCCTCTCCAATAGACTTGCATGAGTCCTACTGGATGCTAACAGCAGAGTGTAGCACTGAACATGAAGAATAAGTAAGGTGCCCTCTATTCTCAGGAGTGGACAACCTCCAGGATTACATCCTTTGCAGTTGAAGCTGTTCATGTTCGTTAGCCTAAAACTGGGTATCGAGGGCTTTAGAAAGCAAAGAGTTTCTTGGCATCTTTGCTCCATTCCTTTCTTCCTTAAACATGTGAACCTCTTTAGAGGAAGGAAGGGTTAAATTTCTGAAACTGATTTGCTAAAAAGATGAATGTGGATTATTCAGTTTGCAAAGAAAGGAAAATATATGAATGCAAGTATCACACCAGAACACCAGGGCTGTAACGTCTGCCCTTGTGGACTGGAGAAAGCCAGTGCATTGAGTGCAAGCCTCTGTTGACCTCCATGTGAGGGCATGATGCTCAGGGCAGAGAAGATGGACAGGGTTAGTCAGTATCATTCAAAGACAATCTGCTGCTTTGGGCACTGACTGAATTACTAACCCAGCAAACTGCTGGCAAATTTTACGTGGCTGCTCAAAATAGGTCTGGTAAGGCCTGAGAGATTACTACACCGTGACTGCACAAAAGCTGCGTGGTACTGTGCAGGCACTTGATAAGTTTTTGTTGACTAAGATACACCTGATCGCCATGCAAAGACTATATCTATCCTTCCCAAAAGGATGGGTACTGGGGAGAATGCTGAAATTAGACTTAAGAGCCTGTTGTTGTTGTTGTTGTTGTTGTTAATTTCTCTAAGGTTCCATTTTCAAGACTATAAAACAGGAAGATCTAGGTCTATCTCAGAGAGAAGTTGTGGGAAATTAAAAGAAATGCTATGCAAAACAGCCACCCCACAGCATCTGCTCAATAAACACTTCCTCATTGTCAGGAGAGGGTGCCCCTTAGTCTTTCCATGAATAATTACCGTATGTGTGTCTTGTTCTCTCAATTTTTGAGTAGTTCTCTCTTTGAAGCGATCTATTTTTGACAAATTATAGAAGCAAGACAAAAAAATGAAGAGGACATTAAAAATCGCAGCAATCACAAAAAAGGGTTAAAATCTTCTTTGGGATATCAGTGCTGCCATACAGAGTAGCTCAGGCTTCTATCCGGAAATGCAGGGAGCAAATCCAACAGAGACTCCCAGGGAAGGGCCGTGCTGGGCTCTCACTGAGGACCCAGTGGACTGTGGGTTGCCCCGTTCTCTCACAAAGAACAGCCTTGACAGCTACCTCCCAACGCTAGCATCCCCATACTCCTCCTTGTCTCCCTCCTCCTCTTTAGAGAGCTATGAAAAGTTATGACCAAGACTGAGCCTCTTCAAGTCAAATGGAGACAGCACCCAAGGAAGAGAGAAGAGGCCTGAAGGCAAGCTGAAATGCTCGCTCTAAGCAGGTGCTCAGCTGCAGGAGTCTATCCGCTCCAGATTGGACTAGCAGACCATTTGAAGGCAGCCCCTCTGTCCTGCCAGGGTGACTGGGGCTATGCCTAAAACCACACCAAAGAGCTCTCATCTGTTCAAGGGGCTGCAAAGAAGTTGGGTCGTCAAACTTGTAGATGTCCTGGGGCTCCTCTGTCATCATGCAGAATGAGCCCAAGGACCTCATAATTGATAGTCTACCACAGATGAAAGTCACTTTAGAAGAAGATGATAGTTAAAAAAAATACTATCTGAAATGGGGCTGGAGAGATGGCTCAGCTGGTAAGGCTCTTAGTGCTCTTGCAGAAGACCCAGGTCTGGTTCCCAGCATCCACACGGCTACTCACAACCATCTGTATCTACATTCCCAGTGTATCTGACACCATCTCTGGCTTCCATGGGCTCCTGAGTGCAGTGGTACACATTAACACACACACACACACACACACACACACATACACCTAAGTCCCATACGCATAGACCACACATACATACACACAAACAAAATAAATAATTGTTTTTTGAAAAGCTGGGTGTGGGACTAGCTATATGGCCCGGTGGAGCTAGTCAGCTAGCCTAAGCACTTCGGCTCAGGCCTTGGAAACACTTAGTAAGCGAAACCTGAATCCTACATGCTGTCTTCTCAGCTCCACACATGCACTGTGTCACATAGGCACTCAAACACACACGAGCATGTACATACACACACTAGTTAAATGTAATTGTAAGAAAAAAAAGTGTACTGGGTCACTCCTGTCAAGCCAAGAGGATTAGAAATTCAAGGTTGGCTTTGGGCTATGTTCCAAGTTTGAGGCCAGCCTGGGTTACATGAGACTGTCCCCAAATCCAATCAGATTAGGAATTTCTCTGATAATGAAAACTTGCGAACACCTTGTCACCCCTTTTGGTTCCCAAATGAAAGGCTTCTTTTCTTTTCTAGGTTTCACTCAGAGTTAAGCTAGCAGGGGAAACAGGGGGACCAGGCGTCGTCTTCCAGCCCCTAAAAGATTCAGACAAGATGAGCAAATTGGTTTGTAGTTCAAATGTGGGCCTTTGTCCACATCAACAGACTTCCCTAAAATGACAGCATTAAGTGAGCGTTTGTCTAGCTCAGTGCCCACACTTTGGAAGGTGTAGCGAGAACACGGAGGCCTGAATGCTTCATGCATCACCGCCCTGGGGCCCCAGCTGCTGAGACTGGGTCTTGCTTGATGCTCTCCTCGCTAAATCCTGTTGCCCTTTTTCTGCAACCGATGTTCTGTTTTTCCTCAACATCTCCACTGCTGGCACCTGATAAAACTTTGTATCAGTCGCCTCTCCACTGCTATGACAAAACACTCCACAGATTCAGGTTAATTAATACTGGATAGGATCTGTTTTGACTTGCACTTTCAGAAGGTTCTACTCATGGCTGCCACCCTGTTGTTTTGGGCCTTTAGCACAAACAACTGTGGTACCTCATGGCATGAGGAGCATATGGTAGGAGAGACCTTCTCACCTGAGAGTGACAGGAAGCCATCGCAGAGAAAGCACAAGGATCCCAATGTCCCCTACAAAGGCAATGTCCGCAGCATCTCACAATGACCTAACTTCCTTCTGGTGGACCCACCTCTTAAAGGGTCCTCCCTCTCTCAGCAGCACTTCAAACAGGCTAGGGAACCAAGCCTTTAACATATGAGACTGTGAAGATCCAAATGATAGTATAGGTCATTTACTATTTAATACAAGAAAGCAAAATTATTATAATTTCACCATAAAGGTATCATAAAGAACCTTTTTTTTTAATAGGGAAAATCCCACCACACTCTTTGTATTTTTGCAGTGTTGGGTTTGTGGCAACCCTTTCTAAGGAACCTGTCTTATTACAGCCTCAGGGAGATCCTGGAGCATGTCACTTTATACACATGACAAAAATACAAGATCAACACTGTATTTAAAATAAATAACAAACAGAGTTGCTAACACAGGCCAGGACCAATGAGCTGAGCACACCAGAGACCTCAAGGCCTTTAGAGGCCCCCATCTTCCAGCCAAATGACACATGGAAGTTGGCACCTTGCCAGAGTGTGCGTTATCTGTTTGGATGGGGGCAGAGACTAGAGACTTCCATTTTAATGTATCATGGAACTATTCAAAATAATAAAGATTAAAAGCCGTTGAAGGCAATTCACATATTGAGAGCAACTGAGTTTTAAGTGCAGTAATCTAATATCGGGCTAATTAGCAATCATACTGTGGTGTTGGTCAGGTACCTGTCTGGTCATCGGAAGAGCTTGTATTTGTAGAGGGCTTTGTGTATGTATATGTATATGTATATGTATATGTATATGTATATGTATATGTATATGTATACATATATGACTGTAACTTTACAGATTACCGTCTCCTCTCCTACAGTGAGCTCCCCCAAATGCACACTGGGATGCAAGATTCTTGTCAACTTGGAAAGTGACAGGAAGTGACAGCAAAGTAGAGAAACAGGGGTAGAGAAGAGCCAAGAAAAGCTGGCTGTCCAAGATGGCCACCACCCATGGGTGGAGAGAGACAGAGAGAGAGAGAGAGAGAGAGAGAGAGAGAGAGAGAGAGAGAGAGAGAGAGCTGGAAGGCCTTGTAGAACACACCCTTGAATTATCTCACCAGCGGGATAACAGAGCAAGCACACACCGGTCAATGGTCAATATTTAACAGCCAGGCCTGAGAGAGGGTGGAGAGCTCTGATTCACAGCATCTGCTCATCTCTGCTGTATGCATATTGTGGAATTAGGAAGAAGCACGCACTCTGGGATCTCATAACTTGGTACCAGCCTCCTCCAGGAACCACCACAGTTCCTGTCGTCGCTAGCCGAGGACTGTGCAGTGTATGAGGCCACCTCTGATCTGCCACGCAGTCCCAAGTGCAACCCTCAGAGGCCAGAGAGACGCAGGCACCGTCGTGGAAGCAGCTTCGTGTACACCAGAGTGGTGTACGGGTGAGAGGAAGCAGATGGTCCTCCCAGGGTGATTGCCCCATCGTAGTGGCTGATGAATCATGTTTCCCATTGATACGAAGGCCCACTGATAGCCATGGGAGAGCTGATGCAGACACAGGCCTAATGGGTACCACAGTGCACTTGTCACTGTGTCATGCTCCTTCCGCCAGAAGACAGGTAAGTCTCATTCATAACATGAGAATGGACAAAGAAAACTATATCGAATTATTTCAGGAAGATTACCATATCAAATAGATCTATATATTTCTGGGGATAAATTCAAGTTGTCGAGGGAGCTGTCATCCATCTATCCGTTCAGCGATCCCTTTGTTCTGCGATTCTGTACCCTCTGGGCCACTGTACTTATCTGTATCTAGACGTGCAGTTTCTCTAAACCACAGCTCACACACTTCACTGCAAGGCATTCTGGGATACACAGTCCTTGGCAAGGCGATTAGATGGTTCGTAGTTTCATGTGCCAAGTCCTGGACAGAGAGGGAATTTTTATGAGCATCTGTCTCTACCATACTTTTTCACAGACCATTCATGCTAAGATATTATTTTCTATTTCTTTTTAAGTGAATTTTAAAATCCATAGTAATTTGAAAGTTTTATCTTTGAAGTTTCCAATAAGAGGTTTGATTCAACTTTAAATTTAGGTTAAAAATAAAAAACATAAAGTGTAGTATCCTATTCCCCATTCAAAGGGTTTATTTATTTATTTATTTGATAAAGAGCCTCTTGCTATAACTTTCATTTGAGAAGTTTAAGGAGCCATTAAGAAATTATATCTACACTGAGCAAAGGCCTCGGAAAGGGCTCATGAACCTGCTTATGTCTACTAAGAAAACTTATGTCAACTTCAGAAAGACATCAAAACAGCTTTGAGCTTAAAAGAAATGTGTTGTAGAAACAGGCTATCTAAGTTCAAATCTTACATCTTCTAGTTGCTAGCTGAATATCCTTGGCTCAGTTGCCTACTCTCTCTGTTTCATCTCTGCCTGCAAAATGGAGGTGATTACAGTGCCGATGTCATAGGGCTATTATGGAGATTAAATGTTAATAATATGATGCACTTAGCTCTGGCACACAGTAAGTACTCAATAAACATAATTATATTTAATAATATTTAGCACCTGCTCTCTAGAAACTTCTAGAATCTTGGTCCTTTATCCTTCAAAGTATGTTTGTTTTATAGAGATTATTTTCTTTTCTAGGTTTCTATTCTAAATGTCCAGTGCCTTTTGTCTTTATGAACTATAGTATCACCTGAACCCCAAGCCACTTTTCAAGGTTCTCCTTCCTATAGCAATCCCCATTTTCCTTGGGCAGGGACACCACCACCCCTCCCCCCACGGCCACCCCTCCCAGTTCTGGGCCTTAGAGGCCTCTCTCCCGTCTTTGTACAGAATGAATTTCATGGGTATTGGTGGCATCTGCCTCTCACCTCCCTGCACCAACAGTCCCAGGGGCTCCTGAAGTGTAGCTTTCTGGTCAAGTTCTCCACCCTTTATCTTCCTTAAGCTTTCCTCACTTTCTGTTCCTCTCCTGTTGATTCCATCTACCTCAACACCAATTATCCTCAAAAGAGGCAATTAGAAGGGCTGGGGAGGTTGCTCTGGTCAGTAAAATGCCTGCCACACCAGCCGAAGGACCTCACTTGATCCCTAGGGCTCAAGTACAATCCAGGCAGGAGTGTAACTCACAGGGTGGGAGGGTGGGGGCGGGGGTGGAGGCTGGGTATCCCTGGAGCTCACTGGCCAGGCCAGATCAATAACCTCCAGGGTCAGTGACCCTGTCTCAATAAATAAGATGGCAAGCAACAGAGGAAAACAACTGACACCCACTTCTGACCTCTACGCATACTCTCCACACACCCACATACACACACACCCACATACACACATACACACCTACACACATACACACACATACACACCTACACACATACACACCTACACACATACACACACATACACACATACACACATTACACACACACCCACATACACACATACACACACATACACACATACACACCTACACAAATACACACACATACACACGTACACACGTACACACCTACACACCTACACACATACACACCTACCCGTATGCATCACACACACAGAGGAGACAGTTAGATTGTGCATAAATAAATCCCGTTTTTTTATAAACTGAATTCACACGTTTGCAAATGAAGCAATATCACAGGGAAATTTCCTGTTTCTTGAGGGGGAGATGTCCAAAGAGAGGTGTAATTGAAAGGCAGACCCTAAGAACTTGTAGATGGTGTTTTGTAACCCCCCTAGATTAGCTCCTGTTTACTGAGTATCTGCTAGCTAGCGACTCTGGGGAGGCAAGTAAAGATGGTGAAGAGGAAATACCTCCCCAGCCAGCACTTGGAAATGTGGACCTGTGAACAAGTGGTCTTAACACAAAAAGACTTTGTAAGTTGCCCTATGTGACAAGCACTATCTCACCTTCTCTATTCCAAGAGCCTAGCACAGGGCCTGGTCCTTAGCTTGTGCCCAGCAGTGCCTCCCTCAGACCTGGGCAGAGGGAAACTCTATGCTTGGCCTTCGCTTCAGAGTGTGCTATTTGTCACATATTTGGGAAAGTGTGTTTATGAAAGGTCACCTGGTCACTGGTGTTGGCACACAGTAGTGGCCAGCGTAACCTGCCACTTCAAGCCTATGCCCCCGACCCCCCAGGGAAGTGTTATTTTATATGCTTGCCTATAAACTGAAAGGACTAAGGTTCACAGAGGTGCTGCTGCCAGTGTTAGAGAGTATCAGCTTGTAATCAGCTCGGGGGTGGCACTGGTTGAAGTGTTTAGTATGAAAATAAATGAATAGTTTTTAACTTGCTAAATCCATCTCTTAAAATAAGAGAAGCTGGTGGATTCTGGAACAATAGGACAGGACCCTCCAGTCACTCAGTGGTCCAAATTCTTTTCTTTGTGGCCCATTACAAATTCTTTTCTTTGTGGCCCATTACGTGAGTTCCCAAAACTATTCACATCTGTATACGAATGCTAAGGAATGAGATTGGAGAGATGGCTCAGCAGTTGGGAGCACTTGATACTCTTGTAAAATACCTGGGTTTGATTCTCAGTACCCACGAGGCATGAGGCAGCTCACAACCATCTTTAAACTCCAAATCTAGCATATCTACTGCCCTCTTCTGGCTTCCACAAGCACTGCACGCATGTGGGGCATATACACACAGGCAAAAAAAAAAAAAAAAAAATCCAAACACATAAAATACAAATAAATCTTATTTAAAAAGTGCTAAGGATCATTTTAGAATTTTGAGATATATGTATATTTATATGTATATTTCTGTAGATTAAAACAAAACATATGGCCGGGCATGGTAGCACGCGCCTTTAATCCCAGCACTTGGGAGGCAGAGGCAGGCGGATCTCTGAGTTCAAGGACAGCCTAGTCTACAGAGTAAGTTCCAGGACAGCCTAGTCTACAGAGTAAGTTCCAGGACAGCCAGGGCTACACAGAGAAACCCTGTCTCATAAAACCAAACAAAACAAAACATATGAAGTGCATTGCTATTGTATGCAGTGGTAACTATGTGGCTGTGAATTACTGGAATTATAGTTGCATTTTAATAACATATTTAATAACATTCACTTTCAAGAAGTTTTAGTACCAGCTCATTTAGACAATTAGCATTCAAATTTTTACTAGTCACAAACTTTGTATTTTGAACTTATTTTTTGCCTTTTAGAATAATATATTATAATGTTATATAATAAAATTATGTTACACATAATGTAATATATAATAGCATAAAATATAATATAAAAGATGAAGTTAGCTGGGCGTGGTGGCGCACGCCTTTAATCCCAGCACTCAGGAGGCAGCAGCAGGTGGATTTCTGAGTTCGAGGCCAGCCTGGTCTACAAAGTGAGTTCCAGGACAGCCAGGGCTACACAGAGAAACCCTGTCTTGAAAAACAAAAAACAAAAAACAAAAAAAAACAAAACAAAACAAAAAGATGAAGTTAATTTAAATTGAAAAATAAAACTAATACCGTATTGGATTGTTTTAATAGATTTAACATAAATTATGTGAACTGTAATTAGAACTTTAAAAAATAAAAGCTTTAACATCATTTCATAGAGTGGAGCAGGGCAGCATTCACCTGTAGTGGCTCTGAGCACTAGGGTGCCGGAAAGAGTGCCACAAGTTTGAGGATATGCTGGCCTACATAGTAGTGAGTTAGAGGCCAGTCAGGGATATATGACAAAACTCTGCCTCGGAAAGCTTAACAATTTTCATTTTAGAAGTTTTAAAATTATGTGTGACTTTATTCCTCATTGGAACACACAGACATATGCAGCTAAATACATTCGTAACTGGTACTTTGTCATCTCAGGTCTATAAAAGCCTAAAGTTGCACACACACTTCAACTTGTTATAGAAATATTCTGCTCGTTTAGGATCCATTTACTGCTGATTCACCTATTAACTCCAAGGTAATTTAAGGTGTATTATCCTACCGCTGCTCTGTCCTTCACAGTATCAGGAAGGCGAAGGTTTGGGGGTGAAAAGGGTTTGTTTTTGGGAAGCATTTTCAGAGAACAGAGTTCCATAGGAGAAACCATGGAAGAGCAGGGAACCTGATGTGCAACAGGAGCCATGGTGAGAACTAAACAGTTGTTGGGAAGGTAGAGAGATGTGGGTGCTCAGAGTTCCATAAGGGTAGACGCCATGATCTATGATCTCTGTGTATTCCTCTATCAATTATGAAAGAACAGATTCTATATTCTGTAATGAGTGGAACCATGAAAGCGTTTGAGGAAAGAGAACATACTCAGGAAAGATATTCTGGTACATATCTGTTGTTTCTTTTCAGTTTTCTGAACACATTCAGATAGGTATTTTTCTCGTACACCAACATGCTCTAACCAGACATCCTACCGTCCATAAAATGTCTTAGATATGACCGTTCTAGAACTTACAGTAGCTACAGGCTACACATACATCTGCAGTGCCTCTCAAACTTCCAGGTGTTGCGACCATTTAATACAGTTAGTTCCTCATGTTGTGGTGACCCCCGGCCATAAAATTATTTTATTGGTACTCCATAACAGTAATTTTGCTTCTGTTCTACTGCTATGAATGCGGATATCTGGTATGCAGAATATTTGATATGTAACCCACAAGAGGGTCTCAACCCCTCAGGTTGAGAATCACTGATCTGGAGGGCTGAACGCTTGGAGTCCAAGTTAAGATGTTTGAGATGCTCTATAAATATAAAACACACCAGGTTTGATTAAGAAGATAACACATGTCATTTGCAATATTTTATTATGTAAGTATGCTTTTAAATATTTAGAGTATAAAATACATTGTTATTAATTTTACCATTTTACTTACTCCTAAATGTAATAGAAAACTAAAATTGTCTATGTTGCTTGAATGTGTTTTACATTATATTTTACTAAATATTATTCTTCCAGTGGATACCAATATTGCATATCTTATTCATATTTTTGACCTCAAGTTGTGCAAGAAAAAAAAAAGGTAACCACAAGGCATGATGACGCATGCCTGTGATTCCAGCACATAGAAGGAGGAGGATAGAAGGTTGAGAAATTTGAACCCACCCTGGGTTATCAATCAAGGCCCCGTCTCACAAAACCAACAAACAAATCACCAATGTTGCTCATTCAAATGATTTGAAGATTCAAGGCAGGTTAGAAAGAATAAAATTTTGCTAAGAGGAATGATTAAATTTAATAAATTTCCAGCCTAACACAGTGGCCCATGCCTTTAGTTCCAGTGCTGCAGAGGCAGAGGCAGAGGCAGAGGCAGAGGCAAAGGCAGAGGCAGAGGCAGAGGCAGAGGCAGGTAGATCTCTGAGTTTGAGGCAAGTCTGATCTGAATAGTGAATTTCAGGATAGCCTGAACTACCTACCCAATGAGACCCTAGACCTTGGGGGGAAAATTAATAAATTTCCACTTTACCCTTAAATTTAAAACCTCCTTTCCATGACCTGGAAAGCTCTGATAAAAGTTACTTTCTGGTAAAAAGCTCCTGAAACTGCAAGCGTGTACAGGAAATCACTGCTATGTTTAAGTCCAATTGAGGATGGAAATCGTAGCTGTGGAGAAAAGAGGAGAACCGGAATCAAAAATGCAGGGTTGGGGTTGGGATTTGGTGATAGGGCCTTGTTTCTTTGCATGTAGGACTTCCACTTATACTTCCATGTGTCCTTCTCACTGACCCTGCCTGAAAGTGGCATTGTCACCCAAGCTAGCAAACATAGATACTTTCAAAGTAAATTTGTCTAATTGTCTAAAGAGGGACACCCTCTTCCTCACCTTATTTAATGATCATAGCCATGCCTGATCTGACAGAGAACACTTTCCATGTCTTGTCCTCTTTCATCCTTTGAAGCCTTAGTTCAGTTCTCGTTGGAAAAACTTCCAATTTTCACTCATACTCATACTGTATTAATCTAATAACCAGAGATCCACTTGCCTATGCCTCTGGAGCGCTGGGACTAAAGGCATGCGCCACCATGTTAGGCGGGAAATTTATTAAATTTAATACCCATGGGTCTGAAAATATGTCAGCCAGCCCAATAAAATACCCACTGGTAAAAGTATTTGCAGGTGAAAGCATTCTATTCCGTTAAAGTAGTCAATGTGGTTAAGATAATTATTAAGAATATTCATTATATACTGATATTAATAATTAATAACCGTTATTAATTAATAACAAATATTAAAATTATTTAAACAATTTGAGAGGAATAAAACATCTTGTGTGTGCAAAGGAATTGCTCAGTAGCTGCGAACGGAATGCCTTATAAGCTGAAATACCCTGCCAGCACATACGGCTTTTTCATTTTAACATCGTGATATTTTTGCCCAATGAGGAAATGCCCTGTGTTTATCCTCCAAATGAACTTGGTGTAGCAGCTCAAGTGTGACTTAGGCCATTCCCGGCAGCCCTCTGTGGGAGCCGTGACCTGGAAAGCTCTGGTAAAAGTACTTTCTGGTAAAAAGCTCCTGAAACTGCAAGTGTGTACTGGAAATCACGGCTATGTTTAAGTCTGAGCGAAGATGAAAATCATAGCTGTGGAGAAAAGAGGGGAAACGGAATCAAATTAAGGCAATGGAGAGCCTATAGCAGTCTGCCATCTGACACGTGCTTCCGCAGAAATACATCACAGTATTCAAACAGCTCCAAAGATCAAGGTGGCGTGGGGTTGGGTTGGGTGTGTGGTGAGGAGGGCCACACTTAATCATACTTATGGCTCACAAAGTTGGGGAGGGACCTACCCAGGTAACTGCATTCAAAGGAGACGTTATATTAACATAGAGAGCAGACTTCCTTAGCCAATCTGGTCCTTTTATTACTTATCTCTGAAAGAAAAACGTGTGTCCAGGTATAGGTGCATAATGACAGCAGACTATGTCCATAAAAGATGAAAGGGAATGGGATTCAAATCAGGAGAAACTACTGGGGAGAGATAGCACTTAGTCTTCATAGTCTTCATAGACTGATGTGGCCTATGGAGGCCAGAGAACTGCAGTTAGTCAATTTGTGCTTCATTTGATGCCCACCCTCATCTTCAAACAGTTCAAACACTGTACAAATAAAGAGACAAAAGTCACCTTTTGCCGGAGTTCCTTTTTTCTTTTTTCTTTTTTCTTTTTCTTTTTCTTTTTCTTTTTTACTTTGCTATTCAGGCCAAACTTCCAAACCTGGTCCAAAGATGGAAACAAAGGCTGAGGGTCCGCAGTGGCTTTTCTCACAGGTACCTAAGTACGAGTGCGCCAATTTAAAGTTTATTTTAGATCTCAGTAGAAACCAGAAAAGCTAATCCTTTTCAATTTAGGATTTGGTGGGTGTGGCAATCTAGGAAGACCTGGGAAATAACTACTGTTTGGTTTGGATGTTATGCTTGTCTACCATTAAAAGAGCATATAATTATAGCCTAAATGTAGACCTAAATCTTGAACAGACTAATCTAAACTTTCAAAACGTGTACCTTTTAATGTAACCATTGAGAACTGTAGCGTGCCAGATGTTATAGCAGTAAGTATAACACCGAGCTCAAGCTGAAGTCAGGATCCCTTTTTAAAAATCCCTTTTGCCTCACCTTGCTCTCTGGCTGACATTACACACCTAAGGAGGGCTTCATTTGATCTACTTTGGAGAGGTTAAATGAATTATTTTGAGCTAGTTCAGGCTTTTGTCTAAATGCTGGAGAGATCTTTCCTTTCTCTGTAAGATGAAAACCCTTCTTACCCCTCCCCCCACGCCTCATGTCTTAATGTTTCACAAAATAAATCTAGAAATCCTGGGTTCTGAGAGATTGTCTATTCTAGACAAAGTGGCTAGGGGAAAAAAAAGTGGCAGAGGCGGGTGAGATAGGGACGACAAGGCAGCTTTATCCCGTTGAAAAAGGGTCGAAGGGGGGAAATCCCATATACGTATACTGCTTTTCTATCTCCAGCACATTTTCTAGACTCTGGGGCAGGAGAAAGGCGAGGGACGCCGCACAGGGCAACCAGGGAGCGGCGGCGGGAGGGAGGTGGGGGACCCGGGAACCGGCCTGTCACCTGACTGCCAGGAAGAGGGACGTGCAGCTGGGAGCATCTGTTGGGGGTGGGGAGAGACCTGGTAGAAGATGGCATGATCCAGCGCTTCCTGGCATAGCGCTGGCTCCTTCCCCAGACGTGCTCTCCCGCTTTCGGTTGGAGCCTGCCTTTCCAAGACGGGGGAGTAACCTCTGGCAGAGTACCCGGGTTGGTCCCTCTGCGTAGCCGGGGGAGTGGGGGGGAGGGTGTCCCAAACCAGCAGCTTCAGAGGTGCACAAGGTAGCGCAAGAAATCTTAAGTAGTGTTATTTGTGACACGAGGGCGGGACAAGAGGTCTGCTTTCCTAAGAGAAGGCTTCGCGTCCGCCCGTCTGCGGCAGGCGACAGTCCCGGGGCGCCACCTGCGCTTCGGGCGCGGGCCGGGCCGGTGCGCGCGGGGGCCCCCCCAGCAACCGCTACTAAACGCGTGAAGTGACAGACCGTGAGTCCTCCGGCTTGCGTCCCCTTCCAGAACCAGGGACTCACGCTCGGATTACTGCTTGCTCAAGGGTGGGCGAGCTCCCGCCGAGCCGCTGCCCCGCCCGGTCTCGCACTACCTGGCGGCGGCCTGGTTGCAGCGCACAACGCCCGGCGCCCGGTTCCCCGCATTGCCCCTGCCCTCCCACCTGCGCCGCGCGCCCGCCCGCCGCTCCGCGCTCCCGGGCCCCGGCCGGGAGGCGCGGCCCCGCTCGCGCCCGCGCCCGCGCCCTCGGCAGCAGCGCGCGCCCGCCCACCCGCCCGCCGCTCCGCCCGCCCCCCGCGCTCTCCCCGCCCCCTCCCTCCCCCGCAGGCACGAGCGAATGTAGCCCGCGAGAGAAAATGGCGGCGGCGGCGGGCGATCGCGCCTCGTCGTCGGGATTCCCGGGCGCCGCGGCGGCGAGTCCCGAGGCGGGCGGCGGCGGCGGAGGAGGAGGAGCTCTCCAGGGAAGCGGCGCGCCCGCAGCGGGCGCGGCGGGGCTGCTGCGGGAGCCTGGCAGCGCGGGCCGCGAGCGCGCGGACTGGCGGCGGCGGCAGCTGCGCAAAGTGCGGAGTGTGGAGCTGGACCAGCTGCCGGAGCAGCCGCTCTTCCTCGCCGCCGCCTCGCCGCCCTGCCCATCTACTTCCCCGTCGCCGGAGCCCGCGGACGCGGCTGCAGGAGCGAGTCGCTTCCAGCCCGCGGCGGGACCGCCACCCCCGGGAGCGGCGAGTCGCTGCGGCTCCCACTCTGCCGAGCTGGCGGCCGCGCGGGACAGCGGCGCCCGGAGCCCCGCGGGGGCCGAGCCGCCCTCTGCAGCGGCCCCCTCCGGGTGAGCGGCGGGCCGGGGCCGGGCGGGCAATGAATGAAGCGAGCGGGGCGCGCTGCTCCCGGGGCTCCGCTCGTTGGGGGTGGGGGGGGAGCCCGCGTCCCCGAGCCCTGAAGGTCGGGCGGCGCCCGGGACGGCGTGGGGACGGGACGGGAACGTGCGGGAGAGTTTGTTATTGTTTGCGGACATGTGACAGGCGTGGAAGCCGCGAAGGTGCGGGGCTCCCCGGGCCGGGTCCTGAGAGCCCCCGCGGCGCGAAGTGAGTTTGGGGGGCTCGGAGCGCGAAGGTGACGGCGGTGGGTCTGCGCGCTGTGACAGCCTAGAGCCCCTCGGCCCCACGGGGACGCGCGCCCGCGGGCAGGTACCGGGCCGGGCTCCGGCGGCGCGCCCCGGGCGGCCGGGGGATTCCGGGGACTGCGGGGGGGGGGGGCGCCTGTCAAAGCGACGCAGGCGGACGCTGCGGGCTCGCGGGGCGGCCGGGTCTGCGGGGACTCCGTGGCTGCCCTCGCTGCGTGTCCTTGGGAATTCCTCCCGCACCTCGGGGGCTAGAGCGCCCGGTGCTGGGAGTTTGAATCCGGCTTTGAAGTTAGCTTTTGGCGGAATGCTGTGGGATCCAGGACCGGATGTGTCAGCCATTCAGCTTCAAAGCTGTGGGGACTGCGCCCCGCAGCCCCGCTGCGTGGCGGGGACAGGGACGGTGCGGGGCTGCCGCTTTGCTCGCAGGGGTCTTCCGGTGCACCAGAAGTAGGATGTGCGTAAGATAGTTTACACCAACGGCTCTTTGGCCTCGCCCTGTTTTGGCTACTGGAAAGTTTTCTGTTAGAGGAAATTCTTTTAAGTATATGATACTTAAAAAAAAAATCTGATGAAAATACACAAAAGCATAAAATCTTGATGGATGTGTGAAGTTGCTGGATATGTTTTCGTCATCGTCACCCTGTGGCCCCCCGTAGAATTTCTTGACGTTTACTGTGGGTGGAGAGTGTTTTATTGTGTGTCGAATCTGACAGTAGGAATCCTTGGTTTCGGTTAGTTATCTAAGTAATTTGACCCCCTTTTGTGCTCTGGATTGTTTAAAATCACGGTCCGTTTATTACTTGGAGGTCGTTTTCCCTCCTCCCAACCCCCAAGCCCAGTAGTAAAAAGTGTGTTGACCCCTGGCTGTGGCAGGATTGGGAGGAAGGTAGGCAGTAAGCAGCCCCGATGCAGCTTTTCTGTGTGTGTGCCCTGTGTGCACTTGTACACGTATCTTCCTCTAGGGTTTCCTGTTTCTGTGCAGATTAGATTAAAACTAACCAGAATAATTCTTAGGTGGCAACTCTTACTACAGATCAACTACAGATGAAAGAAAAAACAGTAACTCAAACTTTGAGGAATTAATTTTATCTAGTCCTGTGAGACCTGATTTTTTTTTCTATATGATAATACAGTTGGCCACACTTAAGCATTTATAAAGTCAATATAACCACCTATGAATATACCATGAGCAGCAACTGCAAAAATGACATATAGAACTTTAGTGTTGCCTCTAGAAATCAGAGGACCAAGGTGAGGGCAGGTAGAATTGAATACCTGAGTAATCTGCTTGATTTTTGCGCATTCTTCTCTCTCTCTCTTTATCTCTTTAAGCAGTGGCTTATAATTGTAAAAGCTGTCTTTAAAATAAATACTGCTAGCTAGAATTCTGTTGGTGCACCTCAAATGTTATATGTGATAGTTTCATTTGCTGTAAAATATCGATTGTCAATCCTTTTGAAATAATACTAACACCCCCCCCCCCCACACACACACACACCCCGCCTCCAGTTTTTGTAACTGGTTTGAAATTCATTTCAAATCTGCGGGTCTAAAACTTATATCATGAAGAAGGGGTTATCCAGAAATGTTGTTGTGTTTTGGGTTTCCTGTTGTGATGTTTTATTATTTTCTCATTTAAAATCTCGGGGAAATGATTATACGGCATGTAGAATCTCAGTTGAACAATGTGGTTCCCTTTTCAAGTAGCGCACGTTCATGCTTTGAAGAGGAAGATCTAATGCTGATATTTTCGGTTTGTTTTCAGTAGTAGTAGAGAGCCAAAGACCCCTCTGCATGTCTAAAGACCTAACGTATTTTTCTTTTGTTTTTTTTTTTTGTTTGTTTGTTTTTTGTTTTTTTTAATCCAGTTTCTAAACGTTGGATGTAGAAATTGAATGTTTAGAAAATACACATTTATAAAAAGATAAGCTATGGGAAATTCATTAAAGTCAAAGATTGCATGTATGTCTGCCCTCTCTCCTTCAGTAAAATAACTCAAGCCAGTGAAAGTTTGTCCTGTAAGTGGCGCCCAAGGGTTTGGGATTTTTTTTTTTCCCTTATGCCACAGAATAGGGGGCTTTTCCTTCCTAGTGACTGTCTTTGAAGAAAAATTACAGTGCTGCTCTGCATTGAACAGGCTGTTGTGAGGTTGGCAGATATAATTACTCTGTCCTATTTTTGTAGTTTCAACCAAACTATCAATCACTTTGCTGCCCCGTGAAAGAGCAAGCTATGCTGGGCCTGTTAGTGTTAGCCTCGTTTAAAACTAGCGATATTTCATAAGCCACCTCTGCTGCTCGGGCCTCAGTTTCACTTCCTTTTAGAAGCTGTTAAGCTAAAAATACCACTCACTGATCATTTGCTAGAGGGAAGGCATAAAAACATTAATAATAAACCTAAAAATAAGTCCTTTCAAACTGTGAGTTGGTGATTCTCTAACATCATAGATGTAGCCCCGGAAGTTAGCCCTGAGTGAATTCCTGAGCTCTGGGACTTAGGGTTTCTCTCCAGGTTTTGTTTTAAACTGGGTAAGGAAACTACTGTATTTTTAAAAGATTAACCTTATTAAATAGGATTCTGGAAGAGAAATATCAGAGCTAGAGTGGTTGCCAGCTTTTGTTTTCTCTTCATATCTGATCTTGGCAAGAGTGACTGGTTAACCAACATTCCTTAATATGTGATTTCCAATACACTATAATGACTCCATTTTGTGAGATAGGCAAACAGGAAGGAGCCCCATTGATTGATGCTTCTGTTCCTCTCCAAGTGTTGCATGTTGTGGAAATGGTCACTGACGTGTGGGCCTGAAGCTTGCAAAATGTGCAGAGGAAGGGGGAGAGAGAGAGAGAGAGAGAGAGAGAGAGAGAGAGAGGCTACAGTTTGCCTAGGAGGAGTCTGCTACCCTGTCCTTGACCCTGCTGGCCAATTCCAAAGGAAGAAGTCGTCAGGGAGAATGGATTATTCTGAGGAAATCTGAGGGATGTTCCAAAATGCAGTTAGTATTGCCTCTGCATTCTGCACTCGGGGCGCTTCCCTGAGCTGAGGGGAAAGCTGTGTTAAAGGAAGTGGGAAAGCGTGAATGGGAAGGTCTTGGTCCATGGCGGGCACTGCTGACCCCGTGCCTGCACTTTTCAACGTAGGATGATTTGTTTGTATCACGGGTGTCACATGCATCCTTTAGACTGGCCGTCTTCCTTGGCCCTGGCCTTTCTGTATCTTTAGTGAAAAGTTACAGTTGCTGAAAAATGTCAAGGGAACTGGTAAAGCCAGGAGGAGGTAGACAGACAGACCCTAGCATGAGCAAGGCCTTGGGTTTGATTGCTAACATATATGCAATATTCAAAACATAACAATGTCTTTCAGGCATATCTTGAGAGTATTTTTAGTCATGAAAAAGAGTCAGGACCAGAATTCAGGCAAATGACTCACCAGAAGCGGGGGCGTTAGTCTGGTACCCTCTAGACCACTAAACGTAGGAATTTTACCTATGGCTTAAAACACACTTGGCGGGTGTATGCTTTTAATACAGTTAGCTTCCTTGCCTTCTGTGCGGCTGACAGATTACATAGATCACCTTGTTTAATCGCCACTGCCGCCCTCTCAGGCATGGTAACTTGTTTGGGGAGGTAAAAATTATTTGGATGTAGAGCCCCCCCCCCCCCCGCCCCCCATGAACACTCAGCCACAGAGAGGAGTTAGGACTCGACCCAAGTCAGCCTGCCTCTGTTGCCAGCGCCTCTCATTAGTTTTTGCTGTTTCTATTTTTGTTTTCAAGTTAATTATTAAATTAATTTATGAACTTTAAGAAGGAAGTTGCTCTGTAGGAGTCGTGAGAGGACGGGCGCGGACTCTGCCCTGCCTGTACAGATCTGACACATTCTCTAACAGCCTTGCGTGGGCACAGGCATTTTACAAGTAAATACTATGTATGCCACACACACACACACACACCCCAAACCCCCTGCTCTGGCAAAGAGGATAAATGATTAGTGTTGAAAGTTTCTTAGATTTGTGCCATATTAAATCATAAGTGAAAGGAGACAAAGAAGCCCGAATAGTGTTCCCACTGTCTTAGATTTCATTCATTCAGTGTAGATGAACTTTGCGAGACAGTGGTCTGGCTGATCAAAAAAGGTCACTGGTACAGAGCCTGGGTTTCAGTTGGAGGATGGTAGAGTGACCGTGTTTTGTGATCCTATGTTAAGTGCAGAGTGAGAGATCGAGAGAGATAGTGAGAGAAATGGGGGGGGGGGGGAGAGAGAGAGAGAGAGCGCGCGCAAAATCAGTCCTCTGAACCTCACCTACAGCCTTAGGTGAATACATCCGTACCTTCCTAGCCCCTGAGGCCAGTTTTAAGTCAGTAGCTAGGAAAGCTGGCTTTGCCCCCTGCTTGGTATTCCTGCTCCTTTCCTCTGGTTGTTTGCCCTTCTCTGAGAAGAGAGGCACGCTGGGTTTGGGCAGCCTCAGCCATAGTAAACAGATACAGATCTGGTTCACACTCTGCCCGCCCGCCTGCCTGCCTGCTCTTATTAAGAGAGATGGAGACAGAGCTGCAAGTTCAGGCATGGCTTTTTTTATTCTCTTGTTCTAAGAGAAAATTAAAACAAGGGTATGGGATCCGGAAACTCAATACCTGCCAACACTGGTTTTAAACCTGGGCCCTTATTATTTGTCAAAGCAGCTCCTGATAGGAAAACAACTCGAGGGAGCGCAGGACGTGTTCCAGGGCGTGGAGTGGTCCGGTTAGGCTGTTTTTCTCTGCACCCCAGTTAATGCAGGTGCGTGCCGTGGAAAGGGTACTCAGCTCCAGCAGCATTTGAGTTGTTGGCTTGATACTATAGCCATTTGGTATTATAAACTTAGATGTGATGCGTTGCTTGGCAGAATTTTTAAGTCTTAACCGGGTGCACGGTTTAAAGTGCATGGCTGTCAGCTGGGAGTTCCTACTGTGGCCGTTGGACCTCTTGAAGGCTCGAGGAAACCCCTGGAGCCACACGGTACCAAATATACTGTCCTGTAGTTAGGATAAGAAGTCAGTTTGTCACCTGCGTGCCTATCTGTCCCGGGTATGTGTGGAGTAGGAGGGGGTAGAGGCTAGACTGTATAGGTGGGCGCTTTGCTTCCTGGTTGGCCCAAGAAATCATTAACTGATAGGTTATGATGTCACCTTTAAACAGGTCGCACAACATCCTGAACACTAGTACCAGATTGGGAATTGTAATTCCCAGCGTTGACTCTTCGTGTTTTGTACATCGCTTGGTATTGAGCAGAAGTGTGTTGGTATTTAGTAAGTAGTCATTGAAAATTCTGACATAGGATTTAAAAGCTATGATAATTAGCATATTTCAGTAACTTACAGGTAGTTATAACTGGAGCCATATGCAAAGTGTCAGGTACTGAGAAAGTGAGCTCTGGCGTCTAACGTGCCTGGTGACTCTAACGTGCCTGGTGACTTGGGAAGATGGTACAGCTTTCTGCACACATTAGCAGTTCTTCCTTGGAGATTATCTCCAGCCTTTGGGACATTAGAATTAAGTCTTCAGAATGGCTCCAAGCTTTCCCTATTCTGTCTCCTTGCGCTGGCCATTCAGAATAACTCTGGAGTTTGTTTTCCTGGTCATGACCTCCCCAGGACTGCAGACTGCACCAGAATCAAGCTGCTATTCTTCCCTAAACCAGTGCCAGCCTGTTCCTGCTCACTAAGTGCAGAAACAGGACCTAGGACTCCTCCTGGGCACCTGCCCACCTCTCCCTCAGCCTTGTTCACTCTCCCGTCATTTGCCACCTGCCTAGTCCAGGCAGCCACCCTGTGGACTGGAGAGCAGCCTTTTGCATCCTTGTGTCCTCACTTTTGCCTTCCCAGACATGTTATATGCCTGAGAGCCATGCAAACCTCACCTTAAATGCAAACCTCACCTTAGCTTCCTACCACCAGAAAAAAAGGAAGGAATTCTATTAAGTCCAAAAACTTGCTAAGGTTTTCATTGAATTACAGACCAACTGAATCTGCAGTGTTCCCTCAGCAGTCCCTGGCTGGGTGGGTTCGCTACCTCTACCTCTGCCTCTTGGCTCCATCCTGGCTCGCCCTAGTCCCTGGCTCACGCCCCTCATCTCCTCAAACTCCAAACCCTGCCTCCTGCTGGCAGTCTGTGCTTCCCATGTTCCTCTGCCTTGCTTGAGTCTCTGTCCCTCAGTACTTAAGGCAGCCTCACTGTTGAAATCTTAGTCCCTTGTCCCTTCCGTAGGGAAACTTTTCCACTTGCCCAGTCTGACTTTGTGGTGTGGTGCCCCTGTTGACGTGGTTGAGGTTTTAAAGTTAACTCCTTTGTTGACTGACTGCTGGCCCCAGAAGACTGGCCTCAGGGGACAGAGCTGTGGCTGGGTAGGAACCTAACACCAGTGGATGCTCGCTCAACAGTTTCACAGCTGTCTGCGGAAACCGAACATGAGGGACAGCGCCATGCGTGTTCAGACAAGTAGATCCTGTGTTCTTCCCTCTGGTCAGATGTAGTTGATGACCTAGCTGAGAGGGGCTCAGGCCATAAAGTATAGACTCAACCTACAGGTTCTCCATAGGCTGGCTGGAAAGTCGCTGGACTTGTAAGCAGTACCCGGTGCCTCCAGTAAGTAGGACAGCCAGTGTGTCTGGAGCATGTGTGGCTGTACTCCCCGGTTGCCTTCAGGTATAAGGAGTTTGCTCAGTGCCTAAGACTTTTCTGTACTGACTGGGTGGTTGAAAACACACACATAGGAATAAGTACGTGCATAAGGCTGTTGGGCCTTAATGCATAGCTCTTTTACCAAGTTCTCAGGATGGTGTTTAATGTTAAAATATACTTCTAGGATTTTTGTCTTTGAAAACTGGCTTCTGAGATCGATAGTCTTGGCGAGTCACTTGGGGATGAGGAGACGTCCATATTCCCATTGAAGAAAAGATTTGCTAGGCAAGCACTGTATGAGATTTCAGGCGCCTCAGACTCATGTAACAGGAACCAGACAGGAGGTAACTGAAGCCAGCAGGTCCCTTACCTAGAGCACAGTTTAGTAACTAAGAGAGAAGGCCGCAGGCAGCCAAAGGGGGCGGGGCAGGGGAGAGTGGATCTGTGAAGTCCTTTGATTTTACAAGCGTCTCAGGGCATTTGTGCAGGACTGGCACTTATTTAGGGAGTTGCAGTCTTGGTCATTTGGTGTTCCTGCCCCACAGAAGTTAGAGGAACAAAGTGTGGGCATTGCAGGAGGCAAGCAGGTTGCTTTCTGGCAAGAGGTATCAGCAGGCTGACCCCAGGCAGTGCAAGAGGAAAATTAGAATGTACATTCAGGGTCACCTGGTGTTGGGACAGTTAGCTCCGCCTGGGTAGACAGGCTTGCTTGTTAGAGCATAACCCCTTTGAGCATCATGGTTTGGGTGTCAGTTTTTCCTAAGCTGCAGAGTGAATGAATGGATTCAAGACATAAAATCACTTTGCTTTCTAACAAGTATGGTTTCTTATTTAAAGTCATTTTTTGGTCATCTTAGAGGTTGTAGCATGTGTTAAGGAAATTTTCTCAGATTTTAATGCTTAAGGTGGTGAGCCTTTCTAAGTGTCTACAGCTCTGCAGTCCAGACAGTGAATAAATGAAGTTTTCTTTGAATTACATAGAGTGGATATTGCTGATTATTTCTAGTATTTTTTTTCTAATGATATATAAACATCTTGTGAATCCTCTGTGTGGGAAACCTGCTTATTTGTTGGTCTGCAGTTTCTTTGAAATAACAATAAGCATAAAGCTGCCCCCAGTATATTCTCAGCTTTTTCCCTCGATTTCCGAGGGTCGGGCACTCAGTTCTAGCTTCCCACCCAGCATCGCCCAAACTGTAAATTACTGAAGGTTTGGGGTTAACGAGAGTCGCTTGCAAAGCGTTAATTGTGTGTGTGTGTGCTCTAGGACAGCACAGCATGGCCGTTTCTACTGCTTTTCCTCTGAGAAGCATTTTAATTGATTCTATTTGTTACTGATTTTCAGGATTTTAGTTGGTGCTTTTTTTATTGGACCTTAGATTTTTTTTTTTAAAAAGATGTGACAAGTTGGGGAGGTAGCTCAGTCATAAAGGACGCTTCACCTCTGCAGAGGCTGCAAAAAGAAAAGCAGGCAGACAGACAGACAGACAGACAGAAAAGGTGGGCCAGGAAGTGTGGGTACTATCTCCTTCTTTACGGTGCTGATGACAACCCAGAGTGTCCCACATGCTAGGCAAGGGCTCTCCCAGGAGCCAGATCCCCGCCTGTATTAGTATTCTTGAAAGGGAGGGTTGTGTCTTGGGGGGAAGGCATGAACATAGATCTTATAGGTTGGCTTTAAACTCCGTAAACCGCCTGGCTGCCCAACTGTGTCCCTCTGCGTCTGCTTCCCAGTGCCAGGACAAGTGCCACCACACCTGGCTTACTCTGAAATTATACATTTTATTATTTAGTATACTAAGTATACACCTCTCTGCCGTTTATATTACAGTGATGAAGTAAACTTCATCAATAAAATAATAAATGACATATATACATATATATGTCACTAAAGCTTAATTTGACAATTCAAAACAATATAAATATCTAAAGATAGACACCTATATGTGTATATACATACATACACATATATACATATATATACATACACTTATGCTCTTGGCTTCGTAAAATAAATATGCTGGCATAAATTGTTGTATGAAAGGGAATGTGTATTTTAAAATATAATAACACAGCCAGATTGTCCTGTGAAACCTCGTGTCAGTTTACATCCATGCCATAGTAGGGGACAGTGACCATTTTGCCAGCCTTACTAACATGGTATATTGCCACAGTTGTGTTTCATCTTCCATTTTTGTCAAGCTGGTGGGTAAAAGAAAATTTCCCACTTGAACTTGCATGTCTTTAGCTTGATCTTTTCGTTCTTGAGGCGGGGGTGAGAATCCTACATCCCCAATTCACCACATTTCAAGCTCTGTGCTGGAGAAAAAGAAAGCCAATGGGCGCCCAGAAACAAGAGTCTCTGCTGACTCAGCCGTGAGAGTGCCCTCCTCCAGTGATGGCTCTCTATATCCAGCTGTCACCTGAGGAGGTCTCCCAGGCAGGGCAGAAGGTGGCTGTCATTACTCCTTGTGCTCTGCCCTCACAGGAGAGCCTCCATGGCCTTCAGGATGCCTTCCTGGGTATATATGCTGGCACCATCTCCCTATGGGCTCTGCTCTCTCTCTTCCACCCTGTCAGCCTCACTCACCCTGAGCTGGCCTGCCCTTCTCCCCCAAGGGTCCTTGCCCTCTCAGACTTTTCTCCATCCTTAACATGAAGTGCAGTCTCCCTAATGCAGTTTAGATGCTCTGGGATGCAGCCTCCTGTCATCCCCAAATGCCACCTCCCCCATAGACACAGAAACAGAACACCTGAACCCTTCCATGGCCACTGTTTAACGCTCCTGTCTGAAGGGCTCACTCTGACTCCTCAGTGAACTATTTTTTGTATGTTTTTATTCTTTGAAATAAAGAATTATTGGTATTCTACTAAAAATACATGTGTCTATTTGTGGAAGTCAGCCCTGAGCTGTAAACACTGCCCAACTCCTTGGTTTAGAAGTTCTCTATAGTCACTGCTCTTAAAGCGTCTTCGTCTTCTCTTTGTCGCTCGCTGAGTGTGTGCTCGCTGAGTGTGTGCTCGCTGAGTGTGTGCTCATGCCTTTCAGCGCAGCAGCACCAACAGACAGAGCGGTGTCTGAAGCACACGCTGTAAAATGAATCAAGTGTTCTAACTCACCGGTGTTAACGTTTCAGACGTGCGCTGGCAGGGGAAAATGTTGGTACCAAGCCGAGACTGCCCTTGAGACTAATCCAAGGCCATCACGGGTCAGACCAAGAGGTTCAAATGCTTCAAGCAGAGAGCCTGGCTGGGCATGAGCACGTCTGTGGCAGGCTTGTGTCAGCTGCCAGGCCCCCACAGCCCCTCTCCATGAGCCTGGGGCAGCGGTCTTAGAGGAACAGAAGGAAGGGCAGTGTAGTGAGTGTGATAGCATGAGTGACCCGTGTGAGTCACCACTCTTGAGTACGGGACACCATCCCTTCAGTAACCTTGAGTGTCAGCTGTCCTATAGTGTGTCCCTGAGAGTGTGCTGCGAATATCTGCCTGGCTCGGGGACATGCCACTAAGCCCTGAAGCATTCTTAAGAGTGGGACACTCACAAGAGGCTCTCAAGAGAATCCATTGGCTAAGAGGGTGGAAAGTACAGAGGCCCAGAAGTCAATGTCAGCGTGATTAGAAATCTGTCCTGGGTAGCTCAGGCAGCCCCACCTGAATGGAGAGAGGGTGCAGATGAGGCTCAGACACCTAGGATAAGGTCCCTGGCTCTGGCCAGCTGGAGAGCTAGACAGAGATCTCCACCTGGGTTTTGTTCCACGGACCGATCCTTAGGTCTCAGTGCTTAGAACTAAATAAAAAGCCTTTGTAGCTGGACGGGTAACCACGCTGCACCAGGAAGTGGGTCAGCAGGCTCAAAGGAGGAGTTTCTGAGCTGGGAGCCAGACCTGCCAGCCACCTATTGCCATCAGGCCCCTGGGAATGAATACCACTCTGGAGTCTCCGCTTCATATCTCTGAGCTCCAAAATGGAGTGGGTGATCGTGAGACAAGATCCCTTTTAAACGTCTCTCATTAACTTTGATGCCAGCCACTGCCCATAACTGCAAAGGCTTGTACTTAGCCGCTCTTGTTTTTAGCAAAGGCCATCTGTGCACATAGTGATCATCTTGTTAGAAATTCATTTCTCCTTACTATTTTGTAAGTTTTTTTTCCACGGGGCGGGGGGGGGGAATGGAAAAGTGTAGCTTTTCGATTCTGCAATGTGGGGTGAAATAGCTGTTAGTCTGGTGGCAGGCTGAGGTCCTGGAAACCCCTGCTCTGTGCTGCTCACGTGCAACAGACCCAGGAAGGAGTGGCAGGGAGCCCCTGAGGCCACTCTGAGCCACAGCTTTCAGACTCAGACTGTCCCCGCCCAGCTCAGGCAAGACTCCTCCTCCTCTGAGAGTCCTGACCCACTTCCTGGTGCGCTGCAGGCACTGTAGCTGACCAGCGCTCTCAGCTCTGTGAAGTTTAGTGTTTGTTTTCCTGACCCCAGGTCGTCCTTCAAATTCTTGTTCCTTTCTGAAATTTAATTTTGAAAGTTATTTTTTGTGGCTAAATTTATTGAAAGTTTGTTTGTTTGTTTGTTTTTTAATAAACTCTTGCGGTTTCAAACTGTTTATCACCCGTGAAGAGAAGCTTAAAGTACTATAAAGAGAAGCAGTGGAAGGTAACACATGGCCACATACACCTGTAATCTCAGTGCTCAGGAGGCTGAAGGGGAGAGAGTGTTCCAGGCTAGCCTGAGGGACATAGTGAGAGATCCTGTGTACACACACACACACACACACACACACACACAGAGACATTGAGGCTGCTCATAACCCACTGCTGAGCAGTGGGACCTTAGCAGGAATTGCTGTTTGTCTCAGATTGGTGGTGAAGAACACTTGAGACTTCCTGCTTCTGCAAGCCCGCCCCTCAGTGTTGCAATGTTGCCATCAGATATAGAGATAGGTGGCTGGGGCCTCACTGTACGTTCCCAGCACGTGATTTCCAGACCAGGCTGGGTGAAGGGCAGAACATTTGTTACAGATTGATTCCCGAGGCACCATTCTGAACCTTTGTGTCAGACTGTGATGACTGGCTGTAGGTTCTGTCGCTAGGGGATGAGGCAGCTGGACTGTCAATCTGCACAGCGCACACTTGGGCCTCTCCTGCAGTCTCCAAAGTGGAGAGTGAGCCACTCCTCCTCCATCCCGAGAGGGTTTGCTAGGAGACCTCTGACAACAGCGCCAAAGACCTGGGAAGAGAACCTCCCCTCGTGGGCATAGGCCCAAAAGATTTGGCGTCGGAGAGAAAAGGCTAAGCTGAAGAACTTGTTACTTTCTATTCTACCTCCTTCCTGGGCCAAGTTTTGTTGATACAAAGTCATTAGCATCTGAAGTCAGCTTCTCTCTGAATCCAGCAACTTGGTAAGAAATGCATCTGGCATTTTATTGTACAGTATAATACTGTATACATGTTGATGGGTCCCCCTGTCCCCCCAAAAATGCTAGATGTCCCAGATCTTAATCCATGCAAGTGAGTTAGCAGAAACCTCGTATCCAGGGCTGGGGATGTAGTTCAGTTGGTACTGTTCTAGTCTTCCTGAAGCTCTGGTTCCATCCCTAGCACCACACCTGGACACCTAGGGGCCTAGCCTGCACCCTGGCTGTTCAGGAGGTGGAGGCCTAAGGACCAGAAGTTCAAGGCCACCCTGAGGTGCCTGAAACCCTCTAGAGATCCTTTTACAGGGGTCAACTAATACCATCTGTATATCAGATATTTACAGTTCATAACAGTAGCAAGATTACAGGTGTGAAGTAACAGCAAAATACAAGTTTATGGCTGGGGTCCCACAACCTGAGGAGCTGTGTTACAGGCCTGCAGCACCCCTGCCCGGCTGGTTGGTTCTGTCTTTTAATGCTTGTGATTACCTACCTTAAACTCTCTGTCCTTGTTCATTGGGTTCCCTCTGCCCCAGCTATTTCTTTTTGTGTGTATTTAGAGCACATGAGTTAATTTTATAATAATCAGAAATGTTTTAAATCACAAAACTAGCCCAAAGCCAGAAAATTTTGCACTGTTGGCTGCTGATTTTTTTTCTGATTTTGATGCTAATGTAATGCTAATCTTCTGTTTGTTTGCTGTTTGGTTTTTTTGTTTGTTTAAGTGTATTAATAAGAAGCATCGATGCTCAGATTTGCATGATTTTTAAAGGGTCTCAGCTTAGGAATCTGCTTTAAATATTGATTCATTCTTTCACCAATACTTAGGTAGTCATTAAGTCCAAATCTTTTTATACATATAAAATGCTCTTTCTTTAAATAATTAAAATTGTTTCAGAAATCTCATCACTTGCCACTCTTAATTTGTGCCTTCTTGAGTCTCGCCTTCTTGTCTCTTCTTGAGTTTCTTTGATTCACTGTGAACTGAGTTCAGAGAATGCGATCACTGCAGAGGCTGGCCTCTCTCACAGGCTTCTGTCACCTGGGATCTCTACCTGGACCTGAGGGATAGGCCTTCTAGCCCTGTGGCTTTCATTGGCTCCAAACACACAGGACTATTTTGGAGGTTTTCTCTCTCTCTTTTTTTTTTTCGTTTTTGTTTTTGTTTTTGTTTTTCGAGACAGGATTTCTCTGTATAGCCCTGGCTGTCCTGGAACTCACCCTGTAGAGCAGGCTGGCCTCGAACTCAGAAATCCGCCTGCCTCTGCCTCCCAAGTGCTGGGATCAAAATAGGGAAAGTGAGGTTGCGTGGTACCTGCGTAGCCCAGGCTGAAGCACATGCCCGGGGGTTCAGATCCCTCACAACGGTCCCCATAAACAAGCCATGCTCAGGAGGGCATTGAGCAGCCGCAGCCCTGGGTGTGGAAGCAGCCATAGGCACTCCTTTCAGGCTGGAGCAGGAGAGAGAGCTGGGAGATGGAGAGCAGTCCCCAGAGCCAGTGAACTTCAACTCGGAACCCTCTTTCCAGGGAATTAGACCTTGAGAGAAGAGAGGAAGAACTCTCCCCAGAAGCCCTTGGGCCTCCAAATCTGTTTTCTGCTTGTGACAAAAAGATCAGACCCAGTCTCAAGTGAGGTAGAAGGTGAGGACCAACCCAGGAGGCCCCCGAGCTTCCGAATGTGCACAGGCCACAGATGTTCCCACACCTACACGTGGGCGACTCGCTCAGACCTGTAAAAACTAAACACAGTTTTAGATTTAAATGTGTCTACTGTGATGTGCAAGAAACTAGACTCCAAATGTGGTTAAATTTCCTTATTACACACTCAAGGTTTTGTGGAATTGTTTTGGTTTTTTTTTTGGTTGGTTTGTTGGTTGGTTGGTTTTGGGGTTTTTCGCCAGCAGAATGAGAGATGTGTGGGTGTATGCAGTCATTAAAGGTAATTGTTAGCACCTGTGGAGCGCTTTACCTTGCTCTGAGAGCTTGTCCAAACTCTGACTCTCATGCGGCTCACTCTGGTGTCACAGATGGGAATAATTCAGGAGGCTGGGTGGGAAAGGAAAGAGCGGTAGCTCCGAGCCTGAACCGTCCCTCTGCCCATAACCCAGTGACCTGTGCGCGCGCGCGCACACACACACACACACACACATACACACACACACATACACACACACAGAGAGACACACATACACACACATACACACACACACACACACATACATACACACACACACACATACATACACACACACACATACATACACACACAGAGAGACACACACACACACACGCATACACACACACATACACACACACACACACACATACATACACACACACACATACACACACACACACACACACACACACACACACACACACACAAGGAGCGTCCTGCTCCCTCAGGCGTTTGGAAAGTCACTTAATGAACTAGCCCCAGCATAGCTTAGGCTACCCCAAGAGAGCTAGTTTTCTCTTCCAGCAGTTTTCATTTTAAATTCATTTCAGACCAGTATTTCCCCTTTTGGTATGTTTGAGTTGTTGGTCAAGCCTCTTAACTTGTTGACCTGAAGATAATATCTAAGACCAGCAGCCCGTGTAAAGTTCTGCCTAAATAGAGCTCAGGTCATTTATTCTCTTATTGATACTTGTTCCACTACTGAAGTAAGTTTATGCCTGCGCCTGCCTGTCTGCCGAGTGTTCAGGGGGCATCTTTGATCATTAAAAGCCCTTAGTGTCTCTGAACTCAGTCCTCTGCCATCCCTGCAAAGGAGATGATCTTTGAGTTTCTAACTATGGAGAGGGTACCCAGACAAGACCAAGTCTTAAGGGAAGGTGCACGTTTTCAGCCTGTGTTCCTCGTGTTGCGTTGTCTTATTTCCTTCGGTGCGGATCATGTGTTTGTCACACCCTAAATTTTATACATTGGCTGCCTTAACTCAGTGCGTGACTGGCATGGTTGGCTATGTGGATGCCACCGTGCCAGAGACTCAGACATTCCCCACGTCCAAGCTGGAGCTCTGGAGGTCCACCCGGTGCGATGCCTGGCTCTCCGGCTGCTTCTTGATCGCCCAGAGCTAGTCTCACATTGAACTCTTGGAGAAAGCCGAGGCATGTGGTCCCCTCGGGGATGACAGTCTCCTGCCTGTGCTGCATACGATACTCCTTGGAGAAAAAGAACTTGTGTAAAGTTGATCTCACGTCCCGCTACACTCATAGTAATTTGCCTTCAGGACTGTTTCCTCTGATGTCACTTTCCTAAGAACGTGACTGACAGACATGCTGCCGGGTGGAGAGATGAATGGATGGTCCCTAATGACAAATGGGATTCCTTGATAGGTAGACCAGACTCAGGTCAGCATCTCTGAAAGGGCAGCAGGGAACCCATCTGGCTGCTTCCTAAAAGCCAGTACCTCCTGGACGAGAGCCGAGGGGACCTGGGACGTTGCCAAGTGAGGGACACAGGAGAGGCCGAGAAGAGGACTTTCCCAGAGAGCAGATGGTTGGTAGCAAATGAGGGTCACAGGGGATGACAGGGACTGTCCCCAAGACAGGGCAGCTTATGGAGTGATGGAGTGGTAACTGCTGGACTTCAGTGTGGGACAGAAGGCAGGTGAGCACAGGCTAGCTCTAGGCAAGCCTGAGGAGGAGGGAGGCTGCAGAGAGATGAAGCCAGATGGCTTGCAAAGGCTACGCATCTGGGGGCTGGTAGGTTGGCTTATGTCTTAAGACGGATTTTCACAGGTTTTTGAAGTAGAGTTTTGTTTGTTAAGTAGTGGGCGTGCTTTTCTGACACATTTCTCCTGGAGGAAGTTTAGGCGGGGCTTGATTGGGAGTTAGTAGGAAGCCGTTTATGGTGAAATGTTTGCCATAATAAAGACATGAAGTATGTGCATAGGAGTTTTTCTGTCTCGGTTCGAGGTGTAACACGACACAGGCTCAGCAGATTCATTAAGAATGGGCTATGCCAGACTCTAGGAACACAGCAGTGACAACACAAACTCCCAGCCCTCTCAGGCCTCGCATCTTAATGAAAACGTTGGGTTCTGCGTGCGCCCTGACCCATCACTGGGCTCTAGTCACGTGGCTCTGTGCTGTTTGGGGTTTTTTCCTGTTTTCTTGGACTTGTGTTAGAATGTTGTAAATGCCTGCTTTAACACTTCAGTCCGTTGTTCTGTGATCCTAACTGTCCTTTCAAATGAGCTTGTGCGGGTACCGTCTATCCGTTTTTGCGGCTTTCGCAGCATGCGTGTGCCTGGTAACAGTTAAACTGGGCTATTGGAGAAGCAGAGGGTGGCAACACCTAGTGTGTGATCTCTGAGTACTCCAGAAATGAGTAGAGCATACCAAAGTCTCAGTAATTGTTTAGACAAAACAGTATGAGACATACAGAAACACTTTCTGTAGCTTTCTCTCTTGCCCATGGGTAGCTTTCTCGGATGGACAGTGTAAAAACGTATCTATAAGATAGGGGAGTTTTATTTGATTGTTCTGTTTTGGGACAGAACACCGGTAAATAGTCCCGGCTTGTCCCCTCCCTCTCCTGGGCCTACAGTACAAGCCTGCCCAATCACCCAGTTTACTCCTTTGGCTTTTGTCTTGGTTTCTCTTGTGGTGCTGGGTAAGCAAGTATCACACCACTGAGCTATATACCCCAGCTCCAAAGTGCAGTCGGGAATAATGAACAGAACGGACCAAGTCTTGTGGCTTGGTTTAATTCATTTGTGTCTTTTAGTCACGTGCTTTTTTTTACCTACACCTTGGCTGTGTATCTTTGCCTGTCCCGCAAGTCTTGGGATAAACTTGGAAGCTGCGGAACTCAAAGCGCCGCTACTGCAGTAAAGAGAAGCCTGTGTGCTTAAGGACAAAAGACGGGACTGGGAGACAAAGCCGCTGGTGCAGCCACCTGAGTGTCTGCCTTGTTTTCTCTTAATTTACAGAGGCTTTTCCAGAATGGTGCTGGAAAACCGTATATCCACACTCAGACTGAAACTAGGCCTTTCACCTTGTACCAAACCACTCCAGAGTGAATCAGAGGCCTTAACGTGGACCTAATTGCTTTAAGATATAACGTAGACAAGACTTCCTGAATGGTCTGCAGTGGCTCAGAAGATAACTACAAGAATTAGAAAAGCTCCCACAACATGTTTCCCCCGCTGCTCATTGACAGAGTGAATACCTAGTATATATAAAGAACTAAGACTCATAAAAATAACCCGGTCAATAGTTACACAAATGAGTAGGCGGCTCTCAAAAGAAATACAAATGACCAGCAGGTGAACATGCTGAACATGGAAAAATGTCAGTATCCATAACCATTGGAGAAGTGCAAACCAAAACTCCACGGAGCTGGGTATGGTAGTGTATGGGTGTGACCCCAGCAGAGGGGAGTATAGGAGGAGGAAGGTTAGGTCATCCTCACTTACATAGTGAGTTCAAGACCAGCCTTAGCTACGTAAGACGACACTGTCTTAAAAACCCAAAAGGAAAGGCTGTTTTGAGATTCCTGCCTCTGGGAAACCAGCACCTGCAGCTGAGTTGGGGGCTGTGGCCTGCCGGTAGGAATGTTAACTAGTTTAACCACTGTGGAAGCCAGCGTGGAGGTTCCTTAGACAAACACAAGCAGAATTCCTGTGTGATCCAGCTGTCCCACCCCCAGCAGATTCCTAAAGAGTCTTAAGTCAGAATACAGCAGAGTTATCTACACTCTCTGCAAGGTAGACAGCCAGTTTAGGCGCCCATCCGTGGATGACGAGGTAAAGAAAGCGTGCTGTCAGCATACGCAAGGCAATTCTATTCGGACACAGAAAAACGGAGCCATGCTGTCTGCAGGAAAATGCACAGATGTTAAAGTAAGCAGGACTCAGATAAATACGGCATATTTTCTCTCTTCTGTGGAATTGTGTGTGTGTGTGTGTGTGTGTGTGTGTGTGTGTGTGTGTGAGTGACATACACACACGGGCCCCAAAGTAGAAAGAGGACTATTTGATAGGAAGGGGGCCAGTGGGATGAGGTATCGGGAGGGTAGTGGTGGACATCAGAGTATATTACACACATGTATGAAATGTCATAAGAAAGCCCACCACCCATACAGTTACTATGTGCAGACAGCATTGCTTGCTTCCTGCCAGCTCTATCTTACCCTGTGTCTGGGTTCGCAGTTCCTGCACTTGCCATCCCTGGACACCACCCCCCTGACTGCCTTAGTTCTCCACTGCCTCCCAGGTTGCTTGGCTGAGACGGCACAGCTGTCCGCCTCCCCGACACAGACTCTTGGATCTTCCTCGGGGCTGTGTTTTGTCACTAACTTCAGGAAAATCAAATTAACTAGATCACATGGGCAAGTTTCAAGCAATGGGAAAGCCCCCTGACTAAGGACAAATGATCTGGACTCAGGGTGGTTTCTTGCTAATCCTGCCTTGGTGTTTTCCTGGGGCCAAATTCTGTCTCTTTAAACCTCTTGCCTAGCATCTGACCTCCCTTCTCCATGCAGCGCCCCTCAGGGCACAGCAGATGTTTCTACCAGAGAAGGATCTTTTTGGTTCGGAGGCTCCTACAGGAAGGAAGGGCATTTTTTTTTCCTTCACAAGCATCTGCAAATACCAGGGGCATCCGTTAGCACTGCTTGTAAACTGAAAGCTGAGTAAGACAAATCTTGCCCTCAGGTAGACCCAGTCCGAGGAGGACAGTCCACCCTACTCAGCATGTACTTGCCTAGTCCATCCCTTGTGCCAACCTTTCTAGTAAGACAGTGATAGTAGACTTGAAACCCACTTCTGTCTTCATTCCCAGTCTGGTGGTAGGGACAGACAGACGAGTGAGGAGCTGTGTGCTGAGGAGGCTGGAGGAAGGTTCTCTGCACTGTTACAGGGGCTGTAGCCTGAGGGGAGCTCAGTTAGTGTCTAGGGCAGTATGGGGTGACTGACCATAGGGCCTTGGAAATGTGAGCCCATAGGCTGATAAAAGGGGTGGGGCTGAGGGGGTCTAGATGGGCCGCTCATCAGTTAAGAGCACTGTTGATTCACTCCGGTCCCAGTTAACTGTAACTCCAGTACCCTCTTCTGACCTCCTCCGGTACTTAAGCACACTCCGGATGCGCCTATGGACATGCAGGCAAAACACTCTCCCTTCAAAGGAATAATTCCAATTAAAAAAAAAAGTCCGCCGTGCCCCAGGGAGCACTGCATGAAGGGAGCACGGGCACCAGTCCTGGGGGGACACACCTCGGGAGAGCATGGTAGGGTTAGCTTTTGTTCTCCCTTCCCTCGTGCTAGGAAAACTCAGGTTCTATCAGAACACTGCCAAGTGGTTTTCATGTTTCAGTTTGAAAGTCTTGAGGCTTAGAACTGTGTCGTCCGTTATCAGCCTGACTGAGAGTTAAGTGAGATTGCTGTTCCTGACAGAGAGCATTGGCTGACCCGCGTGCTCACGAAGGAGTCGCTGTTGGTTTAGTGGGAATAATAGTTTCTGTCACACTCTCGCCCAGTACACGGTTGTTGTTAAAACTGGAAAGTGGTTCCGACGGGAGGTTTAGAAGCACGCACCCGACAGTCATGAGTCAAGCCCTGCCAGCGTAAAGCCATAGAAGTGTGATCCTGCTGAGTCATCAAAAGTGAAAAGACACTGGCACTTAGGACGGCTTCAGGGTGCCCCTGAGGTGAGGAAGGCATACTTAGGAAGACCTTGACTCCAGCTATATTTGGGGCAGGATGTCAGAGTGAGTGCTGCTTCTGTTCGAAGTGATTTGTGGGCAGGCTACCTTTGCTATTAATAATCGTCTAAATTACATTTTTAAGGAAAGAGCGCCCCCTACCGAGCAAAGCGTCGTTTTTCCTGATCCCCTTCCCTTCCTGTGACCTTCGGGTTTTCCAGACAAGGCAGTCAGCTCTAGTTGGTTCATCTTGCAGTAAAGGGGCAGCCGGCAGCCAGGATGCTCCTAACACCATCTAAACAGCACTTTGCACGTTTCAGTGTCCCAACCAACTGGCTCGTCTCATGATGGACACATTGGCAGAGAAGAAGAGAACTATTCTAAAGAGTGACTAGGGAGAGTGACATATGGCATGTGGCTGGGGCCATGATCTACTGGGAGCTGCACTCTCAGGGGTGGGGCTGCTACTGAGATGATCCTGTTACTGAGATGATCCTGTCACTGCAGGGATTCCTGGGATCCACCTGCAAATCCAGACCTACGGAGGAGTGCGATCCACCTGGGCCTTTTCAGTCTCAGGGTTTTAATAATAAATAGTGTGCTCTCTGCTGAGAAGCTGAGACATGGACGCTTAGCAAACATGCCAGCGTCTTAGCTAAGGAATGCTATTTCATAATTTTGTAGTCATGATTTTTAGAGGGTTGATACACTTTTGGTAACATGGCTTAATTAATTACTTGGCATGTATCTTAGATTTTCCACTTTGCTGAACTATACAAGCATCTGGTAATTTTTAAGGGATATGTAACCTACGGGCTGAATTGATCCGTACTTGCGACATGTTCCTCTGTATTATACAGCCTGTAAAAGGATTTATATCAAGATCATGAACTAATTAATACAACTACAGGGGCTGGCGAGATGGCTCAGCTGTGACAAGCATTTTTGCTCTTGCAGAGGACCTGGGTTTGGGTCCCAACACCAAGATGGCAGCTCACAGCCATCTGTAACTTGGGTTCTGAGAGATCTGACACTCTCTTCTGGCCTCCATGGGCAGTACTCAGACACATGCAGACACACACACACACACACACACACACGCACGCACATACACACACACAAATAAATCTTTTAAACCCACAACTTTAAGGAGTTAGAACGTGGTATAGAATGTGTGTGTGTGTGTGTGTGTGTGTGTGTTGTGTGTGTGTGAAGTCAGAAGCACCAAGTGTAATTCACAGGAGTCCAGTCATTTGTTTTGTTGTTGTTTGAGCTTAAGATATATCTTGAAATGACAGATGCCTAAATAATGAATATTAACTGACCGAATAGCTAATAGTCATGAGAAGATGGTTTTAAAATTATAAAATACTCGGTTATGGCAAAAGTTATACTTTCAGATTAGCCCTCAGAAGCTAATGTGAGCCAGGGGTAGCGATGATCCCAGCACTTGGAAGGGAAAGCTGGGCAGGCAGGCAGCTCGAGGCCATCCTTGGTCACAGTGGGTTTTAACTGATATATGCGACCCTGTCCAAAAGTGAGAAATAAGCCATAATTTCATGAGTTGATACAAATTAAGCATTTCTGGTAATGTTATCCCCGGTTCTTGGCAAAGTAGGCCAGGTGCCCACAAAGAGGCCTGTGCTAGAGAGTTGGACCTCAGTGTAGGATGTCACTGTGGCTGCACTGCCACCAAGCCTGGGCAGGCGCTCCTAGCCCCCCTCCAGCCCCTGATGCTCTCCAGTTCCCTGCACGCCAATATGGAGAGTGGCTCTGTGTCTTTTAAGGGATGACATTGATGATGCAGTTAATCTTCTATGAGACCGCAACAGTAATGTTTTCGTGTAAAACAGCCTGGAAACCCATGCTTTGCACTCGCTACTTAACAGCTTGAATGTTCTTAACAGCTTTAGATGTCTCTAAGAGAGCTTTGAAACGATGCCCATGCCTAGTAACTAAGTTAGTACTGTTCTTAAAATCATCAAGCATTGAGTGTCTTCCCGGGCCGTGTTATCACAGAGCGTGTGTGATCCACATAGCTTCTGACCAGATGGAGATCATGTAAGAGTCCCACGTTTAAATATGCTGGTCACCAAGGTTGCTCTAGGAAGCTTTGTTTCTGATGCCGTGTCCTCGTGCCGTAGGGAAATTGCACCTGTCATTTGACAGAAATTATATGATCCTAGTACCCACACTGAACAGACCCAATCCCTGACTCCTGAGCCCAGAAGAGCCTCCACCATAGTCTTCATGTTCTTCATGTTTCTAGCCAAGTATTACCTTCCGAACCCGATGGGAAAAGGCGGCAGTGGGGTGGGTAATGGTTCTATTTGGTGCTTTCATGTATGCAATAGTAAGTATTGCATACATGAAATAGTATGCAATAGTATATATGTATGTATACATATACATTCACATATATATGAAGCATCATGGTTTAGGTGGAAGGGGAGAAAGCTTTGAGGACAGAAAGACCTGGTTTTAAAGCCCCCAAATTCTCTCGTAACTGAGAGCTCATAGACTACTTAACCTTTTTGTAAGAGTCTATCCTCAGCCATGACCGTGAGTCTTGGCTGTGCTCAGACCTGGAGCAGCACCTGGACCTGAGGCAGTCTCCACAGCACAGTGTAACAGCAGCAGTGTTCATAGTTCTAGTAGTCCCTGTCTCCCCATTTTACTTACACAAGAGGTCAGCAGGGGGAGGCGTGAAAGTTAGCTCCCTCCAAAGTACCCTGTATACAGACCATGCTCTGGAACCGCCTTACGGAACAGTAACCCCGCTTGACGGTGAGGCGTGTTGAACAACTTGGACCTCAGTTACATGGCGAGTAAGATTTGACCCTAGGCGGCCTGGCTCCAGGGCTCACACCCCGTGGTCAGTGAGTTCGCATCTGACCTTGTCTCCCCCATCCTCGGAACACGCATTACAAGAAATGCGATCTCTGCTGTTGCATATATGAGTAACGTGTATATACATTTTCCTGCCAAGTCCAACCTGTTAAGTGTTGTTGTCTCTTGGATGGAAACTCCCTGTGTTTCTCCGGGCTTTGGTGCCTCTCTTCCCTGCGCACATGCACACCTGCACCCCAGAAGGGAGGCTTCCTTCTCCTCCTCAGCGCAGCTGAGTGGGCGACTGTGGTCTGTTGCTTTCTTTCTGTCTTTTCTGGAGATTGAGACTCCTCTAGCTGTCAGATCAGCCCCGTCCATCGGCCGTGATGGCCTTTCATCCTCCTCCAGGGCCTGATGTCCAGTGTTCTCTGACATGATTGGGTTATAAGTCAGCCCCTGCCTGCGCTAGGCTGTCCATGCTGAAGGCTAAAGGCTCACCGGTGCTGTCTTTCAGACCCCCAGGGTCTGTTACCAGGAAAAGAGAACACTCTACAGGCCCCTTCCAAAGATCTGAATAGTGGGGCTTTCTTGAGGCAGTAAAGCGGTTTTTAGAGAAAAACCTTCTTAACTTCTTTGAACTTACTCCAGAACTCACGCTTCGGCTGAGAATCAACGGACCAGACAGGTGTAGCTGAACTCGGGCTCTGCCAGCCTTTGGATGGAGTCAGCTCCCATTGTCCGAGGACCACTCCCTTCACTGGGAGATTCGGATTTGGAGCCTTTGCTGACACACACACTAAAAAATCTCCCTCCCTATTTGAGCTCCTGAAGGCAGAGCTTTATGATCACTGAAGCCCTATGTTAACATCTAAGACAGTTGGTGTCGGGTTCTTGTCTGGATTCGCGTCTTAGGAATATTGGCTGCTGAAACGGGGTCTGTAAGCGAAAGCCAGAGCACACTTCATGCAGTGTGTTCCGTTAGAGCAGCACCTCCCCGTCGGGCACGTTCCTCTCGCAAGAGTTGCCACGCTGAGCAGTCGAGATGGCCCTTGTGGGCCTTCTTTCCTGCAGTGCACCTAGGTTTTCACTAAAGGCTCCGAGACAGGCTGCAGCGAGCGGGCTCGGCTGTCTGTTGCGCTGGTATCTCCTGGTCTGCACACAGATGTGGTGTCTGGGAATCATAAAAGCATTATCTCTTCAAATGGTGTGGCCCCTGTGTAGTTTGTACACGTCTACACCATCATCCTTCAGAGGGTCCATGTCTGCCCATCCCGCTATTGATAGTTGTTCAGGCACCACCTCCTCAGTAGACCTTTCTAGAGCTTTCTATAGGTAGTTAGCATCGAGTTGATTCTACTGCAGCGTTGTGTACTTTCGTACTTCTGGGGCCGCAGAGGTGCTGTTCTGTGTACCTTCTGTGCATTTATTTTTATCCTCCTGCCTGAGCCACTGCCCACATGGGCAGGTGTGCCACTCCCAAGTAGAATGGTCTGCTAGCTTTCCAGGAAACCGTTAGTCTTCTATTTCAAGCATCCTAGCTAGCATGCCTTCCCACCCACCAGAAGGAAAGACGGTAGCCCTTGCTGTCCCTCAGGGTGCAAAGAAATTCTTTTAGCAGAGACTGCAAAAGAGTTTTGCATTCTACTTCAGTATTAAAATTTCCAAACATTTAAACCACGCTAATGGGTTTTATATAGAAAATAGTTGTTCAAAGTGCCATGTAATTTAACTTTTAACCACTCTTCCTAAAATCTGAGCTGGAAATCTGTACTAACAGATGGCTTCCCTCGGAACTAGCCTTGTTCGTTGAAGCTCTTAGAAAGACGACACACGTTTGGACCAAGTGTCAAAGGACATCCACGGACTTGGGGTCGTCTTGATGGAAAGCAGAGCAGCGAAAGAGCAGCCACCATCCCTGCCAGTTCCCTGCCTCGTGACACGGGCTCTGGGCAGTGCTCCCAGGTGGAGCACTGGCAGGAGGTAGCAGGCTGCCTTGCTAAGATCTGCACCACACAAGTGGTGGAGACCCAGCCTGCTTCTCTACTGAAGTGTGAGATCTCATTAGGCTTGGCCACCATTGTCTGGTGGACTGGTCCCAGGCCTGGATGAGTCAAGTAGCACAAAGGGGCGGAATTCTTGAGAGGAAATAGACAGGCAAACACTTTAAAAAAAAAAAAAAAAAAAGCATCCTTTTCCCTGCTCACTAAGGAAAAGGATGCGCACAGCATCCCACTCTCCCCCCTCCCCAAGGCTTCTAACGGACGGTCCTTTATCAAGAATCAAGGACACAGCCAGGAGAAATATAAACACTGGAATTTCTAGCAGTGAATATCAAAGGAATACAAGCGTTCGTGGGTGTTTGTGGGGACGGAACAAATGGGGCACAGGACTGTTGGCCCGAGCTCTCTTAGAATGGGCACTCGGGAAGGTGTCTGCGTTAAACCCAACGGCCTTTCTGAATTCCTGCAGAAAATCGTTTAGAAGTACCGTATGAGAATGGATTGGACTTGACTTTAATAAATGTGTGATTGGATGCGGTTGTCTGTCTAGAGGCTTGGGCCCAGCCAAAGCTCAGCGAGCAGAGCTCAGTGAGAACCGCGACCACCTCAGTCCAGTCCCTGGACCCACGCGTGGACAGAGCCAACTCCCACCTCTGTGCACATGTGAGTGTAAAAAGAGTCTAGAAAGACTTGGGCATGTCGTAAACGTCATAGACTTCAGAAGTCACAGGTGATTGACAAGTACGGAGGGGAGAGGGGAACCCGTATAGAACTATTCACTCTTTAAAAACTAATATAAGAGAAATGGATCAGCACTTTAAGATGCTTGCCATAGAAGCTTTGACCACCCGACTTCAATTCCTGGCCTTCTCGGAAAAGCCAGATAAAGCTGTCTGAATCTCTAATCCCAGAAGTCCTGTGGCAAGATGGGAGGTGGGGACAGGAGAAGCAGCGAGGGGCTGTAGGCCGGCCAGCCAGCTGGAGGAGAGGAAAGTGGCAGAGCAAGAGAGCCCTGCCTCACAACCCACATCCGAGGTGGAAAACCTGACTCCTGAGAAGTTGACTGCAGCTTCCACATGTGGACCAGGGTACGCACATGCTGCCACTGGTACACGCATGCACATGCAAATACAAATACATACATGTACCCTCTGGCGCTTATATACACACACGTACATGCTGGCAGTCATGCACGCATGCACACACGTGTACATGCTGGCAGTTGTACACGGTTAATTTGAAAAGTGGTTTATGCTGAATAACTGCTCTCTGACATTTTATAATCCCTGTTATTAACTGTGCACGGTGGCTTTTCACCCAGTCTTACCAAGAGTACTCGTTAAGAAGCAGGAAGACCTTTGGGTATCCTCTGGTTCCCTTTGAAATTGTTCACATGGCCCCCTAGCTAGGTTGGTTGGGCCAGCTACCTTCAGCATCCTCCTGTCTCCGCCTCACAGCCCTGGGCTTACTATGGAGGCTTCTATGACCAACTTCTCTAACTGTAAGTGCTTGGTGCTCATGCATGTGTAGAAAATGCTTTACCCACCATCTCCTAAGCCCCAAGAGTGTTCTGTTTTATTCATTTGTATGTTTGTCTTGTCACCAAGTCTTACTATGTAGCCCCAGCTGGCCTAGAATTCATTCGCTATGTAGACTAAACTGGCCTTGAGCTCACAGAGCTCTGCCTGCCTCTGCCTCCCAAGTGCTGAGACTAAAAGCATATGCTGCCACACCTGGCTCCACGAGTGTTTTTGAAAGACATCGCTAACCCTGGCTCAGGAAATGGGGGCATGGGGTCCAGCCTGTTTTCTTGAGATAAAATTTAAATGCATTTGGGAAATGCAAGAGCAAGTCAATTAGTTAAGGCCAAAACCTTCATGCCCCGAGACACAGAACAGAAGGTTAAACAGAAACACAATCCACGGCTTTCTGACTTTTCTTTGTGTGCTGACATTATTGCTTCTTAGCCATGATTAACCTTGAGTCTGTTTCACCCTGAGCTAGAACTCTTCATTCTGGAGCAAGTCAAAATAGTACAATTGGCCAATAGTTTCTAAGTAAGCGAGCCATAGAAGAGAAGTCACTGATGAGAAAACAATTAACATTATCAAAGGGAGGCCGGCACTGTGGGTAAACACCATGACTTATGATCCCCACGCTCACTGGTGTTTCTCTCCCACTTTGCAGCTGTGGAATAAAAGGACTTGAAGAAACCTGAGTCTGCCGGGCAGTGGTGACACATGCCTTTAATCCCAGCACTTGGGAGGCAGAGGCAGGCGGATTTCTGAGTTCGAGACCAGCCTGGTTTACAGAGTGAGTTCCAGGACAGCCAGGGCTACACAGAGAAACCCTGTCTCAGAAAAAAAAAAAAAATCTCCTGTGACCTTGCTTTGGAAGTGCTAGCCGTTACATATACCAACAGCCTGTGTAGACTTGAGCGCTGCAGTGGGCAGAGGTGGAAGGGCTGCCCTTCACCTTCCTGCTCAGGAGGCCGGCTGTCGCCAGCAACAGTCCACTTAGCTAAAACACAGCTGTCCCAATACTGAAATGCAGATTTTTGGATTTTGTTTTGTTTTTGTGTCTCTATCTGCACACGTTCCCCTCTAGTTTAGTAGACCTGTCAGTACTCATTTCTTTTTTGTCACCGGTAGAAATAACTGACGTCGCGGCTAAGCAGGTTTGGTTTGGTTTTATTTTATCATAGGAACACAGCTCGTGCGGCGCCCTGTACTGAGTGAGGCGTCCTCACATATCCACCACTCACTGCATACTTCCCTGGCTCTCTCTTGGCCCTTTCCGAGGGTCCTAGGCTGTTCCCTTGTTCTCCTTGCTCCTTGGTGTGTGATTTCCTGCTAGAGTAAGCTCTTAGACCCGTCTGGGAGCAGTCTGTGTCTCACGGAACCCGGGTCTTTCCCACAATTTCTCTTCTGGACACCACAGGCATGAAGAGTCTCCTTAGTACAGCCACCCAGAGTCTACACTATTAAAGTAGTTCCTATCTGTGCTAATGAATGACCTGTGCTAAGCAGTAAGATTGTGTTGGGACACTAGTAGTAGCTGCTCCTGCCACACAGGAGCACCCTAATCACAAGTAGAATTTGTGTACTTCTCAAATTCTGGTAGTAAAATGGATGCCACTAAGAGAGAGAGAGACAGAGACAGAGAGAGAGAGAGGGAGAGAGAGAGAGATATTATTAATATAGCCCAGGCTGGGCGTGAAGCTTGCAATCCTCCTGCTTCAGCCTCCCAGGTGCAGTTGTGCCCCAAGCCTGGTTTATAAAATCAGGTTGCCTGCTGAGCCATCCTCTAGGACACAGTTAACCCTTTGTACTACTACGTAGCCTATCAACTTTTTAAAAAATGGTAGGGTTCTGAGCGTCATTGAGCGCCATGTCTATGTGACTTCGTTGTGCAAAGCTGAAATCTGAGCCCGTTTTTGGGATTTTCCCAGAGACTAGAGTGTATTAGGGTGTTTCATTCCAGACTAGGTGGTTTATATTTGTAGATTAATTTAGGAATAATGAAAAAACCCTCTTAATAAATACCATTGAGATCTTGGCTTAGCTGGTTAAAGAATCGTGAAAATGCTTCCCTCACTGAGACATGCCTGTGGCCCTTGGGAGTTACAGCCTGTCACTTGGGGCAGTATTAGGCTAGCACTAATTGTCTAGTAGCTGCAGAGGGACCCAGTGCAACCCTCCTGCCTACTTTTATTGTTCCTCCCTCGGTAGCTAAGTCCTCCCGGAGTCCTGACTTCTTTATTCTATCTGCGCCTACAGTTTTGTTTTACTTAGTTTTTTCTTTGTTACTCTGATCCCACTCTTTATGCAGTGACACTTTTCAAGCATCCTACTTTCAAACTGCAAGATGTCCAATACCATCTCGGTATAGAGTGTCTTTGAACCAAGGCACACTCTTGGACCAGCCAACTATGAACTCAACAGGGAGAAAGCCCCTGGGGACTGCCCCCCACCCCTACACACATACACACCTCTGATACAGTATATCAGTCCCAGCACACTTGGCTCCTCCCATAGGAAAGTGCTGAAAATGCAGTCCGTCCTGTAAGATCTCCCAGTGCTGTGAGGAAACCAGGAATTTAGATCGCGTTGCAATGGATATGTAGCCTGCTAGGATAGAATAGCTAGTGACTACAGAATACTGTAGGGAATTTTGTATTAAAGACGTGAGGATAGGAAACTTTGCAGATTGCGTGTGTGTGTGTGTGTGTGTGTGTGTGTGTGTGCAGACTATCTGCAAAGACATGTATAAATTGTCAGTGTTCTTAGTGCTGTAAGAACGGGGCGTGCCTGGCGTGTAAGGCACTCCAGGAAAGGGGCCTGGCTTATGGAACTGATGAACCCATAGTAAGCTGCTTAGACCCAGACATTAATATAATCATAATAAATAATATAAAAACGACCTCTTCCAAGACAGAAGGGGACTCTTGAAGCACCTAGAGTTTCACAGCCGTACTCCATACGTGTAGAAAAAGCTAGGGAAACCTAACATCAGGCTGAGGGGTTTTAAAGTTCTAGATCCAGCATAAAATGGCCTGGGCTCCATGCACCCGGATCAACAGGAACAGTCCTGTCGGCTAGTGTTTGCCTTTCAAACTCATGTCACTGCAGCCTTGTTCTTGCTCTAAGTCTTCCAGTAGTTCTCCCCAGAAGTATTTTGGCTTTACTAGAATCAGCTAACTTAAAAGGTCAGACATGTATAAACTATTTTAGCTAAAAGCCCGTATGTTTCTAGGTAATAACAGCCATGGTACACTACCCCCCACCCCACACAGTGTGGTTAACCAGCCATCAGAAGTTCCTAGTAGCTTCAAGGCTTCCTGACTATAGTAGCTTTGGTTAAAAAAGGAAGCTCGCATTCTACTGTAGCTGTAGTGTTCCTTGGCTGGCAAGTCGTTGCTGTGTACATGTGCACACACAAATGCCTGACCACTGGAGACCCTGCTGTCTGTCTGTCCGTGGATGGACGACAAGCTAGGAGCCTGCTGTCTGTGGATGGAGCACAGGCGAGGCTATGAATAAACCACAGTGTAAGCACGGGAGGAAGATTTGGTTCCTGCTTTCCACTTCAAGGACAACGGAAGCAGTGTGTGTGTGGGGGGGGGGGGGGGGGTGTTTGTTTTGGTTTTTTTGTGGCATGAAAAATGGGATGTACTGCATGTTTTGTTTTGTTTTTCTGAGATCTCAGCGTTTGCAAATTATACCATTTTACAATCTATGAAGGAAAAAACGGTCACCTAAAAATTTACATGTCATTGCTCAGAGCCATTCAGATTTCAGATGACAGAGTGTAAAAAATGTGCATTTTAGAATTAACTATACAAAATACTTATGAGAAGGCTAAAACTCTTTGTTTATGTTTATAGATTGATTTAGGAATGATGAATTCTCTCAATAAATAACATCAGAGTTCCAGACGTAATCACAAGTGCAGAGTGATAAAAATACTAACATGGAAGTCATTCAGGGCTAGAAGTGGTAGGGAAGCCCTTAGGACTGCTGAAGCTGTTAGTAAAAGATAACTCGTTTCATCTGAGGCAACGGTCACTCGGTACTGCCTGTGCTCTGATGCACAGTGGATCGATGAAGCGTGTGCCTCCGCGTGAGGAGACGGGAGAGAAGCAGGAGTGTGAGCACCTATCTCCTCTGAGCTGCTCCCAGCCTGAAGGAGGCTCCCTGAAAACGCCCAGCAAGGGACCCTCACTTATCAAGGCTCCAGGAGGAGACAGTTGTCTCCAGTAGAGTTTGCAGTTGGAGGGAGGAGGAGACATGTTTGTAAGTTGCAGTGATCACTTTGAAGGAGAAAGAGCTGAGCTGGGAAAGGGTGAACTGACGCAGTCTCTGAGTGGCTGTGTAGAAGTGAATTCAGTGAGAAGTCAGGTGGGACATAGCCTGTCCAGGACACCCCAGAGCCTTGTGTCCTGGGGCTGGAGAAAAGGCAGGAGGGTGAGCCTGGGAGACTGGGGTGGCAGTGAGAATAAGCCAGCTCCAGAGACCCTGCCAGACCTGCGCGCCCCGTCTCCCCAGCAGTTGTTACTGCAGCCTGGAACCTTGTGACTCTTCATGGCTGAGGGGTTGCCCGAGGGTCCTCCGTTGGTTTCCTTCCAGAGCCTTGATAAGCATGCCTTGCTTAGAGTTTTAAGGAAGCTTCCTTCAGGAGGAAATAGGTACCCACTTTCTCCTGTCTTCTCCCTTTACCTCCTGTCTGACTTTCTTACATCCTCTTTTACTCTGTCATCACCATCGTCATGGTAACAACATCACAGTACGGAATCAGCAATGGAAACAAATCCTGCTAAGTAAATGAACCGTCATTTAAGCAGCCTTTCCACCCGGCGTTCCCTCTTGCTTAGGAACCTTTTTTTTTTTTTGAGTAGCAGGATGTCTGCTTTGTAGCCTGCCCTGTCTTTTGCAGGATTCAGGTCAGATGTAGAGTGTCAGGTCAGATGTAGAGTGTCCTTTTCTTCCCACGGGCACCTAGTCGTTTCCGACTGTGTCCTTGCTGTGTGCTGCTTGGGCCACAGTCTCGGTGTTTCATTGGTGTCTGGTGAGCACACCCTCGCCGCTCCTGTGTACCTTGGGTTTCTTTTGTTTTGTTTTTGTTTTGTTTTGTTTCTGTTTGTTTGTTTCACTCAAGCTGCTGCTTCTGAGTTGTGATTAACTGGAAAATTCCCTGACAAGTTCGAAGTTAGCCTTCAGGAGTGAGTTCAAGGTCATCGTTTCTGGTGTTTCTACGAGCGTTTCCCCTTCCTGTCAGCGTACAAAAATCATTATTCTCTAGCCTTACCGGGCTTTCCAAAAATAGCTACTGAAGTTAGCCTAGAATTCTAAAAAATGGGTCCTTCTCCCAGAATACAGGTGCTTAGCCGTCCCCGGGAGCCAGGCTTTGAAGCCTGCGCGCGCACGCATATTTGTGCACGCACACCAGTGGGGATGGGTGCACTTTGCAATTAGCGGTCTTGCAGAGAATGGTGCTTTTAACTACTAGACTTTGTGTAATTAGTTCCCTGAAGTCCCTCGCTTAAAGATTATCTTCATTCTGGTAACTCACTATTATAAAGTGAAGGTCAAAATGTTCGTAGCAGGTCCTTTCCACTCTAGTTATGAAGTATACACCAAGAGCTTCGTCATAGTGATCTTGTTCCAGGAACACGCAGACTTGATCGTGTTGTCTCAGGATATCGGCATGAGTCCTTAGAAAATCTAAAATAAGGGTAGTCGGGAGCTTTCCAAATACCTGTTTCTGGTATATCGTAATATCGGTGTGGTGGGCGGGCTTTGCTAAAGCAATAGCTGATGTTTTGGATTTGTTCTGGCATCTACTAAGAAAGGAGCTGCATTTGTATATTATTAGGAAGCCTACAACTTCTAGGTAGAACCTCCTCTTGTTAGAGATACCGTTAAAGTTGGTGGTAGCAGACAGTGCTGAGCGGTGTGCACGCTAAACACAGAATTCATGATGCGTGGTGGTTTTGTCCCTTACCGCTGTTTTTCTGGGGGTTTGTAACTCTGTCCTTTCAGGCACCTGTCACCAGGGCAAAACAACCAGCTGTTTACTTGTGCTTAGGAATCATGTCTCGCACCTGACGCTTTTCTTGTCCTTATTTCTCCCGTAACTTTAGTCGAGAGATGGAGAATAAAGAAACCCTCAAAGGACTGCACAAGATGGAGGATCGCCCGGAGGAGAGAATGATCCGGGAGAAGCTCAAGGCGACCTGTATGCCCGCCTGGAAGCACGAGTGGTTGGAGAGGAGGAACAGGAGAGGCCCTGTGGTGAGTGCTGTGGGCTCCGGCTCTGGGGAAGGCGGCGCAGGAAGTGAGGAGCTCAACTTCCTGTCGCCTTGAAATAAGGCATAACTAAAACTCTGCCCAGTAAGCCACTTAAGCCGTCACAGGACTGCGTTTGGTGGAGCGCATAAAGGAACCCTCTGACGGCAGGGTCTGTACTCTGAGTAGGTTTTGTACTGGATTCTCTGAATAAAAATTCTAATTGATTTCAGACGCTTTATGTCTGATCAGGCCTAAGAATTGTGCTTCCAGAAATCTTTCAGGAAAGCAGGGGGAAAAAAAAATCAGATTAAATAGACTTGGGGCTAAAGATAAAATTTATGGAGTCACAAGAGTAGCCAGGTTAAGAAGGGAAAGGACCCTGCATCCTGAGCTGTGATTTCCGCTCAGACAGTTGAAGATGCTGTGGTAAAATGCACCTCTGTCCAGACAGAGGGAGAGGGAGAGGCCGCCAGTCTCTGGAAAACGCTTGGCTTATATTTTTCTTTTGAAACAGAAACAGCAATGCATTACACTCCAGCCAGCCCCTGACTAAACCCTGCCACATAGCCTTCTGCTCCTTCCTCATCCCACAGGCATATTCAACATTAAATCAACTAAACACAAAATAAAAATCTCAGCTTTGAAATTGTACTCCATGTCTTAGTGTCCTGCCTGCATGTTGTCTGTGTATCATATGTGGTGCCCACAAGTAATGGGATCCTTCATCATTTCGTTCTTTGGAGAGGAGAGAGAGAAATAAAGGACTAAGCTTAGAAAGATCTGCTGAAACACTTTTAGATGTGAGAGAGAGTGGAGAGGGGCTCAGTTCTGCTCCGTCAAAACTAAGCAGTAGAGAACTAAGCAGTGAACACCATTAAAGGTTAGAGCGTGCTCCATCAGAGCTTAGGGCCTGCTCCATCAGAGCTTAGGGCCTGCTCCATCAGAGCTTAGGGCGTGCTCCATCAGACCTTAGGGCCTGCTCCATCAGAGCTTAGGACCTGCTCCATCAGAGCTTAGGGCGTACTCCATCAGAGCTTAGGGCGTGCTCCATCAGACCTTAGGGTGTGCTCCTTCAGAGCTTAGGGCGTGCTCCATCAGAGCTTAGGGCGTGCTCCATCAGACCTTAGGGCCTGCTCCATCAGAGCTTAGGACCTGCTCCATCAGAGCTTAGGGCGTACTCCATCAGACCTTAGGGCCTGCTCCATCAGAGCTTAGGGCGTGCTCCATCAGAGCTTAGGGCGTGCTCCATCAGACCTTAGGGTGTGCTCCATCAGAGCTTAGGGCGTGCTCCATCAGACCTTAGGGCGTGCTCCATCAGAGCTTAGGGCGTGCTCCATCAGAGCTTAGGGCGTGCTTCTCTTTAAGCTCCAGGAGCTGGAGTTATTCTACAGTGCTATATGGCAAATCCAACCACATTAATGCTATATTATTTAAAACTAATTTTCTCTCACTGTCTACTTTCTGGCAAATGCTTAAATACCTTGTATGTGGGGCAGGAGGAAAGAGAGAAGAGATGTGTAGAGTAAGTGACATAACCTATAATCCTTGAGCATAATTGCCCATCTCGAATTCTGTGGCTTACAGATTTCAAACTATCCTTAGGAAGTTTACTTTGTACTTGGAAGGTCTAATTATTTTTGTTTATTTATTTATTTTTATTCAGTTGCCTTTAAAACCTTCTTAAAACACTAAATAATAAAAAAAAATCTCCAAACAGGAAATTGAGGCTTACACCCATAAGTAAAAGCAATGTGTAAAATAACACAAATCCCCTGACGAGCAGGTACCAGATGGATGAGGTGGGCAGGCGGGCAGTAAAGACTTAGGACAGATGAAGAATGTAGGCTTGGGCCAGCAAGATGGCTCCATGGCTAAAGGGCTCGCCAGCCCAGACAGTCAGGGTTTGCTCCACACAGTGGGAGGAGAGAACCAGTTCATACCAGTTACACTCTGACTTCACACACAAGTAAAGAAAGAAATGCAGTTTCGGGCTGGAGAGATGGCTCAGCGATAAAAGACTATAAGATGCTGTTCTTGCTAAGGGACTGAGTGGCCCCTGACCCCACATCTGGTGGCTCACACCTGTAACGGTAGCTCCATGGGAGTCCCTGTCTCTGTCATCCTCAGGTCCCTGCACCCATGTGCATGCTCCCCCATAAATAAAAATAATGAAGATAAACCTTTTAAAACTACAGAAAGCTTTAAAGAACGTAGGTTGTGTTATCAGAACGTAGGTTGTGTTAATGAACGGTAGGATTGGAACGAAACGTGAGGGATGAGTGAGCAGCCCTCAGATGGAATTGTGCCGCACATAGCGGGAGGTGCGGGAGTGCACAGTGTAGACTTCTACTGTCCTCAGGCTGCACAGCCCAGATCTGGTCGGAGAGGCCTATATTTAAACATGGCAGTAACAGCAGCAGGTTGTGTAAATTGCATGTTTCCAATTTAAGAAATTGGTCTTTAAGCTTGAAACTGCCCTGGCTTTTTCTAGCCCCTTAATCTCTCTTTTTCCCTTTGGCCCTGAGATTTGAACCTAAGGCTCCATGCATGCTGAGAAACGTCTGTACCACCAGGCTGTGCTGCCAGCCCTTTCCTGCCTTCTTGAGCTACACTTTAAAAATATTGTAAAATAACAATTTTTATGATAGTATAAGACGATCAAACTGTATTTAACGAGTTAATGCCCATTGTTGTTTGTATTGCCTACACTTTTTCCAAATGTAGAGGAATAGTTCTTCAGTTTCACTGAATAATCCTTGAAGTGTAATTTTTCTGCATTTGATTCCTAATTTAAGTTGATTGTGACTATCAAATGAGCTAGAGAATGCAGTAAGTAGCAGTTAGTTCTTCCGTAATTTTGTATGGTAACCTTAATTAGTTTACACATGACATCTGTGTAAGTAAAAGAGTGTCCCACACCAGTGACATAAAGTCATACCAAATAAAGTGTGACCTGTTACCTGGAATATCTGTGTTAATATTGTATTAAAAACTCAGTTCATTTTCCACCCTGTGATGGTCAGATGTGCTTCTCGTATATTGTTACGTAAAATAATGAACTACTTTCAATTCAGGTGGTGAAGCCAATCCCTATTAAAGGAGATGGATCTGAAATGAATAACTTGGCAGCTGAGCCCCAAGGAGAGGGCCAGGCAGGTTCCGCTGCACCAGCCCCCAAGGGCCGACGAAGCCCATCTCCTGGCAGCTCTCCGTCAGGGCGCTCGGTGAAGCCGGAATCCCCAGGAGTGAGACGGAAACGAGTGTCCCCGGTGCCTGTAAGTTAAGATTCAAGCCCAGTCTGTTCATGGCTGTCGTCTTTGGCTCGTTCACGACACACAGAGGGTAGCCCAGCTGTGCCAGAGAGCAGCAGCTTTCAAAGTGTGATCTGAAGTGATTCACAAGGAGCACGGGCCCTAGGTCCCAAGATGCTCTTCTGTCAGGTCAAAACTAGGCCCCTGAGATGCTCTGTGGACACTGGTCAGGTCAAAACTAGTTTTATACAAAAACCAGTGCTTTGTCTGCCTTTTCAGTGCATGAGTAACTAATAAAGTCGCTAGTGCCCCGCCCCAGTGACAGTAGACTACGACATCAGATTCGGGGCTTCCCCTTTATTAGCACCTACGCATTGTGTGAGTCATCGGCCTTGATACCTGTTTTCATATCTCCTGTCCACCTGCCTTACACTAACCCCTCAGAATTCATGCTCTTCATTGCTATGTATGGCCTATGAACGGAAAGGGCTACTTTGATTCAAGAATGCCTTTGTGAATGAAATAGAAATTATGTTTCTTGAATCTCAGTGTGTATTAAATATTTATAAAATGGGATGCTTGCATAAAGCACTTCTGCCGTACCCTAAAATGTGGTCACCATCTCAAGGAGAAGCATTTATGCAGCTGCTGGAGCTGTAATCGTCCTGTTCTCGCGGAACAGAATCATTCATTGAAAAAAAAACGGCCAACGAAGTACGGTGGCGTGGACGTGTATTTAGCAGACGCTTTTCTCTAAAGCAAACTAAATGAAACTGTCTCTTCAAAGAAAATAAAGTATTTTTAACCACTGATAAGATTTGAGGTTCCTAAGCAAAAATTTTAATTTTACAAGACAGTTCCCACCGTGTTTGACCATTTCTCAGTATTTAAACCTTTCTGAGACAGATGATATGAAAAAAAAAATTTTTTTTAATACTGCATGATTAAGTATGTCTTTGTTACTTAGTAAACTGGCATTTCCCAGATAACTAAGTGTATACTGAAGGGAAATGATTCGTAGGACCCATTCAGGACATACAGTGTACCCTGTGGAGTTAACGCGCTAGTAAGAAAAGGCAGAGACAGTTCTTTGCTATTCCCATCGCAGCTGCCTCCATTGCTGGAGAGAGGGCTCAGTAGCTGAGGGCACTTGCCACTCTTCCTGCTCCCACAAGGTGGCTCCAGCTACGTGTAATCCACCGTTGGGGAATCTCATGCCCTCTTCTGGTTTTGTGGGCACTACACATACACAGTACAGTGTTCATCGTGCATGTGGGTAAACTTCCTGTACACAAAAAATAAAAGTAAAAGGATGTAAAGAAATCAGAGACTGCTGTTGGAGCTTGGGGTGGGTGTGATGGGCAGCTATAGTGTCATAGAGAAGAGGCTTGCTTTCTCTGAAAAGGCTCTCAAAATATCCCTTCCTTTGGAAGTCAGATTCTTTTTTTTTTTTTTTTTTTTTTTGTATGTGTGATTTAATCAACACATATCACAGCAGACCAGAGAGCTTTTCAAGTTAAATCAGACATCAGAGAGATAAGATAGCACAGGGCAGTAGAGACCCTAGTGGTGGAAATGCACTTCTGCGTTTGAAGAGTGAGCGAATGACGCTGTGCACAAGGAAAACCTTACGTTTCCCCGACTATTTAAAGCACATAGATCCGCCCAAAGTAGACTTTGATCACTAACTAACACCGGTGACGACTCTGTAACTGGGACCGGCTCAGACATTTGAGAACTGGGGACAGGAGCTTCTTCTCTGCTCCTGATGGCCTCTGCTCAAGCTGAGGGGGACTTCTCTGATCACCAAGGTGGGGGTGGGTGGGGTGGGGGGTGCTGTTGGTGGCTGCCTCCTGGAATGGCTGCGGGACCAGAGCAGAAGCTGCTGTGTGCGGGATCCATTCTCAAATCCATGTGCATCTTGATTCCATGAGGCACCAAAGGGAAGGAGGACCCTGGCTATGGAGAGACAGAATCGTGCCTCTCTGTGCCCCTTGCCCCAAACCACAGTAAGGACGAGCTAGGCACCATTAGCCTGAAGTTGTTTCTATACTTGGAAATCAGACTGAGCTTTCATGGACTGCAGACAGACAGACAGACAGCCAATTTGTTGCATAGCTGAGGTGTGCCTATCACACACACACACACACACACACACACACACACACACACACACACACACACACACACACGGCCAAGGCTCCTTGCAGCCAGTCCAGCAATTGCTTCACCTTGCTTTGTGTTCGGCCTGCACAGGCTGGCTGGACATTGCTAAGTCGTCTCTCTGATGACTCCAGGTTTTGAGTCTGCCCAATCCATGGGGTGCTTCTTTGCTCAAGTAATCCATGACCTGCGGTTTCTCTGTTAGCCCCAGGCTTTGCGTTAGCCCCAGGGATACTGGTGGGAACATTCACATACAAGTTTGTTGTGTGGACATGTTTTCACTTCTCCTCAGTTCATACCTAGGGGTGGGATTCCTAGGTGGAAATGTGACATTTTCAGAAACCGTTACACCGGCCCTGTCCCACCACCAGAGGGTTCTGGGAAGCTTTACGGTTTGATGCTATTTATGCCGTTGTTGCAACGGTCAGGCCAGGCATCTCCACCGACCATAATCTCTACTGGGCGTTGATGACAAGACCAAGTTCCGGTCTTGGTCTTGGTCAGCCTTGAGGGGGCGTTGTAAAGGAGAAAGCGCCTGCAGGGTTCAGGGGAGGGGGGTCCATGGGGGAGGGGGCCTGTGGGGGAGGGGGCCCATGGTAGCAGTTGTGAATGCAGTCATGGGGAGCTAAAAGCCCAGAGATTGCGTGTTTACAGTCACTGCAAGAAACGGTCACTTTATGCCTTTAGCATATGCTTTGAGCTCGCACGGTACTTTAAAAGACCCAGGGTTATGGAGTAGTTTATAAAATGACCATATGGTTGTCTCCCAGGCAAAGAGTTATCATCTCTTCTAGGAATGGCTGAGATTCTAAAATGAGTTGTGTCAGGTTTCAGCATTTTCTTCCTCCGGGAAGCTGGTTTTTTTTTTTTAATCTGGGAATATAATCTGCTGCATGGCTTTCTGGTATGACCGGTTAATTTCTTATCAAGAAGTGAGAAATTTACCTAATAAAAAACAATTTTGTGAAGTTCCAGAGTGGCAGAATCACACCACCCCGAAGAGCCCCGTCACCGGATGGCTTCTCCCCGTACAGCCCAGAGGAGACGAGCCGCCGCGTGAACAAAGTGATGAGAGCCAGGCTGTACCTGCTGCAGCAGATAGGACCCAACTCTTTCCTGATTGGAGGAGACAGTCCAGACAATAAATACCGGGTGTTTATTGGGCCACAGGTAGTGTCCAACACTATTTTATATTTCACTGGTATGTGGTACCGTTTTTTAGCCTGCGTACTAGGAAATGGTTTTTCTTCTTCTTGCATGTGTGTGTGTGCGTGCGTGCGTGCGTGCGTGCGTGCGTGCGTGCGTGTGTGTGTGTGTGTGTGTGTGTGTGTGTGTGGTTAGAAACTGTACAAGTGTCACTTCATCCCGGAGGTTTCTTTGGATTCTTCGTTCTGTTGGTGGTGTTTGTTTTGTTATTGTTTTCATTTTGCAACAGAGTCTTAACTGTGCATCTAGCTTATTTCAGATTCGGTTTGTAGCCTAGGCTTGCCCTAAATTCACAGTGATCCTCCTGTGTCAGCTTTGCAGCCACTAGAATTACAGGCGTGTCTCTGCCTGGCTCTCAGTTTTATAAGGTCCTTACCTGAGATGCGCTCTGTTTAGTAAGTTAAAGTGAGTTTAAAATGCATCTAGGCTGTGCATGATGTTTTGACTGTAGCTTAGTATCTTGAATAAAATAAATTTAATCTATCAAATACATTCATTGAAGGCAGATTAATGCATGGGGATGTATCTGTGTCTTTATGTGAGAATGATGAAGAATGTTAGTAGAAACGTCAATAAAATCGACTTGAAACTTCAGAGCATGATAACTAGAACCATTCTCACCAATGTATTCACGGCAGTTTTCCTTCTCTTCTGCAGAACTGCAGCTGTGGGCGTGGAGCATTCTGTATTCACCTCTTGTTTGTCATGCTCCGGGTGTTTCAGCTAGAACCCTCTGACCCCATGTTATGGAGAAAAACTTTAAAAAATTTCGAGGTAATTTTTCAACATACAACTCTGGGGTAAAATTGGCAACAGACTTGTATGGTACATCGTGAATTTTACCAAGAGCACTGAATGAAATAGACGGTGACCATGTTGGGCATGTGAAGCTACAAAAGAACTATCTGATGCCTTTAAAGGTTCCTTGGTGATTTCCTGAGTGACAGATGGTTTGGTTTTCCTTCTCCTAAACTGTAAAAGGCAGGAAGCACTGTGCTGCGGTTAAAGTCGCGTTCTTACGTTGGAAGCTCTTAAATCAGCTCTATGCAAACTTTATGCAAATAAGGACGAATAATTCACCTCTTCATGTGCATAATTGTGGCATCCATATCATTGACGCTGTCTTTTTCCAATGTTAGGTTGAGAGTTTGTTCCAGAAATACCACAGTAGGCGTAGCTCGAGAATCAAAGCTCCATCCCGGAACACCATCCAGAAGTTTGTGTCACGCATGTCAAATTGTCACACACTGTCATCGTCTAGCACATCCACATCTAGTTCAGAAAACAGGTTTGTACTGGTCACAGGGTGGAGCACTGATGTACTGGCCACACCATAATTCTAGGGTTTTTTTATTTTTTTAACTTACTGAATTGCTAGACAATGATGTAGTTATTGAGTCTTGGCTTTTCATGTTCAAATCATAGGTAAAGGCTATTAAAGGTCACGTGAAGACGCTTTGCTCTCCACACTACAGCACTGGAAATGACGTATCAGAAATTAACATAATGTCCACTCTTGTGAGAAAGCAGGCGGCAGGTGTAAACGAATGAGAGGCTGCTCTGTCAGACATTACTGTAGCCAAGCCCCCGACAGCGCTGTTCCCTCCCGTTCTTATGTTGGGTAGATTTTGTCACTGTTCCACAGGTAATGAAGCTGAGGCAACTGTAAGGTAGAAGGAAACATCGGTAACTCTTTTATAAATAAACTGTCTACAAGGCAAAGCGGTTTTCCAAAATCACTTTTAAGTATGGGATTTTTATATCTATACCATCAGTACTCCGGTCGTATCTGTTTCTGGAGAGTCTGTACCTGGGAGAAGGTGAGCTTGTACTCGGTCAGTAGGCAGGGCAGCCGTAGGATAGGAGGTCACCATCACTCACGGTTACTGCATACAGTCTACAGTGCTTCACAAACGCTCCAAGGCACGGTGGCTGGAAAGATGACCAAGACAAGCTCCGAGGGATGCAAAACGCAGCCTAAACGAATAGATGTGGGTGTTTTAAGTCTCTGGTATTCTGTGGAGACTGTTATCTGCTCCGTAACAGAACTTTCTGTTCTGTGGCACCACCTCCTTGGTGTAAAAATGAGATGATTCGGTTACTGCAGAAAGGAGAGCAGGCATCTGTGTCCTTGGCTCCCTGTTTGAGAAGCACTGGCTGTGGGAGGTCTCATCTGCATCCCACCACAGACCCTCAAGTTCATAACTGCCTCGGAGTTAACTGAGCGGAGGGAAGTGGTGCTGAGGCCCACTGAGCAGATGTTCATCTGTGGAAAACACAAAGATTTGTGAAATGAAAGATCTCCTGGCTTCCTTAGGTGTGGATGAAGCCAGAAGAGGCGGCATAACTCGTTTAAGTCATAGCATGGCCAGAGTGTGGGTATCTTGACTCCTACCCCAGGTTTCTTTCTGTTTCTGAACAAATGGGGAGACTTAGGGAGGTCTCTTCTTTATCAAGCTTCAGAAACCACACTTATTTTCTCTTTTCTGTTGAAGAAAGAAAATAATGTTTAAACCTAGATAGCTAAAGCTTAGATCAGAAGTTCCTAAGGTGAGCAAGGACACATTGATATGGGACAGGAGCCGAAGTGTCCAGGTGCATTGGTATATCAGCAGTGTGGGCACAGAGTTTGTCATGTTGTGTAATTTGTTCCACATAATCACATATTTTTATAGAAAAAATAAGTAATAAAAAGGACACCTAAAGGGAGAGTCATCTGGGGTCTAATTTTATAAAAATTGCAAATGATATCTCAAAAAAGTAGAAAATAGAGAAGGAGGCTCTAGAGGTGGCCCAGCAGTTAAGAGCACCAACTGCTATTCCAGAGGACCCAGGTTCAATTCCCAGCACCGCATGGTAGCTAACAGCTGTCCATAATAACTCCAGTTCCAGGGCATCTGACACCCTGTTCTGGCCTCCACAGGCACCAGGTATGCATGTGGCACATATACATACGTACATACAGGCAAAACACTCACATGCATGCAATAAAAATTCAAAATAAACAAGATTAAAGCATACTGAAAATATACAAAACCCTTCTAAAAACTGAAAGCGCAAAGGTGACCCTAGAAAGAACATAGTCATGAAATAAATTTTTTTTGTTGTTTTTGTTTTATTTTGTTTTTCGAGACAGAGTTTCTCAGTGTAGTCCCTGGCTGTCCTGGAACTCAGGCTGGCCTCAAACTCAGAGACCCGCCCGCCTCTGCCTCCTGAGCGCTGGGATTAAAGGTGTGCACCACCACCACCCGGCTCATAAAAGAAAATTTTGAAGAGGCTAGTAAGCATGTCAGTGAGCCCAATAACATTCTGAAAAATGCTTAATAAAAAGCACAGCAGAGAGACGAGGGAGGAAGGAAAGGGTGAGTCCGAGCACAGTAGGAAGGCGTCTGTGGGTGGGGATGCATGGCGAGTCCAGGACATTGTGCTTTCTACATCATAAAAATAACATTTATGAATTTTTATTTAAAAACAAATATTTATATAAAATTTTTTATTTCTCCATATAAGTGAATATACATATATGTGGGGAAATGGCACATTTTACTTAGGTAATTAAGGGGACTTTCGTAATGCAGCAGGCCTGTTCTTGAAAGGCACTCCACTGTATGAAAGTAGTTCAACCTGGGGGGGGAGGGGGGGGCAGAAGGAGGGTGGTTTCCTGAAACATTTTCATCTCCTGCGCTAGAGCAGGCACTACCCAGACCTGGTGCATTGAAGAAATGTACCATCTTCAGTAGGTTTTATGTGGCCTGTTTGTTATGTGTGGCATAGTGTAGTGAAAATATAGAAAAAGGTTTAAATAGCCAGCGACGAATGAATGATTAAAGCATACCCACACCATAGCCAGATGTGGTGACGCGCATATGATCCACGCGTGCCGGAGGCTGAGAGAGAGCTACAGTGAGTCTGAGGCCATTTGGGCTGAGTAGGGAGTTCCAGGCCAACTTGGGGTACACAGAAGGGCCCTGTACACTGCACTGCCCCCCAAACATGTCCATGTTATGAATATGCCATGTAGCCATTAAAATGACACCCCTGGAGACTACTGAGTACTATGGGAAATATTGATAAGTGAAACCTTATTTGAGTTCTATTGCTTACTTATACTGATTATATAATATGAAATTATAGGTGTATAAAAATTAGGGCAGAGTTATAATGGTCACTAATAGTGTCTGTTATTACAGCTATGACATATACTATTTACTATTACAGTTATGTCATTTTCTTTAAGTGCTTATGTCAGTCATGCCCTAGTAAGCTCAAGTAGTTTTCATTGATAATATGAAAGTGAGTGGAAGCCGGGCGTGGTGGCACACACCTTTAATCCCAGCACTTGGGAGGCAGAGGCAGGCAGCTATCTGAGTTCGAGGCCAGCCTGGTCTACAAAGTGAGTTCCAGGACAGCCAGGGCTACACAGAGAAACCCTGTCTCGAAAAAAAGTAAGTGGATGTGGTCATTGTCCATAAAACTTTATTTATAAAATAGGCCACACGTTGACTGGATAACTTTCCCTTTGATACTCATTGTTACGTATTCCTGTGACTTCAAAAACATCAAAAACTAGACTAAAAAATGTTTATTATGATTTCTTAAACTGTAAAACTAGGAATACATTTAGAGTGTCAGTGGTACACAGATACATATATAGTTAGAATCTATCAAATCAGTGAACATTATACCACCATGATGTGTCCATGGCTGGTCAGAGGGATCATTTCAGGGATACGAACCTCCTTTCGTGGGTTGTAGTTCCTCCATTCACAGTAGGGACAGTCTAACTCACATACAATCTGTGAATCCAGTTCCGTGGTTCTGCTCCTGAATTCCTATGTGTTAACAGGCAGGAGGTGGTGTACATCTTTAATCCCACCACTCGGTAGGCAGAGGCAGACGGATCTCTGAAGGAAGGAAGGACTGACTGCCCTGCAGTTGTTACATGATCACATGGTGTCGTCCAACGGGAATCTGTGGCTAATGGGTGCTTATTCCAGAGACATCTTCCGGAGTTGGGCGCTTAGTGTTTTGCTTCTTTCCCTCACAGCATCAAGGATGAAGAGGAGCAGATGTGTCCCATCTGCTTGCTGGGCATGCTGGATGAGGAGAGCCTGACTGTGTGTGAAGATGGCTGCAGGAACAAGCTGCACCACCATTGCATGTCCATCTGTAGGTGTCCCCTCCCCGACACTCAACCTGGCTGGGCTCTGCTTGGCTGCTTTACTCGGGGTTGTGGGGACATTGTCTGGAGCAGAAGGGAGTCCTGTTTAAGCTCCATGTAGAGTTTCTACAGACTGGGCTATAGGGTCTGTGTAGATTGAGGAAAGGAGTGTATATCCAGGATTGCAGGTAGAAATGGAAGGAACATAGGCTGAAAAGCTCCCAGCCCAGAAGCTGTGAGGACAGAAAGGGTGGAAGACCTGGACAGGCTTTCCAGAGGGTGAGTCTGCAAGGCTAGCCACAGAATGGAGTGGGGAAGATGCTGTGAGGGATGCTCAGCACAGCAGTGTTATCACGAGTGATGGTAGCATTTGTACAAGCATCAGGATTGACTCCACTGCGGTGTATGAGGCTCCTTCTATATCCGTCTTACACTAACCATCATGAATGCTTAGGACTTTATGCTTAAACGTTGACATTTTCATGATATTTTTCCTTTATATTTTTCAGGGGCGGAAGAGTGTAGAAGAAATAGAGAGCCTTTAATATGTCCCCTTTGTAGATCTAAGTGGAGATCCCATGACTTCTACAGGTAGTAATTTTGAATATCTGATTTGTATATGTTCAACAAAAAATTAAAATGATGTCCTCTAGGCCTTCATGGTAGTACACACCTGTAATCCCAGCTCTTGGTGGAGCTCAGGCAGGAGGATGGTGGGTTCAAGGCTAGCCTGAGCTACAGCAAACCTGGTCCCAATAAATAAATAAATAAACAAACAAACATAAATAAATAAATGGGGGGACTTATATCTGTTAATATCTTGTGGCTAAGTTTTGTTATTTTTCATTTTAGCCATGAGTTATCAAGCCCCGTGGAGTCCCCCACCTCCCTGCGAGCTGTCCAGCAGCCATCCTCCCCACAGCAGCCCGTGGCCGGATCACAGCGAAGGAATCAGGAGAGCAGTTTTAACCTTACTCATTTTGGAACCCAGCAGATTCCTTCCGCTTACAAAGATTTGGCCGAGCCATGGATTCAGGTAGGTATCCCTTTATGTAATTCCCAGAGAGTCCTGTTGGCCATGTCCCGTGTTTGTCCCCGTCCCTCAGCTGTTTCTGATTTAGGGAAGCACTTGGCTTGTGTGACTCCTAGCATGCTAAAACCTTAAATCTGGCTCCTGGGTTATTATTTTCTATATTCACGTTGCACAGCCTACATTTTAATGTTCCTTTGTAGTTTCACCTATCTCCTGTGTCTCTTCCTAACCTAACGTACGTAAGAGGCCGTGCAAGGGGGGAGTTGCAGCCTTTCAGAGCTGACTTCCCCCGTGTAGTCCCCGTTCCTGGCAAGTGTGTCTGCTGTGCACCTGTTTCCTGCTGTGCAAACCCAGTTTCCCCCTTGTGTGTCACCCTGGTACACAGCAGGCACTTGCTGAGAGGACGCACGAGGACTCGGGTTTCTCAGGCTTGGGTGTTTTGGTTGCCTTTTCCTCCTCGGAATGGTTTTTCATCCTCCGTGAACTTGGGTTTTGGTTGGCCAACTTATAAATTATTTTCGTGGTCACTTGAATGCTTACTGTACTATTTTCAAACGTAGGATCTATAGCCAGTGCTTCCAGTAGATAGTATAGTGAGATAGGAGTGAGGTCAGATAGCACCGTGTGGCTAGTTGGCAGGCTCTGGGTGCTGGGCTGTTTGTGAGGCACCTTAACTCATCCAATGGCTCTGATAGAAAAGGGCTGCCTTTCGGCTTCGCGGCCCCTTCTTCTGCGGTCTTGAAATGTACTCTTCCTGTTAGCCACCCGCTCCTTACCAATCTGATAAAATCCACAGAATTTATAGGCACAGCTTAATTCTCCCATCTGGTTTGTGAGCAGTGTCCTGCGGAGGCACATCTCCTTGTTTATTCTCAGCTATGCGATGGCACGGTTTTGAGGCTGTCACCGGCTGTGTCACCGGCTTTACCTTAGGACATCATGGAAGGTTGATTAAAGCTGAAGCAGCGCAGAAAGCTCGAGGCTCTGGCTGGCTCATTCTCCTTAGAGTTTCTTTGTAACAGAACACATGTAAATACATCAGAACCTGTTCCCCACCCCAGAATTGGGTTAAACTTATCTCTCATATTTAGAAGCTTTCACGTATATACGTCGTCTTAGACATTAAGCTTACTTTTTGCTAATTGGTCATGAGGTCAATACCATTTACGGTCCTCCTGTAGAGGAGGTTTGGGGCCTGGTGCTGTAGCCACACAAACATCAACTCTGTTACATCATTGCCCTTCGTTAGTATAAACAAAGCATTCTCTAGTCTCACCTTTCTCTTCTGGTCCCACCTGCTTCATCTTTTCCTACAGGCCAAAAGTAACATAAATTTCTGTGGCTTTTATCTCTTAAGAAAAATATTCTGACTTGAAGTCTCCACACCACTGATATTCCTGCTTTTCCTGCCTTTTTTAAATAAAACTTTGCTTCCTTCTCTATAAAGTATTTTAATCAAGAATAAATATGGAGTTCTTTATAGTTTTTTCTTTTTTTTCTCTCTCTCAGTTTTAGTGTTTTGTTTTAAGATGTATTTGTTTTATATATGTGAGTACACTGTAGCTATCCTCAGACACACCAGAAGAGGGCATCGGGTCCCATTACAGATGGTTGTGAGCCACCATGTGGTTGCTGGGATTTGAACTCGGGACCCCTGGAAGAGCGGTCAGTGCTCTTAACCGCAGAGTCATCTCTCCAGGCAAGGTTTTAGTATTTTTAAGCATAAAGCAAACTATGAAAATGAAGCTACCCAGTTATTAGAACTTACTCGAAGCTCTCCAGTGTTAGTTCCCATGGTTACCAATCAAACTTGAGTAAAGGTATGCCGTGCTCTAAGTGTTAGAGTAACGAGCGTTTCAGACTAAGTGCTGCTGTGCTTTAGTGATTTCTATTGTTTTTGTGACCAATTGCCTGGAAGAAGTAACCCTAGAGGGAAGAATGTGTTTCAACAACTGAAGGGAGCAGCTAACCTTGGGGGGAGGCATGACAGGAGGAGCTAGAGTCTCACTGCATCCACAGACAGGAAGCAGAAGAGAAGAGCTTATTTCTCCTCACTCAGCCCACGAGCTGGTGCTTAGCACATTTACGCTAGGTCCCCCGCCTCAATTAACATAATCTGGAAAGGTCTCAACAGCTATTCCCGCAAGTTTCTAAGTCCCATGAATTTGACGGTCAGGGAACTAGGGTGTGACGCCCATTTCTCCCTGGATGCTATTGGCCATCGACGTGAAGGGAGAAAAGGGAGCAGAGGCAGAGAGAGAGCAGAGTTTGGACGGCTGTGAGTATGGACGAAATGACCTCCAGAGTCTGCTACTTGGGAGGCTGAGACAGGAGGATTGCTTGAGTACAGGAGTTCTAGGCTATAGTGCGCTCTACCGATCAGATGTCCACACTAAGTTCTGATGTTTACACTTAAGTGTTTGCCATTTAAGAACGGGAGTCTGAGTATAATGTCCAGCATGCTATAGAAAGCTGGGTGTGTTGATGTACTTGCAATCCCAGCTCAGTGGCCAGCCAACATGGCCTAGTTAGCCTGATAGAAGAGCCCATCTCCAAAGAGAAAAAGAGAGAGAGAGAGAAGTGGACACCTCCCGAGAACAACTCATGAAACTGACCCCTGCCCTCCACACATATACATGTGCATCCATGTGTGCACACAGAATTTGTATATAGTAATTCCTCACTAGAAAAACATTGACAATTACAAGTATCTGTCAGATACAGTAAAGACTTGAGAGGTGGCCATGTTTTCTTTAATCATCAGAAACTTGTTAATATAGCATTGGGTTCACTTATTTCTCATCCCGTTGTGTTTGCTTGATTCAGGTGTTTGGAATGGAACTCGTTGGCTGCTTATTCTCTAGAAACTGGAACGTAAGGGAAATGGCCCTTAGGCGTCTTTCCCACGACGTTAGTGGGGCCCTGTTGTTGGCAAACGGGGAGAGCACTGGAAACTCTGGAGGCGGCAGTGGGGGCAGCTTAAGCGCGGGAGCGGCCAGCGGGTCCTCCCAGCCCAGCATCTCAGGGGATGTGGTGGAGGCGTGCTGCAGTGTCCTGTCTATAGTCTGCGCTGACCCTGTCTACAAAGTGTACGTTGCTGCTTTAGTAAGTATTTTATTCCATAACCATATTTTATTTATGAGTTTTCTTTCTTTGGTCTTTTGTAGATATCAGTTATAAAAAAACAAATCTTCTTTACCTTAACTTTAGAAAAATCCAAATTTTTTTATCCCATACTCCTAAGAAATTGCAGTATTTCATTTTGTCTGTTCATATAACTTTACTGATCTTGATGTACTCATGATTTCTTATGCACTGTTTGCTTTTCTACCATCTGGTGGTAATGTCTTGCTGTTCATATAATTTCTTGAATATATGACTGCATCACATATGGCCAAGTTAAGACTTCTTGATGGCGTGTATGGTAATGCTAAGCCAGGAATCCAGCCCTTGAAAGGAGAAAGGGGAGCATCGGGGGTTAAGTTGGTCTTCATATTGTGAGAAAATTCAGAGGCTTTTTATGGAAAATGGCCCCCATGATGCCTCAGTTCCTCCCTGTCACTGATAAAACACCCCAGCAGAAGAAACTTACAGAGAAAAGAGAGGTTTGTTCTGGGTCACAATTCCAAAATATAGTCCGCTGTCTCAGAAATTTCTGGAAGCTGGCCACATTGCATCCTGTCAAGAAGCAGGGAAAGACAAGTGTGTCCACACTAATACATAGCTCTGCGTCTTCTACTTACATGACCAAATCCTGGCCACAGTTCAGATGCTCACCACATAAGTTAGGAAAATCAGGACAGTCCCCAACATGGGTGCAGAGGCCCAGGCCATGTGTAATCCCAGAGTCTGTCAAATTGACAGTTGGCGCTATCTGTGGCACATGCAGGAGATGTAGACTTTCTCAGTTGACCGCAACGACTTGTCTTCCAGGAGCAGGGTAGCATGATAGAAAGGTGATTCGCAGGCTAGTTTGACCTTTGCCATTTGGAGACCCCCATCTTGGAGCCTTGTTTCTCCATCTCAGCAGTGTTGTGGTTGGGCAGACCTGGGGCTGGGACACCAGAGCTGCTGTCGCTGTACGATGTTGAGCACGTGCTCAGCTTCTAAGCACTAGACGGCTAGCAGCGTTAAACCCTCATTGCTGCCCGTCCGTCATGAGACGGGAAACACGAAGCATGTCTTCAGGCACTGCCAGTGACCCCCGGAGCTCAAAGCCATCCTCACTTAGAATCCTTGCCTTAGGAGTAATTCCTATAAATTAGACAGACAGACAATGATAGATGGATAGATAGATATACAGACAGACAGATAGATGGGGAGGAAGAAAGAAAAAGAGGAAGAGGGATGGGGTGCCCATGTGAAAATCAGAGGACCACTTGCAGAAGCCATGTAGTTCCGTCTGTGTGTGTTCTGGAGGTCAAACCCAAGTCTGTCACGTTTAGTGACAAGTGCCAATGGTCGCTGCACCGTCTCACTGGCATGATTTCTCACCTAATCTGTTTAAGCTACCTCTTGCAATCTTTTTTTCTAACTCACAATTTAACAGTCAGATCTAGTGACTCTCCCTTTTAAGACGCATGAATGGCCACGAGTATAAGTTTAGGTCAGAATTCAGTGACTTCAAAAGCCCTCACATCTAGAACACTCACTGTGCCGGTTGAACTGGGAGGAGCCAAGGAAGTCTGGCCGCGGAGATGTCAGAGATTCCAACTCTGGTTTAAGTCACTCGCTGCTGCTTTGGTTTGAACAGCCCCAGTTATCCATTCCTGTTATTACTTGTTTTCCCAGCTTGGCTCAGCTTAGGCCATTTTCTTTGATGCATTTCGAATGTGGTTAAACTGACCTTCGGGGTTTTTTTCTCCCCAGAAAACATTGAGAGCCATGCTGGTATACACTCCTTGCCACAGTCTGGCAGAAAGAATCAAACTTCAGAGACTCCTCCGGCCAGTTGTAGACACTATCCTTGTCAAGTGTGCAGATGCCAACAGGTATGGCCCCACTTCAAAATACCTCACACTCAGTCCTTGGTACATCCGCGTTAGCAAGTCTTTGAACACCGCTTTGTAATACGAACTCTGAAATGACAACATAGGACCTCAAGCTTCTAAGGGCTAAGGAAAGAAACCCCAATGGCAAGTAACAGCCAGGCTAGCAAACTGCGTGGACCTGTTCATCAGAAGTACTGTGACTAAAGCATTCTTAACGCAAAGGCCCAGTGACAAGAACACTAGCTGGCATAGAACCACCAGGAGTACACTCATGCCATCATACCTGCCTCCGCCTCATAGGGACCGCCAGAAGAGGATCCTCTTCCAGTACTTTTAATTTAATGGAAGTTTATTGTAATGAGAGGTTTTAACTGGTTTTCAAGTTTCGCATCTTCACATAGTAGTCTTCGAAGCTGAGAGAAACGCAGAGCAGTAGCAGTGAGCGTGAGCGATGGCCATGACGCTTACATCCATGGGCAGCAAAGCTCCCTTTCATTTAATAAGCCCTGGGAGCTAGGGTCGAGCCATTGCTTCTCTCCATCAGCGCGGTTCGAGCGGCAGAGCGGCTCAGTCTCCCTTGCTTGCTTCTGCGGCCGCCCCGTTCACCTTCTCGTGCCTATTCTGCCTTTCTGAGTTATAAGTTAATCTTGTAGAGAGTTTGTAAATGCGCAGGGGAAATCGTGGTTTTCAATCTGAGGATGGTTTAGATGGCGTGTCTTACATAGCCCATTTTCTGGAACTCTGGGTTGCTTACCCTAGGTAGTTGCTTGAACAATTGAGAACATAAGAAACACTGTAGAGAGATTCCATGACGTTTGCAGCTCACCAGGGAGTTGTTGACCCAGGATCTGAGACTAAGGTTGCTTTCGTTGCTTTGTAGCCGCACGAGTCAGCTGTCCATATCTACAGTGCTGGAACTCTGCAAGGGCCAAGCAGGAGAGCTGGCGGTTGGGAGAGAAATACTTAAAGCTGGTAATAACTTCCACTTTAAAATAAAGAGCACAATTTATTGTTTTCTTGACCTAATGTGTCTCATAAGACTGTTGTTGAAGTAATTTAGTAAATTGATTCAATCAGCTGTGTTAAAAGTAGGAATGAATCTAAGAGAAGTCCTTGAGATTAATATAATCCGGAATGAATCTAAGAGAAGTCCTGAGACTAATATAATCCGCAAGGTTTACATGAGCCTTCCCGTTACATGCTCGTGTTTCGTCTTAGAGTTTTACAGTACTATTGTTCCACCATTTATTTCTCCTTCTGTAGGGTCCATCGGGGTTGGTGGTGTCGATTACGTCTTAAGTTGTATCCTTGGAAACCAAGCTGAATCAAACAACTGGCAAGAACTGCTGGGTCGCCTCTGTCTTATAGACAGGTTGCTGTTGGAATTTCCTGCTGAATTCTATCCTCATATTGTCAGTACTGATGTCTCACAAGCTGAGCCTGTTGAAATCAGGTAATTCTTGTAGAAATCAGAACCTGTCTCTTCCTTCTTGCTCACATATCCCGCAGTGGTAGACTAATACCTTCATATTTGAGTAGCATAGAAGCCTGAAGACTGGGCTAAACATTTACAAATCCTTCATACCAAAGTGGTTTTTGTGTACGAGGGCAGGCTATACATTGCCTTTTTAAAACTGCGTTATTTTTCTGTTCATTTGAGCTTTTCCAGTCGTTGAAGGTGTCCTGCCTCGTTTTTCCTTCAGGTACAAGAAGCTGCTCTCCCTCTTAACCTTTGCCTTGCAATCCATTGACAATTCCCACTCGATGGTTGGCAAGCTCTCTCGGAGGATATATCTGAGCTCTGCCAGGATGGTGACCGCAGTGCCCGCTGTGTTTTCCAAGCTGGTAACCATGCTTAATGCTTCTGGCTCCACCCACTTCACCAGGATGCGCCGGCGTCTGATGGCTATCGCGGATGAGGTAGAAATTGCCGAGGTCATCCAGCTGGGTGTGGAGGACACTGTGGATGGGCATCAGGACAGCTTACAGGTGCTGGCCCCCGCCAGCTGTCTAGAAAACAGCTCCCTTGAGCACACAGTCCATAGAGAGAAAACTGGAAAAGGACTAAGTGCTACGAGACTGAGTGCCAGCTCGGAGGACATTTCTGACAGACTGGCCGGCGTCTCTGTAGGACTTCCCAGCTCAACAACAACAGAACAACCAAAGCCAGCGGTTCAAACAAAAGGCAGACCCCACAGTCAGTGTTTGAACTCCTCCCCTTTGTCTCATGCTCAATTAATGTTCCCAGCACCATCAGCCCCTTGTTCCTCTGCCCCGTCTGTCCCAGATATTTCTAAGCACAGACCCCAGGCATTTGTTCCCTGCAAAATACCTTCCGCATCTCCTCAGACACAGCGCAAGTTCTCTCTACAATTCCAGAGGAACTGCTCTGAACACCGAGACTCAGACCAGCTCTCCCCAGTCTTCACTCAGTCAAGGCCCCCACCCTCCAGTAACATACACAGGCCAAAGCCATCCCGACCCGTTCCGGGCAGTACAAGCAAACTAGGGGACGCCACAAAAAGTAGCATGACACTTGATCTGGGCAGTGCTTCCAGGTGTGACGACAGCTTTGGCGGCGGCGGCAACAGTGGCAACGCCGTCATACCCAGCGAAGAGACAGTGTTCACGCCGGTGGAGGACAAGTGCAGGTTAGATGTGAACACCGAGCTCAACTCCAGCATCGAGGACCTTCTTGAAGCATCCATGCCTTCAAGTGACACGACAGTCACTTTCAAGTCCGAAGTCGCCGTCCTCTCTCCGGAAAAGGCCGAAAATGACGACACCTACAAAGACGACGTCAATCATAATCAAAAGTGCAAAGAAAAGATGGAAGCTGAAGAGGAGGAGGCTTTAGCGATCGCCATGGCGATGTCAGCGTCTCAGGATGCCCTCCCCATCGTCCCTCAGCTGCAGGTGGAAAATGGAGAAGATATTATCATCATTCAGCAGGACGTGAGTATAAAACCTTCACGGCCCTGGGAAAGCTCACGTTAACGTCTACTGGGAAGACGGACGTGAGCGGGTTTTCTGCATAAGTATGTGGCAATGATTTTGAGTCTCTGCAGTAGCAGCACTCAGCCTAACTGAGATACTTCTGGCCGGTTCTGAAATGATTGTCACTTACGCACTGGATAACTGGTTGTTAACAATGTCCGTTCAGAGGTCAAATTCATGCATGGCGTGGGAATTACAACAGTATTTTCTCAGTCTTCTCGCATACAGTCTCGTTCTTTTTAACAGTGAAATGATTCTTTGTTTACTGTTCAGACACCAGAAACTCTTCCAGGACATACCAAAGCGAAACAGCCTTACAGAGAAGACGCTGAGTGGCTGAAAGGCCAGCAGATAGGCCTCGGAGCATTTTCTTCCTGTTACCAAGCACAGGATGTGGGGACTGGGACTTTAATGGCTGTGAAACAGGTTGGTATTGGGAGCACAGGGTGACATTGTTCAAATTATGAAATGATGCGTGTACAACTGTGAACTCAAAGGGTGAAATGCCGGTATCCTAGGGCTTCGGTGTTAGAGGTGTGGGTTTGGTTTGGTTTGGTTTGGTTTGGTTTGGTTTTGGAAGCATCATGTAGCCCAGGCTGGCCTGGAGCTTGGGACCCTCTTGCCTCTGCTTTCCTAGTGGTAGAATTACAGGGTTTTGCCACCACACTTGACAGTTTGGAAAAGCTTCAGACTCAAGGTAGATGTTGCCAGAAGTGGCACAAACATGAACTCTTTTTAAAAGTTGAAGCTGGTCACTGTAAGATCCTGTGTGACAATGTCTGTGCTTTCCCCTCTCTAAGGATCTCGCATACTCACCAGGGTGCAGAAATGACGACTTCCCAGTTTAAAGTCATGCTGCTTGTCCCTCTGTCGTTGGCTTTTCTCGTTCTTTGCTGTTCTGTACAGTCAGAGTCTTGGCTACAGCACACTCCCCTTACGTCATTTTTCTGATCTACGGCTCACTAAGCTATATTCTTCTTGTGTAGCGTTATCTGACTCGTCTTCCATGTTGAGTTGCTGTTTTTATAAAGCACACGGCATCCGGGAGGGTAAATGCCATTTGCTGCCCACGTGGGAGATGGTTTGGATTTGTTCATTTTACATCAGATCGGTTTGAAAACTTAGAGCGGTAAAACTCAAACCCCGTTAATGTGTCTGTGGAAACAGGTGACGTACGTCAGAAACACATCCTCCGAGCAGGAGGAGGTGGTGGAAGCGTTGAGGGAAGAGATCCGGATGATGGGTCACCTCAACCATCCAAACATCATCCGGATGCTGGGGGCCACGTGCGAGAAGAGCAACTACAACCTCTTCATTGAGTGGATGGCGGGTATGTGCACTCTCTGAAGAGGGCTGCGTGCCCACTTTCTCCTGCTTACACACAAGTGACTAGATGCTTCACTTATGAATACTTTAGGTCTCTAAAAACAAACCACTCCTAATATAAAGCTACCCACGAAAAATACTGTATTTTAAATCTAGTAAATATTAAAATTTTTTCATCTTGCTGTTTTGTTTTGTTGTACTTGGAATCGAGCCCAGACCTTGTCCATGCTAGGCAAGTACTCTGGCACCGAGCTGTGGTCCCCAGCTCAGCAACCCTTCTTAAGACTGATTTTAGAGGCTGGTGAGATGGCTCAGTGGATAGGAGCACTTGACCGCTCTTCCGAAAGTCCTGAGTTCAAATCCCAGCAACCACATGGTGGCTCACAACCACCCATAATGAGATCTGATGCCCTCTTCTGGCACATCTGAAGACAGCTGCGGTGTACTTATGTATAATAATAAATAAGTCTTTAAAAAAAAAAAAAAAAGAGTGATTTTAGGGCTTCGTGTAGAATTTTTTTTCCCCAAAAAATCTGGCTTGTTTAAGTTCCATATTTCTCTTTAATAGTCATCACTAATTGTCTAGATTATGTTTCTGTAAGAAATGTTCCTAACAATATAAAATAAAGTTACTAAGCAGGACCTGGGCCTGCAGGCAGTGTACTCGAGAGGCCGAGGCAGAAGGGTGGTTGGTCCAAGCCCAGCCTGAGCCATAGTAGGTGAGAATCTGTCTCAAATAAATAAGCAAACCTAAATACATTCATGTTTAATTTGAAAACGTAACTAAAGATAAAACAGCACTGGGACACAAAGTTAAACCTCATTTTCTTGAACATAGATGGAATTCACTTCACTAATATATGTAACAGTGACTCCAGCTATGACACCTAGGTTATCCAGCCAGTTGTTAAGTGCTTGTATGATTTGAGAGTGCATCTCTAGTTCATGTTTGCATCATGTTTGTGCTTACTAGTATGAATGTGTGCCCGTGTGCGTGCAGATGTCAGAGGTCTGAGACAGTGTGTACCTCGGTCACTCTCCACCTTTGTTGGGATACGGTCTCTCTCTGACCCCGAAGCTCATCAGTTGGGCTAAGATAGCGGTCCCATGCTGAGGCCACAGTGTACAGTTTTGATAGAGGAAATCAGTTGGACTTCGGACGTGGGCTATGAGCGTACCATTTGATACGAGGCCTGAGGAGTTAGAGCGTTAAGAAGCCGGGCTCACGGTTCTGCCTGTCTTCCAGGAGGATCTGTGGCTCACCTCTTGAGTAAATACGGAGCTTTCAAGGAGTCAGTCGTCATTAACTACACTGAGCAGTTACTCCGTGGCCTTTCCTATCTCCACGAGAACCAGATCATTCACAGAGACGTCAAAGGTACGGATCCTAACCGTCTTCTAGTGATGGCAAGAAAACGAGTGTCATTTTAAAACTTGACCCTTGGTGGTTTCTAACACAGGTTTCTAAGTCTAGGACTAAATAACCCTATGATTATTAGAGCCAAAAGGACCCTTACGAGTCGCTCTACTGTCCTCATTAGCACAGCGTGTTCCGTACCACAAGGCTGTGACTTGGCAGGACGTGTAAGACTGAGGCCTCCTCGTCCCCCATCTTGGCTTACAGTGTATCCACAGAAGACCCCTGTTTTTGGTTTTTTCTTAGATAATTTGTGTATCATAAACTTACGAAAATCCTGCCAGATCTTGCAGCTTTGATTTTTATTTATTAAAGGCAACCTGGATTTTTGGGAGGGGGGGTTGGAGACAGGGTCTCTCTGAGTAGCCCTGACTGTCCTGGAACTCACTCTGTAGACCAGGCTAGCCTCGAACTCAGAAATCCGCCTGTCTCTGCCTCCTAAGTGCTGGGACTAAAGGTGTGCGCCACCACTGCCCGGCTGGATTTTCTTTTGTGGATATCTTGAGTATTTAACAATGTTTTTGAAGTGCTGTTGTGATACAAACTTTAATTAAACTGTGATTATAAAATAAGCATATATTTTTGAATTGGCCTATGTTAGTATCAGTCAACAAGCCTTTGCCTTAAAATGTAAACTGAGCCAAAATTTGAAGTCTTAGATTTAGCTGAAATCATTGCTTAAAGGGTTTTGAATCCTGGCTTTCCGGGGTCTTTAAGCTTATTCCTCTATCTCCATGGCCTGATGATTTTGATCTCCAGACTTTCCTTCTGAGGCTTTAGGTTAGACCCACACTAGAGAGACTAGTGTGCCCTTGCATAGATGGAGCAGAGGAAGGCGGGGGCAGCTTTCTGGGAGGCAATGGCTGTACCTACTTTGTCTTAGTTCATTAGCAGCACTTCACTGGGACTCTCGCATGTCCTCATTGATCTAACACGCAGGGTCATTTGCTGTCTCTGTTGACAGGTGCCAACCTGCTCATTGACAGCACCGGTCAGAGGCTGAGAATTGCAGACTTTGGAGCTGCTGCCAGGTTGGCATCAAAAGGAACCGGTGCAGGAGAGTTCCAGGGACAGTTACTGGGGACAATTGCATTCATGGCGCCTGAGGTGAGGAGTGGCTTTGAGTGTAAAGAAGGACAGTGTCGTGGAGTCCGTATGGCAGCATTGTGCCAGGCTATTTCACAGTAGGATCCAGTGTGCACTTAGTAATTGGAAGCTCATGACCTTATAGACTAGTTTTTAACAGTACCTCCCCCCACCCCACCCCCATTTCAGACCCTTATTCCCAACCCTCCCATTTCTGTCTTTTAACAAAATTATAAAAGACAGGTTTTTATAGATTGCTTAAAGGCTACTTGAACACAGAATTGTGGGGTTAGCTTGTTAGTGCCTGTGGTAGAAATATACAGAAGTTACCTCTTGCTTCCCAAGGGAGGTAAGCCACAGAGATGGCCCTGTCTGTCAACATCTTAGCACAGGATGCGCTTCTGAATAGGGCCCGGCCTGAGCTCGTGGCTCTTCGTGTTCAGTGTAGTGGGGATTTGCTCTCGCGCCCCATTGTTTAAGAAGAGGGTTTGCTTTTGAATCCTGGGATGTTTATCTTAGTGCCACATGGACATTAAGCTGGTTAATGAGATGCCAAGCCATCCATGTAATTGTTGTTTGTACCACTGTTTGCCCTGAACTTACACATCAAAAATGGACCTCTTTTCAGTAAGTCACATTTCCAAATTAACTCTGCTTTCTTTTAGGTCCTAAGAGGTCAGCAGTATGGTAGGAGCTGTGATGTATGGAGTGTTGGCTGCGCCATTATAGAAATGGCTTGTGCAAAACCACCTTGGAATGCAGAAAAACACTCCAATCATCTCGCCTTGATATTTAAGGTGATTATGATATGACAACTACTGTTTAGTAGTAAAATTGGCAGAAGTTGGATTCTCAGGCGTTGTCCCTACCAGTCTTTGTCTGTTTTTATGTCATGTTACGTGCATGGATGTTTAGCCTGCATGTTTGTCTCTGCACCACATGCATGTCTGGTGCCTGCAGAAGCCAGAAGAGGGGGTCAGATTCCCTGGAACCAAGTAAGTGTGTGTGTGTGTGTGTGTGTGTGTGTGTGTGTGTGTGTGTGTGTGTGTGTGCATGTGAGGGTATGTGCATGCCATGACACATGGAGATAAGAGGACAGCCTGAGGTGCCAGTCCTCACTCTTCATCTTGTGGAACTGCACCACACTGCTCCAGGACTTCTACTCCAGGGCATTCTCCTGCACCTGGTCCCTCTGTAGAACTACTGGCTTTCTACGTGGGGATCACGGGGTCTGGGACCCCAGCTCAGGCCCACCATCAGGCTTGCACAGCAAGCGGTCTCAGCCACTGAGCTGACTCCCTAATTTGTTTCGTTTGGGAGAGAGGGGTGACTGGGTCTCTATATCGTCCTGGCTGGCCTTAAACACAGAGATCTGCCTATGTCTGCCTCCTGAGTGCTGGAATCACAGGCGTGCCCCACCAAGCCCTGCTCCACTCCCCACATTTTTAAGTGCACTCCTTTTGACTTCTCTGTGCTCCTTATAAGGAATTTATTCTGTGTGGTCAAACTCAGGACCAGGCATTGCACCGTGGGTAAAATACTTAAAGCCTGAACTAACTGTATTTAACAGAAATGTTTGGCTTTTTTTTTCCCCCTCTCCCTGTAAAGGAAAAACAAAAACAGTGAGTGATTACACTTGAGAAGGTGAAAAAGGGTGTCACTTTTGTAAGATGTGAGTGCGTCCACTCATTGTCTCTAGACAGAAAGGGATCATGGGTGTGTGCATTCACTCAGTGTCAGAGATTTTTAGGATTTCTTTTTTTTTCTATCAATTTGCATTTTTTTAATAATCATTCATGAATTTGCTAAGGTGAGGGAAAGGGAGACTTTTACTATGATGAGAAAGTAGGTAGATTTAAATGATTTAGATTCATCCTTTACCTGTTTATGGGATAATAGCTCTTATCTGGCTTGGTGGCACACAACTGTAATTGAAGTACTCCCGAAGTGGAGGCAGAGAGATAGATCCAAGCCATCAGCCTGTCCTAAGTCTTTATCAAAAGAAAGGGGGGAAAAGGTAAAAATTAGCAGTTTATATTGTTTGCTGCTGAGAATTAAGATCTGTCCAACACTGGAGAAAAACTCACTGCACACCACACCATGTAGGTGACTGGGAGGCTATGAGGTTCACACCTGTGTCGCGTGGGAAGCCACTGTGGAAACTCAGGGCTCTGGTTTGCTCTCCTGCAGATTGCTAGCGCAACTACTGCACCGTCCATCCCGTCACACCTGTCCCCGGGTCTGCGCGACGTGGCGCTGCGCTGCTTAGAACTTCAGCCTCAGGACCGGCCTCCGTCCAGAGAGCTGCTGAAACATCCGGTCTTCCGTACCACGTGGTAGTTAATTGTTCAGATCAGCTCTAATGGAGACAGGATATGCAACGCGGAGAGAGAAAAGAGAACTTGTGGGCGACCATGCCGCTAACCCGCAGGCCCTCACGCCACTGAACAGCCAGAAACGGGGCCAGCGGGGAACCGTACCTAAGCATGTGATTGACAAATCATGACCTGTACCTAAGCTCGATATGCAGACATCTACAGCTCGTGCAGGAACTGCACACCGTGCCTTTCACAGGACTGGCTCTGGGGGACCAGGAAGGCGATGGAGTTTGCATGACTAAAGAACAGAAGCATAAATTTATTTTTGGAGCACTTTTTCAGCAATATTAGCAGCTGAGGGCTCAGGATCTATTTTGATGTGTCACTTCTTCCATTTCACCTAGTGGTCACAGCAGGGGCTCTGCAATTCCCTTTGGGTTAGGTTTTTGGGTTTTTTTTTTTTTTTTTTTTTTTTTTTTTTTGGTTTTTTTGGTTTTTTTGTCACTGGCTGTAAAAAAAAAAAATCATTGCCTGGTCAGAGTGTGTATGAGAAGCAGTAAATACATGCGTTTTTAAAGTTAATAACTTCTTTATAACCCACAGCTGACCCCCCCCCCCCTTTTTTTAGCTCCTGGTTTATTGTGGTTCACTGTGCATTTTACTGTCGGCCCGTTCATTTCGGTTTTTTTTTTTTTGGAAAATATGGTTCTGTATTTTCACTTCACCTTCATTCGTGTTGAATATTCAGGGAAAGGTGATCTCTTCAAACCAGAAAAAAAGAAATAGAAATAGGTGTGAAGTAGTTCATTAAGTCTGTGTCTATCGCAAGAGCTCTGCTTTCTTCTCTCGGCATGCTGTAAAGAACTCGCTACATCGACTCAGTCTCTGCCCTCACTGTGCGGGTTAAGCAGAAACTCACTTAGGAGTCTGCTGTTCTCGGATGCAGCTTACAAGGCAGGGCAAGATTGCCTGAAGGTTGGGTGAATTATTTCATATTATTTTGCTAGCCTATAGGCAGTTCACACCATTGAAATCTTTCTCTCTGTCACGACCCATCACTCACCCCGCTGATCATTACATAACTACTGTTTTCCTTCTGCCGTGCACGATATCTTTATACGAGACTGGGCTGATAAACTCACTCATCTACCGATCGATCAGTAGCGTTTTTAAACAAATACTAAATTTGCTCTGCATTTAGAAACTGCTCAGAAAGAAAAGTGAGGTTGAGTTTCATTTACACACGAATTCCTGGCATTTGCACAGCTATTTGTCCTGGCCTCAAGTTGAATTCAGATGCATGGAATCAGGAAGGAAAAAAACGGTAGCCCTTTGTATGTGTGTCTTCTAAATCAAGTACTGGTTAGCTATTAAATGTAACTTTGAGATGTTAAGTTTTAACTCTTCAGAAGCCAGTGTGAAATAGAATTGGTTATTCTCAAAGACTCAGGATAAACTAAATAAGCTATATATATATATATATATATATGAAGTACATTTGGAATGTACAACACAAATTGGAAGTAAAATAAGTTCCAAGATAAGTTTACAGGGATATATTGCAAATAATTTTCAAAGGCAGTTTTATGTGAATGTGCTTCTTAGTGAAATTTTACATTCCTTTGTTTTGAAAGATTGGCAATATTTGAAGAGTTAAAAATAATACAGAAATGTGAAGTTTGGTAATGCTAAATGTATTGTACTTGACTTTTTTCTTTTTACTTTTTACTTTTTGACTACTTAGAATTTTCACAATTCTAATAAGATTGTTTCCAAGTCTCTCATGTGCAAGCTTTAAAGGACGCACTCTTGCCATTTACCGTACTGGAAGATCATTCGGTCAGATTAGCACTGTGTCTGACAGAGATATAAACTGTAGAAACTGAGGGACCTCAGCTAATCAGTATTACCATGTAGATCAACATGCCCGCCACATTTCAAACTCAGACTGTCCCCAGATGTCAAGATCCACTGTGTTTGAGTTTGTTTGCAGTTCCCTCAGCTTGCTGGTAATTGTGGTGTTTTGTTTTCGATGCAAATGTGATGTAATATTCTTATTTTCTTTGGATCAAAGCTGGACTGAAAATTGTACTGTGTAATTATTTTTGTGTTTTTAATGTTATTTGGTACTCGAATTGTAAATAACGTCTACTGCTGTTTATTCCAGTTTCTACTACCTCAGGTGTCCTATAGATTTTTCTTCTACCAAAGTTCACTCTCAGAATGAAATTCTACGTGCTGTGTGACTATGACTCCTAAGACTTCCAGGGCTTAAGGGCTAACTCCTATTAGCACCTTACTATGTAAGCAAATGCTACAAAAAAAAAAAAAACTCTGGGTTAAAAAAATTTGGCTTAAATGTATCCTTTGTTATTTTAAATATATCAAGATATTTTAATTAAAATTTTTACCCCTTTGAACCAATTTTATAGTATTTGTACCTATTTTGGTGTTTTGTCTTTATAGTAAATAAAAGTTTTTGAACAAAAGTTAACTGGTATTTTGGCTTTTTTTTTTTTTTTAATGGAATCTCATACTAATAGAAAGGTTCCAATCACAAAAGAACTCACACAATATGTACTCACTGATAAGTGGATATTAGCCCAGAAACTTGGGATACCCAAGATATAAGATACAATTTGCTAACCGCAGGAAACTCAAGAAGAAGACCAAAGTGTGAACACTTTCCCTTCTTAGAATTGGGAATTGTTCCCTTCTTAGAATTGGGAACAAAACGCCCATGGAAGGAGTTACAGAGACAAAGTTTGGAGCTGAGACAAAAGGATGGACCATCTAGAGACTGCCATATCCGGGGATCCATCCCATAATCAGCTTCCAAACGCTGACACCATTGCATATACTAGCAAGATTTTGCTGAAAGGACCCAGATATAGCTGTCTCTTGTGAGACTATGCCGGGGCCTAGCAAACACAGAAGTATCCACTTTCACAGTCAGCTATTGGATGGATCACAGGGCCCCCAATGGAGGAGCTAGAGAAAGTACCCAAGGAGCTAAAGGGATCTGCAACCCTATAGGTGGAACAACATTATGAACTAACCAGTACCCCGGAGCTCTTGACTCTAGCTACATATGTATCAGAAGATGGCCTAGTCGGCCATCACTGGAAAGAGAAGCCCATTGGACTTGCAAACTTTATATGCCCCAGTACAGGGGAACGCCAGGGCCAAAAAGGGGGGGTGGGGGGGTAGGGGAATGGGGAGGAGGGTATGGGGGACTTTTGGGATAGCATTGGAAATGTAAATGAGGAAAATGCCTAATAAAAAAAATAAAATAAAATAAAATAAAGGTTCTGAAAGCACTGCCTTTCACCCTGGTGACTCCTCGGCTGCCTGCTCACACCCTTCATACCCACAGGTGGATTATGGGAGCCTCTCAGTCTGAGAGTGGTGCTTCCTCGGCAGGCTGGGAACATGCAGGTGGGCCAAATGCTCCAGGCAGTGCCCTGCTTTTGGCACATGATGGTAGAAGGGATGTGCACCACCCGTGTGTTCCTGTGCTGCCGAGACGAGGGGCCCCTGATAGGCAACAGACCACATAAATCCCATCTGTCATCCGGTTTAGCTGTGTGCTCTTAGCTCTGCGTTATCCTCATACTTACCAAATGATGATTTTTTTTTCCTTAGCATGTGTCAACTGGTACTTTGCTATTAGGGAGGTTAAATTAATGGGATACCATGTGACTTTTGATACATGCGTACACTTAACTTTAAATGCTACAGTCCATTAAAGGAATCCGTGCTCTTTGGGAAAAATGGCTGCTCCAAGGATCACGCAAGACAGATACACAAGATGGAGCTAAATGTATGACATATTCAAAGAATAACAGTGGCTTGCTGTGACAGGCAAGCCATTTATTTATCATATAATGTCCTTTATTTGCTGAAGATCCGTGATGGAAGGTCAGTTTCTGAGGCTTAGCATCTGTCCTGACTCTCATTCTAGCAAAGGTTCTGTATAACAGCCAATAGAGTGAATACGTATTACAAGGGTGTTTAGTAGATTGGCTTACCATTACAACACTAGGTGATCAACAAGAGCTGTCTGCATTCCAGACGCTGAGTCACTGGTAAACTGCTCAGCCCAGGAGCCTGGACACCTCAGCAGCACCGGCTGGCACTGAAGGGCTGGAAGATTTCTGGGAAGATGTGTATCTTTTAACTATGTAGGAAAGCTGAAGAGCCTGGGTTCTGATAGCACCATCTCAGGTCACCAGCAACAAGTGAAGGCAAGCAAGCAAACAACAGTTGTTCCTCTGGTCCTCCTTACATCTGGTTTGCCGCTCATGGAAGGGTGCTTCCCAGTGAGTGCATCCAGGCACTGCTGTTTGGCAGCATCAGAAAGATCTCTTGCCATCAGACACACGGACCAGGACATCCTGCCTCGCTCATACTCTGGACTCATCCTACTTACTGTTTAAAGCTGCTCACTTTCTATGTTATGATTGCTTTCCTATGTGTATGTGTGTGCCTGTGGAGGCCAGAAGAAGGCATATCTATAACTGCAGTTGTAGATAAGTTGTAAGCTTCCATGTGGGTACTAGGAACTGAACCCCAGTTTTCTGCAAGAACAACTAGTACTCTTAACTGCTGAGTCACCTCTTCAGCCCATAAACTACTTTTAAAAAAAAGATTTATTTATTTTATACATATGAGTATACTGTCACTGTCTTCAGACACACCAGAAGAAGGCATCAGATCCCATTACAGATGGTTGTGAGCCACCATGTGGTTGCTGGAAATTGAACTCGGGACCTCTGGAAGAGCAGTCAGTGCTCTTAACCACTCAGCCATCTCTCTAGCCCCCAACCCATAGACTCTTAATTTACCTGGGAAATCATGTCTACCCAGGCCAAATAATCCTCTTCTGTTAATGTCTTAGTATCCCATGTATGAGTCACCAGTCTCTTATTCTATAGGGCTGTGGGGTTGTCACTGTAGAGACAGTATCACCCTAGTTTCTATGGCTAAAACAGACTCAAGTCAGTTGAACTGGTCAGCAGTGGAGAAGAGGGGCACTGTCATATCAGTGTCTCCAAAGGCTGTGTAGGGTACTATTTGAGAGAACAACTATTGTTTAGGACTGAGGGAACAACAACCAGGAACTACCATAAGTCAAGGAACCTGGGAACAACTTGATACAGCCCAAGGTGGAAGACAGACAACGGGAAGCAACCATGGACAGAGAAAGAGTTAAACTCCAAAATATATATATATTAAAAAAAAAGTGTCATGAGGCTCAATTCAGGCCATGAAGGGTACAGTGATTGTGGCTTCAGCTTCTGAGGAGCGGAGCCCATCACCTGAGGACAGCTGCACCATCTGACCACCTTGACGCTGAGGTCAGTAGATACATCAAGCATTTGGACAATTCTGAACATCCAATGGAATATTTCACCCACACTTGACCCAACACACACACAGAGAGAGAGAGAGAGAGAGAGAGAGAGAGAGAGAGAGAGAGAGAGAGAGAGAGAGAGAGAGAGAGAGAGAACACGAAGGAAGCACACAGGAAGGATAGAGCAGCGGTTCTCAACCTCCCTAATGCTGTGACCCTTTAATCCAGTTCCTCATGTTGTGGTGAGCCCCAACCATGGAATTATTTTTTGTGGCTACTTCATAACTGTAATTTTGCTACTGTTATAAATCATAGCGTAAATATCTGTTTTCCAAAGATCACAGGTAACCCCTGTGAAAGGGTCTTTTGACACGTACCAAAGGGGTGTAACCCACAGATTGAAAACAACTGGGTTAGAGGAATAAAGAGAAATGAGGGGAACGAAGTATTAATAAAACAATTATACTAAAAGGAAGGAAGGGAGAGAAAGAGAGAGAGAGAAGGAAGGAAGGAAGGAAGGAAGGAAGGAAGGAAGGAAGGAAGGAAGGAAGCAAGCAAGCAAGCAAGCGAGCAAACGTAGGCGATGATGCACTGGGTAAGGCACTTGCTGTACAAGGCGTGGGGATACGAGTTTTAATCCTTAGAACTCAAAGCCAGACACAGCAGCACAGGTCTGTAAATCCAGCAATCTTACGGAGAATGGGAGGAAGAGCAGCCCCAGAGCTACAGGACCGCTGGTGAACACAGCAGCAAATAGTGAGAGGCTGTCTCAAACAAAACTAACGGTGAGGACTGATACTCGAGGCTGTCCTCTGAACCCTACAATTGTACACACACGCAGGGGGTAAGGGGAGGGGTGGGGGAGGATGCCAGATGAGGAGTAAACTTTATATACTGCGGGTGTGAATACAATGAGAAATTTTCAAAGTAAAAAAAAAAAAAATTAGAAAAATATTTTGAAGTCTAAAGAGTCTTTGGTTTGACTAGACTTTTTTTTTAAGTACTTTCATTTTTTTACTTTAAATAGATAAATAAATCTTTATCTTCCCTTGCTGCTGAGGGCCTGCATTCCCCTGTACTTAGAAAGAAAAAAAAAAAAAAAATCCTTTGACCATAATCCATGTCCAGCAGAGGGCAGCAGAGTAAAACTGATTTAAAGGGTTTCTTGGTGTGTTAACTTTGCTGAGAAATCTTAGTTTGTTATTCTCCACTCAAAACTACAGCATAAACCCTGGTGATTTCCTCAGAAAGCTGGAAAAAATACACACAACAAAATCACCAATAGTCCCATTTTTACAAACGAGAATCTAGATTTGGTATTTACCTTCTTCCTAAAATGACATGCCTACATGGTAACCTGCTGCCGAGGAAAAGCCAAGTCCAGACACTTGCTGCCTTCCTGCAGGGGCACCGGGTCTCAAACCCACTTTACTCCTGGCTGCCAATCACCCACCCATCCATCCATCCGTGCCAGCCGCCAATCATTGTCCTTTGAGTTCTGGAGATTCCTCCTCACCTCAGCTCTGCTTACAAACCCTGATGTCTGCCCACCGCTTTAGTGCAATGGGCTCACTCCACCTAAAACTTTATTCTCCACTATTGCCAAAAACAAAAGTCTGCTTTTCTCCCCTTCCTCTCACTCTGTGAACCCTCTGTGCTCTAGTCCCACCCCTGCACCTTGCTGAAGACAGTGACTCTCCACCTCGTTCCCCCTCAGAGTATCTAAGAACTACTGCCACCCTTCAGTGGACAATTAAGGCTGCTACACCTCCTGTGTTCTACACAGTTCTATGAGCACCATGCATGCTACAGTTTTACTAGATGTGTGTGGTTGTTATAATTTTGTCCTGGCAGAGGGCAGTAATGTCGCCGAAGGACAAAGTGGCTTTTGCTAATTTGCATGAAAACTAGCAAGAAACCACTTTTCTCATTTTTGTAGCTGGTCTTGGCTTCTTTGTGGGTTCTCCTTTTTCCTACTCTTTACCCCTCCCTCAAACCCCAGTTTCACCACCTAAGACTAGATCGGAGAGAAACAAAGATAGAGGGAAAAGAGACAGAAGGACAGAGAGACCCCTGAATTTAATGTCTTCCTATTATTTCTTCTTTGACCACAGCTACTAACCACAACCAACTTCCCTAAGCCACTGATGTCCATACACCACGCCTCTCAGGGCCTCTGAAAAGTTCCCAGAATTCCACACTTGACACAATTACAGAAATAATCTGCAGCTGGCAAAGCCAGGTTTCTGCATGAGGCAAATCATAGAAGCTGCTGTGGATAGTCCAGGCAGCCCCACATCCCTACCTCTGGGATTAAAACAAAAGCACGTTCTTGTATTTCTCTGCTTTTAAAGAAACCGAAATTCCTCAGTTCTCGGAAATATCACAGTTCCCTCCTTCTGTTTTAAGCTGTGGTGGTTTGAATATGCCCAGTGGCACTGTTAGGAGATGTGGCCTTGTTGGAGAAAGTGTGTCACTGCAAGGGGTGGGCGATGTGAACCTCCTCCTTACCACGTGGGAGCCAGTTTTCTCCTAGTGGCCTTCAGATGAAGATGTAGAGCCCCCATCTCCTCCTGCATCACATGCCTGCCTGGATGCTGCCATGCTCCTGCCTTGATGATAATGGACTGAACTTCTGAATCTGTAAGCCAGACCCAATTAAATGTTGCCTTGGTCATGGTGTCTCTTCACAGCAATGGAAACCCTAACTAAGAGAGAAGTCACTAATTGTGCTGTGTGTAGTGAAAAATTATAAAGAGACATTTTCAAAGAACCAAGTGTTTTTCAAGTCAGTGGCCAAGGTTTTCAGGAGACATCTCCTGCTCAATTATAATATTTAAAACCTTTTATTTCCTGTGGAAATATAAACAAATCTGCATCCCCAACACAGAATGTTTGCTGGCTTCTACTCTGACGTTAACACATCCTCATAGTATGTATGGCGATCTAATTCCAGGGTGTTTTCTATAACCCAGTCTCTTTTTCTCATTAACATCCATTTGTTTTGTTTTGTTTTGATTTGTTTTGTTTTGTTTTGTTTTGTTTTTCGAGACAGGGTTTCTCTGTGTAGCCCTGGCTGTCCTGGAACTCACTTTGTAGACCAGGCTGGCCTCGAACTCAGAAATCGACCTGCTTCTGCCTCCCAAGTGCTGGGATTACAAGCGTGCACCACCACTGCCCGGCTCAACATCCAGAAAACTTAAAGTTAGTAGAGCACTATTCTATCTCTGAGGTTTTTATTTTTCCTATCTGCTTTATAGCATTTCCTTTAAGGTGTAATTAAATCTTTCTTTTTTTAATTAAAGATTTATTTATTATTATACATAAGTACACTGTATCTGACTTCAGATGCACCAGAAGGGGGCATCAGATCTCATTATGGGTGGTTGTGAGCCACCATGTGGTTGTGGGATTTGAACTCAGGACCTTTGGAAGAGCAGTCAGTGCTCTTACCTGCTGAGCCATCCTGTCAGTCCTAATTAAATCTTTCTACAACCACTTGTCCTGGATTTGGACAATTGGCACAGCCTAGAATTGTTTTTTGTTTGTTTGTTTGTTTTGTTTTTGTTTTTTCCGAGACAGGGTTTCTCTGTGTAGCCCTGGCTGTCCTGGAACTCACTCTGTAGACCAGGCTGGCCTCAAACTCAGAAACCCGCCTGCCTTTGCCTCCTGAGTGCTGGGATTAAAGGTGTGTGCCACCACGCCTGGCTGACCTAGAATTGTTTTTGATGACCTGTATCTATGCCTTCCCCCAGAATGGTAGATGTACCATTTCACCCCTTCTTACCTGGGGTTGCAGGAATATTAATCAGAGTATCCCACTGTTGTAAAAGGTCCCTTCCCCATAAATTTATGGATATATCAGTCACATAAAGCCTTAACTTTGATTTTTGGCCTTTAGGTGCCACACAGTATTTATTATTTACTTATTTATTTATTTTATGTATATAAGTACACTGTAGTTGCCTTCAGACACACCAGAAAAGGGCATCAGCTCCCATTACAGATGGTTGTGAGCCCCTATGTGGTTGCTGGGAATTGAACTCAGGACCTCTGGAAGAGCTCGTAACCACTGAGCCATCTCTCCAGCACAAGTCCCACACGTTTAATTCATCACACACTTTGTTTTTTTAGGATACCTTTCCAATTCCTAGGAACGGGGCATAAACTTTTTGAAGTGGTCATTCTAAATTCCAAGATTTTTGTAAAATGATAGTTACATCAGCTCCTGTATCTATCAAACCTTCTATTTCAATACCATTTACTTGCAGTTTTAATGATCACATTAGCCAGAACACATGTTTTCCAGTACTTCCAGACCCTCCTGTCCTTTCTACTGGAGTGGCTTTGCCTGTGATGTAGGGAAACAGCAGCAGCTGAGCAAGCCTGTCACCTGTATTAAATTGCATCTCTTTTTTACATAGGCCATCATTTTAATTTCCCCTTAGACTGCTTCATCTATAATTCCTAGATGCACAGTGAATGCCTGGGAACTCAATCCGCTTCTTCCCAAGATCATTCCTACTGTCCCTGAGTCTGAAGACAGCTACAGTGTAATCATATCCATAAAATAATAAAATAATTAAAGAAAGAAAGAGAGAAAAAAGAGGAGGAGAGAAAAGAAGAGAAAAGAAAAAAAAAAAAGAGAAGAAAAGAAAAAAGAAAAGAAGAAACATTGCCCCTAGAAATGGCTCATTCACTTTTCTGGGCACAAAATACCGTATTTCTCACAGTTAAGGCACTGGGTGTTTTGAGATTTGAGGCTTTTGGTTTGATCACAGTCTCTTGCAGATAACCATATTTCCCACAATTGAAGCACCAGGCATTTTGATATCAGAGACCTCTATTGTTGGACATATTATATTAGCATGGTATATGTTAGAACCAATATCGGTTGTCTCCCTTACCCATTCGCTCATACCTGCTGCTAAAGTCTTTACGGACCTTGTAACGTTTTGCTGTGGTCTTCACGTTTTCAAACGCTAAGGTGTCTGTCAGCACCTGCCTTTCATCAGGGTTTAATACTGCTTGCTTACACCTAAGACTAATCTTTGTAAAACTTCAGTGAAGGCTTCTCCAGAGCCTTGTATAAGCTTTGTATTAAAAAAAAAAAAAAAAAAAGTGGATTTCCCCCTCCCAGACTCCTCAACTTTGTTCCAAGCTCTTTTTTTTTTTTTTTTTTTTTTTTTTTTGGTTTTTCGAGACAGGGTTTCTCTGTATAGCCCTGGCTGTCCTGGAACTCACTCTGTAGACAAGGCTGGCCTCAAACTCAGAAATCCGCCTGCCTTTGCCTCCTGAGTGCTGGGATTAAAGGTGTGCGCCACCACGCCCGGCCCAAGCTCTTTTTTTTTAAAAAAAAAAAAAAAGAAATGTATTTATTTTATGTATATGAGTACACTGTAGCTGTACAGATGGTTGTGAGCCATCATGTAGTTGCTTGGAATTGAACTCAGAACCTCTGCTGGCCTAGCCCAAAGGTTTATTATTATACGTAAGTACACTGTAGCTGTCTTCACACACACGAGAAGAGGGCATCAGATCTCATTAAGGATGGTTGTGAGCCACCATGTGGTTGCTGAGATTTGAACTCAGGACCTTCGGAAGAGCAGTCAGTGCTCTTAACCACTGAGCCATCTCTCTAGTCCTGTCCCAAGTTCTTTTTTGGTTTTTGGGTTTTGTTTGTTTGTTTGTTTGTTTGTTTGTTTTTGAGACAGGGTTTATCTGTGTAGTCCTGGCTGTCCTGGAACTCACTCTGTAGACCAGGCTGGCCTCCAACTAAGAAATTCGCCTGCCTCTGCCTCCCAAGTGCTAGGATTAAAGGTTTGCCCCACCACTGCCCAGCTGCCCCAAGCTCTTAAAGCAATTAATCAACACTGTTCTATTGTAGCATCATCAAACCGAATCTGCTCCTGTCTATCAGAGTCCTTTGCCTAGCAACTGAACTTTGACTCTACTCATTCCCCTCACTCAGTATTTACTGCTTATTTCCTCCTCCATGTTAATCATTGCACTGTGGACCAGCCTCCAGTACAGCTGCCATCAATCCCTCCCAGTCTTGTGGACTGATTGTATTTTAAATAGCCCAGGTATTTAGAATTTGTTTCACATAAGGCAGAAGTGCACACCATCTGAAACCATGACCTCTTTAAGATGCCTTAAGTCTTTCATTTTTACAGGACACCATCTGAAAGACCCCCGAAGGGAGACCCTCACTCAAGCCTCGGGACGGCCGCGGACCCAAGAAGACACTGAGACCGTACTCAAAATGTAGAGGGCAAGATTTAATAAAGTAACAGCAAGAAAGCACATAGACCAGAGCTCTGGGGTCGAAACTCATGCACCTAGTATGGTGTAGAGGAGAATCGACCTCGAGCCAAATTTTTCACAGGCTTATATAGGAAAAACTCAAGGGGGGAGAGCGGGGCAGGGAAAGTACAAGTTTGCATAACTAAGGGGTTCTGCCAAGGGACAAGGGGTTCTGCCAAGGGAATTCTACGTAACTAAGGGGTCATGTCCTATTATTTGGCAATGTACCCGGTTCATTCTGAGGTTGTTCCAGGAGGCCCTTATCTCAAAAATGTTCTTGGAACAGTCTTTAGTTGGGAGGGTTCGAACTCTAGGGTGAGGAGTTCAGGAATGCATTCTGGGGTGAAGAGTTCAGGAGTGTTCTGGGAACAATCTCTAGATGGGAGGGGTCGGGCTCTGGGGTGAGGAAGAGTTCAGTAATTTTTTATCTTTATTCTTCATTCCCCACTCCTTTTAGAAAATAGCTCTAATCTTAGAGCGAGTTTTCAACCTCTTGGAGGACCCGATATTGTTGCCTTAGTACCATAACCTGTACTGCATTTATCCTTTCTCTAATAAAAGCTACCAACTTATTAAGGATGCAGGGGCCAAAAGTAAGCAAAAGCATAAGTGTAATTAAAGGTCCTGCTATGGTGGAGAGGAGAGTGGTGAGCCAAGGGGACTTATTAAACCAGCTTTCGAACCATCCTTGTTGGCTTTCTCTTTCTCTTTTACGTATATCTAGGCGTTCTCTAAGTTTGGCCATAGAATCTTTGATTACTCCTGAATGGTCAACATAAAAACAACATTCTTCTTTTAGGGCAGCACAGAGTCCTCCTTCTTTAAGGAATAATAAGTCTAATCCCCTTCTATTCTGTAGCACCACTTCGGACAGGGAAGTTAAAGATTCTTCTAATTTGGTTATAGACTGTTCTATAGTTCTAAGATCAACATCCATAGCTGCACGTAGTTCTTCATAGTATTGGGGGGTCTTAATTAAGGCAGCGGTTCCTGTACCTACTCCAGCCGCTACTCCCAATCCTAATAGAACTGCCAAAGTTAAGGTAACGGGTTCTCTTCTCCAGCGGACCCGATGCTCAAATTTGTCTAAAAAGGAGCTATCATCATGATACAGGAGTCTAGGAATAAGCTGAACCAAAATGCAGAAATCTTTGGAACTATTAAAAACAGACATAGACACACAAGGAGTGAGACCGGTATTGCAAGCCCACACTGTGTCTAGGGGGGGCACTAGATACTGACCACTTTTGCTAGACTGGATGTTCTGGGTCTGATTACAGAGGTGCCCTTTATCCTGAGGTACCCAGCCCAAACAAAGCCCTCTTCCTGAAACTGCTGCTAGAGTCAACTTTCTGTTTTCTCCCCAAAGGCATTGAGAATGATCTGAAGTAATATTATAAGTCCTGATCTGAGCTATTCCTTCATAATAAGGGGGGCTAGAGGCATAGCATAACCAGCATGATTGAGTCATATTAGGGTTAGTCCTATTTAAAGCTAAAAAAGCTCCCTGGACTAGACTGACCAGACGGCTCTCTGTATCTAGGGGCGGTGGGGAAGCCAAGGTAGGCTTTATGAGGGGAGTATTAGTCCCTAGGAAGGGTACCACCGTGTTGGGCTGTGGAGTTGGTGGAGCTGGTACGGCCGGGACCTTTGGGGGAGCCAGTACGACTGGGGGGCTCTGTTCTATAAGGACCTTGTTGGGCCCTACGAGTGTCACCGCCGGGTCTCTCACTGTCAGTCTGATCGTGAAAATGAACCCAGGATCTCTTAGTGGAATGTATACTCGCCAACCCCACCTATTTCCTTTAAGCCAACTCAGACGGTGCTGTTTCCCTTTCTCGGTGAACTTTATAAGTAGGGGGTTGCAGTATTTACCTTTGCATGATCCCGGGGGGCTGTTTTTAAAAGCGCACCCATTCTCTGGATATTTATAGGGGTTTCTTTCTCCTTGGTTTGACTTATCATAGCCACTACCTCGTTTTACCGTGATTAGGTCCCAGTCAGAGGAGGGCTTCCAGTAAGCTTCCCCTGTCGTTTCACATGTCCATTTACCACAAAAGTAATCTGATGCCCCTCCACATTCTTGTTGAAGCCTTTTGCTCCGACCCTGACCAGGGCAAACATAAAATTGTGCAGCTCTAAGATTAGCTCGGTAGAATTGCCCCGAACATCCATACGAGTTCCCTATCCCGCCCGGGACATACCGCTGTTCAGAGGGTGGGTTGCTAAGATCAGTATGATCGGGGAGGTCCCAATTGGGGGATCCTGCTGCTAACTTACAGATGTCAGGTGTGAGATCAGGCCACCAAGTCCAGAGGGGATGGACTGCAGTGGTTGCCCATACAATGTTTCCCTCCTCATTAAGCACTTCCCAAGACTGTTGAATTGGAGCATGAGGGTTGTGGTTCCCTAGGCTCAGGGTGGCGCCTGCGGTGCAAACGAAGCTTAAGAGGATTGTCAGTGGCTGCCACTGTCCAATTGTCTTCGTGGTTTTCTTCATCTTGACTGGCGGCCCTCTTGACGTGGGAGGCGTGGATCCAGGAGGCAATCCCGTCAACTTTTACCGCAGTAGGGGTTGTCAGTAACACCAAATAGGGTCCCTTCCACCGTGGCTCGAGGCTGCCGGTTCGATGCCGTCTGACCAAGACTTTGTCTCCAACTCGGAACCCGTGGGGTACTGCGGTGGTCCCTGGGGTATAGGCTGCCTTCAGTTGGTCCCAAATTTGGGTCCTAATCACTTCTAGGGCCTTTAAATGAATAAGCAAAGAGGAGGGTAAGACAGGGTCAGAGTCGGAAACCAATGTTCCACCAGCTTCCATTAAGGGGGGAGGTCCTCCATACAGAACTTCAAAAGGAGTGAGCCCGAAACGTCCAGGGGTGTTACGGGCTCGGAAGAGCGCTAGAGGGAGGAGAGCCACCCAGTCTTTCCCGCCGGTCTCAATGGCTAATTTAGTCAAGGTCTCTTTTAAGGTCCTATTCATCCTCTCTACCTGTCCTGAGCTTTGAGGGCGGTAAGCACAGTGTAATTTCCAATCGATGCCCAACTGAGTGGCCAAGCCCTGACTTACCTGGGCAACAAAGGCTGGTCCATTGTCGGACCCGATTACCTTAGGGATTCCAAATCTTGGCAGGATTTCTTCAAGGATCTTCTTGGCCACAATCTGGGCAGTCTCAGTTTTAGTGGGAAACGCCTCAACCCATCCTGAAAAAGTGTCTACAAATACTATCAGATACTTGTTACCATACATTCCAGGTTTAACTTCAGTAAAATCTACCTCCCAATACACTCCAGGACGGTCTCCCCGTTGTCTCTTTCCAGGTTCTTTGTAGGCTCTAGTCGCATTAGTGAATGCACATGGTTTGCAGGAGTCTATAATCTTTTGAGCCACTGACTTCAGGTTGGGGACTTGGTATCGGGAATTTTTAATTAGTCTCATCATTTTTTCAACTCCCAGGTGGGTGAATTGGTGTAGTCCTTTCACAAATTTTATTCCTTCTTCGGGAGTCAATTCTATTTTCCCTTCAAAAAAGTATGGGAGGGGATCACTGGTCCACAATAGCTCTTTTATGTTATACCTTTCATCCTCAGGGCTTTTGGGCGGATCACCTTTTTCAGTTAAGATCATGGCCCCTTGAGCAACTTGTTTTGCCACTGAGTCTGCCATTCGGTTGCCCTTGGCCACCAAGTCTTCTCCTCTTTGGTGGCCGGGGCAGTGGATGATGGCTACCTTCTTAGGTGCATGTATGGCTTCCAACAGGGCCAGAATTTCTTCTTTGTTTTTAATGTCTTTACCAGCCGAAGTCAATAGCCCTCGCTGCCTGTAGATGGCCCCATGGATGTGTGCGGTAGCAAAAGCATAGCGGCTGTCAGTGTAGATGTTAACGATCTTACCTTTAGCCTCTCGGAGGGCTTGTATAAGAGCTATAAGTTCAGCCTTTTGTGCCGATGTTCCTTCAGGCAAAGCGCTTGCCCAAATTACCTTTTTCCCGTCCACCACCGCAGCTCCAGCCTTTCGCTTCCCCTCTATCAGGAAACTGCTGCCGTCCGTATACCAACTGGGAGCTCCAGGCCAGGGTTGGTCAGTCAGGTCCCTTCTGGTCCCAGTTTCTTCAGCGAGGATGTCCGTACATTGATGTACTGGGACGGAATCATTTGTTAGAGGGAGAAGGGTAGCTGGGTTGAGGATGGCAGGGGGCGCAAAGGTTACACACTCATTTAGCAGCAGGCTCTGATAGTGTGTCATTCGGGCATTTGTCATCCATCTGTCAGGTGGCTGCCGCACGATACTTTCCAAGGCATGAGGGGCTACAACAGTCACCTGCTGTCCCATTGTCAATTTGTCAGCATCTTTGATCAGCAGGGCTACTGCCGCAATAGCTTTCAGACATGTGGGCCATCCACTAGCAACGGGATCTAATTTTTTTGACAGATAGGCTACAGGTCTCTTCCAGGGTCCCAGTGCTTGTGTCAACACTCCCCTGGCTACACCCGCTCTCTCGTCCACATATAGGACGAAAGGCTTAGTCAAGTCTGGTAATGCTAGCGCGGGGGCAGTCATTAGAGACGACTTGATAGCCTCAAAAGCTCTTTGGTGCTCTTCTTTCCACTCAAAAGGATATAGAGGTGCCGCTAGGGTTGCAAAGCCTGGAATCCAGAGTCTACAAAAGCCAGCAGTCCCCAGAAACTCACGTACTTGCCGTGGGGTGGTTGGCGATGGGATCATCATAACAGTCTTCTTCCGGGCTTCTGTGAGCCATCTTTTACCCCCTCGGAGGGTATACCCCAGGTAGGTTACCTCAGTTTGACAGATTTGTGCCTTTTTAGCCGAAACTCGATACCCCAAGTCACTCAGTTCTGTGAGGAGCCTCTCAGTTCCCTGGTGACACAGCTCCTTCGAGGCCGCCGCGACCAAGAGATCATCCACATACTGTAGTAGGGTAAGCTGAGGGTTTCGAGCGCGAAAAGGAACGAGATCCCGATGGAGGGCCTCGTCAAACAGGGTGGGGGAATTTTTGAACCCCTGTGGTAGCCTAGTCCAGGTTAGTTGACCAGTCTGTCCGCCCTCTGGGTCCCTCCATTCAAAGGCAAACAGGAGCTGACTCTTAGGGTGCAAGCGCAGGCAAAAGAAGGCATCTTTTAAGTCCAGGACTGTATACCATGTTCTCTCGGGTGGGAGAGAGCTTAATAAATTGTACGGGTTCGGGACTGTGGGGTGAATGTCCAGGACCCTTTTGTTAACTTCCCGGAGGTCTTGCACCGGGCGATAGTCATTGGTCCCTGGTTTTCGAACCGGCAGAAGTGGTGTATTCCAGGGGGACTGACAGGCCACTAAAACTCCTTGGTCTAGCAACCTCTGGATATGAGGCCGGATGCCCTCCCTAGCTTCCTTGCTCATGGGGTATTGTCTTACCGAGATGGGGGTGGCATCAGCTTTAAGTTCTACCACAACCGGAGGCACTTGTTTAGCCAACCCCATTCCTGCTTGTTCTGCCCAGACATTGGGGAACGCAGTTAGCCAGCCTGAAGAGACTGCATTTTTGGGTTGCTCTTCATGCAACCGATACTCTTCCTCTGTGTTGAGGACAAGGCAGGCAACGGGGGCTTTTCCCCAGCTTACTTGTGGGCCTTCTGAAGTAAATTGGACTTGAGCCTTTAGCTTGGTTAGCAGATCGCGCCCCAAGAGGGGAGCAGGACACTCAGGTATCACCAGGAAGGAGTGGGTCACTATGTTCTTGTTTATCTGTAGGGCTCGTTCGGTCGTCCAGGGGTAAAATTTACTACCAGTGGCTCCAATCACCATGGTCTTTTTAGAGCCTAGCTTGCCTAGGGGGCTAGTGAGTACTGAATGCTCTGCTCCGGTGTCTATCAGGAAGTTGACGGGGGTCCCCTCCATGGACAAAGTTACCCTAGGCTCAGGGAGGGGGTCTGAGCCCCGACTTCCCTAATCATCTTCTAGGGTCAGGACCTTGGATCACTCCCGGTTTTTAGGGCAGTCTCTAGCCCAGTGTCCTTTCTCTTTGCAATAGGCGCATTGGTCTTTTTCCAGTGGTATCTTTCTGCCACCTGGCGGTTTCACTGCCCTGTTGCCCAGGATCCCTGTTTTACCTTTTCCTGACTGTCTATCATTTACAACTGCGGCCAAAATTTTACTCAAATTTCTTTCCTGACGGCGATCCCGTCTATTTTCCCTCTCCTCCATTTCTTTCTTCTCTCTCTCCTGCCTCTCTTCTTCTGTTTCCCTCTTATGATAGACTTTCTCTGCTTCTTTTACTAAATCTTGGAGCGTATGACCTTGGAGCCCCTCCAGCCTTTGCAGCTTTTTCTTAATGTCGGGAGCGGACTGACCAATGAAGGCCATGGCTACAGCGGCTTTCTGCCCCTCTGACGAGGGGTCAAAAGGGGTGTACCTCCTATATGCCTCCATGAGACGCTCAAGGAAGACTGAGGGTGGTTCAGTCTGCCCCTGCAAGACCTCTCTTACCTTAGCCAAATTGGTGGGCCGTCTAGCGGCTCCTCTGAGACCTGCCACTAGAGTCCGGCGATAGACAAGGAGGCGTCCCCTACCTTCCGCGGTGTTGTAGTCCCAGTTGGGGCAGTTCAAGGGGAAAGCCTCGTCCACGAGGTTAGGGAGGGCAGTGGGTGTGCCGTCCTCTCCTAGAACATTTTTTCTCGCCTCCATCAGGATTCTTTCTCTTTCTTCTGTGGTGAAAAGAACCTGCAAAAGCTGCTGACAATCATCCCAAGTGGGTTGATGGGAGAACATAAGTGACTCAAGGAACCCAGTAAGCCCAGAGGGGTTCTCTGAGAAGGGAGGGTGGTTAGTTTTCCAATTATATAAATCAGAAGAGGAAAAAGGCCAGTATTGTAAAGGAATGAGATCATTAGGTCCTGGCGCTGGCCCTCCCACATGTGCTCTAAGTGGCAAGGCAACTGTTGAATCCGGCCCCCCTTCCTCCCCGGGGCTTCGGCCTCGGCGGCTCCGAGTCGCCCCCCCCCCCCCCCCGGTCCCTGAGCCCCTCTCGCTATTGGTCCCTGTGGTGGGGCGGCTGCAGGTGGCTGCTGGGGCAGGGGTAAGGGGGAGGTTGGGAGTCCATCCAGAGGAGGTCGTCAATCTCTGGATAAATCTTGGGGGGTGCTGACGGGCCGGACTTTCCGGCTGCATCAGACTGGGCAACCGCGACCGTCAGTTTCGAAGAATTTGGGGTCCAAGGCTTGACCCACGGAGGTGGGAATTGGACGAGATTCTGCCAGGTCACAATGTAGGGGATCTGATCAGGGTGACCCCCTTCCTCCTGAAAAACAATTCGCCTGATGGCGGCGATTAGTGACAAGTCAAAAGCACCTTCTGGTGGCCAGCCCACTCCAAACGTCGGCCACTCGGAGGCGCAAAAGGTCTGCCACGGACCCTTTCTGACCTCCACCGACTGGTTGTGGGTTCTGACCTGCACCTCCTTCCAATGCTCCAGAGTTAGAGAAAGGGGAGTGGACACAGATTGTCCCATTTCTAGAATAATAGTAGACACAACAAGAGCGAACACGAGACTAAGACAAAAAAGAAACCAAAAACGGCGGCTACTTTGCGTCGACCACAAGCAACTCAAAGAATCAGATGGCCTTTCCAAGGCCGGCCGATTGAGACCCTCTGCACGAGGTGGGACTCGAACCCACGATCCCATAACAAAACACGAGGTGGGACTCGAACCCACGGTCTCGCAACAAGGCGCGAGGTGGGACTCGAACCCACGATCTCGCGATAAAACACGAGGTGGGACTCGAACCCACGATCTCGCAACAAGGCACGAGGTGGGACTCGAACCCACGATCTCGCAACCCCAGATGGTCTCTTGGCCTCCAAAGGGGTCCACCAGGCGTCCCTGGTCCTCCCCTGTTCCTCCTGGGACGTCTCCCAGGGCGAACGGACGGTGGACACCTGGACACGTCTATCCTTATCCACCCCGCGTTCCCTCTCGGAGCGCGGTCTCACTGAGCGTCCGCAAAACCGAAACTGCGATCGCACCAAACTTAGAAACAGAACACAGACACCAGACCAAGACAGAACAAAGAATCTTACCTTTAAGTGGGTCTAGGACCTCTGGGTGGTCGCGCTGATCCCGGACGAGCCCCCAAATGAAAGACCCCCGAAGGGAGACCCTCACTCAAGCCTCGGGACAGCCGCGGACCCAAGAAGACACTGAGACCGTACTCAAAATGTAGAGGGCAAGATTTAATAAAGTAACAGCAAGAAAGCACATAGACCAGAGCTCTGGGGTCGAAACTCATGCACCTAGTATGGTGTAGAGGAGAATCAACCTCGAGCCAAATTTTTCACAGGCTTATATAGGAAAAACTCAAGGGGGGAGAGCGGGGCAGGGAAAGTACAAGTTTGCATAACTAAGGGGTTCTGCCAAGGGACAAGGGGTTCTGCCAAGGGAATTCTACGTAACTAAGGGGTCATGTCCTATTATTTGGCAATGTACCCGGTTCATTCTGAGGTTGTTCCAGGAGGCCCTTATCTCAAAAATGTTCTTGGAACAGTCTTTAGTTGGGAGGGTTCGAACTCTAGGGTGAGGAGTTCAGGAATGCATTCTGGGGTGAAGAGTTCAGGAGTGTTCTGGGAACAATCTCTAGATGGGAGGGGTCGGGCTCTGGGGTGAGGAAGAGTTCAGTAATTTTTTATCTTTATTCTTCACATCCTATCTTGTCCTAACTGTGCTCTACGCCAGTAGCAGATATATGCTGTAGACTAACGGGAAAGCTGATGGTGATGTCATAATCCTGGATGCCCCTCCCCTAATCCTGGCAGCTCAGCAGGTTCCAGATTGACCCTTTCTTTCCAAACAGGCTATCTCATCTGGTTGTCCACTCTTTCAGCTTTTCTCTGACTCCACTGCCCTCTGGCAGTTTCTTTCCCTCTCACCTCCTTCGGGAAATTCCCAGTCATGCTCAGTCACCAGGACTGAGCTTTTGTGTTCTCTTCTCCAGTACTCCTTGATCCCCAGGTACTTCCACCTCCACCAGGAACCTCTCCAGTTTCACAGACAGCTGTGAAACCCTTGAGAAATGAGAGAGCAGAGAGCCCCCTTCTGTTTCCCCATTTCAGCCATTTTTTGTTTCTCAGTTCCCTTCATTTCCACCTGCAATATTTTCAACTACTTAGCCAGTCTTTCAACCTTTTTGAAACAAAATATACAAAAAAGAAACAGAAAATCCCCTCTAAGAGCAAAGCAAGGGGTATCCCAGTGATACAAGTCAAAAGAATTTTTTCCACTTGAAAAAAATAAAAACATTTCTTTGTCACCTGCCATTTCCTCTACATTTAAAATCAAATTTCTCGTTTTTTCCTTCTTGTGCCCAATAGGAGCCACTTGTAGCTGGTCTTGGCTACTTTGTGGGTTCTTCTTTTTCCTACCCTTTATTCTGTGCCCTAGTTTCACCCCTAAGAAGGATAGAGAGAAAGAGAGAAGACAGAGAGATCCTGGAATCTAATCTCTTTTCTATTATTTCTTCTTTGACCATATCTACTAACAAACTGTAACCAACCTCTCTAAATGACCAATGACTACACACCATGCCTCTTGGGGGCCTGTCTTAGGGTTTATTGTTATAAACAGACACCATGACCAAGACAACTCTTATAAAAGACAACACTTAATTGAGGATGGCTTACAGGTTCAGAGGCTCTGTCCATTATCATCAATTTGGAGCATGGCAGCTTCCAGCCAGGCATGGTGCAGAAGGAGCTGAGAGTTCATCTTCATCCAAAGAAAGTCAGGAGCAGATTGTCTTCCAAGTGGCTAAAAGAAGGTCTCAAAACCCACTTTGTGTCACAGTTCCTCCAACAAGGTCATACTTCCTAATTGTGCATATTCAAACCACCACAAGGCCCTCACATTTATATACCCTCAGAAAAGTTCCCAGAATTCCAAATGTCACACAATCGCAGAAACTATCTGCAGCTGGCAAAACCAGGCTTTTGCTAGAGCATGAGGCAAATCATGATCAGCTGATTCTGACAGGTCAAAGCAAGCCTGGAATTAAAACAAAAACACATTCTTTTTGGGTTGTTGTTTTTAGATTTATTATTTTTTTATTTCATGTATGTGAGTACACTTTCACTGTCTTCAGACATACCAGAAGAGGGCATCGGATCCCCATTACAGATGATTATAAGCCACCATGTGGTTGCTGGGAGTTGAACTCACGGTCTCTGGAAAAGCAGTCAGTGCTTTTAACTGCTGAGCCATCTCTCCAGCCTCCAAAACACATTCTTATAATATTTCTGTGTGCGTGTTTTTTTTTTCTTTTAAAAAGAAACCAAAGTTCCAGAATCTGTCGTGTGGACACCCGACCTATTGATACACATGGGTGCTGGCCCTGTGCATTGAGTGAGTTATTAAAGTTCTTTCAAATACCATCCATGGAGAAATGGCTTCCCACCTTCCATGAGGCTAGTATTTATCCAAAACTGGATAAAATAACATCAAACACAAGATTATAGACCCATATCTCTCATAATGCATATGCAAATTTTCTTTAAATATCTTACCAAAAGAACCCAGTAATATAAAGGATAATATAACATGATCATATTAATCCAATGACAGAAAGCTTAATGGTCACTTGGGGACTGGGAATGAAAGAATACATGAGAATGGTTAAAGAAAGGTTCTAACAGGATTTTGAAAGTGATGGATACATTTACAATCTTAATTTTGATTAGTGTATAGACAAAAGATTTATCAAATTGTTCACTTTAAGTGTGTGCGGTTTATCATACACCACTATGAAATATCATATACTATACCTTAAAAAGCTCCTTAAGAAAGCATTTTGTCTGGTAATCTTGCCTTCGGCTGTTTAGGAGAATGAAGTGCAAACAGGGCATTTTGTTCTTATGTCTATATATTCACAAATCACTTTAGTTAAGAACACTCATGCAGCTACCTTGGGATTCTGTTCCCAACATCCACATGGTCGCTCACAACCATTTATCCGGTTCCAGCGGACACCGTGGACACCAGATACCCACAAGGTGCACATATATACATGCAGGTAAATCACTAATACGCATAAACTAAATCAGTGTGTGTGTGCCTCTTTGAATGGGTTCGCTCGCTCTTAGAAGCGCCTGAGGTCCAGGCTAAGGCTGGAAATTGGCCGAGAAGAGTTCAGCTGAGTGGAGCCCATGAGAGTAGGGACTAAGCAGAGGCTGAGGACAGACGTTACAAGCAGCAGGCACAACCCTGGGAAAGAAACCAGGCGGCCCACGCCCAGGGAGCGTTCCTAGAGGCCAGGATGCCATGAAGTCCAGTGACTCTTCGCGCACAACCAAGATCGTTGTACCCATGAGAGCGCAAACGCACAGCGAGAGCAGGCTGCTCCAGCTCTGCGCGCCCGGGCTGCAGGAGCCTTGCGGTGTGGGACACCCTGGGCGGAGGCCCGGAGGGCGGGACAGCGCAGCCCGGCTCCTCCCTTAACTGAGCGGGGCGAGGATTCGACGCGCCTCTTCCACGCCTTCCTCCTCGCTGCACCACAGAGCAGCCTGCAGGGTGTGTGGGGGCGATGGCGCCGCTTCGTCCCCCCCAGAATGTGAGAAGCCTCACCTACAACCCGAAGTGAGAGGACGGAATGGCAGGACCTCACGACGTCACGCAGCCCTCGCTGCTGCCAAAGCTGTTACGCCCAGCCAATGGGCTGAGGCGGGCGGGCCGCGGAGGCGGAGCCTGAAGTACTTGAAGCCCCGGGATGCCCTGGGCTGACTCGAGCAAGCCTTGGGGGGGGCCGAGCCTGAGGTGGGTGGAGCCTGGGGGCTTCCAAAGTTCTGCGGTGGGCGGGCCTAAGAGGAGGAGCCTGAGGTGGGTGGAGCCTGGGACAACCCGAGGTTTAAGGCGAAAGGAACCTGAAGTGGGTGGAGCCCAAAGTAGGCGGAGCCCTGAGGCTGAGGGTCGCCGAGGGGGTTGGGGCTATTCGGTAACGCAGATGCCCACCTTACGGGGGCGGGACCTGTGTCCCCTTTCCCAGTGTGCGCCGCGCTGCTGGGTCTCACGCGCGCGCGCTTTTTTCCTTTAGTAACTCCGCCCTTACAAGGATGCTGCAAAGGAGCAAATAGAAACTTACAAAGTGGGGGTGTGGCCTTTCCTCAACCGGGACCTAGGAGTTTGAACTTCCTCGGAAAAGTCAAGGCTTAGTCTCATTAACGCGTAGAAAAGAGCAGAAAACCATGGATTGCTCGGGGTGGGTCGCCGTGGGCTGTGACGGCTGGCGTTTGTGAGCGTGCTGCTGATCTGCAGTCTATGCAGCGGAAGACTCGGCTGAAAGTGAGACAGACACAAGCGCCTTCCCGAAGCTTCACACTACGGAGACGTGAATTCGGGTGTGGCGTTACCTTAGAAATATCAAGAGAAAGTTTCTTCCTTTTTGTTCAGAAACAACAGTTTGTTAAAAAAAAAAAATAGTTCTGGAAGTAAGAGTGATATAGTCAAAGAAGAAATTACCACTCCCGGGAGAGACTATATGACAAGGGATGTGAATTTGGCTTAAGTTTGCCTTTGAAAAGGACACGCCTATGGGAAAAAGTGTTTACGAAGATTCTTATTTGAAAACATTCAAGTAGCTATTGAATGGTTCGAGGGAAAGCTGAGCTACGTGTCTGCTTCTGATCTTTCCGTTTACAGCTTTAGTACCTCGGGCACGTTCCCTAGCATTTCCATGCCCAAGTTTCTTTGCAAAAACAAAACAAAACAAAACGCATGTTGATGACTGGCTACTTGGATGCTCATGGTTGCGGGTTAGAGAACATTGACCTCTCCCAAAGAATTGCTTCTTCTAGGGTCTCAGTTTAGCATAGCTTAGTTCATTAAGGGCAATAACCCAGGAATCATCCAGAACTTTAGTCGATTGCTGCGTAGGAAACAGAAACTTTCAGATTCTTCAACACATTGCAAAAGACCCAAAGATAAAATTATTACAGGTGACGTTGTTCTAGGAACGTTACCAAAGGTTCCCCAGGCTCTATTTTTAAACGACCATAGTAAGCCATCAAATTTCTTGTGCTTCCAGAACCAGTTGAGTCAAAAAATCAACACCTTCTGAGAGTCCAGCATCAAAAGGTGAGACTGTTTGAAAATGGCTATCAACAACCAAATGGCTTTAAACCAGAAGACATTCGTTGTATGACCTTGGGTTTAGGTGTCTACAGGAAGATTTGTCTTGTCACTGAAGGATTGATACCCAAGAAACAGAATCTATGTATCCTGGTAAAAAGCTGTTAGTATTGCCAAAGATTGCTGGTCTAGCTCTGTAGTCAGAGTAAATAAAGATTTGAATTTGAAACCCAAGTTTTCAGACTTTTAATTTCATAATTAACCTTATAAATTACATTGTCTGTTAAAGTATGCTATAATGTGTGATGGAATAATTGCATTTATATGTAAGTACACTGTACCTGACTTCAGACACCGCAGAAGAGAGCATCAGATCTCATTACAGATGGTTGTGAGCTACCATGTAGTTGCTAGGATTTGAACTCAGAACCTTTGGAAGAGCAGCCAGTGCTCTTAACTGCTGAGCCATCTCTCCATCCCAATAAATGCATTTTTTGGTCATGAGACTTTCCCAATATATATTCATTTTCTCCTTTACCAGTTATAGAAAAAAACAGCATGAAGGTCAGATTCATTTGTTCTCACATAAATCTTCTATACTAGTCATTAGCAAAATACACTTTTAAAATAATATCCAAGGGATATCAAATTAGACTAAATAAATATATGCGTGTGGATATATATGTGTATATAACTTTGTAAAACTGAGTCTAAAGAATGTTGTTCATATTATCATTAAAATTTAGATTCTGCCTTCTCTATGGTCTGCTGGTTCTGTGCTTCATCATCTGTTAGGAACAAGTCTTTCAAAAACATGACATTCAGGCGGGCGTGGTGGCACACACCTTTAATCCCAGCACTTGGGAGGCAGAGGCAGGCGGATTTCTGAGTTCGAGGCCAGCCTGGTCTACAGAGTGAGTTCCAGGACAGCCAGGGCTACACAGAGAAACCCTGTCTCGGGGGAAAAAAAAAAGAAACAAAAACAAAAACATGATATTCTAGACTGGAAATAAATTGTTTAAGAAGATGAAAGAACATGTATTAAAGTATCATAATAAACTCATTATTTTATGCTCATAACTAATGTTATTCATAAAGATGGAGGGATTAAAACAGACTTCTATTTAGGTTTTTAAGTAAGATTGTCCTTATGGGGTAGTTTAGTTTCACATGTTGTGTCTGTGCCTTTGCCGTGTTGTATAATAGGTGCAGCATATCACAAGTATGACCCGATCTTTTTTCACTCCACTGGAAACTGATTTAGTTTTAGATGCCTGGATGGGGTAGTCACTGATGGATATGACAAAGGAATATCAAAAATTGTACTCAGGCAATAAATATCCATATTCAACCTCAGTCATAGGGTGTAGGACTATATTTGCCATAGTGATTGTGGCTTAAGCATTTATACTTTAAATAAAATCCATTTAAAAGGCTGCTATGTGAATGTAGTTGCCTGCCTGGTAGACAAAACCTTCTGAAAAGAAATCGCACTTGTAGGGTTCATTTTGTGGTTTTTGGATTCTTTAACATCCAACAGGACGCCCTCTTAGCTAATACCCTCAACTCTTCTTGAGGCGAGAGAGAACAACCTGGCCCTTGAAGAATGAATGGCAGTACATGGCTAATATCAGAAATTCACAGTCCTCTGGTTATAGGACAGTACGTTGACAATTGTTCAGACAGTAAGTTGGCCTGCCTGGGCTTTTGACAGGAGGTACAACAATGGCTGATTGTTCTTTGTCATGTGACTGAGCACAAAGCCCGTTGGGTAACCGAGCTTGAGTGTCTACAACTTGTTGAGAAACGTTATCTTTCAAGAATGATTACTTTAGAAATTTTAAATGATTTGATTATTTTATCTGTGTTGAAATATAGTTTTACATATTAACCACTAAACTAGTATCCCCTTTCTCAGTATTGCTAAGTTTATAAGTCATCCATTTATTGGCTTGAGTTTCCCACTGGCAAAACCCTGATTACCTGGCTACATTTACAGTTACAGGAGCAGGCCTGGCTCCTTTATCTAACTGAATGACTGGAACCCTTAGTTCCTGATATTTTAGAAGAAAACGATGAAGCCAAGCATGGTGGTGTATGGTTTATTCCATCACTGGAAGGCTGAGCCAGGAGGATCAGAGTTCAAGTTCACCATGGGCTACATAAGAAGACCCTGTTTTGAACAACAAGTAGAGATGAAGCATGCATGCTTACTACCTAGGTTTGTGTGTAATCTAAACACTTATATTTAGTATTTTAACATTTTGTTTTTGTTTTTGTTTTTTGAGATAGGGTTTCTCTGTGTAGCCCTGGCTGTCCTGGAACTCACTTTGTAGACCAGGCTGGCCTCGAACTCAGAAATCCACCTGCCTCTGCCTCCCAAGTGCTAGGATTAAAGGTGTGTGCCACCACGCCCAGCATATTTTAAATTTTTATTTTACTAAATATCAGTAATATTTTGAGTATGTTCCAACAGTTTGTAGCAAAACAATACATTAAATATAATTCATTGGTGTTTTTTACTCTCACCCTGTGATATGGCTTTTTCCTCTAAAACGTGCCTGTTCCTAGACAGAGCCACTAAGGTCTGCTATCAGGAATTAGGTATGCCTGCAGTTTTCCCTAGAGAACTGAAACAAATTTCCCAAACATTTCCTGCAGTTGTGACAAAGGTCAGCCTTTTACACCAACATGTCCGGTCTCCTGCATACACTACTTGAAAAATAAAATTTCTAAGAAAAGTCTTTATAGAATTTGGAGCACCTTTTTTCTTTTTGAGACAGGGTTTCTCTGTGTAGCCCTGGCTGTCCTGGAGCTCACTTTGTAGACCAGGCTGGTCTTGAACTCAGAAATCCGCCTGCCTCTGCCTCCCGAGTGCTGGGATTAAAGGCATGTGCCACCACCACGCCTGGCCTAGGAGCACCTTTTTCTTTTTGGTAAAAGTCGATGGACCGGAGGTGGCTCCATGACAGAGCACTTGTTTGGTATGGTGGAGACTCCAGGCTTCCAGAATTGGCTGGTTTTTTTGTTTGTTTGTTTGTTTTTGTTTTTTTAAAGCCAGATTTTCTAAGTAGCTATTGTGCTCACTACAAATATTCAGGGGTTTTGTTTGCTGGTCACTTCTTTGAGTTCCTAAGAGCAAATGTTTTTAAGACTTAACCAGAGTATTTTTTTTTTATGTTTGTTGATGTTATATATGTGCCCCAATTTCAAGGTAAATGAAATTTGCTTCATTTCAATTTCAAATTTATAATACAATTCCAATTTTTAATTGGTCTTCATACATTTATTAAAACTAAATTTGTCATTTCATGGTTTTTTTAATTTTATTTACTTAATGTATGAGTACACTATAGCTATCTTCAGATACACCAGAATTGTTACAGATGGTTGCAAGCCATTTGGTTGCTGGGAATTGAACTCAGGACCTCTGGCAGAGCAGTCAGAGCCATCTTGCCAGCCCTCGTGTTTTCTTTTATAAAGTTGTCTGTGCATTTTAACCAAGCATTAGCGATTGTTTTAGATTTTATCTCTGTGTGTGCAAGTTCCTGCTGGAGACCAGAAGAGGGTCTGCTGACTTTGGAGCAGGTGTGTCACCCAGTGTGCCTGGCATGGGTGCGAGAAACTGAGCCTTGACGAGCCACAAAATGCTCTGAGCTCTCTCTCCAGCCCCAGCAATTGTCTTTGGTGTTGCCACGAGTAAATTGGCATCGTTGTCATTTAGAAGTGTTCATGGATTCATCGTCCCCCTTCCTCTGTTCACTTGGGGACCAGAGCGTTGAGAGGGCTGTAGGGATTGCTTTAGCGAGGGGATAGTACTAAAGGACAGGCCTGGTGGCAGAAACGTCTGTTGACAACGCTCCTAACCTTTCTCCACCCACTGGACTGGGAACACCCGTAGCTCACACCACCCATCTTCTGCGGGCTCAGCTTTCTGCAGAGATGCCAGCCTAGGGCTGACAAAATGATTATACTTAAGTGGTGAACTATGAAACCAGCCCAGCTGCCCTCGGTCCCAGAGTTTTACTGTTATGGTTCCTTTGATCCATCCACCCGACTCATGCTCGGGTAGGGTGACGTTTACTTAGCCCTCCTCCCATCCTTAGGGGAACTGCAGGATCAGATTTTGACCACTGTCACAGCGACCTCACTAGCTTTGTTTGCCTCCTCTATTGTGATTTAAACTGGCTCTCTTCCCACTTCTGCCCTTTACAGACTATATCGCCAAGTGGATTGGCTTTCTTCACGGCAGGTTTTTCCTTGTTCCAACCGGATAGAGGTTATCCTCTTCACCCTACCCACTTGAACATGGGAAACGGGGGAGGGTAAAGATGAGTGAAAGAGGTTATTTTAGTGTGGGGATCCTGAAGGACAAAGTTGGCGGCAGGAACACCTGTTCCTCTCCTGTTTCTGTGGTGAGGGTGTCCTGGCTCTCCTGGAACTACGTCTGGTCTCAAACTGAGTCTCAAGAGATCCTTCGGCCTCTGCCTTCCAGGTGCTGGGCTTAAAGGTGTGTGCCACCAACTCTGACCAAGGGTACTTTTTAAAAGTAATGTCTTGACACATCCTTAGAATTCCTTCACACTTCAGATCCTCTCTTCTCAGCCTGTCCTCTTGCTGAGGCTTGACTGATGCAGCCCTAGGCGCCGTTCCCACCTGAGAGTCCTGGTTCACACCCCATTTTCTCTACAGCACCAAAGACCTCAAGACTCATGTTATAGTGCAGCTAGGAACAGACATGAGGAAGTCCTCCAGGAATGTAATGTCCTAGCTGTCAGAGACATTTCTGTTCCCCACTTCTCCCTCCCTCAAAGCCTGGAGTGTAACAAGGCTCTCACACCAGGCTGTGGAGTCGGGCTCCTGTGTTTGTGCCCACACAGACATGTCACGGGAAGGCATGTTTGGGAATGGAGGGATGTGGTTCTAGACAAGCAAGGGGAGCCAAAGGATGAACATTTTTACTCTTATCTTGCTTTTTAAAAACTGACTATCGTGTGCAGTTTAAAAATTATCGTGTGCATTAAAATGGGAAGCCAGAATGCTGGGATTTAAACGAAGATCTCCAGTTAGGAAAAGATAAAATAAAATCAAGGCTTGGGAAAGGAATGACTAGAGGCAATGGGATTATGAAAATTATAAATAAAAGAGTAATCGATCACAGACACCAGCCTGCCCAGTCCTGATGTCTACTCGTATTCCCGAGACAGTTGCTGAGGATTGCTTGGACACATAATTCAGTAACTGCCTGCTGAGCTGAGTGAGGAACTTTGGGAATTGTTAGAATGATTATAGATCAAAACCTGGTAGAGGGGATTTAAGACGAATTATGTAAGTCTCTCAAGCTGAATAGCTACATATCAGAGTTTAAGACTGGTTTTAAGCCGGGCATGATGGTGCACACCTTTAATCCCAGCACTTGGGAGGCAGAGGCAGCCTGGTCTACAGAGTGAGTTCCAGGGCAGCCAGGACTACACAGAGAAACCCTATCTTGAAAGACAAAAAAAAAAAAAAAAAAGACTGGTTTTAAACTTTTTGGTAAATAGTCACACGACCCAGGAAAACAGATTCCCAGATTTTTATTTCTGGAACTGTACACCAGGTATTAAAGTACAACAAATACAAAATAATGCTCAAAAAATCAGTGTTTATGTACAAATATTAAAATCAATGCAACAATAGCAACTTCCTCTTGAACACTGGATACTAAAACTTGTTCTGATTGTCACTAGTTCCTCATACTCACAGGGTACTTAGTTCAAACTGGGACAATTGCAATCACTGGTCATCTAAGAGGAATATTAATATCTACCATATTTAACAATAAAACTAATAGTTTCCCTCCTTTTAGTGAAAAAATTAGGAACTTTTTAAAAAACATAGTAATGTCAATATTTTATAAATTATTTCAATTTCCATTCGTAGACAATGTGCTTTGAAACTCTGGGCAGACAATCTCCTTGGTGGTCGGGTTGTTAGCTTACATTCAACGTTGAAGTATTTACTAGACTTTGGTTAAATTAAATAGCGCTACTACTCTATTAGGTCTGATCGCAAATATTTGTGACCTTCAATTTTAAAAATTAAAAAGGAAGCGATTGCACAATTCTTTGACCTAATTGTACAGACTTTAGGTTTTTTGTGTTTTTTTTTTTTTAAATAGTATTCTACATCCTTCAAGTAAATTCAGCAGTTGACCATGACAAGAGGAAAACTAAACATTAAAAGGCCGGCATAGCACGGCGAAGCACACGTGACGAAAGTAAAGTATTGCTCCAGTCACAGCACCAGGTCACACTCGTCAACGTCCACATCCTCCGAGTGCCCTGGACACACAGGATGGGCCAGCCGACACCGCCACTGCTCACCATGGATTTTTGGTTTGTTCATATGAAAATATTGCGGCAAATGAAAGAAACAAAGAATTCATCACCGTTTGCTATAAGAATTGTGCTTATTAACACGTGATAATAAAGGCATTGTTTTTCTTCATACGATTGCAAAGCAGATTTTTTATGCTTTCAAACTCAATTCTTTTAATAAACAGTAACAAATTCTCTGTTAAGATGTTCAAATGGAGACAAAAAAATAAGTCCAGCTGTTGGAAGAAATTCAATAAATAGCTATTTTACATGGATAAAGTCATAGTGGTACAATTTATGAATGTCACATCAGGCATGCACAAAAATGTATCATACATGACAGGAGCAGTCAGAAAATATTGAATTAGGTCTAAAAAGATATGAAGAATTTACTGTACACATATATACAAAAATCTTGCAAATTATTGCCTCATTTTAACAAGGAATTAAAAGTAAACGTTACCAGCTAGGTAGCACTCTCTAAGAGGCTAAAATCCAGTTAGCATTTAAAAATCTGTTAAACTAGCTGGAATTTATTTCTCTCATATCATTTTTCTGGATTTTGGTCAAAACTCTATTTAAATAACTAAAGTGTCCATTCAACTTGCTGATAATCAAAACTCTAGATGAGAAACACTGTTTCCATCTTACATCAAGACCCCAGCGATGCATAGATAAACTGTGCCAGCCAAAGAGAATGGGCATTTTCATGTAAGTGCAACTGGTATTAGCATTCAGTTATCTTTGTATAAATCATTTATACAGACCAGCCACGGTAAACCCAGAGTGAAAAATATAGTTTTAACAATGCAAGAACATGCCCGGTATCCTCCTACATTAAAGAAAGTCTACTGAAGGGAACGAAAAAACCAAGGTTCAAAGTTTAGCACAGCACAGCAATAAAAAGCTAGCTAACCACTTGGAGAGTATTAGAAAGCAACATGGAGCCCAGGCTACCCATTGTTTACTGTGTGCATACAGGAATACTCAATTTTAGATGTATAAGTTAAAGACTGATTTTAAGTTATTAATTTAACTACCCTTTGTCCTCTGTGCTAAACTAAATTTTATACTTAATGTGCTACTGCGTAAACACTTCAAAGCAATCTTCATTAAAATGCTGCAAAGGAAAACAATACACACCATCCAAAAGCAAGGATGTCATTGCAGTTCACAGTTTGTGCAATAAATACCCTCCCGTCCAGTCACTAGGACCACTACCTCCTACCTACTCTTCAGCACGACCTTGAAGCGACTCACACTTATAAACAGCAACACAACTAGGAAAATAAAAAAAAAAATCAAAATATTTAATTAAGACGGTGCAAAAAGTAATTGTTTTAACTGTAAAAGTAAAGCTTATATCCTAACACTGTGTTGTAGAGTTTGACTCACCTGAAAACTTAAAAGGAGCATGTCTAATAAAGCAAAAATGGTCAAAGCTATGACAATGGCTTCTTACTCATGTTTGGAATAAAAGTGAAATCACGTCTGAGATGCACGTGAACATCTGTCACGTTTTAAAACTTAAAAGTGGTAACGTACCATTCTACTTCAGACAGAAACTCACAGTTTTCTTTCCAACTATTTGAGCTAAACAAAGTAGCTTCAAGGGTCTGCGTTATGTATACCATCTAGAAGTCTAAGTATATTAACACTTTGAACTGCAGTGCTCCAAACAAGGTGTCCCAAAATGTAAACCACTGTGGCAACTTCCTGGGCTTTGTAGACTGTGCCTTGCAAGTCAATTGCCTCGGAACAAACTAAATTACCAGTGACCAGTATGATTTTTAATATTACAATCTTGACAATGGTGGACAAAACCCCATATGAATACCACATCTTCAAATGCCAATTTTTTTGTAAAAAAAAAAAAAAAAAAAGAAAGAAAGAAAAAAAAAAGTTTACACAGAAGTCCCCCGGCAGTACAATGACCAATTCTGTGTAAGGTAGCCCTGGTCTGGAATTTTGAAACAGGATCCAAGCAAGTGTCTCCTTCATTTGCACACAGCTCCTCGCGCCGGCTTCCAGACAGATGGTCTTGCTGTTTTGTAAACTGAAGTGCTCTAGTTGAATAACATGAGAGAAGTTTCTGTTTTTAAAAAAAATCCTTGCATGTTTGTGCAGTTTAAAGAAACCTACCCCTGCTTTTATTAATAAAGAAAACAAAAAAAAATAATAATAATGCTACATTGAACAGGGATCGGGGTTGGTACCTGTAAACATTGATCCCACTGCATCCGTTACGGCAAAAGGAGCTGACATGAAAAGAGGCCACATCAGTTCTGAACATCTGTGCTGGTTTGAGCTGGTGGCCTCTGTCTACAGGTTTTAAATCTGGGATGAGGGCGGCGGGAACAGAAAAAAAGGAGGCCGTGGAAGAGGTACTAAGGGATGAGGAGAAGCAGAGCTTAAAGCTGCACCACAGAGCTCCATCTTAGTTCCCAACTCTGCGGATCATAGTTCATTTCCACATTTATGGATTGAAAAATGAAAATACTCTTGATAAATCAAGATATAGTTCTATACATACTGACATCACTGATGTCATAGTGAAAAAGGTTCAAACTTCCAGTGAAAGACTATGCAAACCTGATAGCTCCCCTTCAGTTTACTGGTACTGCATACCCATTGTCTCTGGGCTTCCCGTTCCCATCACTCTGAATGAAGGGCGGCGTGCTGGTGCTGATGCAGACTATGGGCATTGATGAATCCGTTTGTCTCGTTGGCAGACAAACTGCCAAAGTCAGCTACAGAGACAGCCATTTTGGCACTGGTGATGTGATGTGTATGGTTTTCAAAGTCTACACCCAGGTTGTTTACAGAAACCTCATTCATAAAGGATTCGGGGACAGCAATGCCCATCTTCAATCTCTTTGCTGGTCTTTCGGATTCTTCGCTGCACATGGGGTTTAACTCTGAGTGATAAAATCCAGTCTCAAATAAATTAAAACAATCACTTTCACCATTGCTGGGCAGGGTGAGTAACTCTTCCGTTACGACAGGCACATGATTGACGTGTCCACGAGGCGTGTTGGCCAGCGGAGGAAAGCTGTCATCCAGACAATTCACAGCGGTGGGGTTGCAGACAGTTGCTACACTGTTGGTTAAAGCTAGAAAAAGAACGGAAAGGAGTTTAAGTGAGAGGTCACTGCTCTGCAACAACAGAATGCAGCCTGCAGCAGGCTGTGCACGCAGCCTCGTCTTACCTGTCAGGTCACTGGCAGTGAAGGAGCTGAGAATGTTCAGCGGCTGATCAGGAACGGGCTCAGGCCGGTTACAAGTTAAGGCTGAAGAACTGACGGTACCACCCAGAGACTCTGTCTCATCTACGAGACGATCCATGTAGTCCCTGAAGAAAGCACCATAATCTTAACTGGGCATCACAGGTAAACATGGCAGTCACTCAAGTCAAAGACTATACTTACGTAACACCAGGGTGATGGTTATAGCGTTTCTTTCCAAATTTTGTCTGTTGAGCAAAGTAATCATAGCGTTCTGATTTCTTCCACATGTAGTAGAAGGCTACGCACTCGGCAACCGTTCTAGACCTCACCTAGTAAAGACAGGCAGACAAACTGATGCTCCCAACACCGTCTTTAGCAAGTATTAGTGACAGGTCTCTAATGAGCAGATTTCCAAATGCATATCCGCAATGTTGCATGTTTACTTAAAAACTCCTCAAACAATCGTGACGGAATTCTCATTGTGACTGACAGCTGTTGGAACTAACCAACGTCCAAAGACAGGTCTCTGAATGGTTTTCCTTGGGACCAACTATTTGTCCAATGATGAGCAGGTAAACTGAGGAGACAAAAACAGCCTCACCACAGTATCTAAGGGCTCGGGGAGTCCCGAGACCCAGCACCCTCCAGCTCCGCAGGGAAAGACCATTCATTAACAGATGCAGGGCTTTTCTGCTCCTTGTGTTTGGCTCTTATCTCCAATGGGCTTAGCAACTAACTTTTGTAAATCAAATAGTTGGCTCTATACCCAAACTACAGTCCTCCAAAACACTTAACAGCCATAAGTCAGTGTCTGACTATACAGACTTCTTTAGCTTTATTCAATTAACCCATTCTTCTGACTTATCAGTGCCCCAATACAGACATTTCAGTCTCTATCCTGATTCCACAGTAAGCTGTGACCTAAAGACACTAATGGAGACACTTTTGAAACCATGAAATGCAGTATAACTTTCAATAAACACCATTAACTCTAAGTCTTCATAAAGAATATAGGCTTCCTGCAGCCACAGACCTCTTCTGTCTTATCCACTGCTGTGTATCCCAGGTGCCTTAAATAGTGCATGGTAAGTGGGGGGACTGTTTATGGAGCAAGTAGATTAAGAGTAAATTTCATAAGTCAGACATCTTTGAACATATTTAACCTATTCGCACTGAAAGCTTTAGCTTACCGTTTAGAAAACAGTAGACTATTGGTTTAACATACAAAAAGCATGAAATTTCCAACAGTAATGAAGGAGTATGTAATGCAGAGACAAGAAAAGGCACAGAGAATGGAGAGGAAGAGAAGAACTATCATGCCTCAGAAGTCACAGAAGCTGTACAAACACTCCAGAGAATCAACAGAATAGAAACGGAAAGGGGTGAGCCCCAGAAACAGGATCCTACACTCAAGGCCTGCCTGGCTTCAAAATTCAGGATTAGTCCAGGAAACTTAGTGTGACCCTGTTTCAAAATGCAGAGAGCTGGGATGAGTGGCATGTGAGGCCTGAAAAAGGTAAAAAGGTAATTTTAACAAGGTCTCAGGATTGAGGCTTAACCATGAAGATTAACCAACTACCCCCAGGCATAGTAGTTACACCTATAATCTGAGCAGGGAAGGCTGAGGCAGGACCTGTGAGGCCTGCCTGGGTTACAGTAGGCCTGCCTGGCCAGCCTAGACTACACAAGTGAGGCATTAGCTTTAAATAAGTAAATATATATGCATATACATAGAAAAAAACAGTAACAACTCAGAAACACCTATTACTTCCCTATGTACAAATAATGACCTGAAATTTAAAACTGAAAATACTTACATCAGTACCTTCAACTAGATCTGAGTAAAACTATATGAAACACTTAATGAAGACATTAAATAAATGTATAATCTATGTTCCTGGATAAGAAGACTAATGATTCATTCAGTATATTCCCAATAAAACTCCAGCAGGCTACTCTGTGGACACTGATAGTTAATTCTATATGGAACACAAAAGCTTTTAAAAAGAACAAGACTATTTAACACTGTACTGCCAACAGTGTGAGTAGGGTATGGGCTTTAATTCCAGCACTCAGGAGAGTTTGAAGTCAGCTTGGTCCACATAGTGAATTCCAGGCTAACCAGGGCTATATAGTGAGACCCTGTCTCAAAGAAAAGGGAGAGGAATAGGGACAGGGGCAGGGGCAGGGAGAGCAAAGACAGTCTGATACAGGGCTGTTTGGGTAGAGAAGGCCAGCACATTACTAAAGAAAGAATGGAGCCCAGAAATGTGAGCACTGATCTTGACCAAGGAGTCAGGCAGTTCAGTGGAGGAAGAAGAGTGAGAACAAACAAACTCAAACCAGACACACACATCTAGCCCTTGTATCGTAAGTCTGTAAGTTCCTGCCGACACTGAGCTAGGGCATGGACTTCCCGCACACTTGCTCACACACACACACGTGTGCACAGCCTCCCTGTCGGTGTCCCAGGCTGGAACGGGATCCTTGCTGAATGTGGGCAGTCTGCTTGCTATGTATGTCATTGTTATCCTCAGTCTAGACTTTCTATCCGACTCACGGCTGACTCCTTTATAGTGTAAAGCCCTCTCCCATCTTCCTACGCAGTCTCTGCAGTCACTCAGTTTTAATAACAGTTTTGACTTTCTCACTGTCTGGGGTGGACATTCTCGGATTACCTTTCAGTTAGCATTAAACATTCAGGCTATTCCTCATTCATTTATGCTATTATAAGGCACTGATTGTAACGGTTGTAATTACTGTAGTGAGCAATCTCTCCACCAGCTCACCTTATCTTTCTGAATGAGATGAAAATCTTTTCCATGAAGCATCAGTGCATGTTCAAAGCTTCGGCACTCCTCTTCCGTCCATGCTGTCATTCCTTCTACAGAGAGAAGAAAAGAGCTCGGGACTCTGCCATGTGCATCCTGGATTTCCCTTCAGACTCACTCCACACACACACTCAGACTGCAGGGTGCTTTAGATACATCACACACACACACGCACGCACGCACTCACACACACCACACACACATACACGCACACACTCACACTTTCCTGGATGAAGAGAGGGCTCAGTAGTTGACTGTGTACTGTTCTAGAGGACCTGAGCTCCACTCCTCCTACCCACATCAAGCATTTCACCACAACCTGTCACTCTGGCTCCCCTCTCTTCTAGCCTGTTCGCACCACTGCTTACGTGTACATAAACACAGACACCTACACAATTGAAATAGTAAATCTTAAAACACAAGAAAACAAAAAACATACTTTTTGTTCTCTACACTGTGTAACAAGGATTTAATGTATTAAATTTTTTTGTTTTCTTCTTGTGTGTGTCTGTGTGTGAATGTGAACAGTTACACGTACACAAATGCATGAAGACTCAGATCATGACTGTGTCCTCAGGACATAGCTACCCTGTTTTATTGAGCCGGGTTTTCTCCCTACCCTAACCTGGGGTTAGCTGACTAGGCAAGGCTCGATGGTAAGTGAGAGCCAAGGCGTGTGCCTGCCTCCCGGCTGGCTTACACAGTCACTGGTGCACACCAGCACAGCTTTGCCCATGTGTTCTGGAGATCTGCACTGGCTCCTTACCAATTAAACTGTTGCTCTAGTCACAAGAAGATTAGAAAAAATGACTGGAATAAAAGGAAAGGTTCTATTTTGGTTTAACGTAAAAAGTAAGTTCTTTAATTCCAGACTATAAGAATAATCCATCCATATTTATTTAAAGTCGGTATGTGAGTGCTGAGACAGGACCGAGCAGGCTGTGCTATGACAAAACTAAATCCCATCAATTTTCCAGCAGCCACTGACGTTGAGAAATGAACTCTAGTTAGGGCAAGAAAACCTTCACAAGGCTACATCCAAGGCTCAGAGATTGGTCATCTCTGAGTTACCTCACTCACTGATACTGGGGACCAGATCCTCAAAGCCATTACAAGCAGTAGACAAGAGAAAATGAAACATTTTGAATTCAGGAAAATCTGGTCTAGAGACTGGAAGTTGACAGTTTAAAATAATCCTTCCAAGGAAGTGTCTTCTACAAGGCAAGTGTCTCAACCTACAAATGTAAATACACTATTCCAGCTTTTACATTTTCCAACGTCACTAAGTACTATTTTCATTCTACATACACTTAATTGTGGCGAGAGTACATGATATCCATTTATATAAAGCCACGTTCCTTAACGCTGATGACCAACAGACGATAAGCTCTATAAAAAACGATTATTACATACATGACCACCAAGCCTACACTTCCTCCAATAAACCTCATGGAACACACTGCACCCCTTCTCCTTTTCTCATCACCTATCTCTGTGCTTGTGTGTCCGTGTGTAGAGGTCAGACAGCAACGTTGCTGGAGCTGGCTCCTCTCCTTTCATTAATGTAAACTCGGGTCCTCAGGCCTGGCAGCCAAGTGCCTTTACCTGCTGAGCCATCTTGCCAGCCCTCCTTTCTTCCCCATTAAGCCTAAATCTCCCTTTTATTTTCTGACTTACATAAAACCAAAATATTCCCAACATTTTTCAGTCAAATTATAAAATCATTCTTCTTAAATTACTTTCGCTCTACTGTCACTTGTGAGGTCTGCTTTGTCCTGTAACTACTACCAGTAACAGGACAAAGGAAGTAAGTGCTATGACAACGAACTTTTGTCATAGCACAGCCTGCTCGGTCCTGCCCACCACACCACCTATCCTGAACCTCAGATGAACACCCCTCATTATTTCTCCGGTTTTCAGTTGTTTCTCACCTTGAGATGCCTTTCCATTACAGCAGTACCTTTCAATTGCTTCTTTTATATTGTGGTTACACTTGAGAAGTTCGTATAATGCCTAAGAAAACAAGAGGGAGAGGAAAAACAACCAATAAAAAGTGCTGCTAACAGACATGGTCTAAGAACATTTTAAGAAACAGGTATCTTTTAAGAGAGTCTTGACAAACAATACTAAAATGCTTTCAAATCTCATGACAAGCCAGGTATGGTGGCATACGCCTTTAACGCCAGCAGGTGGATCTCAATGAGTTCCAGGCCTAAGACAACCAGGGTTAAAGACTGTCATGACATTTGTTCATCCCAGTACATGCGAGTGCCTGTGTATTATGTGTGTGTACAAGTGTACACACAAGAACCTGTGTGGGCCAGACATTGATTTCAGGTGTCTTCTTGAATTGCTCTCCAACACCACGCCCCTCTTTGTTTACGTAGGCACTGGGGGGCTCCTCACCAAGCCACCTGGCAGAGCAATCTGTTCCTTCTGACCCAGAAGTCATCCACTCTCACCACACTGACTTTACATCTTTCTAGGTCTTTTCACCTAGGAAGGTTCTTTAATCTTTTCTTAAGAATTACTGAAAGAGTCTGATAGAACCCAGGATAACCTTGCATTTTAGACAAGGCTGACCATAACAAATTCTTTTGCCTGGCTTCAAATGCTGAGTGAGGTTACAGGCATTCACTACCATGGCTGGCCAAACCCTCCACTTTTAGATACTTTTGGTAGAGGGGATATTAGTGTGGGGTCTGTCTCTTGCTGCTCTTGTTTTTTTTTTTTTAAAGGTTTATTTATTATTATATCTAAGTACACTGTAGCTGTCTTCAGATGCACCAGAAAAGATCTCATTACGGATGGTTGTGAGCCACCATGTGGTTGCTGGGATTTGAACTCAGGACCCTCGGAAGAGCAGTCAGTGCTCTTAACCACTGAGCCATCTCTCCAGCCCCTCTTGCTGCTCTTGTAAGAGGACTTGACAAAGCAGAATAAATTTCTAATGAGATAATATTAGTTGTAAACAGATAAACACTGTCCTGCAGCAAGAAAGACAGCACATATTAAACCAAGTGCCAACATTATTCTTGATGAGATCTTGTCTCAAAAAACAGAGTGATCAGCCGGGCGTGGTGGCTTTAATCCCAGCACTCGGGAGGCAGAGGCAGGCTGATTTCTGAGTTTGAGGCCAGCCTGGTCTTGTCACTTTGTAAGTGAGTTCCAGGACAGCCAGGGCTACAGAGAAACCCTGTCTCGAAAACCAAAACAGAGTGATCAAGACACCAGGGTCAACCTCTGGCCTCCGCCCACACCCTTCATAATCTCAACACAACAAAAACCCCTCTGAGAAAAAGATGTCCTATTTACATTTAAACTATTTAAATCAACCAAGTTATCTAGAAATACTATATAAGAGGAAGCTTACCTGTTCATTATCCCTGGTGTGTGTGCCTGAAGAAATCCTGTCTAGGACTTTTTCATTTCCAGTTCTCAATGAGGTCTCAACAAGGTACTCCTTGACTTTGCTCTCCAAAAGCACACCAGGATGCCACAGTAACTGGTCCTCATTTTCATAAGCTAAGAAAGAAAACCCCATTAACATATCACAAATGATGAAGGCATTAAATAAAGAATGTCCGGCCTGTGCCTCTCGCACTGGACAGAGCTTCTGACTGGGGTAAGTAACTGAGCAGCAGTGTGAATGAATGCTGGACAAGAACAGTGTTTGCTGGACAGAAAGACTACATGGAGCCAACAGCACAAAGCTGTTGATGTTGGCTTTACTGACCATCTAAGGCTAGTGAACTAGAATCCTAAAAGTGCATGTTAGAATCTTTAGTTTTGCAATATAGCTGTAAAAATCAAACTAAACCAAACCAACAAAAAACTAAACCGTTGAATTCTCTAACAACCTCTTTGGAATTCTCCTGAATTCCATAAATGACCCTGTGAACTTTCTAATGGTTAAAATTACAAATAAAATAAAAATAAAACAAAAATAAAAGTCAAAATATTAAATAATAACCCAATCCCTAAGAAAGGTCTACTATTCTTCTACAGGCTATTTTCATCCAAAGTGATTTTTATTTAAAGAAGCAGATTTATCAAGACCCCTACGTGGGCTTATGAAGCAGAGCAAAATAAATTTTGCACAATCTCTGAAAATGATGAACTCTTAATGCTCTTAAGCTCTTGTCATTGACACAAGGATTGATTTTTTACATACACAGGATCAGTACATAGCTCAGGCTACCTCCATCCTGAATTTACAGGCTGGAAAAAATAGCGGAAGGCCAAAGGACCTAAGGCATATGTATGTCAAGCCTGGATGGTGTGAGGCATGTGATGAGGAAGGACCTCTGGGGCCCTGGAGAGCATGAGCTCTCCCTGCTTCCCCTGGCACAGCTATTCCGTTAGGTTGGGACAATTTAGGAAAACAGTGCTGCTAGTACCTGCCAAAGCTGATGGCCCCAGGTAAACAGTCCTTGGGCAAAAAAATGGAGAGTAATGTAACATGGAGGAAAAGAGAAGGTGGGCCTGGTGGCTGTCCAGAGATGGGGCAAAACCGCAGCCAGCACTCATGGAAATCCTGGAGTCTCAAGATCACAGAAGAAAGCACACATGCCTGCATTTATAAACCCAACACCCCATGCTCTCAGAACTCAAGACAGCTGAGGTACATGTCAGGAGGCAACAGACTGGCCTCAGCAACTTCCTGCTCTGCCAGCAGCAGGACACAGCATTCCATCTGGTTTCTTTTTGCTCCCAGAGTTTCTGTTCACTCTCACCACATCTCAGAACCAGAGAAGAGGTTCTGCTCATAGCTCCTGAATGAAGCCCCAGGGCCTTCCCTCCCTTCAGGCAGCCCTGAAACCCGTGATCCCCCTGCCACTGGCTCCCAAAACTAAGATCAGAAGCAGGCCCACCAGGCCCAGCTTCAAGATTACTTTTGATATATTTTTTCCCAGACAGAACTAACTGTCTGGACTAAGGAAGCTCCTCTGGATCAACCTGTCTCTCTACCGTCTAGGTGGGTACATAATCACAAGCTTGGGTGGGAAGATAATTTGACCTTACCTTTCTCGTCGTCACCATTGTACTCGCCAAGATAAGGGGGAATTTCTGCCTGATACTCTAGACCAATCATTATTTCCTACAGGCAAATTGAGAAGTAAAAGCAACATTATAAAAACAAATAATCCCCAATCTGTTCCTACCTAGCAAAGCAGACCATATCATGCAACACTAAAACTATCACGAGTTGCTCAAGAAAGGGCCTTAGGTTTTTTTATTTACATGTGTGTGTTGGGGGCTGGTAATGCGTGCACAGAGTCCAGGTGAAAGGCCAGAAGACGGTGATTTCTTCGAGCAGGAGTCATAGGTGTGAACCATCCAACAGTGCTGGCACCTGAGCGTCATCTAGTTAGGCCACTTTAATGATTTATCTTTAATTACGCATATTTGTGTGTGCACATGCACATAGGCATGAATGAGTTCAGGAGCCCAGAGGCCAGAGTCAAATCCCCTCACGCTGGGGTTGCAGGCAGTTGTGAGCCACTAAACCTGGTGACAGGCACTGTACCACATTGTCTCCAGGATTAGCGCACGCTCCTAACCCCAGCCATCTCTCTCCAGCCCGCAGCTAGACAGTTTTTAGAAGCATTAGTCCGAATGCTCTTAGATTACAGTGACAGGTGGCTTACCCTTCTCAAATCTTCAGGTGAGTTACCACTGTCCGTTTCAACGTCCTCAATCTCGGACTCCTTGTCTCCATCACATGTAGTGTTTGCTTAAAAGAAGAAAATGCATGTTTAAGCACCTAAGAAAATGCCATTTATATTGTAAAAACTTGTTGAATAAAGAAGATCCATTAAGCCCGCTTGTACAGTCTTCACAGCTAGCATCTGTCACAAGGACAAACACTGAGAGCACCAACACTCCCCTTGTCACCACGCCATCATCTGAAATGTCAGGTGCAGCACAGGGGTTTGTCCTCACGGGACTGACCCAGGACTGCACAGACAGCTGAGCCCAAAGCTGCCCCTGAACATATCCAGTCATGTACACGGGGAGACATTAGGAAAAAGATAAACCGGCTGCAATTAAGCATTTGTTTCAGCCTAAAGCCCTTAATATACTAAAAACAATAACAACCAAAAACTAAAGGGAAAAAATATAGTAAATGACTAAAAAATGAAAATACTTTCAGCACTGGTCAATTCTAAGCTGAACCTTTCAACAAGCCCAAGAACTATTTTCTGGCTGAACTAACTAAGTAAGATGGGTTGCCACAGCAACAGATGAAAACAGGCAGCCTTGCAAAACTACCTGAGTGTATGGGTTCACTCCATCCCAGTGACAAAGGTGGAATCCTATCCAGACTATCACACTCTTATTTCTTTAAGGGGTGCACAACACGAGCGCCGCTGCAGACACTAGCATTCTTACATCGTAAAGGCCGGGGGAAGAACTCCGAAGTCTCATGAGAAGTCACGGACGGTGTCAGATCATCAGCGGAAGACTGAGTTTCCTCGTCATCGCCGGACAGCAGGTCTTTCGCGATCTCTTCCTGCAAGAGTTAGAAAGCAGTGCAGGTCAGGAAGCGCTGCTTGCAACCTCAGCAGCTGCTGGGGATGCCTTTTTGTTTTTATAACGCTCAATAATTAAGAACCAATTTGCACCCTGGTTCTGAAAAGTTTGAAATTCTGTAATTTACTTTGTGTATAAATACTAATAACATTTAATACTTAATTATATACTTAACATATTATTTTAAATTTTTAATGTTTTGTCAAATAGGAATAAAAAATGCATTTGCACACTTAAACAACTTGCCATGCAAAGAATTTACTGGAAGTTCCAGATCAATTTTCAGTGGATTTGTAGTAAAAAACAGTATATTCTAGCACAGCACAACAGCTTGTGTCTCTGGAGCAGGTTAGGAGGCTGAGGCAGGGGAATTTCCTGAGCTCAGGAGTTCATGCCAAGTCGGAGCACAACAGTGAGACAGGAATTCAAAAACAATAAAACCACAATAAAAATAGAACTTCTCCGTGGCCAGCAATTATACTCTTTCTCCAACAATTTAATTATGTATTTTCTTCATTTACATTTCAAATGCTATCCCAAAAGTCCTCCAGAACCCCCACCCCACCCATTCCCATCTCCAACAATTCTTAAAAATGTAGAATTCTCTCCAAACTCCACTCCTCTGATGGGTTAAAATGTCCAAATTAAGTGACTGGTGATACTGCTTAAAAAGCAGCAGGTACGGATTTGTATGAAAGTCACTGTCGCACAGCAGGTACCCAAGGCTGAATGACACTGAGGAAAGCACACAGGAAGCGGTCCCAAGATGTGGACTCTCTCGTCCTGCCTAAAGCCTAACTGGCAAAGCCGCTCAGAACCCCACCCAGAGAGGCATGGCCTCAGGATTCTCCTCAGCAAGGAGTGTGCCTCCCTACAAGCAGTCTGTGAGAGACGTGTCATCATGGCCTTGCCTGCTGTGACCACTGTCACCCAGAAGCACAACTCTGCCTAAGCCAGTTTGATGTGCAGGCTCTGGGAGATTCGTTAACAGAGGTCTTCAGACCAACTGCAGTTAAAGGGAAATCCCCTAGCTACAATGTCTAAACAGAAATACTGAGCAAGAGTTGAACAGCTGGGCTGGTGAGATGGCTCAGTGGTTAAGAGCATTGACTGCTCTACCGAAGGTCCTGAGTTCAAATCCCAGCAACCACATGGTGGCTCACAACCATCCGTAAAAAGATATGACTCCCTCTTCTGGGGTATCTGAAGACAGCTACAGTGTACTTACATATAATAAATAAATAAATCTTTTTTTAAAAAAGAGTTGAACAGCTACTATTACTCTTAAAGCAACAGGATCAAATCCAAATGGATGTTTAGATGAGTAAGAGGAAGTTTATATATTTATTTCAGAATTAGAACATGCTTTAAGCATTAAGAACCTTAGAAACCAGGCAATGACAGTGACCCTGAAACTTCCGTAAGGGCCCATACTCACTTTGTCTAGAGTCATGTCTGGTAGTTCGTCTGCAAGTTCACTTGGGGAGCTGTTTGCACTGGAATTCGCAACCGCTGGAATTGTAGATTCATAGCCGTAGAACGCCAACAGGTCTTCTAGCGGCATGTTCCCTTCCTGGGCGAGCAGGGTAGACATGGACTAAGTGGTGCCGTAATCTGAACCGTGGGTTCAGAACTGCAATGCTCAAGTTTATACAGCAAAGTATCAACAGGGCAGTCAACACAGCCAAGCTTTAAAAAAGTGCATTCCTTTTTGTATACTGCTGTAGAAAATAGTACTAAGCCCAGTGAGTAACTGCTGTATTAGCAAAAGCAAGCAGTTCCACTAGGCCAATCAAGTGACCAACAGACAACTTCACATCATTTTTAGCTTGTTTACTCAAATAACCTTGGAGTTCTGTATAAGTATTGGTATATTTACTTTATGTTTATATATTTATGTAATAATGTCTAAACCCCAACCTCCAGTTTACATTCTCTGTTCTTAATTCCGAGTTTGAATACGGTCCCCCTAACAACACTGCTGATAACCTGCATGCTTTGGCCTCAGCATTATATCCTGGGTACAGGCTATGATGAACAGTGACCCCAACTGTTCCCCAAGCTCATTGTCATGCAATCTAATGCAGATTTGCTTCAACACTATGCACAGAACCACTTACAGCTACTACTCACACATAACTGCAAAAATAAGCTTGTAACTCAAACTCATAAGATCTTTACCTATGCCAATTAAGACAAACACCTCTGTCATACAGGACTAACATGAAGCATGTGACTAGCGTCCATGAGTGGCCACAGTGTGCTAAGCACTGCCGCTGCCTACAGGATGCTGGCTATCTACCAGGCCCACAAGGAACTTAGGCTGAAGGCCCCAGACATTACTCATGCAAGGAGGAACCACCAGGGGCCTAGAGAACCTGGGAGGGAACGAGCTAAGCATTCCCTTTGCCTCTTACCCTGCTTCCCTGCAGGAGGGGACCAGGCTGTCAGCCCCCTGTCTGTAGCATCCCTTCTCTAGGACCTCAGTGATCCTCCCATAGTGTGAAGACCGCTGTTGTTCCTCCTGTCCTGATGGTCTATCATATCGTTCACTGACTCTAGTATTTTGTTGAGAGTTATTAGACAGGGATATAGAAAATTACAGAAAATCCTTTCTCTGAGAGAATTCAGCGCTGAGAGAATCAGACAGGTTAACTGCCATACAACAATGGCTGTGATGCCCGACTCTGAAACTGATACCCTAACCTAACCCTGTGCACCCAGACAAGGGTGCTGACCCAGGACGACAGGACCGAGTGGGGATGAAGAGATAAAGCTGTCTCAGGATGTGTTCCGCCATCAGTACCAATGACCATGGGCTCAGACTACTGCACTGGTTAGCTGCTGATATAAAACAGGCTTAGCCTTAATTAGGGGAACCAACAAAGCCCAAATATAGGGAGTTGCATGCAAGCTATGCAGTGCAAATAAAAGACAAAGAACCCTAAGATAAAGAGTAAGGCTGGGGTCCATTTTCACTGGATAGCAAAGACACCCAAGCATGTGGCTGAGTCTCAAAGCATAGTCCTATGTCTAGCATTCCAGTCAAAGGAAAAGATGTACTGAAAGCTGATGGTTGTTTAAGAAGCTGGTAGCCATGGCTAAGTGGGATGAATGAGAAGTGACTCAGACAGAGATGGCCAGAGTCGCAAGGACAGATCAAAGGGGCTTCATGACAAGGAAGGGAGCCAGGACTATATCCCAAAGAACCAGGAAGCCACTGGAGAATTGAACCAGGAGGGCTAGCATGCAGAGGCACTCCTGCCAGGCCTGAGTTAAATCTGAAGCCCACAGGACAGAAGGAAAGAACAGACTCCCGCACACTGTCCTCTGAGTGCAACATGCCCACAGGCATGATTGTGACTACAAACACACAGAGACATAGAAAACAAGACTTTCAAAAGGAGGAACTGACTGACATATTTCTTCTTGAAACACTGGAACGCTACATACATAAGAGCTGTGGGGTTATGGAGAGACATGAAGTGAGTGATAAAGATCTCTCCTTGGGCATAAGTGAGGGCAACTTTTAGAGTGACAGAAAGACCAGGGTGGGGGGAGATTTTTTTTTTTTTAAAAACGGAATTATATTCAAGATTTTATAGGACACAAGTTTGAGAACTATAAGGCATCCAAGAAGAAAAGTCAAGTTGGCCGGGAGCCTGGAGCTCAGAGACTCCGGCCGGGCACTCATTCTACGTGGTATGTAAAGTAAAGCCAGGAGCTGAGGAGCTCCTAACAGACAACAGGGCACACAGAGAAAGGGTCTGTGCTTTATTCCAACAACTTCAGATAGGATACAGGAGCTTATAGCAAACAGGACAGTTATAAATCCTCAAGTGGGATCTTTATTCTAGACCAAGGAGAATAAGAACCTGAAGGAAGAGAATTTCATATATAACATGTGAGAGGAAAATACAGTTAAGTTATTTGATAGCAGGAATGAAAGAGATCTAAGTCTTAACAGGAAGGACTTCCAGCCTGAGGAGCCAGCTAACTCCAGAGCCACAAAACCAAGGCAAGGGCTTAGGACAAACATGGACGACAGGTGGACTGCGCTTGAGGGAGCGCCCATGGATGGGTAAAATCAGAAGACAAGGGCAGAATCTGCCTACAGCTGAGAGGAATGGACCCAGGAAAGCAGGATGCTGAGAGGCCAAGGGTGTTCCCTGCAGTCAAACAGCAAGGAGAAACCAAATGAGAAAAGAGCAGGCAAGAATTCTTACCATCTGGCAACCAGGATCCCTCTGCCCTTACAATGAGCTGGAAGAGGCCAAGCTAAGGGTTAACTGGAGGGAGAAGCAGAGATGTCGGACACTTGACTAAAAAGGAGAGAGACCAAGAGCAATACCAGGTCAAGAGGTTAAGTTCATCCAAATTGTTGGGAGCCGCCCCCACATTCGCCGTTACAAGATGGCGCTGACAGCTGTGTTCTAAGTGGTAAACAAATAATCTGCGCATGTGCCAAGGGTATCTTATGACTACTTGTGCTCTGCCTTCCCCGTGACGTCAACTCGGCCGATGGGCTGCAGCCAATCAGGGAGTGACACGTCCGAGGCGAAGGAGAATGCTCCTTAAGAGGGACGGGGTTTCGTTTTCTCTCTCTCTTGCTTCTCTCTCTCTTGCTTCTTGCTCTCTTGCTTCCTGCACCCTGGCTCCTGAAGATGTAAGAAATAAAGCTTTGCCGCAGAAGATTCTGGTCTGTGGTGTTCTTCCTGGCCGGTCGTGAGAACGCGTCTAATAACAATTGGTGCCGAATTCCGGGACGAGAAAATCCGGGACGAGAAAAAACTCGGGACTGGCGCAAGGAAGATCCCTCATTCCAGAACCAGAACTGCGGGTCACGGTAATAAAGGTTCCCATAAAACAGACTGTTGAGAAGGATTCAACTACATGAATTCAGAACTTTTCAGCTGGGGAACGGTGGATACCAGTAAGTATAGCTTTACGAGGTACGCCTGGCCTTGAACTTTCTAACGAAATTCAAGACAGTCTATCAGAAGTAAAGTGGGGAATAGCTTTACAAGGTACACCTGGCCTTGAACTTTCTAACGAAATTCAGGACAGTCTATCAGAAGTAAAGTGGAAAATGGCTTTACGAGGTATGCTTGGCCTTAAACTTTCTCTAGTGTTAGAAGCCCTTTTGTTCCTTTTCACATGTTATCAAGTGATTAAGGCAGGGCTAAAAATTCTAGATGAAATTCAGGACAATCTATCAGAAGTAAAGCGGGGAGAGAGAGTAGGAGCAAAGAGAAAATATGGTTCACAAAATAAGTATACAGGCCTTTCCAAGGGTCTTGAACCTGAGGAAAAGTTTAGGTCAGGTAAGAATACCTGGGGAGAGATTAGAAGGAAGGAGAAGGAAAAAGAAAAGAAAAAAGATCAATCAGCGGAGGCTTCTAAGAGAAGGAGCCTATACTCATCACTAGATGAGCTCAAGGAGCCAGTTTTTAGTAGTTCTGAATCAAATGAAAAGGCTATTAGGGCCTGGAAGGCGCTCTCTCGAGCAGGTGAAACCACTGGGCAGTTAACAAAGATAATCCAGGGACCTCAGGAATCCTTCTCAGATTTTGTGGCCAGAATGACAGAGGCAGCAGAGCGTATTTTTGGAGAGTCAGAGCAAGCTGCGCCTCTCATAGAACAGCTAATCTACGAGCAAGCCACAAAGGAGTGCCGAGCGGCCATAGCCCCAAGAAAGAACAAAGGCTTACAAGACTGGCTCAGGGTCTGTCGAGAGCTTGGGGGACCTCTCACCAATGCAGGCTTAGCGGCCGCCATCCTCCAATCTCAGAACCGCTCCATGAGCGGAAATGATCAGAGGACATGTTTTAATTGCGGAAAGCCTGGGCATTTTAAGAAAGATTGCAGAGCTCCAGATAAACAGGGAGGGACTCTCACTCTTTGCTCTAAGTGTGGCAAGGGTTATCATAGAGCTGACCAGTGTCGCTCTGTGAGGGATATAAAGGGCAGAATTCTTCCCCCACCTGATAGTCAATCAACTGATGTGCCAAAAAACGGGTCATCGGGCCCTCGGTCCCAGGGCCCTCAAAGATATGGGAACCGGTTTGTCAGGACCCAGGAAGCAGTCAGAGAGGCGACCCAGGAAGACCCACAAGGGTGGACCTGCGTGCCGCCTCCGACTTCCTATTAATGCCTCAAATGAGTATTCAGCCGGTGCCGGTGGAGCCTATACCATCCTTGCCCCCGGGAACCATGGGCCTTATTCTCGGCCGAGGTTCACTCACCTTGCAGGGCTTAGTAGTCCACCCTGGAGTTATGGATTGTCAACATTCCCCTGAAATACAGGTCCTGTGCTCAAGCCCTAAAGGCGTTTTTTCTATTAGTAAAGGAGATAGGATAGCTCAGCTGCTGCTCCTCCCTGATAATACCAGGGAGAAATTTGCAGGACCTGAGATAAAGAAAATGGGCTCCTCAGGAAATGATTCTGCCTATTTGGTTGTATCTTTAAATGATAGACCTAAGCTCCGCCTTAAGATTAATGGAAAAGAGTTTGAAGGCATCCTTGATACCGGAGCAGATAAAAGTATAATTTCTACACATTGGTGGCCCAAAGCATGGCCCACCACAGAGTCATCTCATTCATTACAGGGCCTAGGTTATCAATCATGTCCCACTATAAGCTCCGTTGCCTTGACGTGGGAATCCTCTGAAGGGCAGCAAGGGAAATTCATACCTTATGTGCTCCCACTCCCGGTTAACCTCTGGGGAAGGGATATTATGCAGCATTTGGGCCTTATTTTGTCCAATGAAAACGCCCCATCAGGAGGGTATTCAGCTAAAGCAAAAAATATCATGGCAAAGATGGGTTATAAAGAAGGAAAAGGGTTAGGACATCAAGAACAGGGAAGGATAGAGCCCATCTCACCTAATGGAAACCAAGACAGACAGGGTCTGGGTTTTCCTTAGCGGCCATTGGGGCAGCACGACCCATACCATGGAAAACAGGGGACCCAGTGTGGGTTCCTCAATGGCACCTATCCTCTGAAAAACTAGAAGCTGTGATTCAACTGGTAGAGGAACAATTAAAATTAGGCCATATTGAACCCTCTACCTCACCTTGGAATACTCCAATTTTTGTAATTAAGAAAAAGTCAGGAAAGTGGAGACTGCTCCATGACCTCAGAGCCATTAATGAGCAAATGAACTTATTTGGCCCAGTACAGAGGGGTCTCCCTGTACTTTCCGCCTTACCACGTGGCTGGAATTTAATTATTATAGATATTAAAGATTGTTTCTTTTCTATACCTTTGTGTCCAAGGGATAGGCCCAGATTTGCCTTTACCATCCCCTCTATTAATCACATGGAACCTGATAAGAGGTATCAATGGAAGGTCTTACCACAGGGAATGTCCAATAGTCCTACTATGTGCCAACTTTATGTGCAAGAAGCTCTTTTGCCAGTGAGGGAACAATTCCCCTCTTTAATTTTGCTCCTTTACATGGATGACATCCTCCTGTGCCATAAAGACCTTACCATGCTACAAAAGGCATATCCTTTTCTACTTAAAACTTTAAGTCAGTGGGGTTTACAGATAGCCACAGAAAAGGTCCAAATTTCTGATACAGGACAATTCTTGGGCTCTGTGGTGTCCCCAGATAAGATTGTGCCCCAAAAGGTAGAGATAAGAAGAGATCACCTCCATACCTTAAATGATTTTCAAAAGCTGTTGGGAGATATTAATTGGCTTAGACCTTTTTTAAAGATTCCTTCCGCTGAGTTAAGGCCTTTGTTTAGTATTTTAGAAGGAGATCCTCATATCTCCTCCCCTAGGACTCTTACTCTAGCTGCTAACCAGGCCTTACAAAAAGTGGAAAAGGCCTTACAGAATGCACAATTACAACGTATTGAGGATTCGCAGCCTTTCAGTTTGTGTGTCTTTAAGACAGCACAATTGCCAACTGCAGTTTTGTGGCAGAATGGGCCATTGTTGTGGATCCATCCAAACGTATCCCCAGCTAAAATAATAGATTGGTATCCTGATGCAATTGCACAGCTTGCCCTTAAAGGCCTAAAAGCAGCAATCACCCACTTTGGGCAAAGTCCATATCTTTTAATTGTACCTTATACCGCTGCACAGGTTCAAACCTTGGCAGCCACATCTAATGATTGGGCAGTTTTAGTTACCTCCTTTTCAGGAAAAATAGATAACCATTATCCAAAGCATCCAATCTTACAGTTTGCCCAAAATCAATCTGTTGTGTTTCCACAAATAACAGTAAGAAACCCACTTAAAAATGGGATTGTGGTATATACTGATGGATCAAAAACTGGCATAGGTGCCTATGTGGCTAATGGTAAAGTGGTATCCAAACAATATAATGAAAATTCACCGCAAGTGGTAGAATGTTTAGTGGTCTTAGAAGTTTTAAAAACCTTTTTAGAACCCCTTAATATTGTGTCAGATTCCTGTTATGTGGTAAATGCAGTAAATCTTTTAGAAGTGGCTGGAGTGATTAAGCCTTCCAGTAGAGTTGCCAATATTTTTCAGCAGATACAATTAGTTTTGTTATCTAGAAGATCTCCTGTTTATATTACTCATGTTAGAGCCCATTCAGGCCTACCTGGCCCCATGGCTCTGGGAAATGATTTGGCAGATAAGGCCACTAAAGTGGTGGCTGCTGCCCTATCATCCCCGGTAGAGGCTGCAAGAAATTTTCATAACAATTTTCATGTGACGGCTGAAACATTACGCAGTCGTTTCTCCTTGACAAGAAAAGAAGCCCGTGACATTGTTACTCAATGTCAAAGCTGCTGTGAGTTCTTGCCAGTTCCTCATGTGGGAATTAACCCACGCGGTATTCGACCTCTACAGGTCTGGCAAATGGATGTTACACATGTTTCTTCCTTTGGAAAACTTCAATATCTCCATGTGTCCATTGACACATGTTCTGGCATCATGTTTGCCTCTCCGTTAACTGGAGAAAAAGCCTCACATGTGATTCAACATTGTCTTGAGGCATGGAGTGCTTGGGGGAAACCCAGACTCCTTAAGACTGATAATGGACCAGCTTATACGTCTCAAAAATTCCAGCAGTTCTGCCGTCAGATGGACGTAACCCACCTGACTGGACTTCCATACAACCCTCAAGGACAGGGTATTGTTGAGCGTGCGCATCGCACCCTCAAAGCCTATCTTATAAAACAGAAGAGGGGAACTTTTGAGGAGACTGTACCCCGAGCACCAAGAGTGTCGGTGTCTTTGGCACTCTTTACACTCAATTTTTTAAATATTGATGCTCATGGCCATACTGCGGCTGAACGTCATTGTTCAGAGCCAGATAGGCCCAATGAGATGGTTAAATGGAAAAATGTCCTTGATAATAAATGGTATGGCCCGGATCCTATCTTGATAAGATCCAGGGGAGCTATCTGTGTTTTCCCACAGAATGAAGACAACCCATTTTGGGTACCAGAAAGACTCACCCGAAAAATCCAGACTGACCAAGGGAATACTAATGTCCCTCGTCTTGGTGATGTCCAGGGCGTCAATAATAAAGAGAGAGCAGCGTTGGGGGATAATGTCGACATTTCCACTCCCAATGACGGTGATGTATAATGCTCAAGTATTCTCCTGCTTTTTTACCACTAACTAGGAACTGGGTTTGGCCTTAATTCAGACAGCCTTGGCTCTGTCTGGACAGGTCCAGACAACTGACACCATTAACACTTTGTCAGCCTCAGTGACTACAGTCATAGATGAACAGGCCTCAGCTAATGTCAAGATACAGAGAGGTCTCATGCTGGTTAATCAACTCATAGATCTTGTCCAGATACAACTAGATGTATGACAAATAACTCAGCAGGGATGTGAACAAAAGTTTCTGGGATTGTGTGTTATTTCCATTCAGTATGTTAAATTTACTAGGGCAGCTAATTTGTCAAAAAGTCTTTTTCAGTATATGTTACAGAATTGGATGGCTGAATTTGAACAGATCCTTCGGGAATTGAGACTTCAGGTCAACTCCACGCGCTTGGACCTGTCCCTGACCAAAGGATTACCCAATTGGATCTCCTCAGCATTTTCCTTCTTTAAAAAAATTGGGTGGGATTAATATTATTTGGAGATACACTTTGCTGTGGATTAGTGTTGCTTCTTTGATTGGTCTGTAAGCTTAAGGCCCAAATTAGGAGAGACAAGGTGGTTATTGCCCAGGCGCTTGCAGGACTAGAACATGGAGCTCCCCCTGATATATGGTTATCTATGCTTAGGCAATAGGTCGCTGGCCACTCAGCTCTTATATCCCATGAGGCTAGACTCATTGCACGGGATAGAGTGAGTGTGCTTCAGCAGCCCGAGAGAGTTGCAAGGCTAAGCACTGCAATGGAAAGGCTCTGCGGCATATATGAGCCTATTCTAGGGAGACATGTCATCTTTCATGAAGGTTCAGTGTCCTAGTTCCCTTCCCCCAGGCAAAACGACACGGGAGCAGGTCAGGGTTGCTCTGGGTAAAAGCCTGTAAGCCTAAGAGCTAATCCTGTACATGGCTCCTTTACCTACACACTGGGGATTTGACCTCTATCTCCACTCTCATTAATATGGGTGGCCTATTTGCTCTTATTAAAAGAAAAAGGGGGAGATGTTGGGAGCCGCCCCCACATTCGCCGTTACAAGATGGCGCTGACAGCTGTGTTCTAAGTGGTAAACAAATAATCTGCGCATGTGCCAAGGGTATCTTATGACTACTTGTGCTCTGCCTTCCCCGTGACGTCAACTCGGCCGATGGGCTGCAGCCAATCAGGGAGTGACACGTCCGAGGCGAAGGAGAATGCTCCTTAAGAGGGACGGGGTTTCGTTTTCTCTCTCTCTTGCTTCTCTCTCTCTTGCTTCTTGCTCTCTTGCTTCCTGCACCCTGGCTCCTGAAGATGTAAGAAATAAAGCTTTGCCGCAGAAGATTCTGGTCTGTGGTGTTCTTCCTGGCCGGTCGTGAGAACGCGTCTAATAACACCAAATGGGAGACATACTTGACAACTTTATAAAAAAGAATAGGATATAACTCAGCGCTTGGGAGATGGATCCCAGATGTGAGACGGGCCTGGGCTCTACAGTAAGATCCTAGCTCAAATCGTCGGTAAGTAGAATAAACTGAGGGCAAAAGGGGGATATATGGATTCCTGAGAGATGAGGCATATACTTCTAGGATAGGAAGGCTGAAAAGAATAGAAAAAAATCAGAGGTGGGGAAGAGGCAAGAGGTTCTTGGTTCTTCATTAAAAACACCATTATTAAACAAAGTAGAAAAGATGGCAGACAGTCTTCCTTTTGGGGTTGATGGAGATCACTGCTGGGAAGGCACTGGACTTCATTTTCCAAAATGAACTTGATTAAAACCTAGTAATAGTAGTGTTTTCATACTTTCCCCCTCAAAACTGAGTTACCAAGGCCCAAGGTCACCTGCAATGGCCAGTTCAGCTGACAAATTCCACCAATCATGCTAGGGACAGATTTTTCTCCCCTCTCGTTGGATGTATTTAACTTTAAGGCACAGCTGTATTTATCAATGAGCTGCTTTATGGTGGGAGAGTGCGCATGAGGAAAGCAGAGTGCATATATAATTTAGTCACAGGGCACGCTGACTGCAGATCACCTTGGTAAACTACCCAGCCCATTACACCTCCACCTCTGTCTGTAAGAAAGGAAAATACCATTATTTTAATCTGATGCTCATGTTAGAAATTAGGATACACACTACTACCAACCACATGTTCATCTGGGTTATTTCTTATCCAATGGGACATTTTACTGTCAGTAACGGGGAAATGAGTTAACACTCTCCTGGCATGCATGATGCACTGCTGGGTAGGTGAATCAAGACTGTGATGCAAGCCAGGCGTGGTGGCGCACGCCTTTAATCCCAGCACTTGGGTGGCAGAGGCAGGTGGATTTCTGAGTTCGAGGCCAGCCTGGTCTACAAAGTGAGTTCCAGGACAGCCAGGGCTACACAGAGAAACCTTGTCTGGAAACAAACAAGGACTGTGATGCAGATCACATTCAGTACCTAATACAGTATTCCTGAGACTCTCCAAAACAACGAATACGCAATCTTTACATCTATAATCTTTAATCTTCCACAAAACCTAGTGGAAAGGATGATTTAAAGTTTCTTATTTAAACTTCTAAGTTTTTAGACAATTTAATAACAACCTTTTTAAGAGCTACATCTAAATCTAGAACTACTAAATTAAAATCTCAAAAAGCAGTTATGTGAAAAAAACAAAATTTATAAAGCTTATGATAAAGCCTTACTTTGCTAGAACTAAAATAATAAGTAAATTCCGGCCACACAATCTAAAAGTCACAGAAGAAAAGCTAATTTTGCATCTCTATTCTTCTTTTCCACACCACATAAGCATGACGGCCAAAAATTTGTAAGCACTAAATTACATTCATAGACAACACTCTAATTAGTATAAAAATAAAAACTTCTAATTTTTGAAAATGAACATTAATATCCTATCCCTGCAACTGTTGAAATACAGCAATGCCTAAATTGTAGTTTCAATAAAGATCAATATATTAAATTACATAGAAACATCAAAATATAAACTTTCTGCAAGCTTTACCCTTTCTTTTATTCGTTTTTGTGTTTTATTAAATAGCAATAAATAGAGACAGCTACACTTTACTGAAGAAAGAACCACTACTCAGGATGTAGCAGGAACATTTGGTCTCCTGTCAAATGCACACTAGAAAAAAACTAGCCATCTCAGTTTTCAGAAAAATTTAAAGATCATTATATTCTGCCAAGAAGCAGAACCATCTAGAGACACCGATACATAACTTTTCTAAATGTAGAAATTCAGAGGTGGGTGATACAATGCAATTATCAGCAGATACATAGAAAGAAAAACTACATATTTTTAGGCTGGCCTAGAGCCCATTATATAGCTCAGGCTGGCCTTGAACTCATGATCGCGCTGAAATGCTAGGAATGCTAGGAATAAAGAGGCATGAGCCACCACTTCTGTCTTTGGAGATACTTTTTAAATGAATAAACCTAATCATAATTACCATGGATTAATTAATCATGTGAATGAAGGTGCTTCCAAAACTTCAGGTGTAGTGGAGCAGCCTGAGAGAGCAGGCCGTGAAGACGGTTTCCCTGTACGCTACTAGGAAGAAATGACTACTGTACTGTTTATGTTTGCACTCTTTAAAAAAACCCAAAAGCACAAGAGTGGTGGGAACTCCAACAATTGATACTCTTGGCTATTATTCCTGAAGGCTTTTGTTCCTGTGAGCTCATCAGAAATTTTCAAATGGGGTTAACTTACAGACAGTGGAATCCTCCAGCTTTCCAAGGTGACCCTTTGCAAGAAGACTTCTGCTATAGGCCTAGTGCAAGGGAAGGCTTAAAATGCAGTTCATTTGAATTTATATTGACTTTGGACTTAAGAAGTTGTGAACGGCACTCAATCCAGAATGTTTGGAAAAGATGACTGGAGGGTGCAAACGGAATATTGCCAATTTACATTTGAAAGTACAGTAAAATCTGTTCAGTGTCTTAATAGCATCTAAGTTTCTTAGGAAGGAAAAGATTTCCCTACTCTGCTACAGGACTAAGTTAAGCTCAAGGCTGACCCTCACTGTTCTTGGATAAGGTAAAAAATGACGCTAACAGATAAATAATGAACATGTTCTGACTATACTATTCTCAAAATAATGAGGAAATCTGTAATATTAGGTTCGAAAAAATAAAAAGGTGCATAAAATAGTTCAGAAAGGTTCCAGAAGAAGTTACGATAAAATGTCTAAGTCTTTACCAAAGTGTGGGTGTTCTAATGCTACAGGAAGCCTTTACCTTCTCTAAGTCTTCAATTTCAGAGCTGAAGTTCTTCCCGTCGTCCATCAACTCTTCTTCCTCTAGAGTTCTTTCATCATCATAGTCATGAACTAGCATCTCAGCAGTGGGGTCAAAGTCATGGTCCTCAGAAGACAAAGACCCAACTGCAAGGAAACATACACCCGCCGCAAGGCCAGTTACGAACAAAGAAAAACGTCTGCTGCTCTTCCAGATGCTTTTGATATTTATATGTGAATTTTATTAAATGAATTTGCTATCCACTTTATGGGTTGTAAAGTAAAACTATATATGGTCTTGAAAAAGATATCTAAACCAGCAAAAGAACAAGGTAGAGTATTCACAAACACTTTTACGGGCGTCCAGACCATGAAAAGAACAAGGTATAGTATTTACACTTTATAGGCATCCATACCATGGAAAAGGAAACATGTAATCCTAACAAAATTACTTCAATGGCATGTTCTGAAGCGGAAAAATCAAAATTCTTACTAGTTATAATTTCCTTAAAATAGCAAGAGCTAGCTGGGCACACAGCAATGTGGCACAATGCCTGTCTGGATTACATGGGCTCCTGGGTTCAAGTCCTAGTACAGCCAAAAGACAAGCCAAATGACCAAACATCAGAAGTTCCAGGAATGGGAGACTTCCAGAAAAGAGTCAACAAACTAACATTAACATTTCAGAAGAGATTATATATTTTACATTAATTATAACCCTAAACAGACACAAATTCAATAGAAAATTGGCTTTTAAGACAAATACTTCTATGAAGCAGCTATATATAACAATTAAGTTTGTTTATTTGTTTGTTTGTTTGTTTGTTTGTGAGACAGGGTTTCTCTCTCTGTATAGCCCTGGCTGTCCTGGAACTCACTTTGTAACCAGGCTGGCCTCGAACTCAGAAATCTGCCTGCCTCTGCCTCCCAAGTTCTGGGATTAAAGGCGTGCGCCACCATTGCCCAGCAATTCTAAGATTTTTAAAAGCAATCTAGAACATGGATTTGCACTTTTAATGCTTGTCTGATTCTGAGGAATTTTAAGATCTGAATAAAGTGATTCTATGGTGGCGCACACCTTTAATCCCAGAACTTGGGAGGCAGAGGCAGATGGATTTCTGAGTTCAAGGACAGCCTGGTCTACAGAGTGAGTTCCAGGACAGCCAGGGCTGCACAGAGAAACCCTGTCTCGAAAAACAAACCAAACAAACAAACGTCTTAGATTTATGGGAAGGTAACACAAAAAATTCTATCTGTAGGTTTTGGAAGACATCCCACGGCCAAGTTGCTACTGTCAGTACAAACTTGTTTAATACCATAGTTTTAAGAATGTAATCAACTAGTTCAAAAATAAGTAAATAAATCGGATCTTCTGCTCCCAGAGAATGAGACAAGCTCAGGGGAACACAGGCCTCCCTCCCTGCCTGCCTCCATTGGTTTTACGCTAGGACTGAATGCAATGGGACCAGTGAAGCTCAGAGCTTGGGAAGAGGGATCCTGAGACCCAAGGGTGTGGCCAGGTATACGGAAGAATATTCAACAGTTTGCTCTGTTTTTAAGAAAGCTATTACTCGTTTAAAATTTCTAACATTTAAGGGCCATGCGAGATCATTACCAAAACAGTGAACTAGGCCCAAATGTTCTCATGGTGGAGAGGTTCCAACTACAGTTCCATGTTTCTGAGTTCAGAGAATTATATGCATTAGCCCACTCCTATTCCCACAAATACAAATTTCCACTTCCATAAGACTTGCAAGGTTTTGTTATTTCTTTAAAGCTAAAAAAAAATAGTATATGCTCATTTTTGTTGAAATAGATATTGCTTTTAGAGAATGAAATATTTACTCATTAGCTCAAAACCAGAACACCACCTTTATAAGTTTTCTTTCCTGAGAAACATCTGTGGTATGCCAGTGTCGAGGATAAAACAGAAGGCCCTGAACTCCTGGCTTTGTGACTTGAGACTTGAAGCAGGCCATTCAAAATTCCTAGGTCTAGCTTGGGTTTTCATTTGTAAAATACACAGGGCTAAAGGCAATGATCTGTGAGTCCCTTCCAGATCTAAAATTCTCTCTATTGACTAAGTCATTAAAAACTAAGTGTCTGCTTAGATACTAAAGCCACACTGCCTTTTGGATTTTTATTGAAATTGCAACTTCTTACAGATAATGATGCAAAATGGAAAATTATATTATCATGTTCAAATCATGTATATAAATATTCTTTCCCTGAACTTGTGTCATAAGAGCTGCTTGTCTCAAAGTTAGGAAAAATTTAAAAACACTTGTACAGATGTCCACAATGATTTTACAATCACATAATCATTCTATTATTTTACCTCCTTAAAAGATACCTAAATAGGTCTTTGAAAGTTAGCTAAATACAAAAAGTAAGACTGCAAGGTAAGTAAGTGGCTTGGTCTCTCTAAAGCAGCATGTAAAGAAATTCTGCAGGCCGGGCGTGGTGGCGCACGCCTTTAATCCCAGCACTCGGGAGGCAGGCGGATTTCTGAGTTTGAGGGCAGCCTGGTCTACAGAGTGAGTTCCAGGACAGCTAAACCAGAGAAACCCTGTGTGTGTGTGTGTGTGTGTGTGTGTGTGTGTGTGTGTGTGTGTGTGTGTGTGTGTGGCGGGGGTCATCTGGAGTGAGCCCGGGGATAATGGCAGAGAACTTGCTTAGCCCTTGGTAGTCCCTATACAAAAAAGGGGGAAAATTAAGCATAGACTCCATTATGCTGGGTGACTCTTTGCAAAACAATTCTAATTGCCTCCAAGTACAATAAAGGGGTTGGAGAATTCCAGAGGCACTTTTCTGGAACAAGTGGGACAAGGCAGCTAGAGAAAGTTTGAGAACCTAAAACAGTTTAGCAGATAAGGAGAGAGAGAGAAAGACTACAACCTCCCTCCCATGTAGGCACACCCGCGCAGATTCCGTGGACTCCTTTTATTGGATCCTCAATATATTTTCTGGCTTCTGTACTAGGTAAGCTAACCATATTAATACGTCTCTGTGCAAAACCAGGAAGACACACATTGCTTTTTTCCTTTATTATTAAGGTAGCTTTACCTAACCCAATTTTCAGTTTAAATATAACAGACACTTGAGAGCCATAGTAAAGAAAAATGGAGTTAAAAGCTAATAATCCAAGTTGCCCCAAGTTCTGACAAGTTAAAAGGACAATTTATTTTTAATAAATAAAAATAAAACAAGCTGTTAATTTGTAGAAGGTTGATTTGGGATTCATTATTTCCAGCTTAGAGTCAAACAATAAAAAAAGTTATGTGAGAATAAAAGACTTTGTAATAAGGTTTCTGGGGTACTTTTTCCACCGTGCACTGAGCACAACTATTCCCTCCTCTCTAACAACGTAAAACTACATTGGAATTCTTTAAGATCCAAATGATGAAAAAATATAGCAGGGTACATTTCTGTGGTTGTACAGAGAATCCTTTTACCAGCCAATCCTATCTCCCTCTGGGACAACCCCCCCGACCCCCGACCCCCGGAAGAGGTAAGAAAATTGAACAAACCTGGGCTCGAACTTCCAAAGGAAGCCTGGGAGAGTGAGAGAGAGAAAAGAAAACTGTGAGGTTGAATCCTGTAGCAAGGAAAAGGAGGCAGCGCAGGCAACAGGGCGCAGAGGGGGCGGAGCCGAGCGCTCCCAGGCAGCTGCCAAAAAGTGCAAGACGTAGCTTCGCTCCAATCGCTCCCGGCCCCTTTCGGGCCCCCTCTTGGCTGCCTCGCCTTCCTCCCCAAGTCCCCAGTGTACAAACTCGCAGACTCCGGACGAGGGCTGGAGTTGAAACGGGCAACTCCGAGACACCGTTTAGAGCTCGGCAAGTTACAAAGCCGGGAAGCCGAAGCCAGAGCTTACCCGGCTCGCAGCATCAATCCTTCATCCCGGGCATCTCACGAGTCCCCCGACTACAGCAGCTCACCCAGCTCTCCGCTGGCCCTAGAGCAACTCCTCGAAACGCAACCCCGTCCCCTAGGAGGGTCTCACCCTCTGAGACACACACACACAGCCTGCCCTTGGAGTGCGCGGGCGCCCCAACTCCAGGGTTTGTCGACTGCCCCAAGCGTAGGCCAGCTCGACCCTGACACTGGTCCCCAACCCAACGCGGGAGCACCCTCCCGCCCCCACCTCCCCACCCCCACCCACCAGCCGCTGAGGTCGGAGGAGCCGCGACCACTGAGTCTGGGACCAGCCGGGTCCTCCCCCGGGGGAGCGGTCGGTCCCCGGCCCGCCAGCTCGGCCCTAGCACACACAGCTCGCTCCTGCCCAGCCCCGGTGCTCCCATCACGCCGCCCCCTCCCCCAGCTTGCCCGTCCCAGGGGAGCCCGGTGCCCGGCAGCCCGGGTCGCCCGGTGCCCCCCCCCCCAAGTCCGGCCCGGGGTAAAGAGACTCTCGGGCCGCTCGGCGGGCGAGGGCGTCGAGGTGTGGGTCGGTCTCTGCGCCCGGGGACGCCGCACCTCGCAGGCTTCGGGGTAGAGAGTCCCGCTCCGCTCCCGCTGGCCTCGGAGCCCCCGGTCAGGAGAGGCGGCGGGCGGCCGGATTGCCGAGGGCCGGGTCGGCTCACTCCGGCGGGGCAGTGGCGCAGCCCGCTCTCCGCGCTGCATTCCAGCCGCCGACCGAGGATCGGCCGCTCTCCACCCACCCCGATCCCGGGAGGAGGCGCCGAGCGAACGGCGGCCCGCGTCAGCCGCCCCGGCCACGGCCCGGAGGCTACCCCGGCCCGAGGCTCGCCGCCGCCGCCCTCCGCCGCCCGGCCCCGCCGCCCGGCCCGGCCGGGGTCGGAGCCGCCGCGGCCTAGTCCCGAAGGGAGACCGCTCCCGCGCCCGCTCCCGCCCCTCCGGCAGCCTCGCCGCGCCTCGCCGCCGCCCCGCGCCCCCCATCCCCCGTCGCCGCCGCGCCGCCTTCCGAGGACCCGCGGGAGGAGCCGTGGCTCTCGGGCCGGCTGCGGGGCTTCGGAGGGCCGCCCGGCTCCCGCTCCAGCACGGCCGCCGCTGCCCGGTTTCTCCGCTCACCTCCGCCATATTGGTACCTTTAGGGCGAACGAGCAGCGCCGAGCCCAGTCCCCGGATGGGGCGCCTGAGCCAATCGCAGCCGCCGCCGCCGCTGCCGCCGCCGCGGCCCGCCAGGCACCCGCCCGGAGGCAGAGGCGGCTCGGCCCCTTATAGGGCAGGCCGGCCCGCGACGCCCCCGGCCCGCTCGCACACCCACGCCGTCCGGCGCTCCCGCGGCCGCCGCTCCTGCACGCGCCCGCCCCGCGCGCCCACGGCGCTCTGCCCCGGCTGGAGTAAAGTTCCAGCTGAACTGCGGGCGAGCGCGGGGACCGGCCGGTGGGTGCGGTGGGGGGGCCGGAGGGAGGGAGGGAGGGAGGGAGGGCGAGCCCGGGGCGGGGGAGGAAGGAGGGTGGCGGGAGACTCGGAGGAGGACTCGACGGACTTTCCCGAAGTGAGAAGAGTACGCGATGGCAAGTGAGCGAGCCGCTGATGGGCAAAAGAGGAGAGAGACCCGGACAGGAAGCAGGACGGCTAGGCACCTGCAGGAATGGAATGCGCATCGGCGTTCAGTGGCTTGGAGTGAACTGTGGAAGTAGACATTTGCCAGACAGGCTCTGGAAGATGATGGCAATTCAGAAGGCAGAAAGACTGACAGACGGAGCCAGACATGATGAGCGTGCTTGCGCGACATTCATAGCCTGTACACTTTTTTTTTTTTAAAGACCAGTTCTAGGAGTTATTAATCACAAATAGTCTAGAAGATGACCCGAAGATATACACTTGATAAACCTTTTAAAAAGCAGAGTGTCAAAGACCCTGAACCAAATTGCAAAAACTGCCTCTCACACCTACCTCGGGGGTAAATAAAAACAACATTGTTTGAGATTATACATACAATAAATGTGGTCTCCTGGATAAGTGGATACATGGAAGAGAGAGAGAGACTTAGCAGATGTATCTGTTTCTGCATAGGCTTCAAGAAATAATCCTGTGTATGAAAACAGATCCATGAGAAGATAATATACAAACAGGAAGGTGTGCTAAGACCTTACAGGGGCTTAGAGTGTCCGTGAAGACCAGAGCTCTCCTCCCAGATGCCTGCCAGGAGCTTGTAATAAATATTAATGGCAAAATGAGGTTTGCACTGTAGCTTCATAAATTTAAGCATTTTTAAGATGCTAAAACTTTTCATAACTTTAAACCTTAATTACACTGTTCAGGTTTGAGCCTAGGGTCTCCAATTCCCTCACTGGATGAGGATGGAGATGGGTTATGGGAAGAAGCAACGGTTACTTTTAAAGAGGATTACCAAGGCAAAAAAAAAAAAAAAATCAACCTAAAAACACGGGTAAAAGTTATTTATTCGTGGAAATTTTACAGAAGAAAAAAGTCACTCAACTTCAAAACATCCAAAAGACATGGAAAATTACACTTCCCCTACTGTGAATGATATCACAAACTTTTGTCCAATCAAATAACTCAAAAACAGGCTTGGCACATGTTGTCCCTACCATCTTCAACGAGGCGTTCAAAGTTGTAAAAGTTAAAAAACAAAACAAAACAAAAAACCCTGTGGCTTGAAATGGAGCAGAGTGACCAGGGTTAGTGAGGGGCAGTGCGCACCCACACCCTCTGATAAAGCCAGAAAGCACTGCTCAGCAGCTCGGCTCCAGCCAGGTAGCCAACAGCCTGCCCCTTATTTACATCATAAAAAAAAAAAAGTTTCATCCTACAAATTTATCACATCCTCACAAGTGTGGCCTTAGATTCTCCTGGCCAATTCTGAGAAATATATGGCCTTGCAGTTCTCCATGAACAGAGTAGTAAGGTTTCTTCAGGTTCTCTTGACATTTTGACAGCTTTGACGAATTGTATTGTATATAAGCAAAACTTGAAAAGGTAACCAGGGAGCCTGGGCTTAAATATTAGAGGTCTCAATTTTATCAAATCCATGAGCAAAATAACAAAATTTCAGAAAGCAGTCATGATAGAAATAGCAGCAGCTGCAACTTCTGCAAGTGTCTGTTTGCCTGGTTCTTAGAAACCTCATCAAACTCTCCACGAGTCTGGAAAGTCATTATCATACTCTCCAGTAGCAAGAGGTGCTTTTCCATCCACAGTTTGGGCAGAGCTCCAGCCGGTCTCCTTTATCACAGCCTGCACCAAGCTGGTGTAGGCTGCAGCTGCTTTGTCTCAGCATGGCCTAGAACGGTGGAGGCCTTTGCTGCCAGGGATGCCTGAACTTTAGGGTTGTTAAAATGGAGCCCTCTTTATAAACACGTTCACCTCTTCAATACCAGAGAAACTGTTCACCCCTAACTTCTTTAAGGAGAACTGCATTTTTTTTTTTTTAAATCATCTGTCAGTGGCTCCTTTCCCACCAATGCACAATTGGACCTACAGTTTTTTTCTGGTTCACGATCTTTCCTTTCATCTTGTTGGAGTAGAAATGGAGTCACACTGGGGACTAGGGGTTCATTTGGGGGAGGGGGGTTCTCAGGTAGACCAGCTGAGACAAAGCACACACAAGCCAGGACACGAGCCAGCAGCTCAAATTAGCAGATAAAGCAAACAGCTTTCCCACTGTTCATCACTAGAGAAAGACGTTTGCTACCCCACCTTCACCACCCCTATTCAATAAAGCTACATAGATGGATCTTTCATTCTTTTTAACAAGACTTCCAAGTGTTGGTTGGGATAAAATGTCCTTTCCTTCCCCTGACTTGAAATAAGTGTTTGTGTCATTGCTGCTTTACAGTACTTTGTCACTGAACAACAGGTGCCATTATATAGACGGTCCTACACGGGTGTCTATGACACAGACGTGCCTGCAGGTCAGACACTATATATAGGACCACCATGAAAGTCCATGTTCCCCAACGACTATGGGTAAAGTAATTCGTATAGGTGACAGATGGAGTGAGAACAAGGGAACTTAAAACTAAATAAACTAAATAACAGTACCCTGTATGAATCACAATGTACGAAGACTTCCAGTCATCTTTAGAAAAACATAAATGTAAAAACAGAGAAAGGGCGAACCAATGAAATTAACTGGACCAGGAGGCTGACACCATAGAGAAGATGGGGAATACAGATGCTGCAGGAGAGCATAGAGCATGACAGGTGCACTGGAAATGCTGCGGCTCCACACATTTCAACACCAACAGTAAGTAAAACTGGTTATTTGATCCTTGTCATCTTTGAGAAGATACATGGAAATTCTTCAGCAGAACAGATTGTCAGCATACTTTAAATGTCTTGCCCGGGCCATACATTAATAGTAATTTCGGGAGCCGGGCGTGGTGGCGCACGCCTTTAATCCCAGCACTCGGGAGACAGAGGCAGGCAGATTTCTGAGTTCAAGGCCAGCCTGGTCTACAGAGTGAGTTCCAGGACAGCCAGGGCTATACAGAGAAACCCTGTCTCAACCCCACCCCACCCCCACCCCCAAATAGTAATTTCGGGAAATACCCTCTTCCTTTGCCAGGGCTTCAAAAGCACTAGCCAGTTTTGTGACCTGTTTTGTGGAGTTTTCATCACGAAACTACTCTGAAAATGGTTTGTGGTAGCGTTACAATAATGCAATATCAATATTTAGCTGTCTAGAGACACCCTCTGACCCAAGGGAAAATAATGAGCTGCCCAAACTTTATGCCTCCAATTAAAAGTGCCTATCAGTCAAGCATAACCAACAAAGGAGTGAGGCTGACTGGTGTAGACAAAAGCCAGAGACAGCAAATGCAGACGTGGTCTATGCTGCCCGGCAGAATGGCAGCAAAGCCTCAACCAACTGGCTCTTGACCCGTGAAAAGGTGGAGCCAGAAGTTAAGTAAATCCCAGGAGCAGCTAAGAAGCAAATTTATGTGACGTTTCTTGTTTGGTTTTTTAAGTTTGTCAACTAAGAAAACAAAAAAGACTAGGTGCTGTGTATATACTTGTCTCAGCAAAAACGATCTTGACCCCAGGAGTCCAAAGCCCAAGTAATGTGGCAAAACTCAGTCTCAAAAAAACCAACCAGCCTGGCATGGTGGCACACTCCTTTAATCCCAGCACTCAGGAGGCAGAGGCAGGCAGATTTCTGAGTGTGAGGCCAGCCTGGTCTACAAAGTGAGTTCCAGGACAGCCAAGGCTACACAGAGAAACCCTATCTCGAAAAACCAAAAAAAGAAAAAAACAAAAACAACCAAAGTGCCAGGCAGTGGTGGCCCACGCCTTTAATTCCAGCACTTGGGAGACAGAAGCAGGTGAATTTCTGAGTTCGAGGCCAGCCTGGTCTACAGAGAGTTCCAGGACAGCCAGGGCTACACAGACAAACTGTGCCTTGAAAAAAAAACCAAACCAAACCAAACCAAACCAACCCAACCCAAACACCCGAAGCTTCTTGCTCTCTTGCTCTGTCTTCTTGTCCCTCAGTGCCCCTCTCTCCATGTGTTCATGGCCGGCCTCTACTGCTCTCTCTCTCTTTCTCTCTCTCTTTCTCTCTCTCTCACTCTCACGCTCTCTCTCTGCCTCTATTACCCTCTTAACTCCCCCCATGCCCTTAATAAACTCTATTCTATACTTAAAAAAAAAACAAAAAACAAATAAAAGGCACGGATAAGTATATCATGGTCATCCCATGACCTTCCAACATAAATCCATAAATTCTGGCCTGGGGGCTGGAGAGATGGCTCAACAGATAAGAGCACTGGCTGCTCTTCCAGAGGACCCAGGTTTAATTCCCAATATCCACGTGACAACTCACAACTGCACTCCAGTGCTGGGGATCTGATTCTTACAGACCTACATGCAGGCAAAACACCAACGCACATAAAAAACAAAAAACAAAACAAAACAAAAAAAACCCATAAAAGTCTGACGTAGGAAATCCACTAAAAGTTACCTCTTGCTAGGGGCTTATCTCAGTGGTAGAGGGGCTACATACCATATGCAAAGCCCTGAATTCTACCCCAGGACAATCCCCAACACCAAATCACCTCTCTGTAAGACTTTGAATAGATTATAATGATAGTAACTCAGGCCAGCACCAAGCCATGCTCCTTTCTTTGTTTTCTAACTGTATCTACTTCTCTAGAATTAGCCTGAACACTTCTTCTGGGAAGAGTGGTTCCATCTAAGGAGGTGAACTGACCATGATAAAGCTTTGCCTAATAAGAATTACCTACAAAAAAGAGTCACCGGACTTACGGAATGCCTCTCTGTATTGAGGAAAACTATTGGAATGACTTACCTTTTGCAGTCTCACTAACCCAATGACGGGCAGCTGTGAATGGCAATTTCGAGAATCTAGGAATTGCTCAGTCCCACCAGGTTCGGTGTTGTAGCTGGTTTCTGTATAACTGGAATCCTGAAGTAGCAGTTTCCAACAGACGTGCTGGCAGGTAAGTGCAAGCAGCTCAGGAAGAGCAAATCTTCGTCCTTACATAGGTCTCCAGCAGGTGTGGCTCAGATGAAAGGTGTGTATCACCACGCCTGGATCTGGGACTTGATTTGTTCAAGGCTGACCTTGTACTCAGAGACCTCCTTGCCCTAGTCTCCTGGGATTAAATGTGTGTACTACCTTACCTGGGCCTAAACTTTTCAAGGCCACCATGCCTCAAGATCTCCATATCAAGATCCAGGTCAGAAACCTGTTTCTTCTAGCCTCAAGATCTGGATCACAGGTGAGCCCTCCATTTCTGGATTGTAGTTCATTCCAGATGTAGTCAAGTTGACAACCAGGAATCCTCATTGCAATTTAATATGGTAAGTAAAAGAGGACTGTACACAGATTTTTTTTTTAAAGTCTTCTCGGATGAGGTAAAGGAGTATGGTCCACAGACATGAGCATTTCTCCAAGAATCAAGGCCATCAAAACAAGATTCATGGCCAGGCAGTGGTGGTGCACGCCTGTAATCCAGATTTCTGAGTTCGAGGCCAGCCTGGTCTACAGTGCGTTCCAGGACAGCCAGGACTGCACAGGGAAACTCTGTCTTGAAAAACCAACCAACCAAACAAACAAAAAACAAGATTCATTGAGCTGACATATCCTTATTAGTGGCTCCAATTCCATCTTCCACCTCCATAATTTTCCCTTTATTTAAGTGACATCCTCAACATAGATGTTTTTAACTTTATCTGATTGTGCTTGTATGAGTGTTTTACCTGCATGTATTTTGAATAACTCTTTCATGCCTGTCTCTGTCTCTGATCTGGAGTTAGGGAGGGTTGTAAGCCACAAAGTGGGTGCTGGAAGCTGAGATGAAGACTCCTGCAATAACAATGACTATTCCTAACAGCTGAGCCATCTCTCCAGCCCTCAAATATGTGTGTGTGTGCGCACGTGTGTGTTTTGAGACAGGGTTTCTCTGTGTAGCCCTGGTTGTCCTGGAACTCACTCTGTAGACCAGGCTGACCTCGAACTCAGAAATCCACCTGCCTCTGCCTTCCAAGTCCTGGGATTAAAGTCATGCACCATCACTGCCCAGGTGAAAATATTTCAATAACTGTGCTTCCCCTCACAAATTCAAGTTGATATCCCTTTTAATTTGTGTTTGTGTGTTTCTGTGCATGCACACATGTGTATCCTTGCTTGTCTGTCTGTGTACCATGTATGTGCAGGTACCCATACAGACCAGAAAAGGATGTTGAATCCCCAGGAACCAGAGCCATAGTCCATTTTCATATGTTCTATGTGGTTACTTGGAACTGAACCCAGGTCCTCTGCAAGAGTAGCAAATTCTCTAACTTTCAAAGAAAAGCACACAGCGTGGGCTCACCTGTGTGCATGGGGTGGGGTGGTGGTGTGTGTGTCGTGGACATGGAAACTGAGTCATTACAAAGGAAAACATCTTGGGTAGTAGAGAGAAAGGGTTAGGGATTCTATCTGATAAAAGGCATATGGAGGGACTGCTTTGGAGAAGGAAGGGGACCAGTGGGCATAGGGACACGGGTGACAGCTGTGGGGGTATGCATGAGTGAGAACTAAGTGCAATGACACAAATCTACAAACTATGGAATAACAGAACACATTTACAGGCTGACCTGAAACACTGTTTCTTCTTTGACATTAGGAAACTTTACCCAATTCTCTTCTCTTTGAACATCCATTCCCAATCCATTCTAAACAAGCACACTATGATTTATGTTGCAGAAATCTTTTTCTGATATATTACTTTCTTTGCAGCAGAAAATCCCTGAGTTGACCGTCAAGATTAATTTTCTCCAGATTGTGTTATCAGTCTAATTATTATCAATTTGCCATTTATCAAAACAATATATGTGTGTTATATTTTCATTAAAGCTTATTGAACAAAATTACACTGAAGTCAATCTCTCAATTGGGCGAACAGCATCTTTGAACACTAATGCATGTCTTTGTTACTGAATGATGCTTAACTCTAGAATAAAAATTTAGTGTCAACTGTATTCTTAGCCTTTATACAGTATAACCTTTGGAAAAGGATATTTATAAAAATGCAGAGCTTGAAGAGGGTGCTATCAGTAAATCATCACTTGAATTCTGAAATCTTTTATTTGCTTCCTGGGTTTGTTTGTTTCTTTGTGTTTGTTGTTGTTTTGTTTTGTTTGGTTGGTTGGTTTTAGTTTTGGTTTTTTGAGACAAGGTTTCCCTGTATAGCCCTGGCTGTCCTGGAACTCACTCTGTAGACCAGGCTGGCTTCAAACTCAGAAATCTGCCTGCCTCTGCCTCTCAAGTGCTGGAATTAAAGGCGTGCGCCACCACTGCCAGGCTCTTGTTTTGTTTTTCAAGACAAGGCTTCTCTGTGTAGCCTGAGCTATCCTGAAACTCAGTTTGTAGACCAGGGTGGGCTCAAACTCAGAGATCCACCTGGCTCTGCCTCCTGAAGGTTTGGGATTAAAGGCGTGTGCCACTACTGCCCAACCTCTTTGAAATCATTTAAATTAGCATTCATTAGAATTCTTCCTAATCTGCCTTCTGTCTGCCTTCCTGGCATTCTCTCTCAAATTTTACTTGGAGGCTGGGAGAAAGCTCCGATCTTAAGAGTCCTTATCATGCAGACCTGAGGATATGATTTAAAAATCCCCAGCACCCTCGTAAAAGCCAAGCAGGACTACACATGCCAGTGGCCCCAAGAATGAAGGGTAGAGATAGGTGAATCCTGGGAGCTCATCAACTAGCCAGCCTAGCAAAACAGTGCGCTTCTGGAGCAGTGAGACCCTGCCTTAAGGGAAAAGGGTGGAAAGCGATAGAGGCACACCCAACTCCTCCGACTTCCATACCCATGCACGTGGCCATGCTTAGCCACACGCCCTGGTACATGCAACCCATAATACTAAAAAAACTTTTTTTTTTTTTTGTTTGTTGGCTTGTTTGTTTAAGACAGTTTCTCTGTGTAGTCCTGGTAATCCTGGAACTCGCTCTGTGGGCAAGGCTGACCTTGAACTCCGAGATTCACCTCCGCCTCCCACTGCCAGGACTAAAGGCAGGCGCCACCACAGCCTGACAAAGCCCCATATTTTTTAATGATGTATTAACTGGAGTTTGTTATCGAAGATAAAGAATTAAATATTATCTGACTAGCAAAATGATTATTCAGCTCTTCAGTCTTTTCTAATTGTATCCAAGTCAATATTACCAACAAAAGACCACATAGATTACATATATTAACCACCCCACTTCCCCTCCCCCTCCCTTCCAGACTTCTGTTAACCTCAACAGTCTCCAAAATGGGGCAAGATGGAAGTGTTATGAATTTCATACTCTCTTGCAGTATTTGTAAGTAAAATGCTTCTACCTCCTCACATGTTTAAGATACATTTCTATCAAATTCTCTGTGCTGCAGAGTCAACCTTTTTGGCTTGTGGGAAATGTTCTGCCCTTCATATATTCATATATCCAAACCCCTCTCCTAATTCCTCCCATAAACGAACTCTCCACCTCCCCATTCCTTCGCTCTCAACCTTGAAGCACCCTTTGTCCCTCTCTCTGTCTCTCTATCTCTCATGTTTCGGTCTGTGTGTGAGTTGGTTGTGGGGGGGGGGTGTCTCTCCCTAACCAGTCATAGTGAGTTTGTCTTATCATTACAGGAAACTGGCTTCTCTTCTCCTAGAACCTATCATGCCCACAGCTCTTCAGACTATGCTAAGGGAGGGATTTCCTGCCCACCTTCCCTCGCCTATGCTAGGATTTCATCCACTTTGAGCATGTGTAGGCCTTGTGCAGGTTGTCACAATTGCCATGAGTTCATATGCTCAGCTGTCCTGTTGTGTCTAGAAAACACTGATTCCTCAAAGTCACCCACTGCCTTCTTGAAGTTCCTGAGCCTTGTGGGAAGGGGTGTGGCATGAAACTCCCATTTAGGGCTGAGCACTTTACAATGTCTTTGTTGTGCAACAGTTACATCCAAGACTGGAACATTCTGCCCTATAGCCAGCCTCTTTAAACTGGAAGGTAAATAGTAAATAGCTCCAGAGAGTCCCTGAAACTGACCAAATTCACTATGCCCCTCCCTGCTAGAGGAAGCAGCAAGAGCTGGGCATCCCTCTCGGGCGATTCTTAAGACCAGACCAGGTGCCAGGAAGAAGCAAGAACCAATGGAGCTGCCCAGAAAGGGTTTAGACCAACTGAGGCACCTGGAAAGACACCCTCCAACCTGTTGAGTTGCCTGTAGGCTGTGTAGTGGGCTTCAGGTCCCCAGCATCGTGAGCTGTCACCCATGCTGGGGTGAGCTTTGGTAATGCAGCTGTCTTTTCTGCTTCCTTTACCCTTCACCCACATTCATGTAAGGAACCCCAATAAAACTCATTGGTTCACCAAGTTGAACTTAGGTGGTATCCTGACTTTGGTCTGCTAGGGGAATCCCTGTCTGGGACATGTATGTTGCATGTCCCCAGGATAAGCTCTGTCACACAACAGTCTTGTTGTTTGTTTGTTTGTTTTGTTTTGTTTTTCAAGACAGGGTTTCTCTGTGTAGCCCTGGCTGTCCTGGAACACACTCTGTAGACCAGGCTGGCCTTGAAATCAGAAATCTGCCTGCCTCTGCTTCCCAAGTGCTGGGATTAAAGGCATGTGCCACCACTGCCCAGCTCACCCAACAGTCTTATTCTCTGCACAGTGACCAGTTGAGAATTTCTGTTACTTACCATCTACTGAAAAAGAAACATCTCTGATGAGGGCTGAGAGATATCACCAAGAACTAAATTATAAAATGTATTACTAGAAAGATTACTGAAAGTGGATGGTCAGGATTAAAAAGATGCAAAATCTAAAAGGATTTTTTTTGTTTTATAATGAGTTATAAAAACATGAGGAAACTGAAGGTAAAATAAAAAGGCTTGAGTATGCCAACAACTAGTTCATATAGTAATACAATAGGCTACAATATACTATACTATATCATAATAACATATAACTAAGATGGTGTATTCTTCTTGTAGTGCAATGATTTGGTAAAAAGCATAATATTTTTGTTTTAGAAAAAGTGTATTTAATCTATGCTATGGCTGAGTGGCTTGGTGTTCTTGTGGAAACCTTAATAGAGGGAGTGGCTGTTTGGTTTGGGTTTTCCATGACTATTTTCCTACTTGTGGGATCCTTGTCCTCCTGCTGTATTGCTTTGTCCAGTCTAGATGCGATGATGGATGCCCAGTCTTATTGCAGCTTATTATCCAGTGTTTGGTTGCTGTCCCTGGGAGGCCTGCTCTTCTCTGAGGAGAGAAGAAAGGGGGTGGATTTGGAGGAGAGGAGAGGAATGTGGGGTGAGGGGAGGGAGGGGAAACTTCCGTTAGGATGTAATACATGAATGAAGAAAAAAATAGGTGTCAGAGAGCAAATGTTAAGCTGTCTCCAAACTCATATAGCAAAGCCCTAATTCCCTGTTGTGGATGTACATCCATGTGTCACATAACATAAGGTACCTACAGTGACATAAACAGTAGCGAGCCTAGGTGTACACTAGGTTATTATCTGTAGATTTGTGTGATTTGCATAACACACTATGACGTTTGTACACACTAACAAACCCATCTACTGACACATTTCTAGCCTGGTGGTTATGAGCACGAACTGAACTTGCAGAGGACCAGTTCAGTTCCCAGGGTCTGCATCTGGTGGCGCACAACAGGGGACCAACCCTTTTTTTTTTTTTAAATCTCCATTGGCACTGCAATCACACACACACACACACACACACACACACACACACACCACATCTATTAAGCCCCACTTAAAGCATTCCACTGCTTTCCAGAGTTCCCAAATCCACATTCCTCCAAACAAAAGCATGGTCAGTCAGACCTACCACAGCAATACAGCAATACCCCAGTCCCTGGTACCAACTCTGTCTTAATTTGGACAGACACCATGACCAAGGCAACTCTTATAAAGGACAACATTAAATTGGGGCTGGCTTACAGGTTCACTTTCAGTCCATTATCATCATGGCAGGAATCACAGCAGCATCCAGGCTGGCATGGTGCTGGAGGAGCTGAGAGTTCTACATCTTCATCAAAAGGGAAACCAGGAGCAGAATGTCCTCAGGCAGTTAGAAGGGTCTCAAAGCCCACCCCCACAGAGACACACTTTCTCCAACAAGACCACACCTACTCCTGCAAGACCACACCTCCCAATAGTGCCATCCCCTGTGCCAAGAATATTCAAACCACCAGTTATTTTAAACTTTTAGTTTGTATTTGTGTGTGTGTGTGTGTATTTGCCATGCACATGTACATGCCTTACAGAATACATGAGAAGGTCAGAGGACAATCTCCAGAGTCAGCCATTACCTTCCTCTTTTGTTGTGATGTCCAGTCAGTTGTGATTTCCCTGTAGCATACACAAGCCTAGCTGGCCATGGGCTCCAGAAGCTTCTGAGAGGTTCTCCTGTCTCTGCCTCCCACCCTGCTGTGGGAGTGGATTGCAGGTTCTGGTCTCACATAGGTGCTGGGGGTCTAACTGAAGTCTTCACACTTGCATAGTAAATGCTTCATCCACAGCATCATCCTCTCCTTTGTGAAAATTCTTAAACTGCACCTTGAGATTTCATTTCCAAGTTCTGTCTGGCTTCCACTCCTGTATAGTACAGCATAAATCTAGAAAAGCAGTGCAGTGTTTTGTGTTGGGATTTTGGTTAAGCTTAGAGAAGTGATATCTTTATATAATTGGTTAATTAAGATGTAAGTACAAATCTTCATATCACATCTTGTAAAACACATATTAAAACCAAGGAAAGAAGCTGGGTGGCCATGGTAGATCCTTTAGTTCTGGTGTTTGGAAGGCAGAGGCTGGTAGATCTCTGTGAGTTCGAGGCTAACCCGGTCTATAGAATGAATTCCAGGACAGCTACACAGAGAAACCCTGTCTGAAAGAACAAACAGAGAGGAAGGAAGGAAGGAAGGAAGGAAGGAAGGAAGGAAGGAAAAGAGCGTACACAGTTAACTTTTGTTTTGTTTTGTTTCAAGACAGGGTTTGTCTGTGTAGCCCTGGCTGTCCTGGAATTCACTCTGTAGACCAGGCTGACCTCCAACTCAGAAATCTGCCTGCCTCTGCCTCCCAAGTGCTGGGATTAAAGGTGTGCAACACTACCAGCCAGACATAGTTAACTTTTAAGCTATGTTTAATACATGTTCAATCTTCCTGGCTTGTGCATATATATTTTAAAGTTGGGCCTGACTGGGGATTGAAGAGCTTTAGTTCTCATTGGGATTTTCTGGTATCAAACACAAGACACTGTGTAGTGAAGGGGAGTGGATGGGACGGTTCTATTAGCAATAGATTATTAATAAATAGTAATGGCAACTAGCCATCTGTGGAAGACATTGTTTCTGAGAGTGATTTGAACTGTGTAGACCTGGCCCAAGAAGTTTCAGTGGAGAGGAATTTTTTAGTATGTGACCTAGAGATGTTTTATGGTATTTCGGTGAAGAACGTGGCTGTTTTTGCCCTTGTCTGAAGGATCCACCTGAGGCTGAGGTAAAGAGATTTGTATTAGCTGCACTGACAAAGGGAGTCTCAAAAAAACCCAGCAGAGACTTTGTTCTCTCAGTCTCCTGAAGAGCGTTCTGATCAAGCATAGCAAACTTAAAAAGAAAAAAGACAAAATGTACGGTTAAAGGGGTACCAAGAAGTAGAAAGGAGCTAACTCTTATGTTCAAGGAGATAAACAGATTAAGGGAGTGGTGACCTCAAGACAGATCCCACCCTACTAGGTTTATTCTTTAGAAAAGCAAGCAGATCTTGAATTCAAGGCCAGCCTGGGACAGAGAAGTTCTGAGTGAAAAGAAGCTTAGGTCCAGGTGTGGTGGTACATGCCTTTAATTCCAGCAGTCAGGAGAGACTGAGCCATGCAGATCTCTGAGTTCAAGGTCAATCTATAGAGCAAGTTCCAGAACAGCCAGGTTTAGGCAGTGAGGGAGTTGAAAAACAGAAAGCTGGTGATGATGTCATAGAACAAAGGGGGCATGTTTTAGCTCCAACAAACTGCTAAACTCTGCAATTTTGGCCATGTGGCTCTGGCTTTAGAGACAAGAATAGAAAGGACTACTGGGGCAATTAATGCTGGTTAGCTGGAGCTAAGAAATTAGTGATTTCACTGAGGTGAAATCTTCTGGGAAGTGTTTTCTGAGATCATAAAGAAGCCGCAATCCAGAGATAGCCAAGGTTGTACCTTGTGTTGCAGCTGGACTTGGTAATGTGTAAAACTTGCACAGGTGGTACTGGTTTTGAAGGCATGAAATGGTTATGGAGAACAGCTGAGGCTTGGCATTGTGAGAGGTCAGGGAAGGCTATAGGTGAAGATGTACTCTAAGTTGCAGTTGATGTCCCAGGACTGAAGGGGTCATGCAAAGAAGCTAAGGCTTGGCACTATGAAGAGAGCCTATGAGAGGCTGTTGGTGAAGCCTACTTGCAGCAGAAGACTCCAGCAAATTAGAGACACCAGTACCATGGGATGATCACCAAGAATAGCAACCAGACCCTAGAATGATACAGTAGGCAAAGCTGAAGATGTGACCCAAGCGCTTTGGAGGAGCTCAGAAGATCATGTGTAGATCCCCTATACCTGAACAAGAAATTATAACATTAAAGTTGCCTTGGTGACCCCAAGATGTTCGAGATGCCAGAACTATGGGACACCTGCTGAAGAAAGCTGACCCAGCCCAGGAGAAAGAAGTTTATTGCAGTCAATAAGGATGAAAGAAGGTGGAGATCTGAAGAGCACTTTGACATCAGGCATGGATTTTGGAGTTTGCCCAGCTGGTTTCCTGACTTGCTTTGGTCCAGTATTCCCTACAATGACATTTTGGAATGATAATGTATATTCTGCATGTATTGGAAGTATATGATCTGCTTTTTGATTTTGATTTCTTAGGGAATTATAGTTAATAGATTGCATGAATCTCAAAAGAGACTTTGAACTTTGGACTTTTAACAGTGTTGAGACTGTTATAGGCAATGGGACCTTTTGAAGTTGAACTAAATGTATTTTGCATTATTATATGGCTAGGTATGGTCCCCATAGACTCATGTTTGAACAAGCCTATGGGCGTAAGGGAGTGAAATGTAATGGTTTGGCCTAGGGAGTGGCACTATTAGGAGATGTGGTCTTGTTGGAATGGGTGTGGCCTTGTTGGAGGAATTGTGCCACTGTGGGGGTGGGCTTTGAGACCCTTCTAGCTGCCTGAGGACACTCTGCTCCTGGCTTCCCTTTTGAAGAAGATGTAGAACTCTCAGCTCCTCCAGCACCATGCCAGCCTGGATGCTGCTGTGTGTGATTCCTGCCATGATGATAATGGACTGAAAGTGAACCTGTAAGCCAGCCCCAATTCAATGTTGCCCTTTATAAGAGTTGCCTTGGTCATGGTGTCTGTCCACAATAAAACCCAAACTGAGATGATAACACTAAAAAACAATTTTAGAACTAGTTGAGCATGGTAGCTCATATAATCCCAGCACCTGATATGCCGAGGCAGGAGGATTGCAACTCAAAGGCCAGCCTGGGCTACACTTAGCAAGTTCTAGGCTCGACTATGCCACCTGCAAAATGTTATCTAAAGATAGAGAGGGGTAGAAACAGAAAGGGGAGGGAGGGAAGGGGAAAGAAAGAAAACTGAAGAAGAAAGACAGACAAAAGCACAAAGGAATTGAACCCTCACATCTCAGGGAACTGGGCCTGTGTGGGTGAAGCAGAAAGTGGGGCCTTTCTTTATGAAGGGTTACTACTCACCCTCCCTGAGGGAGCGCAGAACAGCTGGAGAAATTAGCGTGAAGAAAGAGGCCAGTGGCTCGCTCTCACCCACACCAGGGTTAGCATTGGATGGAGAAGGGGGACCTTCAGGTGGTGCTTGGCTTCTCACTGTGAGAATGTCTTGAGAATAGAACTGGTGCTTAAAGAAACACTAGGTTGTTTGTTTTGTTTTGTTTTGGTACCACATGGCCTATAAATTCCAGCCAACTCCTTCACCTGGCATCCAACTATTCAACCACCCAGTTCTTAGGAGGAGCTGCCTGCACTGGGCTTTTGGGGAGACCACACATGTACCCTCTCTCTTGTTGTTTTGCTAAGGTCACTTTTTAAAGTTTAACTCCCTTTCAAATTATTATTGTGAAATATTTCTGCAATATCAGACGACATATGCTTTTTTTTCTTTCATTTAATTTAAACAAATAGCTGAATGCAAATACAACATTTCATTTTGTAAGCACATATTCACTTGCACATTAAATGCACAGTACTTTCTTACCAACTCCTTTGCAAGATGGGTGTTATTTTCTCCATGTTATGGATAAATAAAATTAGAGAAATTAATTCTCTAATTCAGCTTGTAAATTAAAGAGCTAAGTTGTGTACCAGGAATAGGTTACCTCTTTTTAATGCCAATGGGTCCAATAGATACCCGTCACTAAACCTGACAGGCTATTAGAAATGCTATAGGTTATCCTCCAGAACTAGACAATATGACATACTTATGTCATAGAACATAAAGAAATACAGCTAGTACTCAACTGGAAGCTTTACCTCTTTGGCTAACATGCATAGTGTTGTAAAGTATTATGTACACCACTGGAAGAGAAAAGCAGTCAGCAATCTCCCCTAGCTTTGAATCCCATGAGCTGAAGCAATGACCTATCTGGGGCTGGAGAGATAGCTCAGAGGTTAAGAGCATCGACTGCTCTTCTAGACGTCCTGAGTTCAATTCCCAGCAACCACATGGTGGCTCACAACCATCTGTAATGGGGTCTGATGCCCTCTTCTGGTGTGTCTGAAGAGAGCAATGGTTTGCTCATATATATAAAATAAATAAATAAATCTTAAAAAAACAACAATGACCTATTTGATAAGGTATAACCTTAGTACAATAATGGCATAAATGTTATGATAGTAACTAACTTAGGGTTCCATTTCTGTGAAGAGCCACCATGACCAAGGCAAGTCTTACAAGGAAAATATTTAATTGGGACTGGCTTACAGTTTCAAAGGTTTAGTCCATTATCATAGTGAGAAACATGGCAGTGCCTAGGCAGACATGGTGCTGGAGAAGGAGCTGAGAGTTCTACATCTTGATACAAAAGCAGCAAGAAGGAGACTGGAGGGGCTGGTGAGATGGCTCAGTGGGTAAGAGCACCCGACTGCTCTTCTGAAGGTCCGGAGTTCAAATCCCAGCAACCACATGGTGGCTCACAACCATCCATAACAAGATCTGACTCCCTCTTCTGGTGTGTCTGAAGACAGCTACAGTGTACTTACATATAATAATAAATAAATCTTAAAAAAAAAAAAAGAAGGAGACTGGATATGTTTCACACTGGCATAGCTTGAGCAGTTTGAGACCTCCACCTTGACAAACTTCCTCTAACAAGGCCACACCTCCTGATAGTGTTCTCCCTACAGGTCAAACATTCACACCCATGATTCTATGGGGGGGGGGGACACCTATTCAAACTGCCACAGTTACCAACCGCTTTTTGATTGGATTTAAGGCCTGCTCCATGAGATGGAACCTACATCTGGTGATGCCAATGAGGCCAAGAACAAGGAGAACTTTTAATTGGAGCTTGCTTCCAGTTCCAGAGTTGGGTCCATTCTTGTCCTGGTGCTGGAAGAGGAGCTGAGACTTCTACACCTTGATCCACAGGCAGCAGAAGAGAGACTGCCACACTGGGTATAGCTTGAGCTTTTGAGAACTCAAAGCCTAGTAACACATCTTCTTCAACAAAGCAACACCTACTAGTACTGCCACTCCCTATGGGCCTATGGGGGGCATTTTTAATAAAACCACAACAGTGACTGTGAAGAAACATTGCTTTCCAGACATAATTAAGCAGATTCACACATGAACTTACAGAGACTAGGACAGCATACACAGGCCTTTTGAAACTCAAGGTAGGCAAAGATCCCTACATTAAATAAGGCATGAAGTCCCACCTCTACCCAAGGAACTATTGGAATTTGATTGCTAATGGGTGGGGAAAGGTTAGTTTCCTGCAATAGAGTGACACTCCACATATCAGCCACATGTGAAGGCAGGCTACCCAGGGGTAGTTATCCAGCAAAACCTAGACTCTGTTTGGCTTGTTTGTTTGTTTGTTTGTTTGTTGCTTTACTTTGTTTTTAATTTGGGTTAGAAGGGAGGTTGTGGATGATCTGGGAAGAGTTTGGAGATGGGACAAGCAAAATTGACTGTTTGAAACTCTCAAAGAATAACTCAAACTATTACTATTTTTAAAAAGGCAAACAAGGGCTGGCAAGATGGCTCAGCGGGTAAGGGGTAAGAGCACTAACTGCTCTTCTGAAGGTCCTGAGTTCAAATCCCAGCAACCACATGGTGGCTCACAACCACCCATAATGAAATCTGATGTCCTCTTCTGGTGCATTTGAAGACAGCTACAGTGTACTTATTTATAATAATAAATATACGTACATAAAATAAATAAATAAAATCTCTTTTAAAAAAAAAAAAAGGCAAACAAGCTGAGTAACCCATGAAGAGCAAGGCAGAGCTGTTGTTGCCTCTGTTCCTGCTTGAGATCCTGCCCCGATTTCCCTCATAGTCATGATGTAGAAGCCAAATAAACCATTTCCTCTCCAGTAGCCTTTGGTCAGTGCTTTCATCCCAGCAACAGAGAAGCAAACTAGGACAAGGCTATGGAATATAACTGCGTCACTGGGCTTCATACTGAGAAGAGATGAGCCTTGGTCTCACAAGATAAGCCCGTTCTCTGGAGAGCGGTATCTTCTGGAAGGAAGCCAACCTTTGTGCTTTGATTTTTGTGATGGTAGACTTGAGATACCAACTTTCCTAACTAAGGGCTACCACATAATTGAAGAGCATGATTTCTGAGTATGGCTGTAACAGTGTGTGCTTATAAGTGCACGCGCACGAGTGTGTGTGTGTGTGTGTGTGTGTGTGTGTGTGTGTGTGTGTGTGTGTTGTGTATGTGTGTATGCTGAAGCACACAATTATTTCTTCATGGATATGTGGAGGCATTGTGGAAGTTCAGTGTCTTTCTCTATTACTCTTTGGAAACAGAACTGGAAACAGCATCTCTCATTAAACCTGGACCTCCTTGACTGGCTAGATTGGTTGGGCCAGCTAAGACTTCAGGGTCCTCCTGTCTCCACCTTGCAGCCTGGGATTACTATGGAGGCTTCTATGACCAACTTCTCTAACTGTAAGTGCTTGGTGCTCATGCATGTGTAGAAAATGCTTTACCCACCATCTCCTGAGCCCCAAGAGTGTTCTGTTTTATTCATTTGTATGTTTGTCTTGTCACCAGATCTTACTATGTAGCCCCAGCTGGCCTAGAATTTATTCGCTATGTAGACTAAACTGGCCTTGAGCTCACAGAGCTCTGCCTGCCTCTGCCTCCCAAGTGCTGAGACTAAAAGCATATGCTGCCACACCTTGCCCCATGAGTGTTTTTGAAAGACATTGCTAACCCTGGCTCAGGAAATGGGGACATGGGGTCCAGCCTGCTTACTTGAGATTTAAATGCATTTGAGAAATGCAAGAGCAAGTCAATTAGTTAAGGCCAAAACCTTCAGGCACATGCCCCGAGACACAGAACAGAAGGTTAAATAGAAACACAATCCACGGCTTTCTGACTTTTCTTTGTGTGCTGACATCACACAAATTGGCCAATAGTTTCTAAGTAAGCGAGCCATAGAAGAGAAGTCACTGATGAGAAAACAATTAACATTATCAAAGGGAGGCCGGCACTGTGGGTAAACACCATGACTTATGATCCCCACGCTCACTGGTGTTTCTCTCCCACTTTGCAGCTGTGGAATAAAAGGACTTGAAGAAACCTGAGTCTGCCGGGCAGTGGTGACACATGCCTTTAATCCCAGCACTTGGGAGGCAGAGGCAGGCGGATTTCTGAGTTCGAGACCAGCCTGGTTTACAGAGTGAGCTCCAGGATAGCCAGGACTATACAGAGAAACCCTGTCTCAAAAAAAAAAAAAAAAAGAAAAGAAAAGAAAAGAAACAAGAAACCTGAATCTTCCTGTAAAGGGTTAATTGCCAAGTCTTGCTGTCATCCATGCCACTTTCAGGTTAGAATTCCAAGATGGCATTCTGTCCCCAGGTCACCCCCATCTGGACTCACAGCTTGTCTCCCCAGCAACTGGATGGAAGAAAATGAAAAGGATTATATTCTCTTGAAAAATAGAAGAGATAATAGGTAGATAAAGATAGATAGATAGATAGATAGATAGATAGATAGATAGATAGATAGATAGATAAAGTGACTTACTATAGAAATAGATTTATGCTCTGGAATAGGCCAAAGTGTCTTAAACTTTGACATTTGGATGATGGTGGAATCCCAGTAGAGCTACGAATGTGAACTGCTCCACATAAGGACCAGGCATACCAGCATCTGAGGGCAGAAGAAACAGACATCCCAGCTTAAGAAAACAGCAGTTCCTGCTTCCTCTGCCTTCTGGTAAGTGTGACCACCTTTCCTCAGTTTGCTGATTCAGGCGCTGAGCTCTCCCCAAAGCGTCTTCTCCAACACACCAGAAGTAATGTTCTCTAGCTTCCTGCTAGGGCAGTCAAGTTACCATATGGAATTAACCATCACAAATTCAAAAGTGACGCAGTCGCGTTTCCCTTTCCCTTTTTGAGAGTGCGACTCTGAGCACCCAGCTATCTACAGTCCCTTCCTGTAGTACAACCAATTTAAGCTTATCCCTGACTAGCTTACAAATGAGAGTCAGACTATGGTTATTTCATTTGGCTTTAACAATTACTGGAAGGTCACCTCTAATCTACTCTTCTAACTGCTGACCTGGCTACCTCCCTAGCAGTGTACCCCAGATACTTGCTGTTTCTCCTGGCCACATGCTCATGGTCCATCTACTCATGGCAGCTTCCTCTTCCTCTTCTTCCTTCCTCCTTCTTTCCTCCTTCTCCTCTTTTCCTTCCTTCCTTCTCCCCCTGGTCTCTCCCTCTCCAACCACATCACTCCTAACCCACCTACCTCTAATCCCTCCAGTAATTGGCTGTAGTCAATTTTATTTAACCATCAGTTTTAAACCAAGGAACAAGGATTGTACAACAAACACTCATAAGCATGAGAACTCAGCCATAGGCCTAGACCTTTGCGTATAGAATTTAGCATTACGGTACATAGCAATAGGCTAAAGCTCAATGCCTTCCTGGTGGACACAGTCCAGGGCTAGCTCTGTTAGTGTCATACGTGATGCCTTGCACAGGAAACCTGAAGAACTCCGTCAAAAGGAAGCATGGTAGATGAATGTGGGACAGTTCAGAGCCTGGGAGCCCAGGAGCATCTGGGAGCCAGCTAGAGGCCCAAGTGAGGGAGGTGATGCAGGTCCTGGAATAATGGATAGGAAGTTCGGTGTTTTCTTCTGGGATGTAGAAATTCTTCCAAGAGCAGCCAGAGAGGGAACCATGATCAACAATAACAAATGTTGACAAAGATGTGGAAAGATTGGAGCTCTTCCATGTGCTAGTGGGAATGTGAAACGGTGTGGATTGTGTTAGAAAATAGTCCGTCGGTTCTTTCAGAGGCTGAAGGTAGAGTTAGCCTACAACCCAGCATTTCACTGCTGTGCCGAATCAAAGTCTATCACTATAGACAAACGTGTATACAATGCCATACAGCATTAGTCATAGTCATCAGACATGAAAACAGGGATGCCAACCAGCTGAACTGAGGGACAAACAATGGGACGTCCACAGAAATGACTGCTTGAATTAGCGTTCAGGAAGAGTGAAGTGCTAATTCATGCTACCACATTGATGGCTCCTGCAGCCCTCACGCTACATGAAAGAAGCCAATCATAAAGGACCACTGGTTATAGGATCCGACACATCTGGATGATCCAGAAGTACATCTATCAAGACAGAAGACAGACCATAGATCGATGGTTTCCACGGGCCCAGGTGAAGAAGGTGACATAGATGCAGGAATGGTGGATAGTGAGAGCAGTAAGTTTCCTTTGGGGATGAAGAAAATACTGTGAATATAATCTATAAGTAGTTTATTTTTATATGCTAGCTAGCTCATACAAAAGACAATCCTGGTGTTTTGTTTACAGGCTGTAAGCCTAGATTGGGCAGGTTTTGAACTGTTCTAACTTACATCCTTTTCGAAGTTTCTCACGGCCACAGGCTCAAGGTCCATCTCCTCTCAGGGCAGCTATCTCCTCGCTTCATCTCCTCTCTTCTCCTTCTCTGCTCTCTCCTGAGACCCCCTCAATGGATTCTCAGGTCCTGCCCAATCACAGGCTTTAGACTTTTATTGACCAATTAAGCTGCGGAGCAAGGCTTGCACGGCAAAAGCTGGTGTACGTGAGAATCCACTCCTCTCGGGGCAACCGGATCTTGAAGTACAGAATTCAGTATTTGAAAGGATAGCAGCACCAGACCAAACCCAACATTATGTTCCAGAGCTGATCAGTGTGATCATCCCACAGTGTTGCCACTGTATTAAAAACTGTAGGGTTGTGCTTGAAATACACACGATTACAACTGCTTAAGTTGGGGAGGATTTATCCGGGCTCAGGACTCCAGAGGTTGCAGTACATGTTCACTCAGCTGTGAGGCAGGATATTACAGAGGCAGAAAAGTATGGCAGGGGAACTCTTATATTTTTTAAGACCTATTTTAAGTGTGTGTGTATGTGTGTGTGTACGTATACATGTGAATGCAAGCACACATGGAGGCCAGCAGTGGTGGGTCTCCCTGGATCTAGAGTTACAGGCAGTGGTGAGGTGTATCATTTAATTGCTAGGACTTGAACTCAGGTCCTCTGTAAGAGCGATATACACACTTAACCACTGAGGCAGCCCTACAGAGAAGGTCTTTCATGATGGAGAGGAAACAGCAAATCAGAACTCCTATACTCCATTGGCTTTCTTCCGGCTTTTATCTGTCTTGGCCCCGTCAAGCTGACAATGAAAATGGATGATCGTAACGGTGAAACTGAGAAAGGCTTCATCTCAGGCGAGTGGGGTTATCTCACAGCCAGCTTTATCTGAGGTCTTCCTGGTAGATTCTAACGACCTACCTCGGGACGCGCACACCCATCTTCTTTCCATCTCTCTTCCACTGTGGAATGAGGTCTCCATCCCTCCTAAGTTATACTCACTGGGGTTTCCTCTAATAATAGCGAAGAATAACGTGGTATAACTGCCTTGACATTTGCTTCTTAGCAGACCAATGCTCACCTATAATGCTATAGCATATATATGGTATACATGGTATGTATGTGATATGTGTGTGTGTGTATATCATAGCCTAATAAAAATTCTATAAAGCTTTCTTGAAGATTGAGGAATATGTAGGAAGGGAACTTGTGGAATGGGTGAGTGGAGGAAGGGGAGATGCCCTGGGGTGGAATTAGGTGTGATTTCACATCTAGGAGACATAGAATGATATCTGTTGCTTTCTTTCTCTGATTATTAAAGTTATTAACTTTTCTTCAATACTTGTTTGCTTGTATCTGTTCTTTTCCTGTCAGTTTCTTGTTATATACAATGTCCTTTTTTGTTGGTTTTTTGTTTGTTTGTTTGGTAGGTAGGTGTTTTGTTTTTGTTTTTGTTTTTGTTTTTGTTTTGTTTTGTTGAGACAGGCAGGGTCTCCACTGTAGTCCTGGCTGTCCTGGAATTCATAATGTAGACCAGGCTGGCCTTGAAATCACAGAGAGCCTCCTGCCTCTGCCTCCTGAGTGCTGGGATTAAAGGCGTGCACCACCAGGGCTGGCCTTTACTTTTTCTATTTTTCTATTTAAATTATGAAAGAACCTATGTTTTAAAACTCCTTGAAGATTCTAAAAGTTGAACCCTTATTCAACTTTGCGTTGAATAGACATTGCAAATACCTTCCAATTTACCATCTAGTAATTTTATCTGTGATGCCTTGGGTTGAACTAAGATTCTTAATTTTAACATCATCTAGGACTAGACAGTGCCATGGCTAGGCTCACCCAGGGCTGATTTAAGACTTACCATGTCTGAATTACTCTATTACCTAGTTAAGCTACTCTTGTAGTTTTGAGTTTATGAACTAACACATGTGGACAAATGGGTGCCCATGCATGTGCGTCTATGTGGAGGCCAGAGGCCAACACTCACAGTCCTGCCTCATTTTTCTGAGTGCTATAGTTATAGGCATGAGCTACCATGCCGGACCAAGGTAAGACATTTATGATATTTGTAGGGAGTAGATAGAGCCCTGAGTTGAATGTGTATTATTGACATGAACGTTGTCATGTCATGGACCCCTGTGCCTCAGACCCATAGGAATGACAAAGCTAGGTCAGGCTCATTGGAATACCAAAGTCTTGCTTTGCTTGGGATAATGACTGACCTTTAGCTAAAACCAGTATATGCAAGGATCCTCACAGCAGTTTCTTCTGCCATGATGACCTCAACCTGAGACTGCTCCCCAACAGAGGCCTCCTACAGAGATCTCCAGCTTCAGCTCTGAGTCTCCAGGCTGCTCTTGTCTCCACCATCCTAGCTCATGACCTGTCTGATATCAGCTTTTCTCTGTGTGTGTCTGTTGTCTTTTCATTCCCAGGTAGGCGGTTCCCTAAGCACTCCCAATCGGAGGAGACATTATATCAGACTCTGTCTTTTCACACAGGAATTTGCATTCGTTTTCCACAACATGGAAATTATTGTCACGATTTCTGGTTATTCAGGAACGGGCAGTACCTTAAATGCAGCAAATGCCTGCCCTCTCCTCTCCTCGGTCCTTAAAGCCACAGCATCTGCCACAAAGCTAAACAGAAAACTGCATTCAAGGATCTCTTCGAGTCTCCCTGTTTGATTTTGCTGTTTGTGCTGTTGATAGAAATCGTGTGATTTCATGCATGTGGCGGTGCCTGCCTATAATCCCAACGTTTAGAGGCTGAGATGGGAGGATTGTTTCAAGGCCAGCCTGGGCTACCCTAGAAAATTCAACTCCAATCTCAGCTACACCACGAGACCCTGTCTGGTGAACATTCATTACATGAATAGTAGTATTTCACCTGATATCCGTGCTTTTTGTTCACTTGTCCAAACAAGTGAACGTTAGGAAGAGCCCAGCAAGGTCCCATGGTTTTAACCTCTCATAGCAAAAGTGGGGATAATCTGAGAGATTTGAGCTTTCTGAAGCAACTGAGAAAGGTAGCTGCTTGGTAAATAAAAAGGCTCACTAAATAAAAATAAGAGGCAAGGCATCGTCTCCTAACCTAAATGTATGCGTTACACATGTCTATTCATCTTTCTGTAGGGCACCGGTCTCATCCGTGAGAGAGACCAGTTCCCCGAGCTTCACATCTTCCTATTATCTAATCCAGCTCCATTAACTCATTGGCAGCAATCTCCAGCTTGGAATCCTTTCAAGTAGATCAAGAATTTACACTCTCGGGCTGAAGAGATGGCTCAGTGGTTAAGAGCACTGACTGCTCTTTCAGAGGTCCTGAGTTCAATTCCCAGCAACCACATGGTGGCACACAACCATCTGTAATGGGATCTGATGCCCTCTTCTGGTGCATCTGAAGACAGCTACAGTGTACTCATATAAATAAATAAACCTTTTAAAGAAAGTATTTCTTTTAAAAAAGAAAAGCAAGCCGGACGGTGGTGGTGCACGCCTTTAATCCCAGCACTCGGGAGGCAGAGGCAAGCAGATTTCTGAGTTTGAGGCCAGCCTGGTCTACAAAGTGAGTTCCAGGACAGCCAGGGCTACAAAGAGAAACCTTGTCTCAAAATAAATAAATAAATAAATAAATAAATAAATAAATAAAGCATTTACACCCTCTTAGAGTTCTGTGGGGTTTTTCTATGTCTCTTTTCAGGTGCTCTTAGTCATATTTAATTCATCAAATAATTGCTTATTTTCCCAAAATATTTAAAGTAATTTTTTAATGAATAATCCTTTACACGCAGATCTACTCACTTTCTATACTCCGTAACTAAATGGTGCCATCAAAATAAATACAATGAGGCTTCAGTTACTTGAGGTCTAGGGAAAGAGTATTTTATTTATTTATTTATTTATTTATTTATTTACTATTTTTTAAGTAAGCTTATGAACTTGTGTGCACCCTGTGGAGCAGAAGCACACAGGCAAACCACGGTGCTTGGCTGCAAAGGGTCTGCATGTCCTTGGAAAGGGTGCTTGTGGGCTGGAAGAACACGGGGAGCCTTGGAGATCTGATTAATTGTTTAGGGGAGGGCCGGCTCTGGTCTTTCTGTTATCTCCATTTTGGCTGCTTTTCTCAGTGCAGTGCCTGGTGCTTAGCAAGTGACTGGTAATTGTTGATTATTAATACTAAGCCATTGGTTCTCAGCCTTGGGTCACCTGTGGGTACCTAGCCCCAGGGAACATTTGACAATGGGGACCTTTTGGATTGTCATGATTAGAGAGGTAGCAATAGTCTCTAGGGGGTGGGGGTCCTAGATACCAGATGTCCTAAATATTCTCCAATGCCCAAGAAGTCCCCTACGTAAAATGTCATCAGTGCCCCAGTGGAAGCCCTACACTAAATCGCGTAGCTCCGGAGAGTGGGAACCCTGCAGCAGCCCCGGAGCATCTCAATAAATCAGTTCCGACTCATGCGTGCAAAATGGCTAACTGGGTAGGAGGCGTGGGGTGAGGAAGTGTATATATTCCAAGTCAAGTGTGAGACTTCAAAGGCATGCCAAGCGACCCCTACCCAGGAAGGAATCCAGACCACCCTGAGCCTGAACCTGACGCTTTACAGCTGGCCACACAGGTGGTGTGATCGTGAGCTTGTGTGTGTACAGCTCTCGCTGTCCTATTTATCCACTCGGAATTTTTAGGTAGTTGATCTTGGGATAGACATCCTGAACTCTGCTCCCTCCCTACAATTCAATTTTGGTTCACTGTCCGATGAGCCGGGCCCCTCTGCCTAACTTTAAGTGTTCAGCTCCTGTCCTCAATCCTGGCGAGGAGAGTTTCCTGGCTCACAAAACACTAAACAGCAGGAGGAGAGGGTATCTGTGTGGGGTAGAAACGGGCCCAAGTGAACCGGACAGGAGATGCGTACCCAGTACTCCCTTCCCTGGCTCACGTGCATATCACTAATATCTTGGGTAAACCCCACGCTTATCTTTCTGTACCCTCTATTTTCTCATCCATAAAGTGAAACAATGATGCCTTTCAACCTGTCCCACAGAGCAGTTTGTAATAAAAGATAAGGAAAAGGTGATTTTTTTTGAAAGGTTTACAAAGAGCCCAAGACACACGTCCTTGGTAACGATGCCAAAGGAGCGGCGTTCTCACAGCCATATCTGTGGCATCCGTATAAAGGGCTTTGTTTGATCCTTACAACCTTACAAGACAAGGAGGATGGGGGGTGGGGGGCAGAGAAATGTTCCTTTTCACTGATGGGAAAGGCACGGCCTTGAAGGTCAGTGCCTTGCACAGTTCAGACACCTAGTTTATCCCAGAGAGACCAGATCAGGAGAAAACCCCATCCCCTTTCTACCGTCACTGCCTGCTATGACACATACCCTCTGAGGACGCATCATGACAATTTATATAAAATAACATACTCACGTATAAGCGGGGTTAGCATACAAGAACGCTGTGCAAGCTCTACCCTGAGGATACCTTTATAAGAATGTTCCAGAATGTAAAAGAAAGCAATAGGGAAACGAGAGCATTTTGTCTTCGCCTTGATTTCAGACATTTTATACTTGGAGAGAATTTGCATGGGGCCCTGAAATTTCCCTGCTCGATAAAATGTTGGCTCCTCTCTTCGTGGCCATAACTTTTCACTCACGCATGACTGTTGCCTGTGTTGGCCAGGCCTAGCAACACTTGCAGATGGGAGGAAGGGGAGGAGGCAAGGAGACTTGGAAATATCCCTGTCCCCAGGGGCAAAGTGGGAGGGAAGGAGAGAGAACGCAAGCAACCGCTGCAGCTGCAGTTAATTCTGGTTTGTGAGTTCTGGTGAGTGCTTGGTGCGGGGCAGCAGTGACCTGGGAGGTCTGAGGGAAGGGGTCTCTCTCAGTGGGAGTGTGAAGCACAAGTGTGCCACATTACAGGTTTGTCACTCAAGTCCAGGTACCAAACTCACAAGCCTACTCCTTAGAAAGAGAAGGAGGCTCTTTGTTCTGAGAAGAGATGGAAACACCGGCCATGCTGTTGGTTGGCAACAGACACAGAGACGGAATCCCAGCTGTAAGACATAGGGCGTGTGAAAGAAGAGAGTTCAGGGGAAAGGTAGGTGCTGATTAGGGCCTTCTCTGCAGCTTGGCTGTGGCTGAGCAAGTGTCATAAAAAAAGGAAGCAGCAGGTTCCAGGCTGGGCCGAGAAGTAGACTGTGAGACTGTAGGGACCTTGATTGTCCCTGTCCCTCAGTTTGAGGACAGCAGCAGGCACACTAGAGTCTGTGGGCTCCACAGTTCCTGGGAGCCTGGCTGCCCCTGGAGCAGCCTCACAGATGGACTGCAGAGCTGTGGTAAGAGAGAGAAAGGGAGTGTGAGAAATTCCCTGGACTAAGAGCTGAAGTATCTGTAGTACTTTCTGAAGCTGATCTTGGAGGACGTCTCACCAAGCCACATGGGCCTTTCCCTGAGCATCTAAGTCTGGCTGAGGTTGTTGGCGATATTACAGACATAGTAGATTACAGAACTCAGTACTCAATATTACAGTACTCAGTACTCAATATTACAGTACTCAGTACCTTGTAAACAAACTCACTTAGGATTATCATAATTGTAGACATTGGAACTTGAAGGACCTAAAAGACTTAACCAATCACTTATATTATTTGATGGTACAACCTAGGCCCAGAGTGATGAAGTGATTTTTTTTTTCAATTCAAAATGGCTCCACTGACTATGAAAATCACTGAAGAGCTCAGAACCATTAGTACAAAATTAATCAGCTAAGAACATTCAAAGAACAGAGCCACCATTTTAGGGAACTGGTTGTGTGTTTTAGTCAAAAATAAAAGAAGATAGACACATCCTAGGGTTTCCCTGTAAAGAGCAAAGAGCATAGAGCACCGATTTGCGACACTAGGCAGCTACTACCTCTATTCTGGATAGCCCCGTTTGCCAACCACATTTCAGCTTATACCTGTGATACTTCACCTTGATTGTCACCTTGATTGTCTACGTGACAGAATCCAGAATCACCTAGGAGGTGAACCTCTGTACCTGTCTATGAGGGAATGTCTAAATTAAGTTGGTTGAGGTAGGGAGACACACTTTAGCATTGAGCAGGACTATTATAGGCTGGAGGAAACAAACTGAGTATGGACCTTCATCTCTCTGTTTCTTAACTGCTGTTGCAAACGTGATCAGTTGCCCCAAGCTCCTGCTGCCCTGCTGTGACTTCCTCACCGTGATGGACAGGACCTTCCACCTGTGAGCCATAATAAGGCCTGCCTTAAACTGCTTTTGTCTGATATTATGCAACAGTGAGAGTGACTGGTGCATCATTGGGCTCACACAGCAGGATACATGAAGGGTTCCTCAGGGATGTGTCCTCTCCTCAGAAGTCAGCGTTGCATGCCAGTGCTTTGAAGGAACGGCGGTAAGCTTCCAGTCCCAGACAGATGGAGACCCCTGAGACCATTAGAACATCTTTTCATGAAGTCACAGTGAAGGACATGCATCTCTCCACCAACTGTAGGAGAGAAGCTACCTATCCCGTTGTCAAGACTCAAGCTAATCCAGCCTTGAAGTAGCTACATCCTATTCCTTAGGTAAAGCCCCAAATAAAGGCCACACATAGCTTCTGCTTGCTGGCTAAATCCATTCCAATACTTCATACTAAAGCTGTATGATGAATCTACTTGGCTTTTGTCTGTTAGGGACTAGGTTGCTATTTCAAACCAACAAATGATTTATCTTTCTTATCTTTCTAGGAAGTATCACACTTGCCGCAGAGCCACCAAAACACTCCTTTGAGAAGATATAGCTGAAGCCTAATCGTCTCCCTGCACTGGGGTAGAAGGGCGTGGCTTTATCATTCAAATTCTCTCTCTCTCTCTCTCTCTCTCTCTCTCTCTCTCTCTCTCTCTCTGTCTCTTGTGCCACTCTTGATAGTGAGGACAGCTTATGAAATTGGGCCCCATGAAACACTTAAACTGACTGTCTTTGGATTCTATTTATCCATCCAAATAGCTTAAACCAAAGTCAAGTGCTGCCAACCAAAATATTTTGATAACATTTGCGTATGATCCTGATTCTTGAAAATGTTTATGGAAGCATGTTCTTAGTTAGCCTCTGTATGTCTGAAAATATCTCCTGCATATGCCAGCAACTGAGCACAGAACCTGCTCTCTGTGCCCTCAACTGCTCAGAACGTTCTCCGTCTTGGAAACCAGTTGCTGAGGGCATGAATCGAAAGATCACTCATCATCCCGAGAGGAGCATCTGACAGCACCACGCATTCGTTCTCGGGTTAGGTCTAGTTAATCGATTAAATACAACCTACATTGCAGGAGGAAGATAAGCCATGCGTGCCCTGCAGGATTGCATAATGTCAGTGAGACCAGAGAAGTGTCTGTCACCAGCACAGCAGGTGGGCAGCTTCTGAAATTTAAAATGTGGACTTTGCCTTGTTTTCCGTGATGATTGATGAATGAAACCTACCAGTTAGCTACGACGTTGAGACCTTCAAAGGGCAACTTGCAAGATATATAGCATTCTATAAGTTTATTCTAAACAGGCTCCTTACATATTTGTCTAACTCAGGTACTGGCTCATTGACTTGAAAGAGCTGAGGGAGGTTCTCTGTAAAGCAAATAATTAGCCATGCAAATGTGGGTTAGGTGATGGAGGAGCCTCTCTTCTACAATGATTCAGAGTGTTGAAGGCAATACTCAAGCTTAATCTCCATCACAGTATTTAACCACATCCTGCCCGGCAGACCTCAGACCCAGGAAAGTGTGAATGAATGAGAGTGAGCCTGTCTACCCCCAAAGAACTGTCTAAGAACTTTATCTATAATAAGTGCTTCCAAGAAACATCTTATGGTAAATGTGCTGGCTAATTTTATGTCAACGTGACACATTCTAGAGTCATCTGAGAGGGAGCTTTAACTGAGAAAATGCCTCCATAAGATGGGGCTCTAGGCAAGCCTCTAAATTTTTTTAAAGTAGTGATTGATGGGGGAAGGACCCAGTCTGATGTGAGTGGGGCCATCCCTGAGCTGGTGGTCCTGGATTCTATAAGAAAACGGATGAGCAAGCCATGTGGAGCAAGCCAATCAGGAGTCTCTCTCTATGGTCTCTGCATTAGCTCCTGCAGCCAGGTTCCCATCCTGTTTGAATTCCTGTCCTGCCTTTCTTCAGCGATGGACTATGGATGTGGAAGCAGAGCTAAATACATTTTTTCCTCCCCAACTTGCTTTTGTCATGATGTTTCATCCTAGCGACAGAAGCCCTAACTATGACGGTGACAGATTGTACTTCTATGCCACCAGCCCCAAAGTTTCAGTTTCAATTTCCCATGATATAGTGATAAAAATTTGGCAACCTATAACTATTGTTTCTGACATGGTGTCAAACTTCCCTATAAATGGTTTCACTCATAGATTAGTGCAGAACTTAGCTTTGTTCGAAGGAGTTTCTGGTTGCATGGCTAATTTAGACTCAAAACTGGTTCAAATGCTAGGAAAAAGTTACCATACAGTGCCCAGCTCTTAAGGGTACATCTGTATTGCCACCACCATGCCAAGACTCAAGAAACATCAAACAAGAAGGGGCAGAGAGTAAAAGCCAGATGATAAGAAAGAGCACTGTATTGTCTTCTGGATGGGACATGGCTGCACACATGGACTCCCAACAGCTGTGTTTGCCTACTAAATCTTGCATAATGGAGGTTTTCAACATTTCATGTTGCTGGGGGAGGAGGAGTTGTTTTGTTTTGCGCTGTAGCCACCAATAAGTTGCATGTATTCCAGTATACAAGCCCTAACCATACTCATGCAAGGAACCCCAATTATACACTTAAAAAAAGACATGAAAGTAGGAGGGGATTTTTTTGGAAGGGGTTCAATGGGAGTTAAAAGAGGATGAAAGGAAAAATGATACGGGATGAGATGATCAAATACATGATTACATGTAGGAAATTGTCAAAGAGTTAAAAAACAAATTAAAAAAAAATTGGCAAGCTCTCCTATAGTCCCACCTATGACTTACAAATTAAAATAAGACTGGGGCTTTGGCCAAACTAATGAAACCAACTAATGCTGTAGAAGCTGTAAGAGCAAAATGTTAAATTAGCACTCTTTCCTCAACAAGTTACCTTAGCAAGATAAAGATAGTGGCAAAGATGAATGCGTATGGATAGTCATCACAGGGAGTTAGGTGATAGCACCATCATCAAAAATGCTGAAATATGCAAAAATGTCTACATCGAATGTCAAACAATGGGAAAAGTTATAAAATAATAAACAAGGGTGTGATGGTTGATTTTTTTTTTCAGGGTTTCTCTGTATAGCCCTGGCTGTCCTGCAACTCACCTTGTAGACCAGACTGGCCTTGAACTCAGAAATCTGCCTGCTTCTGCCTCCTGAGTGCTAGGACTAAAGGCATGTGCCACCACGTCCGGCACGTGATGGCTGATCAACTTGACTGGATTTGGAATCACTTGGAAGACAGAACATGGGCATGTTTGTGAGAGAAGTGTCAGCTAAAGTAGGAAGTCTCACCTTGAGGGTAGGCAGCACCATTCCATGGTCTGGGATCCCAGACTGAATACAAAGGAGAAAGCAGAGCTGGAGAGACTGCTCAGAATCAAGAACACTTGCTACTCTTTCAGAGGACCTGAGTTCCATTCCTAGAGGCCATGTGGGTGGGTCTCTACCTCTTATAACTCCAGATCTAGGGAATCTGATGCCCCTCTCTCTTTGCTTTTCAACCAGGGACGAGAGGTGATCAGACACGTCACACACAGTCTTCCTATCCTGCCTTTCTTACCATGACAGGCTGGGCTCCACTGAACTATGAGCCAAAACCAAATCCTTTTGCTATAAGCTCTTTCCTCCAGGTGTCTGGTCTTTGCAACAAGAATGGAACTAATTAATACTAGCAAAAGGTTATTCCTATAGGGAAAATATATCTGTATATCTACAGAGCATAAAATAATATACTTCTTTACTTTTTTATTTTTAGCTTTTCAAGAAATGTATAAAGACTTGTATAACTTATTTTTTAAAAATAGTTCATTAGCTGGGCAGTGGTGGCGCATGCCTTTAATCCCAGCACTTGGGAGGCAGAGGCCAGCCTGGTCTACAGAGCGAGTTCCAGGACAGCCAGGGCTATACAGAGAAACCCTGTCTCAAAAAAACAAAAGAAAAAAAATATTTCATAAGCTGCGTCCATACGGTAATGTTTTTCACTCTATAGGAGACTGTTTTGAATTTGCCTATACTAAATGTTCACCACTGAACACTGTCTCCAGAATACTTATTACTGCAAAATTTATTGTAATATAAACTCCTTCTTTCCATCATGTGTACTTTTTCATTACTTCTTGGGACTGATAATCTTTAAAAGTACATTTAAATTCTCCCGCTCTGAGATTCGACATCAGAAAGTAAAAGTTTTTATTATAAGAAAAAAAAATCAGCATTGTTCTTTGAAACATGAGACCAAAACTTGTACTAGACAGGAATTTGCTGTGAATAACTGCCATTCCCCCTTTTTATTTCAAAGGCGGGAAGGCTAATTTGATGAAACAAACAACCGTAACAAAAAGCTGATATCTTGATAACCAAGGCCTACAAGAGTTTGGGTTTTGTGACTGCTAGGACGAAGCATGGTCAGACTCTGAAGCTGATCTTCTCTGAACAGTGACCCAGGCACAAATGTCCCTTTGGCTTAGTAACTCCATTGAACTTAGTGTCATGAACCAGACAATTAGAAGATTTTGTTGGAGGTTTTCTTCAACACGCCTGAAACTAACTCTAAGCACCCCAGGCTGGTTCCATTGCTCAGAAATCAGTCAATGACCCCATCTACCAGCAGCAAAGACTAAAATGTTTAGTGATGGAATTTGAAGGATAAAGAAAGTCATTTGAAACTGCCGGAGAGTTGCAGCCAGGGTAATATTGCTGCTAAGGGGCAAATTCAGACATAGTTATAGGGGTGGGAAGGGAGCCCTGCTTGCTGAGAAGTAGAAAATGCAGATATGAAACCTAAGCTCAACAAAAATAAGAGGAAACTTAATCTAGCTAAAATCAACCCAAATTGATATGAAGTACATGCAATTCTTAGTTACTTGAATAGTCTATAAGGAGAGAATTAAATAAATGTTGCAAAAGGAGACAAGGCTGCAAGGATGGCTCAGTGGTTAAGACCACCTGGTGCTCATCTGTAGGATCCAGGTCAGACATCAGCACTTATATCAGGTAGTTCATATCCACCTATATATAACTCCAGTTCTGGGGGACCTGACAACCTTGTCTAACCTCTGAGGGTGTCTACACACATACAAATAAAAATAAGTTGTAAAAAGGAGAGGGAAGAGGAAGAGGAGAGGGCAGACAACATCCTCAGGGGTCCTCTGTATTTTCAGACCTTGAATTTTTTTTTTCAAGTATCCAACTCATTTTCTCCTTGCCTGAATGACGTTACCCCACTATCTATCACAACTCCAGTCTGGCTAGATGTAGATGGAGAGGGAGTCTGACAGCATCCAGGCTGGACTGGGTGGCTTTGGTCTTATCAGAAACTTGACTTGTCAGATGGTCATGATGCACACCTTTAATCCCTGCACTGGGGAGGCACAGGCAGGTAAGTCTCTAAGTTCGAGGCCAGCCTGGTCTCCAGAGGAAGTTCTAGGACAGCCAGGGCTACCCAGAGAAACCCTGTCTTGACCCTCCCCCCCCCCAAGAAAGAAAGAAGCATGACTATATCTACAGGTCAGAAATACAGCACAGCCAAACATCTATGTAGCCAAAGCTATAAACCTGGTACAATACAGTGAAGGACACTTACTGAAGAAAGATTAACTGATCGATTGATCCATTGATTGATTGATTGAAGAGTCTCTTCAGAAAGTTTAATAAAAGGAAGAAGTAAAAGGAGGCATTTGGAAGTTCTTTCACCACTTTTTAGATTTGACATCAGACCACAGTTTTAACTTAATCTTCACTGAACACCGTGGCTTCCTCTCATTTAGTTCCAGACCAAAGCTATGAAATAGCTCAATGACAAAAACAACAACAACAAAAAAAAAAGTCATTTCAACAGATAAAGAAACTGAGAAATTGGCAGTGTCAGGGGCCATAGTGACCTGCTGAAGTTTTCAGTGTGCGGAGTTAGACTTTGATAGCAGAACCTGAGAACCAACTGGCTTTTATGCAACAACTTGTTCCATATTGCTAGGAAGAGTCCCAAGGATCACACCAAAAACATGATCCTAAAAATCCCAGGTTCTGGGGTGTACAGGAAAGCATTTGCCATCACTAAGCACTCCCAGACACTGAGGGACCCCCGTGTCTCCTTCCCTGACCTAACGCCTTCTGACTTGAGTGTGGCCTTCTTTCCCTAGTTTCCAAATGAACTGAGTCGCAATCTAGTGACTCAAGTCATTTTACCTCATAGGTTTCCATTTCCTTGCTGAGCCCCTTTCTGCCAGCAGGAATTGGTTAATGCTGGGTCAGTCATTTGTCGATTAACACATCTGAATATTCATCAAGAGAGGCTGCTTCAGTGCTCCCAAACTGTGCTTCATGAATAATTCATATGTTTGACAGCAACCTATGTTATTCAATTTATTTAAAGACTACAATCAATATAGCATGCTGATCCAAAACGGAACAACCGCGCCTCTGAGGACAGCGTGCTTCATGTTTCCTTTCCAAGTTATTTTTCCATCACACTGAACCACAAATATAAGGTAATTACTAATAATTCTATCTCCATTTTGCATATCACCACAATCAACATATTGATTGCTTTTTGATTATAATAAATGGTTGGTTAAATTGAAGGTTTGCGATTAAGAATGTTAAGCTCCGATAGTTATTTAATTCAGCTGCTCCAATTTAGGTCCTACATGGTAATTTCATAAAAAGCTATAGAGAATCAGAGTAGTTATTTGAATAAAGTTATAAAGACAACCCAGCTTCCCCCAGGAGAATCTGACATTTAAGTCAATTACTCCAAGTAGGGGTTTGACTTTGCCTCTTGGAGCATACAAAAAACTCCAGCATCATGCGCTTTTTAGTATAAATACAGTAGAAGAACACATTGGAAATCGTTCTGTTATTTATTTATTTTTGGATTTAAAGAAACAAGTCTCAGAAAAAGACTACATGAAGACACATTGACACAAAATCAAGGCGTAGATAGAAGAAAGATTTAAATTAGGTGGTTAGACACACAAGTGATGGTCATGGAGACGGCTCAATGTATGCAGGCACTGGGTGCCAAGCCTGATGACTGAGTTTGATCCCTGGGACCCACAGAGTAGAAAGAGAAAACTAATTTCTGTAACAACTCCTGACTTTTAAATGAGTGCTATGGCATGATACTCTTTCATGTGTTTTTAAGTGTGTGTGTGTGTGTGTATGTGTGTGTGTGTGTGTGTGTGTGTGTGAGTGTGTGTGTAGTATGTGTTGTGTGTGTGTAGTGTGGTGTGTGTGTGTAGTGTGTGTGTGTAGTGTATGTGTGTGTAGTATGTGTGCCCACACCACTTACACACACACACACACACACACACACACACACACACACACACACACACACACACAAATAAAAAAATAAAATAAAATAAAATAAAATAAATATTTTTAAAAGACACAAGAAAATGACAACATAGTCACTTAGAACACATTATCTATATTTTGGCTTATCACCAAAATGTGTGGTTATTACACATTTCAAAACACTGAAAATGCAAAATATTTTAGATCCCATGGGAGTAAATTACCACATCTTTGTGTAAATCCAGATTTGTGACTGGTAAAGATTAGCCCAAAGTAGAATAATCATTGTCAGGAAATTGTCACTAAAACTGTCCAGGCTGCACTCCATCTCAATTCCCATAATCCTGCCTGAACGGCTATCTCTCAACACCTTCCTCATTTGTTAGTTAAGGAATGTGGTATCTTCCCACGAGGCCTGTGCTTTTCCTTCTCCATCAACCAGAGGCATGATGAGGTTATATCGAAGCAGCTCTTGGATTTTCTCCCCTAGGTCTTAAATGTTTACTATTGAGGTTAGTCTGAAGTCCTGATGCATGATAAACGTACCATTTCTTGTTCTCCCTTCTATGCTGTTATTCAGTGGATGGCTTCAAGATTCATGTTGTCTTAGACTAGAGGAATTATGGTACAGTCATTGCTCATGGCTCATCCAACTTGGAGTTCCCACAGAAGGATGTCAGGCTTTTTACCCAAATGAGGTCACTGCTCTGATCTCTTAGTTACTACTGCTCTGAAGAGACACCATGACCAAAGCAACCTAAAACAGAGTTTTATTCAGAGGCTTAGTCATGCCCATGCTTATGATAGTAAGCATGGCAGCAGGCAGGTAGCAGGCAGGCAGGCATGGTACCGGAGCAGTAGCTGACTGCCTACTTGTTGAGACAACAACCACGAGGCAGGGTGTGGATTTTTGAAAGCTCAAAGCCCGATCCTAGTGACACACCTCCTCGAGCACAACCATACTTCCTAGTCCTTCCCAAACAGTTCCACTAAACATGTAAGCCTATGGGGCCATTCTCACTCACTGGCCACAGCTATGGCCGAGACTAAGTCTCCCAAAATCCCAGTTGTTCCGTGGCTTCCCATGTCAGCGTTTACTGCCATTCAGGGTGAGACTTCTCCATCAACTCTTTTCACTCAGACTCCTTTTCCCACACTATTTTGTCCCTTCTTTGCTTTGCATCAACCACCCACCTTTCTTCTTTCAAATTCCTCCCATTGTGCCCTTGGGAAATTCCATTTTCTGTACATAAATTTCTCTGGATTTTTAACACCATAAAATGTCTGTAGGCTCTCTTGCCTGATCTAGAACCAAGGGAGGCCTGAAAAGAATGACTCACCCTTTGTATCCTTCTGAATATTCTCTTCCCACTCCTCTCCTATTCGTGTATCCTTGGGGTAGATTAGCTAGACAGCATCTTCCTTCAACACCATTGAATTCAGCCACTGTTCTTCCACCCCCGAGTACATCTTCCTTTCCTTAAGGCCCCATGATTTGGCTCTCCTCTGCCTTCTCCCCGCTGCCACCCTCTTGTTGACTTCCTTATTATGTCTCATCCCTTCCTGTTGATCCTGGTTTCTCATGAATCATCTCATTCTTCCCAAGTCTGTCACCACTGAAGATTGTTTCAATGTCTATATTTTAAGAAAATTCACCTAGTGTTCCAGTGTCTTTGTTTGTTTGTTTTTGTTTTCTGTTTAGTTTTTTTAAATTTTACTATCCAGCCTCATACGCTAACACATTTGCTTACAAGTTGCTCTATGTGAGATCGGATGGGACCACCACCCAATACGATCCCATTCTAACTCTCCCGACATCCACTAATCTCATCGTGCTTCCTATCCTGCTTGTTCTTTGTTCTCCTGTATCTTCATTCTCTACGTTTCCTTTTCAACCTGATGTAGATGCTATTGACCACGACTCTACCACTACCTGCCACTTTCCTCTAGTCCTCTTTCTGTGAGCCTTCCTTCATATCTGCCAGAGAACCACCAACCTAAATAACCTAGCCATCTGCTTCCTATATCAGTCAAGATGGAAAGTATGGCAGAGGTGCAAGAGGTTTGCTGGTATGTGTGAGCAATAAAGGGGTGAGAAGAAGTATAGGTTCAGACTATTCTGATCATGATGTTACTCTGATGCCTGTGAAAGAGGAGAAAGGAAGGGCAATTGGGTACGAAGAGTCTCAGGTTATCAAGCAGCCCTAAGACAGTCTTAGCAAGGCCCATGGGGAACTCTGGATCCAAAGTTGCTTATATGTAATTCCATACTGCCCAGGAAGTAGGATCTTGGTCTCAGCATGGTGCTGGATCCAAACTGGGACCTATGTCTGTCAGTCGACTGTTTCTCATATGGAATTCTCCCGAGGGAGGTCTGAGCAATGCATACTCATGGTGACTGCACATGCTTACATATATTAATATTAGCAAGGCCAAAGGATCTCGTTGGAGCCCGTTAAAAACATAATATTTAGATTCTGCCCCTCCCTGACGTTTCGAGTCATTTGATTAAGGATGAAGTCAGCCAGTTTCATTTGCTAAGACACCAGCAACTCTGATCTTAAGAAAGATATGGGACCACTTATCTTTATGGCAGTCATTTATTTTCTTTCCGTTTGGATCTCCATCTTGAAGTCCAGACCCATACAAAACCACCTGCTGCTTCTATTTGAATATTTGACACAAGTCAAGTCACCACAACCTTCCCCAAGCCTGATTCTCCATGTGCATTTTCCTACTTTAGCAAATAGTCGATACTTCCTATATTCTGTGGTAGAAATCAGAAGCCATGACACCAGCTGACTCTTCCCCTTTTCCTGTGTCCACCCATCCTATTATGCCGATTCTGCCTTGTTAACATTTTCTGTGTATCTCTCCCCTTTCCCAATGATGCTCTATTTTGAGTTATCCTTTCTTGCCTCCTTCGGTCCATTCTTTACACCATAACCACATGATGCCTCTACAATGCAGGTCTGATAATATCACCCCTTTGGCTCCTCTTTATTCTCAAGGCTCTACACATCTAGACTTCCATTTGCCTATACTATTTTGTCTCTTGCTACCCTCTTCCTCCACCTGAGCTCTTGGGAATTCTGGGAGAGCTTAGGCCTTCATACTATTCGTACCTCCTTGCCCAGCATACAGCTTCACTTTCCTTCTATTCTCTAGTTTCTGGAGACTGCATTAAAATGCCCTTCCTTTGCAAGTCCTCCTGGAGGCCTATGCCTCTCCTCATCTCTATCAAGTCTGGGTTAGGTGCCCGTCTATTCCTGTAGTATCCTATCATGCATGGTCCACAATGACTAGTGTGAACCTTGAAACTGTGAGTGAAACACTTCACTGTGTCATCCCTGCTGTATGTACTCAGTACACAATCGTGTAGACTTGAGTGGACAGATAAGTGCTATTCTGTCTCCTACACTAGACATGAAGTCTAAGTGATGCACCATGAAAACTGTGAACAGAAAGAATACAGGCCATTCTCTGGGTTAACCCATGATCCATAACTTCTTTGACCTCTAGTTTTTCCAACTATTAACTAAAAAATACCCACCCTGTCTTTACAATGATTAAGGCACTATTTGTAGTATTGTAGCTGGGACATGAAATGTTTACTCTAATATTTTAGCTTCTTTTACATCTCAGTTTAACTTTTCATGTTCTGGAATTCAATATGCCTTCTTCCTCTCACCCGACCCAGAGTTGTTTCCTTCCTACTCGTGAGACCATTTTCCCACAACCCATCTACATAGCCACTTTCTGCTTTTCTTTGATTTCTTCCAAGAGCTGACACCTGTGCCCAGCTGCTGAAGCAGATATCACTAATGGTTTTTGCAGAAGTTGTGGCTTCAGAGGCTGCACCAGATCCGTGCGTGACTGCACATCCCTGTGCGCAGAGCATAGGCTTAAACGCCCAGGTGGGAAATGATAAATACAACTGCTGGAGTGGACGCCATTAATGGTCTTTGCAGAAATGGTGCCGTTAGATCCTTTACCACGTGGGCCCTTGAACTCCCAATAGCAGCCAGGGTGATACATTCTGGTCTGACAAAAGTTGTTAAACACGTCTTTCTTATTAAAACTCAGTCTTGTATGAGGACTGGATTGGAACAAAGCAGGAACTTAGATTAAAAAAATCTTCTCTAGCTTGAAAAACAGAAAAACAAAAGCAAGTGCTATGGCAGGATAGGCTGGTTTCTACAGTTCCTCTGGATCCCTCTAATTCTTGATCTGTAGGGGCCTCTTTGTCCTCTGGCTTTCAGAAGCACTATAAGCATGGTGTATGGCAGCTGTGGACCCCGAGTGGCCTACCTTGTTCTCCTTACTGCATCCAGACACTGTGGAGCCTTCCAGACACTGAAAATCCTATCCTTCCCCGTGATCTAGTTCTTCTAATTCTATGGGTGTTACCTGACTGAAAGCACTGGTTGTTAGAACTGGCTCTTCTAACATGTGACCTGAGGACCAAAGACATCAGTGTCACTTCCACGTATCTCACGCCAGCACTCACGTTTGTGCACAAACACTCTCACTCCCCTAGCTATTAAACGTGAGATTTTAGCTAATCAAATCCAACGGTGTATTAAAAGACCAAATGGAGTTTGTTGAAAATATGTGAAGTAGATCTAATATTTAAAATCAATCAGTATAACCTACCACATCACAAAAAAAGATATACGATCCCATTAATTGATACAGAAAATGTCTTGATAAAGTTTATCAATCATTCTTTTACAAAAATCTCCCAGTCTTTTAGGCACAGAGATTTCTGTCTTGAAAAGCTTTGAGAATCAACCAAAGGAGAAAAAAAATTTAAGGATCCAGGATAAGACAAAGGCTTCTTAGACTCCATTTTAAAAGCATGATTCATCAGACGAGAAATCGATAGATTAAACTTTGTCATAAGGAGAAAAATTGCACTGCAGAACATCTTATTAAGAGGACGAAAAGATAGAGCTACAAACAGGGAGGAAGTATCTGTAAACCTGACAACAGACAAAAGCTGAAACATACGAGGATCCCTGGAAACCTGGTGTTGAGGCTGTAACTCAAACAGCCTCATACAGTGCTTGCCCAGCAAACCCGAGACCCAAGGATTAATCTCCAGCCTGGGGTGTGGGCAAAGCCCTACAAACTTAAAGGGATAAAATGATCCAATTAGAAAACTGGCAAGAACCTTAAGAGGGAACCTGACTGGAGAATATACACAGAGATATAAGTGAAGATGCCATCAGGAAAGCAAATAAACCCACAGTCTAGCACACTGTGGGTAGAAATGTGAACTACTACAACCACCCTGGGGATTGGTTTGCTAGTGTCATATCACCCCACAGCTGTGCTCCGAGACATTTCCTTACTCCAGGGGAATGGAAAATTGTGTTCACCCCAAATCTGTACACAAGTGTTTTCGGTAGCTTTATTCATAATAATCCAAATCTGAAAATAACCAGTTGTACGCCACAGGATAAATAGTTTGTCAATAAATGGCACATCAATAGCATAGGACATCACTCAGCAACAAAAATGGCAGGAACTCCTGGTGTATAATTTGATTGAAGCTTCAAATAACTGCTCTAAGAGGAAAAAATGCAACCCAAATGTTATAAAGTATAATATTTCATTTATATAACACATTTTTAAAATTTTTACTTACTTTAAACAAGTAAAAAGAATTGGGTAAAGGGGTATGAACTCTTCCTCTGCATTATTTATTACAGCCACAATGGAATCCATACTTATTTCCAAATCAGAAAGCTTGATAATAGAAATGTTTGCAGTACTATGAGAGAGTTGTTCAGTATTAGCATGATTTTATCAATGTTGCCCATGAGTTAGTTTTAGATTTAGCTATTTCATCTTCAATAAACTTGTTTGCTAATTTAGAGAGCTCTACAATGGGGGAAAGTGCTGTGAAGTGCTGTCTTCTGGACATGACATGACTAATACATCATGAACTCAGAACAGCTGTGGCTACCTGCGCAAGACCTATGAAGGATGGGGCCTGTCAATAGTTCATCATGAGTGGGGAAGGGTCTCATGAGGCTCCTTGCCCCCTCACGGAGCTACTGACAGTTAAGGGTTGCTAGGACAAAGAGAGTCATTTTCTTCAGTGGTGTAGCCACTAGTAAGTTGCCCGTGCTCCAAGAACTCTCTGCCTAACTCACTGTTTTGGTCATGCAAACAGCCACGATTAAACTCAGTGGAATGACAAAAGGGATTTACGGGAAGAAGGGGCTTGTGGGGAGGGAGAGGAAGAGAAAGAGAGCTATATGGGGGCTGAAATTACTAAAATACATTATATACATGTATATATGCATTTATGCAAAGAATAGCATAAATAAATAAATAAACAAATAAGAATGAACCTGCAATGCTAGTCCTTGCAAGGTGGAGGTCGGGTCAGTGGGAGTTCAAGGTTATCCTTGGCTATAGAGATTGTTTGAGGCCAAGCTGAGCCACATAAAAGCCCATGTAGAACAAAGCCAAACCATGAACACTAAACTGTTCTCCTTTCAGGACCCAACCCCACATTTAGAGTTTAGACACTCATATTCTACAGGTTTGGTGAAGTACAAAGAAGTATCTATTTCTAGAAATATCCAGACAGTACTAGTGATGTAAGCCACTGCTTTAGTGGTTTGACATCTTCCTGTCATCTGAAGGGTGTCGTCGGTGTCATACGGTGTCCTGGATGTTCAAGCATCTTTTGAGGAAGTCTGGATCCTGCTCTGGTTCACAGAACATTTTTATTAAGGGATAAGAGCAAAACCTTCTCCTTCCTGTATGGAAAATACCTTCAGCTTCCTCACTATTCCAGGCTACACCAGATGGTCCAGAGGGGCAGGGGATTCACTAAAGCCACAGTCTGGGCCAGAAGGAGGACCTTTGGAAAAGTGCGAATGAGCAGATTTTAAAAAGAAAAACTCATACACTTTGTCTCAGTTAAGTTTTCTATTCTTGTAATGAGACACCGTGGCCAAAACAACTTGAGGAAGAAAGGGTTTGTTGTTGTTGTTGTTGTTGTTGTTGTTGCTATTGTTGTTGTTACTGTGTTGTTTCCGACTTTAAGCTACTATAAGCAGTAGCTGATAAGTCTATCTATCACTGAGGAAGCGGGGGTGAGATGAGAACTCAGGGCAGGAACCTGAAGGCAAGGACTGGAGCAGAAGTCATAGAGGAATGCTCTTTACTGACTTGTGTTCTGTGGCTTTTTTCAGCCTGCTTCCTTACACAACTCCGGACTGCCTCCCTAGGGTTGGCACTGCTCGCAGTGAGTTGGACACCCCAAGTCAATCACCAACCAAGAAAGTGCATACAGCTCTCTCACAGGTCAATCTAGTGCAGTGTTTTCTCAATTGAGGTGCCTTCCTCCCATATGTCTGTAGCTTGTATCAAGTTGACCCAAAACTAGTCAACACACACTCCTCCATGTCCTGGTCCTGCATATGGCAAAGGACATAAGGCCACCATAACAATTCCAACAAAGCCTCCGGACCCACAGCTAGACCAAGGGGCATCGATTGCTTGTAAAACCTACTTCAAACGAGCAGGATTTTCAAAAGACACAGGAATTGCTTCTAACACTAAGTAGAAAAAGTTAAAACCTGAACTGGACAGCCACTTAATTCTTAAAAATGTCTGTCACCCCACAGCTGCAGCCTTTTTAAACAATTAAATTCAAGAGAGCACGTTGGTGACTCTGAAATTAGAACTATAGGGGGAAAATGTATTTAGACGCATTTTAGTTGATTAGACAATAACCTTTGAAATAAATCTACACCAAAGTAGGAGAATGAGGTAGTGAGGGAGGTGTGGATATGTTGGGTATAATTTTCAGGCTGGCATCTGAGGACGTGGAAGATCCTGTAAAGCTCAGGGCAGTGGGTTGGCTGCTACTGTGATGATTAATCTTCAAGGCCACCTGGACTGAGGTTTCAATCAATGAGGAGGTATGTGCATGCGAGAGCATCCCCACAGAGATACACCCTGGATCTGGGTAGCACCATCTCACGGTCCGGAGTCTGGAACTGAATAAAAAGGAGAGAGCGAATAGAATGTCAACATTGGTCTGTCTGTGTTTACTGACTGCAGACACCATGTAACCAATCACTCCATGTTCCCACTGTCATGCTTTACCAACCAGGATGGACTACATTCATTGAAACCATAATCCAAAATAAATCTTCTCCTCCTCCCCCTCTTCCTCTTCCTCCTCCTTCTCTTCTTCTTCTTCTCTTTCTCTCTCTCTCCCACCCTCCCTCCCTCCCTCCCTCTCTATTTTAAATATTTTTATTTTATGTGTATGAGTGCGTTGGCTGCATGTGTGTATATGCACCACATGCATTCCTAGTGCCAACGAAGTACAGAAGTTGGTGTCAGATCCTCTGGAATTGGAATTACAGATATAAACCATTGTATGTTTGCTAAGAACCAAACCTGGGTCTTCTGGTAGAGCAACCAATGCTCTTAAACAATGAACCATTTCTCTAACCCCTAAGCCCTTCTCTTGGGCCTTTTGACATACCAAGGAAAGAGCAACAGGGAGGGATATTTGAAATTTGCCTTTCTCCCAGAGAACAGAAGGATACTCTGTGTGTCTTCTCTCTGGAGCAGGGACTGTGACTATTCCTGAAAGTCCCACTTAGATTTTGTACTGGCCAAAGGACTTGATTGCAAATGATGGGAAAAGATTTGGAGTCATTAAACTGGAATTTATTATCACAATATCTGAAAAAAACTCAGCCCAAAAAGAAAGGTGGAGTCTCTGGGTCCCCAGCCAAGGTCATGTCAACCTGGTTGGGAACGAGGCAGAGGCAGAGGCAGAGGCAGAGGCAGAGGCAGAGGCAGAGGCAGAGGCAGAGGCAGAGGCAGAGGAAGCAGGTAGATAGATCACTGTGGGTTTGAGGTCAGCCTGCTATACAGATTGAGTTCTAGGCCAGCCAGAGCTACATAATGAGACCCAGTTTTAGAAAGAAAGAAGGAGAGAGAGAGAGAGAGAGAGAGAGAGAGAGAGAGAGAGAGAGAGAGAGAGAGAGGAAGATGAAAGGGTACATTCTAGATTTCCTTTCTGTGGCACTTTGAGAGTTACTGATGTTGGTTGCTTAGCAATGGTGGCGCATAGCTTTAATCTCAGGGCTCAGGAGGCAGAGGCAGGTGGATCTCTGTGAATTCAAGGTCAGCCTGATCTACAGAGCAAGTTCCGGAACAGCCAGGGCTGCACAGAAAAACCATCATGGAAAAACAAACAAACATGAGAATTACTAATATAAAACTGCAGTTCTCTCTGCTTTCAACTTTCCCGTAGCTTGGATCTACTTTTTATTTGAAAGTTACCAAATCAAACTAAACCAAGATGAAAACAGAAAACAAGAACAAAAACCAAAGGACTTATTTTTTTGGCTCTGTCCATGACCCTCTGATCCAAGCCATGTACATAAAGCCACAGGTGAGATGACTGTCAGTGGGGTTTAATTTATGCACACAGGAGGCAGCTGGTGAATCTGAAGGCACAAAATAGAGTTTAAGCCTGAATGAGGAGCACATTATGCAAAAGAGCCCAGTACATGATTGGTTTGTGACCCTTCATTTACTCAATAAATATTTACTGTGTGTCTGTCAGTATAGGATTTGGGGTGATAAGACAGACACTACCTACCTCCTCATGAAATGTACTGTGAAGTTAAGGAGATAAATAATTACAAACGATTGGAGAAGTGACTGTTTGGCTGTGGTGACAGTAATTACCACAAAGGAAGTGTGTACAGTGGGGTCTGAGATTGCACAAGCGGCACCTACCGCCAGCTCGTTTTCTTTGTCTCAGGCCTTCGGTATTTGCATATAGTATTAATCTGTACTTTGTTAAGCTTGCCCCTTACCTACTGCGCTAGCTTTATCTGTTCAGTCCACCCTCTTCTCCTAGGTTCTGGTGAATGACCAGGCTTGTGTTACTGCCATGAATCCAGAGTTTACAATGTTCAAAACTACCTTGCTATGCTGCATCTTGCCCTGGGCAGAGCTGGTTACGAGAGTTATGACTCTGGATAATCCAGAGAATATTCTCCTGATTCCCTTCACTTCCAAAGTGGATCTGCATTTTCTCTATGATGCAATAAGAGAGACCTCCGTTAAATCAGTGATTCATGGTCCACTCCTGTCCAGAACATTCTCTATTCCTGTCATGGGCAGTGCAGGAATTTTCATAGCCCCACTGAGACGGTGCCTATATTGGTTCATTTTCTGTATCTATAACAAAATGCCAGAAGTCGGTCATTTATAAAATAAAGAATTTTATCTGTTACCCAGTCCTGGGAGTTCAATGGCACAATGCTGGCATCAGCTGAGCTCTAGTGGTGGATAGCATCCAATTGTATGGGGTGTGGGCAACATTGCATGGCATGTTTATCTATAACATATCTCTCAAAAGGATTAACCAGGGAAGGCTAGTGAGATTGATCATAGGTTAAGAGCACTGGCTGGGCTGGTGAGATGGCTCAGTGGGTAAGAGCACCCGATTGCTCTTCCAAAGGTCCGAAGTTCAAATCCCAGCAACCACATGGTGGCTCACAACTACCCGTAATGAGATCTGATGCCCTCTTCTGGAGTGTCTGAAGACAGCTACAGTGTACTTTACATATAATAAATAAATAAGTAAATTAAAAAAAAAGAGCACTGGCTCCCCTTGTACAGGACCTGGTCTCAGTTCCCCAATATGTTCATGACTCCTCATAACTGTCTGTAGCTCCAATCCCAGGGGATCTGACACTCTTTTCTGGCCTCTACTGGCAAGGTACACATGTGGCCTATAGACATAGCTGCAGGCCAAACGTCAATACAAATAATAAATAAATATTTTTTTAAAAGAATGAGCCAGGTTTTCCTGAGAAGCACATTGGTCTTTTCTGAGGGACATGTCCCCATTTGCTTCCCACGGGACCTTCCTTACATTAGAGGCTGTGTATCATACCCTCACGCTAAGGTAGTGTAGAATCTTCACCTGCCCAACACATGGGCCTTTAGGAGACACTCTCAAACTGTATGCACACTGTGGCAATCCCTCAGAAGAAATGCTAATTGTCAGGCTTTGGATCTGCTACAGTCTCCTCATTTTGAAAGCATCAACTTTTCCTCAAACACACATGGCCGAGTATCTACAGTCCCGACAAGCGGAGATGGTGCCTACAATCTGGCCTTGATTTTCACCTTCTCGTTTTTTTTTCTTTCAGCTTCGTTTATGAGCAAAGATACCTCCTAAGATCCTAGCGTTTATGACTGTGGGCATCAACTTATGGGGAAACAGAACTGAGAGTAAGCCTTGTCAACAAAGCCGTGTAGGACCCATTTATTTAGACTTTGCAACGTTTGTTCGGGACTTCTACAGACATTGGCTGGGTCCCATACTCAAGAGGACTAAAGATGAAAAAAAAAGTAATAACAATTTCTGGACAATATGCTGGATTGAGCTGATATAAAAAGATCAAAGGCTGATATGACTGAGAAGGAAAAGTCCAATAAAAATTTAATACATGGGAAGCTGATGTCAAATAAGAGAAACTCTCATGGGTCAGACACAGGGTAGGAGTTGAAGCCACACTTCTTGAAAGAATATTGATAAATGAGTCTCAGCGCAGCGCTCAAGGACTGGACTGTTAGGGGTATTCATCTCCTCACAGGCCCTGGGCTGCTTGCAAAAGCCAACGACAATGAGGCTGTTTCTGCCCAGGATAATGGGCCGGAATATTAACAACTGTCCAGAGATATCAGCGGACCTTTTATCAAGGGGAGGTGGCCCCTCTTACAAATCAGGGGGACACATGCCTGGAAGAAGGACAGAGAGATGTCACACAGACAGGGAAAAATAGTCTATAAGCTCTGATGGCACTGATGACCAGCTCCATCCCAGGGCTATGATGTCTGCCACAAGAAGAAGGAGAAGAAGAAGGTGAGGATGGGGCTATGGATAAGCCTACAGAGGACAAGAAATCCAGACACCGATGAGAAGGAGGGTGGGGATGAAAAATAGCTATACCTGAAAGGGAACCCCAACAACTCCAACCGGGCAGCAGAGAACCAGAAAGAGCAGATAGATGGACCTGAACAGGCCAGAGGACTTTGAAGAAGATACGGAGAAGAAATCAAGATGTAGAAAGCAAAAGAGCTGCATGAAAACACATTCATCTGCAAGGACAGCAGGCCAAAGCCAAGCTTCCCCCATGGCAGAATCTAGAAACAGAGGAAGCAGAGAGAGTGCAAGCTGGGACCAGCCTGGGGCTTTAACTCCACAAAGCCTACCTTTGGTGACATACTTCCTCCACCAAGGCTGCACTTCCTAAACTGCTCAAGCAGTGACACCAACTGTGGACCAAGTGTTCAAACATCAGAGACTAAACATCAGAACCAGCCTCATCCTGGACAGGGTTCTGGGGAAGGGGCGTCTGGGAGCCTTGAGAGAAATGACTCCAAGTCAAATCGTGGGTTATGAGCTGATGGTCTATGGTCTACTCAAGACAGATTTCCAGACTTCTCTCTGCTTGACACACATTCTCGTGCAATTCGAAAAAACTCTCCAGATAGCTCATTTCTTATAGCTCAAAAGCCCAGTCTTTTAACTATAAATCAATTCAGTCATTACCCCAGGTTCCCTTTCTATTATCCCATGAATTACATCCCATGACCCCACACCCTTGATTCTTAACAGGAGACTGCAAGCACATTTTAAAAGGAAAAAAAAAACATTACAAAATAATTCAGATATCTGCCTGCATTTGTTAAGTACAGACAATTTCAGGTCAGGGTCCCACCCAGCTAGCTTATTGTCTGTACTTAACCAAAACACACACACACACACACACACTCATACACACACTAATGCATTATAGGGTATTTGCCTCAAAATAATATAGAAAGTGGGCTGGAGAATTGGATCAGCAGTTTAGGGCACTTGTTAGTCTTTCAGAGCAACTGGCTTTGATTTCCAGCACCCAGCTGGTAGCTCACAACTATTTGAAACTCCAGTCCAAGAAGATCTGATCCCCATTTCTGAACTCTATATGCACAAGACATGCAAATAGTACATAGATGCAGGCAAAACAGTCACGCACACAAAATAAGTAAATCTGGAGGAGCATGGAATAACAGGAAAAACCTAGCTGGGGTTTTACCAGGCAGGGTTAGCTGAATTCTGGTAATTTTGAGTGCCGAGTGAGGTATGAGCATTGGGGCTTGTGAGACTACTCCACTTTTGTAAATCTCCTAAACTCTCCATTAACAATTGTTATGGAAGAACCCCATAGGGTTAAGGCTTGTATTGCTGTGCTGAGACAACATGACCATGGAATCCCTTATAAAGGGAAATATTTCATTGGGGCTGGCTTATAATACAGAGGTTTAGTCCATTATCACTATGGGAGGAAACATGGCAGCACACAGGTAGACATGGTCCCAGAGAGGTAGATGAGAGTTCCACATCTTGGCAGGCAGCAGGGAGAGAGAGCTATTGGTCCTGGTTTGAGCATCTGAAACCTCAAGCCCTTCCCCAGATACTTTCTCCAACATGGCCACACCTACTCCAACAAGGCCACACCCCGTCCAACAAGGCCACACCCACTCCAACAAGGCCACACCTCCCAATAGAAGTACTCCCTGATACTATGGGGGGTCATTTTCATTTAAACCACTACATTTACCTTCACCACCACCACTGCCACCGCGCTGCCACTGCCACTGCCACCACTACAATGTGTGTTCTTTGTTTGCTTGCAGTGTTGGAGATCAATCCTAGGCCTTGGACATGCTATGCGACACTCTAAAGCTGAGCTCTATCCATAGCACCTGTGTCATTTCACAATTTAAACATAGCTCTCGTTGGTTCAAAGTGTTCTGCCTTCCTGAAGTCTAACTTTCCAGACACCAGCCACTGCCCCACTTTGCAGGCATTCCTTTCTGAGATCCACAATTCCTGGCCCACCACATTCATCTTTTTTTGCACATCCCCTTGGGGAAGATGAGTTTGGAATTGAAACTACTTTGTCATTAAGGAAGCCTCTCTACCTGTCACACACCAGCTCTGTATAACGTCTTGATCTCTCCTTCAAAGACACAGATTTTACCTCTGTCACCCGATAAACTCTATCACTACAGGATGCAGGGCAGCATACTCCTACTATACGGTGTGACAGGACATTACCCCTCTGGCTTTTCTCCCCCAAAAACATCCCTCTAGTCCAGTCACAGGAAAGATACCACAGCAGTGCCAGCCAAAGGAACTTTCCTCAGAATAGCCGATCAATTCACCTCAAATAGTCAAAAACATAAAAGTTGGGCTGGTGAGATGGCTCAGTGGGTAAGAGCACCCGACTGCTCTTCCGAAGGTCCAGAGTTCGGCTCCCAGCAACCACATGGTGGCTCACAACCATCTGTGACGAGATCTGACGCCCTCTTCTGGAGTGTCTGAGGACAGCTACAATGTACTTACATATAATAAATAAATAAATAAATAAATCTTTAAAAAAAAAAACATAAAAGTTACGGTTTGGAAAACTCACAGGCAAGAAGAGCCTGAAGAGAAGACAACAGACAACTTTCCTGAATGTGGCCCAGGACAGAAAAAAAGACACCAGATAAAAACTTGGGGAAATTAGGTGCATTAATTAAAATCAATTATGACATACAATTTATCGACTTTGGAGAGCATGTTCATAAGGAGGGAGGATGTATAGAAAATGGTCTGTTGCAGCTGGGCGTGGTGGCACACACCTTTAATCCCAGCACTCGGGAGGCAGAGGCAGGCGGATTTCTGAGTTCGAGGCCAGCCTGGTCTACAGAGTGAGTTCCAGGACAGCCAGGACTATACAGAGAAACCCTGTCTCAAAGAAAACAACAACAAAAAACCCAAAAAAGGTCTAACCTTATTATTTTTCAGTAAAGTTGAGTTTATTTGTAAATAAATCTTTTTTTTTTGTGTGTGTGATGTGGTTATTTACTAGCAAGTTTCCATAATAAAGTTCATCAAACATATCATTCTTTGTATTATATTTCGTTTTAGAGTATAATGTTTTGTATTTACTTCACAAGTACGACATTTATGTATCTTTACATGAGAACATGGACCTCCATGAGATGGAATCAGTAACTTGAGCAAGTGTGAATTTTAATACCCCAAGAACTGCTAATGATGGGATGGAAATTAATGCTGTTGCCATTTTGTCTTTGTGGTCACCATCTGTTCTCATATAGAAACAACCTCGTCCCTTGGGGAATCACCTAGCTAGTAGATAACTGATAGTTGTATACAAAGATACTGGAGGATCCCCAAAGGGGCAGGAGAGAAAGTTTCTCCTCTTCTTGCCCCATGTTATAGGTGCAGGGCTGCCTGATACGCACAGGTGCAGCGAGCCAGAGTCTTGAAACAGGAACCACCGGCTTCCCCCAACGTCCCCCTCAGTCCCCGGGCGGCCGGGGGGGGGGGGGAGAGTATGCTACAAACTTCCTTCTCCCCTTCCCTGCTGTTTCTTGGCAGGAAGTGGTTAAGGGACCATTTTCAGGTCAGTCAGTGACACCCTCCTGGTGAACCTTAGTGGGTAGAAATAAGATGTTCTGAACTTCTATTTCTAATTGGCTGCCATCTATGCTGCAAATAAAGCTGACATAAGGAAAACGAGGCCCAGGAGGATTGTGGGAAACTAGAGTTGAAGCCACATTTGTATCTTCACCTGGGCACTGTCCCAGAGACGGGAGGCGCTGTTAAACTGTTACTTTCAAAGTCATCCCAATACCTACCACAATAGGAAATGAAGGGGTGTGTGTTCCCTCTCCCTGTCCTTTAGAGACTCGGGGTGTACAGATGCCCAGTTTAATCAGTTTGTCAAGACTTCCCAGTGCCCCTGTACTGCAAACGGGACACACTCAGAGAGAAACAAGCAGGACAGGGTGGTGGCGGCTCCTCCCGACTGCCCTTGCACCCTGGGCCATGGCTGAGTTTATCTCTACAGCCTTCTTATCAGCTCTATTAACTATGTAGTATTCTTCCAATACTTGCTTCTCCGATTAAAGTTACTTGAAATCTATTGCTGCTGTTTGCAAGCAAGAACCTCTGCTTACCACCAGGCCATGGACCTTAGTGGCCAAGCATGCATGAAGTCGGAGGTTCAGTCTCTGGTTTCAGAGGTCAGGGAGCTTGTATATGAAATTCTCAAATAATAAAAAAAAAAAAAAAAAAAAGGAAAAAAGAAATTGAAAAAAAAAAGAACCTTTTGTTTTGTTTTTCTTTTTGAACAATGTGAAAAAGACTTTTCAATAATGAATGGTTTCTCTAGCCTCAAGTGGGACAAACAGAATATATATATATATATTGTGTGTGTGTGTGTGTGTGTGTGTTAAATGTTGAAAGACTCTCTCACAAAATAGTCAGAGAACTCAGTGGAGGGGGGAACCCCTTTTTCTCATGGGGTAAGGGAAGGGAGTCAGATCAGGCCTTACATAGAAGTAGCAGAGGGTGAAGCGTTATGAGACCATCAAAATTTTATAAGAGAGAGAGAGAGAGAGAGAGAGAGAGAGAGACTTGTGTGTAAATAGAAAAGTGTGAAAAAAAATACATGCTGAGATTGAGCCTGAGCTGAGAATAAGATCTTTTAAGTGTGAACAAAATTAGACCTAAGATTAAAGAGAGGCCTGCAAGATGGCTCAGTGGGGAAGGCACTGGCCTTGTGAGCCCAATTACTTGGGTTCCATCCTGAAACCCATGTAAAGGTGGACAAAGAGAGCCAACTCTTGCACATCGTCCCCTGATCTCCATATCATGGTATGAGTACCTATACTCATACATGTGTATACAGCATACACACATACAGCATACACACATACATACATACATACATACTTACATATGGAAGAAAATTTAAAAAGACAAGAAGGAGTAAATAAACACTTATTGAGGAGAAAATAAAAAGAATAGATGAAGAAAGGTTTTGGAAGTAAAGTTGGATAACTGGGTAAAACAAGTTCTTAAAGTGCCTCAGTTGGCCTTCCAGGGTGTTTTAGAATTATTCTAGTCTGAATTCTCTCCTGTGTAGTAGTGAGCTGTCCCAAGATTTGGGAGTGGACAAGGCAGCCAGGCTGAGCAGTGGAGTGGAGAGCAAAACTCCAGCCCCAAGGACAGTCACTGAAAACAGGGCAAAAAGTATGGATTCTTCCAGGTTCTCACAGCTTTGTGCAGATGGAGATGGAGCAAGGCAAATGAGAGCCATATGGGGAAATGGAAAACAAATATCAACATGGCAAATTCAAATCGAACTGCATCAACAACTGGAAGCCGTAAATGTTTAGACACCCTAATTAAAATACAGAGAATCTAACCTATCAATATTGGCTTATAAGCTGTGCTGTGGACCGAGTCTCGTGCTCTTTAAAATTCATTTAAACCCCTGACTTCCCAGAGTAGCTGTGTCTGGGAACAGCAGAGATATGATATATGATGTACACACACACACACACACACACACACACACACACACACACACACATTATAATATATAAATATATAAAATGTATTCACCATTGCTCTCTTCAGACATACCAGAAAAGGGCATCAGACCCCATTGCAGATAGTTGTAAGCGACCACGTGGTTTCTGGGAATTGAACTCAGGACCTCTGGAAGAGCAGTCAATGCTCTTAACCACTGAGCCATCTCTCCAGCCCCAGGCGATATGATCTTTAGGTTGGGAGAGAGTCTTGTAGTTAGTGTGGCTCTGAGGGTGAATTCCTAACTCGATGCAACTGTGACCTTAAAAGAAATTCTCTTCTCTCCTCTTCACAGCAAGGTCCAAACCAGCTAAAGACATATGACAAGATACTGTCCCAAAACCAAAAACAAAATAAAGAGAATGTAAAGTTAAGGAATACCACTGGAAATAAAGGTGTGAATTCCTAACAAGAGTCCAGTCCATCATAAGTACATTAATCTTAAACGTCTATGTGCTCAATAACAAAGCTTTAAGTAGACGCGAAGAGAGTGGGCATGATGGCACACACCTGTAACACCTGTAAGCAGGGGTCTGAGTCAAAAGAATAGGAAGTTGGAGGCCAGCCAGTGTTACACAGTGAGACATGACTCAAGAAACAACAACAACAATATAACAGATAGAACTACAAGGAACAATAGCCAAATCCACAATTATAGTCAGAGATTTTATTAATCCAATTTCAGCAGTTAATAAAAGTGAAGAAAAAGTCAGTAAGAACACAAGACTAAAACACTTACTAACCAACATAACCAAATTTATGTTTACAGACCACTCAAATCCCAAGCAGGAGATTTCAATACATACATAGTAATTAGCAAGAGACACTATCTTGTACACAAAATACTAATCTTTGCAAATTTTATTTTATGAAAATTTGTATTGGACTCGTTGGTCTGTGTGTGCATGGGTGTGTGCATGGTTGTGTGCATGCAGATACACGTGGGTGCCATATCTCACGAGTGGAAGTCTGAGAACAGCTTATGGAAGTCAGTTCTGTCCGTCGTCTACCATGTAGATTCTGAAGCCCAAGCTTAGATTGCTGGGCTGGGCAGCACGTGCCTTTACCATACTGGGCCATCTCATCAGCCCAAGCCTTGACAAATCTTAAATGAGTCATGTCACAAAATGAAACTGGAGAACTCAGACATTACCTTGTCCCAAGATTTGCTGGGGATCCAGGGTGGTAAGTTATCAAGAGAGACAGCTGACTGAAACTGACGCAGACAGACGGCACACTCTCTAGACTGAGGGGCAAAAAGACCACAGTGGAGAAACAATGGCTTCCCCACCATCCTTGCTGGAGCACTTGAGGGATCACAAGCACGGATGAATTGTGGCCAGATTTCACACAGCAGCGTAGTCATCACTGCAAAGCCCAAATACCAAAACATCTACAGGAAAACAAGAGGACCCCATTCCCACCTCATGTAAAGCAATTGTGACTTAGATAGGAAACAAAGAAATTAACATCAACTGCACTGAACCTAAATGTCTGTTCTTTCAGAGATGTTAAGAAAATGAAAAGCCACAGGCTGCTGGAAGGGAAATGTGAATCGTGATTATGGTAAAAGTTTAATACGCAGAGTGCTTAACTAAACTCAACAATAAGAATTGCAAGCTGGGAGATGGCTCAGTCAGTAAAGTGCTTGTCACTCAGCCAGGAGGAGCTGAGCTTGGTCACCAGCACCGACATGCAAGCCAGTTATGTTGCCACATGCCTATATGCACATACACATGCATGTACACACAAAATAAAAATGTGTGAATAAAAACTTTCATCTTAGAAAAAAATGCAGGCAAAAGTCAGGTATAATGGCATACCTCGTTAACCACACCACTCAGGAGACAAAGACAGGCTGAGCTCTGTGTGTTTGAGGCTAGCCTGGTCTAAATAGTGAGTTCTGGGACAGCCAGAACTACATAATGAGTCCCTGCCTTGAAATGAAACAAAACAAAATACAGGCAAAGACCTAAAGTGTTATTTGGATTTTTAGGTTGTTTTTTGGGACAGGGTTTTGTACTATAGCTCAGGCCGGCCTGAAATTCACTATGTACCCTAGGCTGGCTTTAAACTCATGGCAACCCTTCTCCTTTGGCTTCTCCAGTGTTGGGATCACTACGTCTGGCTCAAATTGATGCGTGTGCACCTGTGCTTCTAGGAGCAACAGACAAAACAATCAAAATTTAGAAATAAGTGCACATCAGGAAATGAATAGATAAACCACAATACTCTTCAGGATTAAAAAGGAAAGATCTCATGATACATAGTGCTGCACAAATGATCTATACGGCCTGCAAGCTATATGAAATAAGGCAGGTACAGGAGAAGATGGATGTCAGCTGGGCATGGTAGCACACAATGCCAGAACTCTTCTGGTAGAGGTAGGAGGATCAAAAGCAGGCCAGCCTTGGAACCCTGGACTCCACGAGGCTTTGTATTAACAAACAAAACAAAACAAAACAACAAACAAACTAACTAAACTAAAAAAGGCAAGAGCCAGCCAAGTGCAGGGCACACATCCTCTATAGCACCAGCAATTCCAGAGGCGGGGGCAAGAGGATGCCTTGAGCACAGAAGTTCTAGGCCAAACTGGGCACCATACTGAGACCATATATCCTAAAATAAGTATTTAAGCGCCACATAGTCTATGTAATCCTACTCACATGAGCCTTAAGAGCAGTGAAGTTCGCTGAGACACATGGGAGACTGCTCTCACCAGAGGCTGGAGCAGCGGAGGAGTGGAAGTCACTGCATAATTAGGTTTCAGTGTGTAGGGAGAAGTTTTAGAAGTACAATGTGAGCGCTCTCAATAACACTACACACGTTAGAAAAAGCTGATGTGGAAAGTTGTAAGTCACGCATATTTTACCACCATTCGAAACGACTCAGTAATATACATAAATGGGGAAGTCATAACGAAGCCCATTGTTTTGTATAATTAACACACACTAATAAAATAAAGGCTCAGTATTGGGAAAACAAATACCCAATTATACAACTTGGGCAAAATATTTGGACAGATAATCTGTGAGGACGATAAACAGATGAGGCTGGTGAGATAGCTTAGGGGGTGAAGGCGCTTGTTGCCCAGCTGGACAACCTGAGCTTGGTGCCAAGAAGTCACATGGAGGAAGGAGGGAACTGACTCCTGAAAAGTGACCTCTGACCTCCACGTGTGAGTTGTCACATTCTCTCTCTCTCTCTCCCTCTCTCTCTCACACACACACACACACACACACACACGCGCATGTGAATGTACATAATTTGATTAATCAGTGTTGCCCTCAGCCAGGGATGCTTATGCAGCCGCGGTCAGCCGTCAAAGCACAGACCCCTAACTGGTTAAGGTGCTGAGAGTGTCTGTCGAGCATCCAACCTCAAATGGGACATTGATGTCCCCCTTCTGAGCATCGAGGAAGGGGAGCAGAAAGAACGTAAGAGCTGAAGTCCAGAGAGGCGTGCCGTGATGCTGTCTTTGGGACATGATATGACCTTTGAACCATGAATTCCCCTAGCTATGGTTACCTGCCCATGACCAATCAACTCCATAAAATCAGTCAACCTTTCCAATCTTCAACAGCAATTGGATTTAGTGGTTTATTAATAATAACAACACACCCACACAGACATATGCACACATGCACAAAACATGGAAACACACTCCTTTAATTCTAGACTTAGGAAGCAGAGATAGAGGCAGGAGGATCTCTGTCAAAGAATAAATAAAAATATTCTGTTTTTTTAAAAATTGAAAAATAAGATTCCCTGGTTTGCTTTCTGTTACTGTGCTGAAAACCTTGACCAAAGGCAACTGGGGAGAAAAGCATTTTTCTTACTGTGCAGTTCACCTCCATTATGAAGGGAGGGCTAAGAAAGACTTGAGGCAGGAACCTGGAGGCAGGAACTGCAGTAGAGACCATGGAGGGGTGCTGCTCACCTGCTCTCTCCTCATGCCTCCCTCAGTCTGCCTTCTTTCTTCTTTTTTATCTTTTAAATTTGTATCTTCTCTTGGATGTTACACTCCAACCTCAGTTCCCCATCCTTCTCCGCTCCCAGACCCATCTCCCCTCCATCCCTCCTCCTCCATTTCTCTGCAGAAAAGGACACAGCCTGCTTTGTACATGATCAGCCAGCCCAGGGGTGGCAGCACCAACAGTAAGCTCTCCCACATTAATCACCAATCAAGAAAAAAAAAAAAAGTACCATAGTCTAGTAGCAGTTTCATTCCATCAACAGACAAATGGATAACTGTAGGCTAGCTATCTGATAGACAGCTATCCAGATCTTTTGTATTATCACTTTCCATTAAGAAAGAAAGAAATGAATACATCACAAAACTATTCCGGTGAATGAAAACAATCGGACAGAGCAGTACTACATACTTATAATTTAGTTTATATTAAGTTCCAGAAAATGTGGACTCAGCCAGGCAGCTCAGCACTTGGGAGACAGAGGCAGGCAGATCTCTGAGCTTGAGGCAGGCCTGATCTACAGAGTGAGTTCCAGGACAGCCAGGGTTACACAGAGATTGTCTCAAACCATCAAAAAAGAAGAAGAAGAAACAACAACAAAAACAAAAACAAAAAAAAAAAAAGAAAGAAAAAGAAAAAGCAAGCAAGCAAGCAAAAGAGAACAATAGAAAACTCGGAGTCAGTGGTGGCGGGATGCGCATTCAGGGTTCACAGAGTTACATGCTGGGGTTGGAACAAGGGAGGGCAAGACAGACTACACTAGGACAGGAAGAAATGTGCATGTGTGTGTGTGTGTGTGGGGGGGTTGGACACTTCCCTTGGACACCACTTGACTGTGACGATAGTCTCACGGTTGTATCCATATGCCAGAATCTAACAAATTATACACACTAAATTGTGTGTCTTACTGTATGTCAATTCTACTTCAATAAAGCTATTAACAAAATAAATAAGGGAGCTCTGCGAACTCAGGCTCGATCTGCCTCAGCGGGTTCCATCTGTTGGTGGAGACAAAGATTAAGGACCATAACGGTTTGGAATTTTCACTTTGGGAAGCATCCAAGGGAGGCGCGGTATGCGATGGGACGAAACAAATGTCGCTAAGCAGGATGGAGGGGTTTGAAGATATTAAAAATTTGCTCAGCGCTTAATCAACATGGGAAGCCCCGAAGTCCCAGAATATTGGAAACAGGAGGGAGTTAAAAGGCAGGATATGATCAAGTTTGTTTTGCAGACAAGGAATGGAAGGAAACAGAGATGAAGTGACAGTTAATGGAGTGGAGGGAAAATATGGGGCCTCTAAGACCTGTTCTGACTCTGTCTTAGTTTGTACCTGAAACGACAATACATCCCTAATAACTGCTCATCACATCTGCAGACAAAAACAAATTATGACCATTGCCATGGGACACTGAATTCTGTCATGGACATGTAAGTGACCCAGAAAGTGGAGGGGCCCATCACTCCACCTTCAGATTTCAGTCCCCCAAGCCCTCTTACACAGGGTGTTAGCTCTTAGCAGCATCGCCTTCCTGCCCTGAGAGTTCAGGAAGTCCTCAGCCTGCTGTGTGACGTGAAGCTCACTGTCAGTTCTGCTGACGTTGCTCTGGGAAGTGCGTTTATTCCAAATATGGTTGGTATCTTAGTAAACAAAAAAAAAATATATATATATATATGAGTCTAAGACAAATTGTCTTTTGCTTGGGTGAGATCTCAGGGGCCAGGACCACTTGGTGAAATTTCCCTCAGTTCAACAAAACTATTTGGTATATGCAAAATGTACACACACACACACACACACACACACACCACTCACAAACAACTACCTACTCTCTCAGTTCACCCTGTGTGTTATAAAAGTAGTACTCAAAGCCAGGCATGGTAGCTCACACCTGTAATTCTAACACTTGGAAGGCTGAGACAGGAGAATTGCCATGTTTGGGGGGACAGAATGGACTACTGAGTGAGTCTCTGTTTCAGAAAAAAGAAAAAACAGCTACACCACCAAATCTTTTTTCCTGATATCCTATGACTTCTTTCCCATTAAATCAGAAGCTACAATCTTCCATATGATGAGGGGGAGGGGGAGGGGGAGGGGGAGAGGAGGGGGAGGGGAGGGGGGAGAAAGCCCTTTTAAGAACAGCCCCACAATAGCTGTCCTTAGTTGTAGGATATGGGTCCCTTGTTCCTCCTGACTCACTAGGACACAATGATGGGATTGGTATTGATCAGATAGGAAATACTAACATTAGACCAACTCACATGATGGACATGGCTTAACCATCTCAGGTGCTGAAAATGGTATCAGTTGGAGCATGTTCCATCACAGTCCACAGTCCACACAAGGATCTGGGCAACTGAACAGAGTGAAGAGCCTTGAGCCCAATCCCCAGCAACCCCTAGCAAATCAGAACATGGAGGATAGAGGCAAGGGATTAGAGACTCAGTGAAACCAGTGAACGCCAGCCCACCTGAAATACAGCAAAAACACAGGTCATGCAATCAGAGCAAGCGAGGTGGGGATAGGGCTCAATGGTTCTAAGTGCTAACTGCTTTTCCAGAGGACATGATCCTGATGGGTCCTAGCTCACACAACAGGCAGCTCAAGGGTTCTGATGACCTCATCTGGGCTCGGTGGGCACCCACATGCCACACATAAATAAAAAATAAATCTTTTTTTTTTTTTTTTTTTAAAGAACAAGGCCACTGCAGGGTTTTATGGTACAGCCAAGCTACTTTTACCTAAAACAGCTGGCTCTTACTGTTTTGGGCTTCATTGTTTGGTTACAGTGGCTTTTGTCCAACATCAGACATTATTGTTGAGGATTTGTCATGTGTTGACTGTACAACGGAGAGTTAGTTATAAAAAAAAAAAAGGAAAGTGCCAGAGAGGGCCTTGATAGATTAGAGAGTGCTGGTTCATTGCTGGTTCATTAAGTTCGTATCCCATCTGTCTGTCAATATTTTTTCTAGAACTTTGAATTAAATTCTCTAGTGTGTTCTGAAACAAAGATAAGACACCTGTAGCTTCCTAATGAATGGTTTCTCTCTTCTATCATCTAGCCGCTGATTAAGTGGCGTGAATTCTGCATTTGTGTATGAGATAGGATCGGAGCACCACAGCATGAAAATTGAGTAGATTTTATAAGAACCTTAAAGGAATATAATTATTTTTTTTTTCTGGAGCAAATAACAATTATTATAATGTGTATGTGTGTGATACCTTACAATCACTAGCAAGTATCACTGTGATAGTTAACAGCCTTCACCTTGGAAAGGGAGCATTTTATTATGCTTCAAGTCACAAGCAACATATTGAAATATTGTAACCACTTCCTTATTATTCCCCAATACACATTATAAAATAATGACAGTACTTAATATGCTGGGAGGCAAAATACCAGTTCTACTTTGAATATGCATTTGCTGTGGGACACTACAGTGAAGATTTGCTCTTGAGATTAACAGAAGGCAATGGGCGTGCACAAGAGTGGGGGGAGTTAAGGCGAATTAGCTCTGTCTCCTTTAAACCATTAAAGCACAAGTTGCTAAAACAAGAGTGCTGTGCACATGTGCCGCAAGTGGCGCCACTTACTTGAGAATCAGCTAAGTGCTGGGAACCTCCATCTCCAGGAGCCACGGCGATAGTTCACCCTGCCTACCATGTCTCTAAGAGGACTTCACTTTCCTTAAGGCCTGACCCCACACTGCCATACCTTGACTGTCAAGCTTGATGAAGTACATAGTTGATATTTACAATTGACTTAAATAAAAATAATTTCTGGAGAGAAGGAAAACCAACAGGATAAATCATTGCTGGTGCTAAGAATTTCTGTGGGTACTCACTTGACCGTCCTTCAACTGTTTTGGATGTTTGGAAATGTCCGTAACAATTGGAGTGGCACCTGAAGAAGGACAGGGTTGCTTGCTTCATTTGGGAGACCTGGGATTGGTCCCCAGGATTGATGAAGTAGAGAGAGATGGGCAGGGTGGTCATGCTTGTGATCCAGCACGTGGGAAGAGGAGGCAGGAAGATCAGGAGGTCCAAGGCAAACATTGGCTACAAAGTATAGTGCGTGCGCGCGCACACACACATTTTTTTTTTTTTGAATGAAGAAGAAGTTGAGTGTGATGGTTCCCACCTTTAAGCCTAAAACTGGGAGGCAATGGCAGGCAGAGGCTATCCTGATCTACATATTAAATTCCAAGTCAGCCAGGGCTAAACAATGAGATGAGATCCTGGAGAGTAGAGTGGGGAAGGGGGGGAGAGAGAGAGAGAGAGAGAGAGAGACTTTAGGCATTTCAAATCCACAGGGATCTTTCCAGTCACCCTGGAAACCCCTGAAAACATCTCCAAGGCAGAGAGAGAGAGAGAGAGAGAGAGAGAGAGCATGACTCATCGTATTGTGTGGTTCCTGTATTAACTGCTCAGTACAACAGTCGGTCCTCGAAAATCATGGCTGAAGGAGGTACTGAAACCTGCACCTGCCCCCCTCACACGATTCTGATGAGGAGGATCCTGACGAGGAGATCTCCCCTCCAAAGGCACTATGGCAACTAACAGTTAACAATAGCTTCTATAGATCCCTACCTCTCTCTAAGCCCGTGGCTGTGAATGACTCCCTCTTTCTATGGCTAAGTGTCAACTGCATTGCCGGTGTGCACATCTAAATGAGGGATTTCTGCAGAGAACACCTTCCTCAGAGTCCTCAAGACCACGGCGTCATAAAAGGAAGGGGAAGGTTTCCAAATAGACTACATTCCAGGATGAAATTTTACTTATCAAATTCAAAGACAAGGTGGATTCAGCCCTTGAACGATACAGGAGAACCAGGGTTCTCTTTCCCAGAGTGGTCATGGGTGTCGGTGTGCTGTATGTGTTTAGAATAATATTCCCACTTTCTCAGTTTCTCCTTCCTTCATTTCTTTAAGTCCAACAAATATCCATGCTTTAAGTTTCTATTATGAGCCCTGAGGCTCCCTGACCTCTTAACCTACCCACAGCTGCTTCTCCTCCACACCCGCTGTACCATCATAGTCCCACAGTCCACAGAAAGCAAGAGACTCTTGAGACTTAGAAAATGCTAGGACCATTCCCCTGGAGATGCGCATGAGCGGGACCTACTCATGCTGCCTAACAAACTCCTCAGGTATGGCCTCATGACTTGCTGACAGCCAAACATCTCCATCTTCCTCACCATGAGCATCTGGTTCCAGATGTGTGGCAAAATGCACAGCCAGACAGACCCAACAACATAGCCCCTCTAAGGCACCCGCAGGATGGCAGGTGTTATGCCCATCTGCTGCTGCTGCTGTTAGAAGCACTTCATGCTGGCTAAGCTGGTTTTGAGGGTGTAGTGGATTAAGACTCTGTCCGTAGTGTGAGCAGTAAACACGTGACCCAGGGCTTTCAGGACAGGGTGCGTGGCACTCGGTTTCACTCAGCACCACACCTCAAACACTCAAGCAGCCGAGTTAAAGGCACTCCCTGAGATGCAGCAACACTCCATTCCAAGGTCTGAGTCACTCATCCAAGTCTTCCTCTACCCCAGCCCAACTCTCCTTAGGGCACAGGCAGACTGGTGGCATGGCTTCACAGGGAGAGAAGCATGGGACAGGAAGTAAGGAACTGACAAGGGCCCACCGACTGGGCACTCACCTTGTGACTTGTGCCTGGGACATTTAGGGACAAGAGCATTTAACTCTTGTCAGTGAAGCTGTACACAGATAACTCTTTCAGGTAGTTTGGCACTGAAAGATGCTAGAGAGTAAATATAAAGGAGATACCAAGTCCCAGGGGGCACCTGAACCTGAGGCCCTTTTGCAGGAGGCTAAAACTATGCCGTTCTTGTGTTTTATTATTTCAGGCATATGACAGGTTGCTCTTGTTAATAGACCATTATTAGACACAAAGCACTCAATTGTATTGAGATGTGGCTGTCCCTTAAGTGGAGTCCTGGGGTAATACAAAGGGACAAAGAGCCCTTGACAAGAGTAAGCTGGGGCCTGTGATTTATCATGAACTGCATTTATGAAGCATATAGGTAGAGAAGCAAATAGGTGTAGAAGATTCCATCAGGCATCTGGTTAAAGTCCACCTGAGTGGGACCTTGGAGTGGTGCGTGCGTAGTGGCCATTCACTGTAGCTCTGACTCATGGGCCCTCCCTGAACCCAGCAGGAAAGACAGGAACTCTAAAGACCAAGCATATCTAACCAGACTCAGTGGACAAACAGTCAACACAGGCCAGGCAAATAATAATAAGAAGGCCGTGGGGACAGTCCAACAATATGGGATATAATATCAGACTCATTCAAGGCTTCTGACCAGATTTTCTCCAATAATCAGGGGTGAGGGACCTAAAAAAACAAACAAAACAGAAAACAGGAAGAGGGGCTCTGGAGGGCCCGGCCCTAGCTGAGGCACTGTTAGAAGTTGATGACCACTCAAGGAGAGAAAATCACTTTTCTGTGGGGATCCCAGCTACTGGGAGGCTGTCTACACCCTAGTGGGTGGCCTTACATCTATTCATATATGGTCAGCACTAAATGGACTCAAGGATATTAATAATAATAATAACAACAAATAGGGCATGCAGTTGGGAGGGGTTTGGGTAGGAGGTCTCTGGAGGAATTTGGAAGAAGGTAGGGGGAGCAGATAAGATCAAAAGACTTGAAGGATTCTGGCGGGTAGCAGGACTGTCTGCCTAGGGTTGCTCCTTTAGAAAGCCAGTCTTACACTTGCATAATTCCAGGACTGAAAGTTTCCCTTAATCCTGTCCTAGGGCCGCCCTGCCTTACCTTAGTCCCAATCCTGTCTTAGAGACCAAGTTTTACCCTTCTTAAAATAAAAACACTCTCCAGGACCATAGGCTAAGTTTGATTCAAAAGGTTTATGTGTGGGTGTCTCACTAGAAAATTCAATCCCAAGGACCAACTACAGCTCCAGGACAGCAAAGCTCAGGGGAGAGGTGACCAATGCCATGTGACCTATGGAATTGGCCACCACCAAATACAGTGAATTTCCCAAACCATAGACTGTGTCATGGAAAATCACAAAGCTGGTACCTCAGCATCTTGGGGAAGGATGAGGAAAGAAGTGAGGATTTAGCTATTGGCTTCCATCGTTCACTGAACAAAGTTTCTCCGTCTGATCCATGAACTTCCCATACTGTCGCATTATGCTGTGGCTGAACTCATAGACCTGACCTTGGAGTCATGTTTTAGACTTGTCCTGTACATTTCAACACACACACACACACACACACACACACACACACACACACACAGATACACACAAACATACACAGACACACACAGAGACAGATAAATACACACAAACATAGACACACACAGACACACACACATAGAGACAGACACACACACACACCTATACAGACACACACACCCATTCAGATACACAGAGACAGACAGACAGACAAGCACACACACACACACACACACACGTTTATCTGTGGGATCACACCATCCACATGCTCACAGTTCAATCTCTAATCTTTATATCATCTGCCCCAGCAAGTAACACACTGTGGGTCAAACCCAGAGGAATACTTCCCAAATGGTAGGCCTCCAGCCTTTAAACAATGGTGAAAGTCCAGAAAATATGTGTGGATTGCTCCTCTCTCATTGAAAGCAAAGACTTTTTTGGATTCCTGGGTAGATTTGAGCAGTTAAAATACCAAGGTAAGAAAAGAGACGGAGACAGATTTGATAACTCATCACGTCTTCCTCAGGGAGCCTTTAGGGAATAGATTCTTCCATAAAGAAGCATTTCCTAACCAAGTGTCATTCCTCTCTCTCTCTCTCTCTCTCTCTCTCTCTCTCTCTGTGTGTGTGTGTGTGTGTGTGTGTGAGAGAGAGAGAGAGAGAGAGAGAGAGAGAGAGAGAGAGAGAAGGAGGGAGAGAGAGAGATAGATCGTGGATCTGGGAGAACTCAGTTGCCTTCACAACACTGACAAACAGAAGCAAAGCAGAACTCAGAAGGTCATTCCATTCTCTACCAGTGGGGCGGGGGAGAATCTAGAGGGACATTGGTAGGCTGTGGAACAGGGATTTGCCACTCCTATTGTTTGCCAGAGTCCCACCTTTGTGTCACATTGCCAGAGCAGTGTCATGACTTCCACCTTGAAAAACCTACAATGACTGGAGAGGACTCTGCTCCCAGGTACCATGCCTATTCAGGCATAGTAAGCCCGCCCCTCCCCCTCGTGTCACTTCCCACTTTTCCAGGTGAGGTGTGTGTGTGTGTTTAACCAACCAAGGTCAAGAAGTAATAAATGGAAAATCCCAGAAATAAACAATTCATCCATTTAAAATGATGCTCCATTCTGAGCATTGGGAAGGATTGCCCATCTGTTGTGTGTTGTCCTGGAGGGCAGGAATCACCACAGCTCCTGCTTGCCAAGACTGTCCACTACACGGCAAGTTAGAGGCTAGCCCGAGACATAAGAGATTCTTGTAAGGTGGGGGAAAAAAGGAAGAAACAAAGACTTGGATAATGGTTTTACAGAGACACAGAGACATATTTCAAGCAAACTGTCGGGACTAGCAGGCCCGAGTCTGTAGGAATACAGCCCCAGTCTCGAGGACATTCTTCTTTGTATGCAAGTCCTCAGTTTTTGCTCTGATTGCCTTTGGCCATATCAGACAAGGCTCATTCGCCCTAACACATCAATAAGAGAAAGGAACCTGGTTAAGGTCAACTTGCTGTCTATATCAACTGCATCTGCAGACACCAGACAGCCACAGACAGAGGGTTTGACAGAGTAACTGGATAGTGATACCCAACCAAACGGATGCATAAAACCAACCAACTCACATACATAAAATATTTGTTAAAAGCTACCCGGTCACTTTACTGGTTGCTTACTTTTGTTGTTTGCAGGTTGTTCAATTAAAAATGTTTCTAACTACTGTTTGTGGGGGCGTGGACGTTCCACAGCATGACTGTAGTGTTCAGAAGGCAACTTTGTGGAGTTGGCTCTCTCCTTCCTCCTTGACATAAAGTTGGGTGGTGAGACTCATGTAGCAAGCTCCTTTACCCACTGTAGCTTCCTGCCAACCATGCTGGAGGTTTGGAAGTTTTAAGCAGGGCTATCTCTTTGCTGGTCATAATCTAATTTAGCAATGCCATTTAAGTATATTGCACTCAGGGCATAAAAATGTTTATGGCCTTTGACATATTCTGTCAAATTACTTTATAAGAATTCATAACAACATACGAAGGGTCAATAATTTTTGATTAGCTTTCCTAGGCCACATTGACGGTCAGCCAAGATGATACAATGGTTTAGCATTAATTATTGGTAAATGGAACATCTCCTAAGTGCATACTTGAATTAATAAAATCAACCACTAGGAATATGCTTACCTTTAATTCCTGATCAAGTGATTCTATTTCTTTTCATTCTAGGGGAATGGATCATTGTAGGTTTAAAAAAATATTTTTCTAAAGTGATTAATTATTTAGAAAAATCATAGTGTTTCTTTTTGAAGACTTAATTATAATGAACTTGTTTATAAACCCTAAAGATATACGCAATGAGGCAATATAGGAGAAAGGAGCAGAGCAGCGGAGCTGCTAAGTAGAAAAACTAAAAGTCAGGATATTAATTAATGCACTTTAAACACATTAGCAATTGAAAAGAACGCACAAGGAAGGGTGGAAGGAACGGCCTCTGAGTGTCCTGTAATGTCAAAGGACAAACGCTTAAAGACCAACATGGGCTTTATTTTCCATTCCTGAATTGCAAACATCTACTCTGTTTTATAGGATAAAGAGTTTCCTGCTTCCAGAATAGAAAACAAAGCCAATTAAAATCTTCGAATTGTTGCATTGTTGCCCTTTGACAGTGGCGGTAGTCGACTCACGGGATCCTGGGTATTTTTCTCTTTAATTACCCAATAAATTTGCCCATAAAAGCATTGTGTAATGTTTTCATTGGAATGAGAGGTTTTGTTTGTTTTGTTTTGTTTTGTTTTGTAGAATTCTATATTCCTGGGAGACTTTGGAGTTCACAATAAATTCTGTATTGTTTAGAACTAACTGAAATGTTGGACTTCTCTCTTTGGATGTCTTTATTTTGTATTTAGCACGGAGGCTGAGGCTGTCTGAATTAAGCTCCATCGCGTTTTCTGTTATCATCTCCAGATTCCATGTTGGATTGTCCATTCTCATTGTCCTAATGAAATACCTTGAGATGTGAAAACATGAAGTTTCCCACTGTGGCCCCTCTTTGCCCTCTTTCTCCATGAACAAAGCCCATTTACCACGGCCTCTCTCTGGGCTCCTGTGTCTCCTTCCGCTGGATCCCTCCTGACAGCTGACCACGCTGACCAGCCTTCGGAGTGTTTACTGAACACTTGGAGATATTCTTTGAAAGGATAACTCTTCCAGCTCTTCAGCCATTCCGGAAAACAATTATGCGTGTGAGTATTTTGCCTGTGTGCATGCATGTGCGCTATGTGCACGCCTGCAGCTCTCAAGGTCAGAAGAGAGAACCAGACCCCTGGAGCTGCAGCTGCAGATCATTTTTGAATTACCATGTGGGTGCTGGGAACTGAACCCAGGTCTTCTGCAAGAGCAGTTAGTGTTCTTAACAACTGGGCCTTCCCTCCAGCCCCATTGTGCCCACTGTTACCTGAGAGAGCTGTAACTTTAAGAATTCTTCAGGGCTCTCGAGATGGCTTGGTGGGTAAGAGCACTGACTGCTGTTATGAAAGTCCTGAGTTCAAAACCCAGCAACCACCGGGTGGCTCACAACCACCCATAATGAGATCTGATGTTCTCTTCTGGCGCATCTGAAGCTATGTATAATAATAAATAAATCTTTGGGCTGGAGCAAGCAGGGACTGAGGGAGTGGAGTTGACCGGAGCGAGCAGAGGTCCTAAAAATTCAATTCCCAACAACCACACGAAGACTCACAACCATCTGTACAGCTACAATGTACTCACATATATAAAATAAGTAAATAAATCTTTAAAAAATAATTCTTCATATATTCCTTATCACACACATGATTGATATATTCCTTATCACACATATGATTGTGGGATATTCTTTACATTTTACTGGTGATAGGTGCAGCACAAGGGTTTTTTATTTGGATGAAATGCAGTTTATTGCAATTCATCCTGTTTCTTGTCTCTTGTTGTGTGTGTGTCCTTTGTGTCACTTCTAGGCAGTTGTCAAGTCAATTGTCCTGAAGAACCATTTCTGTGTCTTCTCATAAGTTTATTTTTACTATTATTTTTATTTCATGAGATAGGTGTTCTGCCTGTATGTGTGTAAGGAACCGTGTGCATGTGATACCTGCAGAGGCCAGAGAAGGCCCTGGAACTGGAGGTGCAGATGGTTATACGCTGCCGCGGGGGTGGGGGGGTGGGGGGTGGGAACTAAAGTAAGGTCCCCCGAAGAGCAGTCAGGGCTTATAAACACTGAGCCATTTCTCTAAGCCATCACAAGAGGCTTAGCTCCTACATTTGGGTCTATGGCCCATTGTGAATAAATTTTATGTACAGTGCAAAAGTATCTCTATTTTTAAAAACATGGTTACACAGTTGCTTCGCTATTTGTTTAAATGTTTCTTTTACATTGAGTTGTCTTGGCCTCCTTTGAAATTCAGTTGGCTACAAGCTTAACATATTTTGGGGATTTTAGTCATTTCGTCCCATTTATCTACATGTCAGTCATGGAGCCAGTCCTGTTCGGTACTGGTTACTTACAGCTTCGTAGTAAGTTTTAATATCTATAAATTCCAGCCCTGTGTCTGCTCACATTATTCTGAGGCCTGGTGTTGCTCTGTAGCCCTGGCTGACTTTCAACTCACGCTTCTATTGCCTCTGGCTCCCATGGGATGTATTACCACATCCAAGCTGTGTATCTGCCACGTTTAATCTTGGAGATACTTAATTTTCTCAATTTCAGTTTTCTTATTCTGTTCAACAATGATATAAAGAATACATAGTTAGAGTTACATAAAAAGAAGAATATATTCTCACATCCTAGAGATAAATGGATTGGTCTGAAGTCATGGAAAGAAAGAGTCACCATTATCATATTTCAACTCACTTAATCCACCAAGGAAGGCTTGCCTCAGAGAACACACTTCTGCAAACCAGTCAGAGCCAGCTCCTCACTTCTGAAATCCAGCCGCTTGGGAAAACACTCCTTCCATACAAGGTTAAAGAGGACAGACTCCATTGTCAAATAAGTTCAGGAAGTAGTTGCTATTTTATCGCCTTCTTGGAGGTTCACTATGCCTCTGACTTGGGTCCATTTCCTAGGAAACAGCCTGGGATGGAGGCGTATGTGCAGCTGGGATGCTGGGCCGCACCCTTTGACACACCTCTGAGAAGTGTTGATGGGAGAAGCACTGTGGGAGCTGTACTTTAAGCTGGGGAGCAGTGCCGAGCAGGAGAACCTGGAGGTCAACACTCTTGCCAACAAGTCTCCAGCTGATCCCGCAAAAGGCTCTGGAGCTGGAATAGACCTTCAGCGTGGCCCTGCACTGAGCCAAGAGAGAGAGGAGGAAGCGTGGGCAGTTCCACTCCATCCTGCCAGGGCAGCCTTCAGACACGGGGAGAGTTTTAATGAACTGTCGCAGAACCAAATGTCCATCCTTCAGCTGGCAGACTGAATAACCTGCCCAGGGGCGAGACGGTGGGTGTGGCGTCACACAGGGAAGCACTTTGAGAGACACTTTGGGTTCACTGTGGTGTAATTGTGGGCTTTTCCCCCCATGCCTTCGTTCCTGAAATAATTACTCCGAGACCTATTATTTATGAAAAACTGCCTAGGCCATAAGCTAGGTCTTGCTCCCTGACTAGCTTATAACTTAACCCATTTATTCTATTCTGAGTGCCACGTGGCTGGTTGCCTCTCTCCTCAGTTCCATGTGTCTGTCTCTTCGGAGTTTGGAGTGGATCTCCTCTGCACCTGACTCTATTCCAGAGTTCTTCTCTCCCTACCAGAACTCCCACCTCCCACCTCCCGCCTCAGCTAATAATTTAGGGAGGAATCATGATGTTCCTCTCCAAAGATAGGGGTCACTTCATCAACACAACCAAGACATTTATTCCTATACCTCAGGAAACTCCAAAGGTTTTTGAAATTCTATGACAGAAATGAGCACCAAAATCATGTTCCTTCTTATTCTATAGCTCATCATCATATTAATATTCTGAGCTAATTTTTTAAAGATTTATTTATTTATTTATACCTAAGTACAATGTAGCTGTCTTCAGACACACCAGAAGAGGGCATCAGATCTCATTACAGGTGGTTGTGAGCCACCATATGGTTGCTGGGATTTGAACTCAGGACCTTCAGAAGAGCAGTCAGTGCTCTTAGCTGGTGAGCCATTTCACCAGCCCCTGAGCTATTGTTTTTTAAACCTGGCTTACTTTGCTTACCCTAGTTAACTTCTCCTTCACATGACCCAGGAACCCCATTTTATGGTTCTTACCTCCTCCTAGATATACAAACTCCACCCTGAAAAGACACTTCCTCTATTTCTCTTCCATCCTGAATATCCATGTCTGGGTTACAGGGTGAGCCACATAATTTGAATGTCCTATGGTATTCCTGTTTCTATATATTAAGAATCCCAAGGCAGGAACGTTGAGTGTGAAGCCAGCTCTGGGTCCTGCAAGCACAGGCCAGAAGCCCATAGAACCGGGTTTCCCCAGTGTAATCTCTCCAGCCTTGGTTTGGCTAAGGATTCAAGGGAGCAGGCACCCAGCTTGTCTGGTTCACATTCTTTTCTTCTCCCTTGACGCTCACCCCAAATGCTTCCCAGACTCTCTACTCCATGCTCTCCAACTTGTCTGCAACCCCATATCTTTGTCAGTCTCCCTAGCATAAGCTGTCATCACTTATCACTCAGAAGATTGTGTGGACACCCACCCCTCTACCTTCCATATGGCTCCCTGGAAAGACAGGGGATGGAGTCTAAATGCCAATCACATAGTCCTTCCCTCTCCAGGACCCCCTTGCTCTGAGTATAGCGCATTTCCACCCAGGCACTTGTAGGTAAAGTTGAAACACCTTCTCAAAGCACAGCCCACAAGGCTTTCCACTTACTTTTCTATTCCCAACCCTCGCCATGATTCTTTCCATTCTGGTGGCCATTCTGTCTTCTCTGTCCTTGTGTACTAGAAGCTAAAGTTATCAGGCAGAGAGCCAGACTTGTTGACAAAAATCCAGGGCCATTCAGATGAATAGAATCTGTGGGGAAATGGGAACAGCTGTGCAGAGGACCTGACCTGGCTGTGACATTGTGACCATGGTGGAGCAGGAGAGTGGGTGAACGTTCAAACTAGTCAGCCAAGATGCTTAGTGTCGCTTCATCTCAATTAAGGGACTTGCTTGCTGTCACAGTTAGGGTTTTACTGCTGTGAACAGACACCATGACTAAGGCAAGTCTTATAAAAAAAAAAAAAAAACAACATTTAATTGGGGCTAGCTTATAGGTTCAGAGGTTCAGTCCATTATCATCAAGGTGGGATCATGGCAGTGTCCAGGCAGACATGGGGCTGGAGGAGTTGAAATTTTCATCTCTTTTTCTAAAGGCAGCTAGCTTACGCCCACAGTGACACACTTCCTCCAACAAGAGCACACTTCCAAATAGTGCCACTCCCTAGGCCTAGCATATTCAAACCACCACACTTGTCTTAAAGATCAAATAAGCCCTGTGCATAAATACTCAGGATATCTGGAGGGCAGCAGCCAGCACTGGGGGAGCCTGGTCAGTGTAGCTCATATGGGTTTCCCTTCTTCCTGCCCCTGCTAACCAGCTACTTCTGCTCTCCTTTCCTTGTGCTCCAGACTTCTGTCCAGAGACAGCTACAGCTGACAAAAGGCTTCTACCTACCTCGTATCACCTGCATATTGGTCTACCTCTACTACTCAAATTCATCCACTACTCTACTGTCTCTTGAAAGATTCCCAAACTCTCCTCGAGAATCTCATTGCCCCAGAACATCACTACAGTCCCCGAGGCACGAACCACCAAATGTAGAAGAGAATAGCTAGACTCTTAACTCCTCGAATCTGATCAACCACTAGAAAGAAGAGCAGCTGATCTTGCTCTGCCCTGGGAGATGCCTGGAAAGGAGTCTTTCACAGAAGCCTGGAGCCCATGCTGTATCCAGGCTTACACAAGGGCATGAAGCATGATGCTACGGAGGACTGTGCCCGCTGTAATTCTACTTTAAATTTCTGTCTGCAGCTGGGCATGGTGGCACATGCCTTTGATCCCAGCTTGTGAAGGCAGAGTCAGGTGGATCTCTTTGAGTTCAAGACCAACCTGGTTTACATACTAAGTTCCAGGACAGCCAGAGCTACACAGTGAGACCCTGTCTCAAAATAAATTAATAAATAAACAGTTCTATCTGCAACTGGACCTGGTGGTGTGTGCTAGAATCCCAGCACTCTCAGGGAGAAAGCAGAAAAATTGAGGCGTTCAAGGCCAGCCTGGGCTACATGAGACCTTGCCCTAAATAAAACATTTCACTACATACACTTTGTGATGGAAAGCCGTACATTAGCTTCCTTTGTTGTCTTTCCAATCACTGTACATTTACTTCTGCAGATCCACCACTTGCAGTGTGGATAACATTTTCCCAGAAGTAAGCTAGCCATGATGGTACATAATCCCAGCCACGCCGAGAGATCTCGTCTCAAAAAAAAAAAAAAAAAAAAAAAAAAACAAAAAAAACCCTCAACGGCACTTCAGTTATTTCTGCATCTTTCACACTTTTAAAAGAGGATTATTTTCATTTTTATGTGTGTATCTCTGTGTGTGAGTGCAGGTGCTAAAAGAGGCCAGAGGGCATGGGATCCTCTGGAGCTGCAGTTGCAGGCAGCTGGGTTCTGGAAACCCATCGGGTTCTCTGCCCAAGCATCCAGCATCCAGTGCTCTTCCTGCTGGCTGAGCCAGCTTTCCAGCTCCCCCCCCCCTCCCTCCCTCCCTCCCTCCCTCCCTCCCTCCCTCCCTCCCTCCCTCCCTCCCTCCCTTTTTCATGTCTTTAAAGGAACTCAGTGAAAATTGTGACTCACAGCTCTTCAAACCCAATACTCAGGAGCTTGACTGCAGTCAATATAAGGAGACAGGATTGCTGTGAATGTAAGGAGAGCCAGAACTGCATAGTGAGTTCTAGGCCAGCCTGGGCTGCCTCAAAATATAAACGGACAAACTAAACAAACCAACAAACAAACAAACAAATGTAACTTATTTGGCAATACACTTAAGGAGTAATCATGAAAACTAGGACTTCCATATCCCACATCACCACTATATACATGTTGCTTCTTTCACAGTGCCATGGCACGTGACAAAGTAAAATTTATAACCTTTTAAAATATGCATATGTCTAATAAATGCTAAAATATCCACATATGCTATATGAGATGTAAAATAGAAGTTACTTTACATATGTTATATGCAAGCTTGCCAGCTCCTATGTCCACTGTGTACCCATAGATAACTAAGAAACATACTTAGTGAACCTTTGTATGTCTTTTTTCCTGTATTTTTAACCTCCAAGTCGAGTTATTTTTATTTATTTATTTATTTATTTATTTATTATTTTATGTGTATGAGTGTTTGCTGCATGTATGTATGTGCAGCACGTATGTGCTCTGTACCTCCAGAGGTCATGTTGGATCTCCTTGAACTGGAGTTACAAATGGTTGTAAGCCACAAACGTAATTGCTTAGGAACCAAACTGGATCCTCTAGAGAGAGCAACAAGGACTCTTAGCTGCTAAGCCATCTCTCCAGCCCCCTTACCCACCAAAACTTATAGAAAAAAAATCTCAAACAACAAAAACCAACCAAGGTTCAGGGTGACTGGGGATGCTTGCTCCGTGTGTGTGTGTGTGTGTGTGTGTGTGTGTGTGTGTGTGTGTGTGTGTGTGTGCATCCTTTTGATGGAAGCAGGGTCATTTCCACCTTGGTACTGCTCTGAACGTTTTGGTTTAAATCTCTCTGCTCATGATTTTATTTCATGTTCTCAATATTCCCCTTGAAGGACAGAGGGTTTAAACTTTATTAAACTGATTTGTCAATGTAACTTTTTATAGTTGATTAGTTTGTGTCCTAGTTACACATAATTTTGCTTATTTCAATCCCATAAATATATTCTTATTTTTTTATTAAAAACTTAAATAACACATAAAAACATGACAAGTATACATGTAAATGTGGAAATATGCTTTGATGCATATGCACTCTTATGTATTTTGGTTTAATAAGGTTTTACTATATGGTACAGGCTAGTCTAGAAGTCACCTTGTTATAGTGGTGAATTCGCTATACTAATGTATGCTTTATGTTCCTGGCCAGTCACACTCCCAGCCCCTCTGGATTTGAAAATGAAGGACACACACACACACACACCAGTTAATTTTAAACGCCTTGACTATCTCAAAAGCTAGGTAGTTCTAATCCTCCCCGCAGCTAGCACACATTTCCCTCCTGTAATCCTGGCTTAACACCCTGTAATTCTATATTTTATCTTTGTTGCCCTGGCTCCCTAGTCTTCCCTGCCTAAGTTGCTTCTGGGCAGCCCTTCTGAGGGCTGGCATTCCTTTTCACTTACATTTCAAGTAATTTTTTTTTTTTCTGCAACTCTAAATCTGATCCGTCTCCCTCCAGTCATGGCAATTCTCCTCTCCTTCCTTCCAATTTTTAGCCTGCACAAATCCTAAGGTCCCGCCTTAGTCTACTTGCCCAACCATTGGCCTCTGGCTCTTTATTGATCGATCAAAAACCAAATGGGGACAAGGACCTTCAGTGTCTGGATATAGATTAATTCAAAGCATTGGAACTAACTCATCTCCAACCCTGTGTAGCCTGAGCCAGCCTCAGACACCCAAGTGCTAGAATGATGGTCCTGCACCACATGTCTGGCTATATTAATTCTTGACATCTGGTAGGCTAGTGTTGCAAAATCAATTCTCCCAGGCTGTATAACTATTTATTATGAATCTTTTGCTTTTAACAAAGACATCTATAATTAACCTAAGAAATTTCTACTAAAAAAAAAAAGCTTGATAAAATTTTTATGCAATCATATCAAGGGCTGGAGAGATAGCTCATGGAAAGTACTGACTGCCCTTCCAGAAGTCCTGAGTTCAATTCCCAGTAACCATATGGTGGCTCACAACCATCTGTAATGGAGTCCAAATGCCCTCTTTTGGAGTGTATGAAGACAGCTTCAGTGTACTCACATACATAAAATAAATAAATAGTTCTGTTTTTAAAAAGAAAAATAATTTTAAAAATTGTATCAAATCTGTATATCAATTTGAAGAAAACTGGTACAATAATAATGTTGTCTTTGAATATCCAAAATAATGGATTTCTGTACTTGGGTCTTCTTCAGTGTGTCTCTTGGCAGGATTCTGAAGTGGAAATTTCTGGTTTCTTTGGAGACTCAATTGTGTCATGTGATTTTTTTTTCTGGATACTGTCTTATGAGAAGATGTTTCGCTGAAGCAGACATGTGGTGTTTTCTGGAAGCTGCCTGGGAAAAGGTCATGTGATATTTCACTAGGAGCAGATGCTGGAGGGGACATGTGATGTTTGGAAAGCCTGATATAAGTTTAGCCAAACAGACAGCAGATGACACGGTGGCGTTGCCTGGCCGCTCTCTGCTGACACTGGTCTTCACTGGCAGAGCTGTGGCATTGGTTCGCCTTGCCTTCTTCGCTGATCATCAGATGTGACTTCATAGAGAAAAATGCACCAAAGAACTTCTTGCGATATTCTAGCATCTTGCGGCTTCTGGGCTGACTCAGGCCGATTGTCAGAGCCTCAAAGTTTTTTTTCTGGATCAAATTGCCTTGGTTGATTCCTGAATGGCGTTTGCAAACAGGCAGAGCTACAGCCGCTGATTCGTGTGAACAGAACTGCTGATATCTTGACAAGGAAGATTGAAATTGCCCCAAAGAACTATTTCTCCTTTGCTTGACTAACCTTTCCCATCCACTACCTCTGGTGGGTGGTGGGCTAGAAGGGAGGTTAAAGCATTTAAGAACCATTATTAAAGTAGTTTTTTTTTTTAAATCTAAGCCTACAGGATTCTATAGTTTTTATTATATACATCTTCAAGGTCTACCAGGAAGCTCATTCCTAGATAGGCAGGTTTTACTGTAGTGTGCTGTTACACACAGCACTTTTAAGCTGTTTTTATTTTATTTTATTTTTTTATTTTTTTTTATTTTTTTTTTTTTTTGGTTTTTCGAGACAGGGTTTCTCTGTATAGCCCTGGCTGTCCTGGAACTCACTTTGTAGACCAGGCTGGCCTCAAACTCAGAAATCCACCTGCCTCTGCCTCCCGAGTGCTGGGATTTTTATTTTATTTTCTAATTGACTATTGCTAATACAGAATAATTCAATTAATTTTTTTTCTGTTGATTCTGGACACTGTATATACTTTGGATTTTACAAGTATATTCTCACATCTGAGGATCAGGGAGAATTTTACTTCTTCCTTTCCATCTGTGAGTCTTTGATTGGCTGTTTTGCTTTGTTGCCCTAGAAACTCCAGTACAAGGTTGAAGAGAACTGGCAAACCCAGACTTTCCTAACCAGGTGCGGTGGTGCACTCTTGTAGTCTTAGCGCTCAGGAGGTGTCTGAAGTCAGCCTGAGCTGCAAGAGGCCCTGCTTCAAAACAAACATACAAAAGATTTTCTTGTTCTGTTTCCAACTTTAGGAAGAAATACAGAAATATGGTTTACCAGTAAAATTGTACTTGGTATTGCTCTGTAGATGTACTGATGAGGTTCAGCACATCTTAGAATCTGAGGTCACTTATTACTGCCTTGAGGGGAAAAAAAATCAAGCCTCACTACTCTTCCTCTACACATCAGACTTTCATTAGGCCTTCATTTCTTAGATGCCCCATTTCTGAAGACAGAGAGTCACAGGGAAGACACTGGTCTGACTGATTCCCACCACTAATTTCCTCTAGGATATCATAATTTTGTCCAATACTTCTGCCTAACTGTTCACTCTACAACAGGCCTGTGGTCACCTTGTCATAATCTGAGACTAACAGGGATGAAAGTCTCAAAAGAGATGGTCTAGATTATGTGGCCTGTGGGAATTGCTATTAGGAATATCTTGATTACATTAATTGTGGTGAGACCTGCCCACTGTGGGTGGTTCCAGTCCCTAGGCAGGAGATCCTGGATTGCATAGGAGTGGAGAATGTCAGTTGAGCACTAGCACGCATTCATGAATCCATTGCTTTCTGCTCTTAACAGTGAATGTGCTGTGACCCATTATCTTGAGCTTCTGAGTCTATGAAGTCAACAACATAAAGGGCTGTCATGGAGAGCCATTGGGGCCCATGGACAGGAATTTGACAAGGAAGTAGGCTTTAGGCAAGAGTTTGACCTTAAACTAGGGTAAGGGAGTAGGCTCAGATATCTTGGTCATCCTGATAAAGCCTTAGAAACATTGATCACAGGACTTTTGTGTTTATTGTCTTGCTTGTTCCTAGAACTGACCTTATTACTTGCATGTAATTAAAATTATAAAAGCAATATAAAGGCAGACTGGGAAAAGATAACCCTGCCACCACCTCAGAACTGGCTTGGGCCATGCTGCAGTGATGTCAAATTGTCTTTTTTCTTTTTGATCCTCGCTCCTGCCCTGGAGAATCGGTTGACTGACAGAGCTGGCTGGGTCAAGTTGTAACTTGGAATTGTGCAGTGAGTATTGGAGTATTGGAGAAAAACCATTTCTCCAATATGAAGTTTATATCAAATAGGAATAGCTCACTTGATAAAGCATTTTCTGATCAAGCATAATAATCTAATAGGATCAAGATTGACTCTAATAAGTTAAAGATACCTAGGACCCACAAAAAATCAGAGGTTTTATACACCTAAAGTCTTAGTGCTCGGGAGATGAAGACAGGAGTATTCCTGGGGCCCCATGGATAATCAGTCTAGTCCAATCAGTGAGTACCAGGTTCAGCAAGAGACCAAGTCCTAAACTATAAAATAGAAGGCCAGCAAGATAGCTTGAGGGACCCTAAGGGGTTTTCCAGTCCCACACCCTCCACCTTGGGTTAAGACTAGGCCAAGTTCCATTCTCCATCCACAGGAACATTCTTTTTTGTTTTGTTTTGTTTTGTTTTGTTTTCGTTGTTTGTTTGCCTCCCCCCCCCCCCCCCCCCGGTTTTAGGAACATTCTTGAGTAAAAACTTCTCAGAATGTACTAATAGTCACCTTACCCTCTGGAAAGTCCCAGGTAGAATTCAAATGCATGTCATGCCAGCTGATAGATTTAAAGGCCAACATGCTTAGTCAATGTGCCCCTAAAAAGTATAAAAACTGCTTGTAATAGTCATTCAAGCTGGGCAGTGGTGGCGCATGCCTTTAACCCCAGCACTTGGGAGGCAGAGGCAGGCAGATTTCTGAGTTCGAGGCCAGCATGGTCTACAGAGTGAGTTCCAGGACAGCCAGGGCTATACAGAGAAACCCTGTCTCAAAAAAACAAAAGAAGAAAAAAAAAAAGCCATTCAGGGTCGCCTTCTTAGACGAATTGGGACTAACTGAAGGTCGACTCTGATGCGCCAGAAAATAAACCTCTTGCTTTTGTATCGATCTGCATCTCGGTGTCTCACTGGGGGGTCGGGGGGTTGCATTTTGAAGTAAGTACCACTGACTGAGGGTCAGGGTTTTCCAAGCTCAGCAAGTAAAAGTACTTGTTCTACAAACCTCACAAGAGGAGAACCAGCACTACAAATTCGTCCTCTACATGTGTGTCATATTACAGATGCACTTCCACACACCATACCCATGCACAATAATAATAAATTAAATACAATTAAAAAAAAAAAACAACAAATGGCCAGGTATGGTGGCACATGCCGTTAATTCCAGAACCAAAGAGACAGAGGCAGGAGGATCTCTGTGAGTTTAGGACCAGCCTTGTATGTACATAACAAGTTCCAAGACTATATAGAGTAGTCTCAAACACCAAGTAAATAAAATATTAGGGAGAGTGATAGTGGAAGGCACCTGATGTTGACCTCTGGCTTATACACACACACACACACACACACACACACACACACACACACACCCCTCTAAGAACTTAATGAATTTGTATGCTTTCTTCTCACCAATCCTGCTATAAAAGCCATGATTATGGGGCAACTTCCTTTGCCTATTGAGATGTCTTGATCCCCCTCCCCCCTCTCCCATTTACCTTTCTGTCTTCCACTGAGCAATTGTGCAGGATTAATCGGCTAGACGGCTAAGCTATAGGTGCAGCAACGACTCTTGCCTCCTTCCTGATGTGGGCTCTCATATTTCCCCAGTAGCTAAGGTGACTTTTGAAGTGGCCATGCCTATTTTTAAGAACTGTTTCCTCTTTGATACACCTGTAGGTACAATCCTAACTCTGGCCCTCATTACATCTCTCTGGGTTGTGTCTTACAGAAATTCAGAGACGAGCAGAGTGTGACTTTACGAATGACACGCTCTACAGTCGTACAAAAGAAATGTTCTCAGGTTCTCAATTCTTAATGAAGAGGGAAAATACCATGACTTCCTAGGGGATCGACTCTGTAGACAAGGTACATTACCCACACAGTGCATGGGGCACTAAAATTCCTGAAGTGAAGTTGCTCAATTAGGAAAAGAAGTGAATGAGCAGCCTCTGTGGAAAGTCAAAGCTCATTAAGGCTTCCAGTGCACCTTCGTATGTGTGGTTCATGGGAGAAGACTGGCTTAAACAACACAGTGAAAATCTACACCATCACATAGATTCTAGGCTGCCAGAAAGAGTTGGGGTTCCGCAGCCTGATCTCTTTGTGTGCGAAATGGCTGGCACCACAGCCTGTTACACTCTTGGTCTCTGGAGGAGTCATTAGCTTCTGTAGTCTCGTCATACCTTAGCATCTCAAGTAATAAATCAAATTTTTTGAACTTGGATGTCCAATGGTTGAGGTCAGTTGCTTACACGCAGGCAGTCTGTTAAGGTTGGACACAACGTGGTCTGATGAGAATGGCCCCCAGAGGCTCATAGATTTGCATAAGTGGTCAGCAAGGAGTGGCACTACTTGACAGGGGTCAGGAGGTGTGGTCTTGTTGGAGGAAGTTCGTCACAGAGGGTGGGCTTTGGGGTGTCAAAACCCAAGCTAGTCGCAGTGTCTCTCCCTTTCTTTACATCTGGATGTAGAGCCCTCAGCTCCTCTGCCAGCACCATGTCTGCCTGGATGCTGCCATGCTTCCTGCCTTGATGATAATAGACTAAACCTCTGAACTGTTTACCAGGTGTGCCACAGTCATGATGTCTCTCCCCAGCAACGGAGCACAGGCTATGACAATCCCCAAGAGGAAGGGAGAATGCAAATTCTCTACTGTGGGATCCCCTACTCTGCCCAATCTTAAACATGTCAAAAAGCACTGGCTAGCAACCTATGAGAACATTTGGATTTTGAAAGCCCCAGAACACTGTCCTCTGTTCTTCCCTGTCCCAACCCTAGCTATCACTCATGGTGGTAAATATTTGAGTAACTCCCATAATTATCCTAATTCTATGCATACAGTATTTCAGAAACCGCAAACAGCTCCAGTTAGCATGCAAGGTAGAGCTGTTACACCGTGTCGAGAAATGGATGGGGATCGGGCTGGGGGGGGCATAGATGATGTGTAAGGGCAGACGTGAACAATATCAGGCTCTGTTGTTGGTGTGTGCATCTGCAGATAACAAGCCTGCAGTGGAGTGAGCTGGAGAGTAATGACAGAGGGTAAAGGGTGGGGTCTGAGGAAGTCACTTCCCAATGATTCTAATAAAGCAGGTTGGTTTTTTTCTGCTCCAATCTGTCTTTCCCATCTTATTCCAAACTATTTCCATTGACAAACTCACTCAAGTGTAACCATTTCCCATATAATTTCTGAACTTGAGATTTCCAGTTCTGTACACATTGCCTCTGGCACTTAAGATGGTCCTTTATACCAAATACCTGCTAGCCATAAACATTGGTACGCTACTTGATCCACACACAACATGAGATTGACTGAGTACTTTATACAAGTAATAATAGTTATTATTTTTATCGTTATTGTATGCACGTGTACATGGTGTGTGTGTGTGTGTGTGTGTGTGTGTGTGTGTGTGCCATGATGGATATATGTCGATCAGAGCACAACCCCTGCTTTGGTTACCCCAGTACAGAATTATCTCAAAGTGGGGTGCTCCTGTAATCCCAGCACTTGGGAAGGACAGACAGGAGGTTTAGGAGGTCAAGGTCCTCCTAACGAGTTAGGGAACAACCTAGGCTGCATGACACGCAAGGGTTTCCTCGTCCAGCTCAAGCTGTCTCAGCTTTGGACTCCTAGAACTTCTGGAGCAGCAACAGGAGCCAATCACTTTTTGGCTGCTTGCTTTAATTTTGTATTGTTTTCACAATCTTGTTGGAGAGCTCCAGCTAGCCTTGTCACTATACACAATCCAGTCTTGACTTTCTGACCGACCCTTCTCCCCCAGTCCCTCAAGTGTGAGGATTACAGGTTCATAGCACCACACCCAGCTTGATCGTTGCTTTTTAGGGCAGTCTTTGTATTCTGGATCTGCTTCAAATTGCATTTTTTCCTTTTTGCAACTTAAATGTAGACAGACCTACAAATTCATGCCGTATTTTATCTTCTAAGAAATTACTATGTAGACTCAGTCTCCTGAGGCCTTAACTCTCCCAAACTATGGTGTTCATGTGTCCCAAAGACATATGGATATTGTAGTTTTGTATAGGAAATAGAGTGTTGATTTTTTAAAACAATTTCTTATTTATTATTTACTATTTGCAAGTGTAAGTGTGTGTGTGTGTGTGTGTATGTTCCCATGACTTCATGGGAAATGATCTTGGTTCTCAGGATGGCAGTATTGGGAGATGGTGGGACTTTGGAGGTGAGTCTAGTGGCTGGCCCTTAAGTCACTGGAAGCATGCTCCATAGGTTACTGTAGGACCTCCAAATCCTTCCTCTTCAGTCATTGGCTTGTGACATAGGCAGGTTTACTCTGTTATATCCTACCATCATGATGCTACCTCACCAAAGACTCAAGACAATAGGATCAATTGATGATCTCGGAATCCTTTATTATTTATAAGTTGATTGTCTTGGGCATTTCTCTATGGTACTGGAAAGTTGCTTCCCACAATCATCCAACCTATATAGTATGTCCTTCTGGCATGCAGCTATCTGTCTGTTTGAAAAGCATCTCTTCTATGTCTTTATTACAGCATCTATTAAAATGTGCAGCTGACACCAAAAAACAAAACAAAACAAAACAAAAAACAAACAAACAAAACTATCAAGGCTGGGTGTGGTGGCGCATGCCTTCAATCCCAACACTCGGGAGACAGAGGCAGGCGAATTTCTGAGTTCGAGGCCAGCCTGGTCTACAAAGTGAGTTCCAGGACAGCCAGGGCTATACAGAGAAACCCTGTCTCAAAAAAACCAAATAAAATAAAATGTGGAGCTGGCAAGATAGCTCAATGGATAAAAGCACTTGCCCTCAAAACTTGAATATGTTCAATCCTTGTGACTCATGTGAAGATGGAAGCAAAAAATCAATTGTACAAAGTTGTTCCCTAACCATATACCAAGGCATGCACACACACACATACACACACACACTTACACTTGCAAATAGTAAATAATAAATAATAAATTGTTTTAAAAAGTCAACACTCTATTTCCTATACAAAACTACAATATCCACATAGGCCAAAACAAGTTGATTAAGTAGAGACTTGTGACCACTGAACTAAAGTGACTGTTAAGCTAATCCAGGCAATGGTATGATTTTTCTTGACCCATTCACAGGAATATCATGATCATTTTTATCAGTAGTTTCAATACCCCTCCCCAAAAGAACAATCTGTAGCAATCCTGGACAAGATACAGTAATGCATGTCTCTATATCTGGTTCGTGAAAAGTGGAGGCAGGGAGAGATGGCTCAGTGGTTAAGAGCACTGACTGCTCTTCCGAAGGTCTTGAGTTCTAATCCCAGCAACCACATGGTGGCTCACAATCACCCATGATGAGATTTGATGCCCTCCTCTGGAGTGTCTGAAGACAGCTACAGTGTACTTACATATAATAATAAATAAATCTTTAAAAGAAAAACTACTTAAAATACACTAAGGTCCTATATCTAGAGAGATTCGTAAAGAATGAAAAATAATTTAACTTAAAACACACTAAAAGAGCTGGAGAGATGGCTCAGTGGTTAAGAGCACTGACTGCTCTTCCAGAGGTTCTGAGTTCAAGTCCCAGCAACCACATGGTGGCTCACAACTATCCATAATGAGATCTGATGCCCTCTTCTGGTGTGTTTAAAGACAGTTACAGTAAATTCATATACATAATATAAATAAATAATTTTTTAAAAAGTAAAGAAAAGTGGAGGCAGAATATCAGCAGTTAAAGGCTAGCTTGAACCCCTTCACACACACATACACATACACACACATACACACACACATACACACACACATACACACACACATACACACACACATACACACACATATACATACACACACATACACACACACATACACACACACATACACACATACATACACATATACACAAACACACATACACACACATATACACATACACACACATATACACATACACACACATACACACACACATACATACATACACACACACAGAGATACACACACAGAAACACACACACAGACACACACAGACACACACATACACACATACACACAGAGATACACACACACACAGACACACACAGACACACACATACACACACACATACATACATACACACACACACAGAGACACACACGCACATACACAGACAGACACACACACATCAATCTTGGTAGTTCACAAACTATCATTTGGGAGGTGGAGGCAGGAGGATTGGACATTCAAGGTCATCCTCAGCTCTAGAGTTCCAGGCTAATCGAGGATACTGAGAAAATAAAACCAAACCCCCTGTTTACTTGAATATGAGTTCACCTGGGTGTGCCTTCCTCCCAGCAAACCCAAGCTGGCGCCTACTGCCAAATAAAAGGATTCTGGTTTGTTTAGCAATGTCTACTGCTTCTGGGATGCGTGCCTCCTGCTCTCCCCACACTGGAGGGAAGGTGTGAGCTTCCTGGAAATATAACGACCTGGTGACTCATTTGCAGGAGAGAGGCTGCTCCTCCTCTTTGTTGCTTGCCACAACCTAACAGCAAGCATGCAAAGTGGACCCAGGCAACATTTTCAGCCCCTAGACTTCCCTCAATGGCAACTTGTTTCCCCTTACACACAGCCAATAAAGAGGGTGCTGTAACCTGAAGGGGCACCCCAAGGTGCACCTTCTAATCACCCTCCAATCACCGGATCATGTCAGAAAACTGCCGTTTCCATTTGTACAACTTTCACTTCTAAGTATGTTCCCAAAACCCAGCTTATTCTGCCACGGACGCTGGTTTGTTGCTGTTGCTGTTGCTGTTGCTGCTGCTGCTGCTGCTGCTGCTGCTGCTGCTGCTGCTGCTGCTGGCTCATTTCTCTCTGTCAGAAATTACTTGGGAGGATTGTATCCAATACACACTTATGTTTAGGCTCTGCCATCTACTAGGTGACAACGTCTAAATCCATTTGTTTTGTGGGTTTTGTTTTTTTTAATTAAAACTATTTGCTAGTACTGGAGGCACATGCCTTTAATCCCAGCTCTCAGGATGCAGAGGCAGGAGGATCTCTATGAGTTTGAGGCCAGATTGGCCTATGTAGTGAGTTCTAGGCTAGCCAGGGTCACAAAGTAAGACCCTGTTTCAAAAAAGAATTCAAAATTCAAAATGTTAATGTATAGGCTCCATTTGGGTCAGAGTAGTGTCTGAAAAACATATCCAGTGGATTTCATCTTTGTTCCTTGGCTCCTAATTCTCTGTTTACACGGAGTTTATAATTCTGTTAACACATGCTTGTACATTGAAAGGATTATTTTAATTGAAATTTCAAATTTAATATTTAAATTCTAATAAGTTCCTAAAACCCACAGGATACACTGGGTTCTGTCCTTGCTACCTGGGATTTTTGCAAGGACATAGAAGACAAACTAATTATATTTGATAACTTTTTCTCATAAAAAGAGAACAAAAACTTTGCCAAGGATTGCAACCTTGAAGTCAGCCAGGGTTACATAGTGAGTTCAAAGCCAACGTAGGCTATGTAACAAGACCCTGGCTGTCCTGCTGAGGACTTTGCGAGTGAAACTGCATTTGTCACAAGATGATTCCCAGCTACCAGGCTTTGATATTATTTTTTTACCTCCCAAGAGAAATACTTCAGCTAGACAATAACGATGAATATCAAAATAAAAAACTGGCCACTGGGAGGGCAAGAGGGCTCATCAGCTAAAACTGCTTGCTGCACAAGCCTAGAGACCAGAGTTCAAATCCCTGGTCCATGGTGAAAGGAGAGAACCAATTCCTGAAAGTTGTCTTCTAATCTCCACTTTTGGGCTCTCTCTCTCTCTCCACACCTGCATGTGCAAAATGTAAATATAAATAAATACTGACAATTTATAGCCACAAGCAAGGGGAAGGCTCAGGTTGGATAAAGCAGTCTAGAAGCTGAACACATCATCCTGCTCCTGAAATCCCAATGCTACTGAGGCAGAGGCAGAGAGGCAGAGAGGCAGAGAGGCAGAGAGGCAGAGAGGCAGAGAGGCAGAGAGGCAGAGAGGCAGAGGCAGGAAGGATCTAACATTTGAGGCAACCCTCGCCTACACGGCAGAAATATCATCTCACACAAAAAGAAGCAGAAAGACCCTTTGGCGAACTTGAATCAGCTATTCTCCTTTCACTGGGGAAAGGAATAACTGCTACCCAGAGGCCAGTAGACAACCCCTCAAGCCAGCACACACTGATTAATCTGAGATTATTGACTACTGTGGTTAAATTGCCGAAGAATCAAATCCAGATTATTGTGTCATTTTCCAAATCACGCTTCCTGGACTTTAAACCTGCCCTGGTTTAAAAATGAGACTGTGTTTTTGAGAGGCCCAAGGTGGACAGCCTTCCTGCCCCTAGAAGTGCTATTTCAGGGGAGCTGGGGTGATCACTCCTAGTTGTCCCTTAGTCCTTGTCCTCAACATTCAAATCAAAATGTTAGATTTTGGAGATCTTTTTGAGTTAGCTTCAAAAAAAGGGACTGCAAACTAAGGAGGAGTAGGGGTAATGTGAGGTACTCTTGCTCCCTAAGTCAGCTGGCAGAAACCACTGGTAGGGCAACTGTAGGACCTGGTGAATTTAAGATTTTGAAGACCTACAGGGACAAAAAAAAATGGAGAAAAGATGAGGGAAAGGAGGTTCAGTGACCGGCCCAAATTGGGATCCATCTCGAGGGGAGGCTCCAAGGCCTGACACTATTACTGATGCTATCTAGACAGGAGCCTCGCATGGCTGCCCTCCGAGAGGCCCAACAAGCAGCTGAAAGAGTCAAATGCAGATACTTACATCCATACAATGGACAGAAACAGGGGACCCCTGTGGTTGAATTGGGGAAAAGCTGGAAGAATCTAAGTAGGAGGGTGCCCGCATGGGAAGACCAGCAGTCTCAACTAACCTGGACCCCTGAGATCTCTCAGACACTGAGCCACCAACAAGGCAGCATACACCAGCTGATATAAGGCTGCAGACACACATACAGCAGAGGCTGCTGGGTCTGAGTGGCTTCAGTGAGAGAAGAAATAATCAATCCTCAAGAGACTTGGGGCCGAGGGAGTAGGGAGGTCTGGGGGAAGAAATGGAATAAGGAACAGTCAGAGGGTAGATCAGGAGGAGGGATAACAATTGGACTATAAACAAAGATTAAATAATAATAAAAAATATTTTATAGATCCCAGTAGGAGGGTCCCTCCCTCCTTGCCTTCCCTCCCTCCTTCCCCTTCTCTTTTCTCCATCCTTTCCTCCCTCTTTCTCCTCCTTCCTTCCCTCTCTCAGTCCCTCCTTCCTTTCTTCCTTCCCTCCCCTCCCTTCTTTCCCTCCCTCCCCCTTCCTCCTTTCCTCCCTCCCTCCTCCTTCTCTCTTCCTCACTCTGAAGCCCCAGTTGGCACAGCCCTCTTGCCTCTGCCCTGCCTTCCAATGTGTGATTCAGTTATGCACCACCATGGCCAGCTTTTGCTATACTTGTTTTGATGTTGTTATTGTTTAATTGTTGGTATTTGGGTCTCACTCAGTGGCTCAGGCTGGCCTTGAACCCAGGGCAATCCGCCCTGGTTCTTTCTCTGTGATATTTGTCAGTGGCCCAAGTGCTTTGAGCCTGCATAGGTTAAGTCTCCAGCATCCTTGGTCTGGGTTGGCTTGATAGGCAGTGACCTTTACTCCAGATCAACTTTGTCCTCCCCGCGGCACACCTGGGACCTTTGTTCCGTCCAGACTCCACCTCTGATACTGAATTCCAGAAAGTTGCTCCCTGACAACAGCCTTCCACAACTCCCAAACATGAGTCCTCCACTTGGCCTTTGAGCCACCAGAGTTCACCACCCACTGGGCAACTGCCCGAGGTCTCCTCTAACTACCCCGTTTCTGTCTCTATTGTGAACCCGTCTCAGTGCCACCACAGGTTTGCCTGTGCTTTTGCTCTGGCAGGCTCTTATGTAGCCTGCGATGGCCTATAGCTCCTGATCCTACTGCTGTAACCCGGACTGTCTTGCCACTGACTTGAGTCTTGGCCCCTCTGGCTCCCATCTCACCCCAGCTCCATCCCTCCATTTATTTTCTGTCCCTGCTCTCCCACTGCTTGAAGATTACTGAGAAATCATGTAACTGTAGATTGGTTGGGATGGCGTTTACCTACCGTGTACAAAGCCCCAGTTTTAACCCCGAGTATCATATAGACTGTGAGTTGTGATATCTGCTTATAAGCCCAGCTCCTGAGAGGTGGGTACAGAAAGATGAGAAATTCAAAGTCATTCTTGGCTATAAAGTGAGTTATAGGCTAGCCTGGACTACATGAGATACTGTCCCAAAAATAAAAGTGGGTGCTGGGGAGATGGTTCAGTTGGAACATGTTTGTTGCTCAAACATGAGGAGCTGAGTTCAGATTCCTAGCATCCATATTAGAAAGGAAGCCTAGTGGGTTGTGCCTATAATGCCAGGACTGGAGAAGCAGAAACAAGGGGATTCCTAGGATTTGCTGACCAGTCAGTCGGGCTGAAGAGGGACGTTCTCGTTCAGTGGAAGAAAGAACCTGACTCACAAAAAGATGGTAGAGAATGAAAGGAAGATACTCAGCATCAGCTCTGCTCTACACACACACACACACCATACATGTGTATAAGTACCTGCACACAAACGCACACACATAAACATACATGATTGTACTCACACATACACACACACAACATACATGTGTACAAGTACCTGCACACAAACGCACACACATAAACATATATGATTGTACTCACACATACACACACACAACATACATGTGTACAAGTACCTGCACACAAACGCACACATATAAACATACATGATTGTACTCACACATACACACACAACATACATGTGTACAAGTACCTGCACACAAACACACACACATAAACATACATGATTGTACTCACACATACACACACACAACATACATGTGTACAAGTACCTGCACACAAACGCACACACATAAACATACATGATTGTACTCACACATACACACACACAACATACATGTGTACAAGTACCTGCACACAAATGCACACAAATAAACATACATGATTGTACTCACACATACACACACACAACATACATGTGTACAAGTACCTGCACACAAACACACACACATAAACATACATGATTGTACTCACACACACACACAACATACATGTGTACAAGTACCTGCACACAAATGCACACATATAAACATACATGATTGTACTCACACATACACACACACAACATACATGTGTACAAGTACCTGCACACAAACGCACACACATAAACATACATGATTGTACTCACACGTATACACACACACGCACAACATACATGTGTACAAGTACCTGCACACAAACGCACACACATAAACATACATGATTGTACTCATACACATACACACCAACATACACGTGCATAAGTACCTGCATACAAACATGCACACATAAACATACATGATTGTACTCATGCACAAACACACACACACACTGTCTCTGCCTTCCATTTTTATTCCTCAAAGTTCCATAGTCTTTTGGTAAATGTCTTGCTGGATTGTTCCTTCTTCCTCGTGGAAGCTTCCATTGCCAACGCCCTACTCTGGTGACCCCTCCCAACTCGGGAAAGGATGCTGGTGGCACCACAGGTGTAGACAGGCAGGACTATGGAATGCTGGCTTCATATGCACCATTCCCTGCAGTGCAGACAGGAAACTGCAGAAAGAAACCACCAAAGAACAGTGGCCAACCATGGCCAAGCATTGTGGCACACTTGGGAAGCACAGGCAGGTGTTTCTCTGAGTTTGAGGCCAGCCTGGTCAACAAAGTGAGTTCCAGGACAGCCAGGGCTACACAGAGAAACCCTGTCTCAAAAACCCAAAAACTATTAAAAAAAAAAAAAAAAAGACTATCTCAGAAATTAGTTATTAGTTAAATAAATAAGCAGCCAGAAAGGAACACTTGCAGTGTTGAGACATCAGGGAATGGAAGCCTTCGATTTGCATGCCCATGGAGCAGAACATTCTATAATTGGCCTGAAGAAAGACACTTGTGTCTCTTCCTTTGGCTACCAGACAATTGAAGCCTAAGAAACTGGGATTTCCCTAGGAATCTCATACTAGGAGAAGGTAAAGGCTGGAGCCTGGCGCTGGTCCCAAGCGGAACTGTTCTCAGGAAAAGATTTCCACAGTTCTGATAACTTATCAGAGAGACTGGAAGCTGAGACAATGTGGGGTCCACCATGGTGGGCCCACAGCTTGTCTAGAATTGTTTAGTGATGTGTAACTCTCATCTTCTATTGAAACTGAAACTCAAGAAGATGAGACGGGGTTCCCTGAACTTCTTGGGGTTGGCTGGACTCCTCCATCTGTTCTTCTGCTGATGTGGCTACAATGAAACAAACTTCTTTTTCTTTTTTTTTTTTTTAAAGATTTATTTATTGATTATATGTAAGTACACTGTAGCTGTCTTCAGACACTCCAGAAGAGGGAGTCAGATCTCGTAAGGGATGGTTGTGAGCCACCATGTGGTTGCTGGGATTTGAACTCTGGACCTTTGGAAGAGCAGTCAGGTGCTCTTACCCTCTGAGCCATCTCACCAGCCCCAAACTTCTTTTTCTGTTTTCCTGTTTCTTGTCTCTTTAATTGGCCTTTTGAGGATGGGTGTGGCTGATGGCAGCTTGTGGTACCAGGGCAGACTCTGACCTTAACACCAGCTAACACTTCAGCATCTTCTTTTTGAAGGCACTATATTGCTTATGAGTGGCCCCAAAGCCTTAACAGTTTTCATGACCAAAGAATGGCCAGACTTTTCCTCTCAACTAAGTAGACAAGCCCTGGCATCTCATGAGAGCTCACTACTGTGACTTCTGGCTGACATGTATGTTATCTATATAATTCAACAACATTTGAGTCTCCTTCACTGATGCTGGGATTACCCATCTGGCCCACCAGCTCCTTCAAGGATGCTGCAGGGCTATCCTAGTCTCAAACAGAGAACACCCCCCCCAACCCCCTGCCACCCAGTCCCCAGTCTCCTCCAAGCTTAGCCTATTTGGGGGCTTGGAAAGTTATAGAGAACTTAATATCTAAACACCAACAAAAGAATACACGCCTCAGGTGTCTTTGAAAACCTAGCCTCAGATCCAATTGCAGTTGTGTCTGAAGGGTCACGTGTTCAGCAGCAGGAATGCTGGGAGTTTTCTGTGTCTGAATGACATTTTAAGTTTACAGAACAGTAAGCTGGCCATTGTGTATTGCCATAGACTTCTGGATTAAAGATGGATGCTCTTGATCATGCAGCTATCTTGAACACACTGAAGTGAAGCCATTCCTTCAGGCTGGGGTGAAGGTCCATTCCTGACAGATTTGTGTGCCTTATCATGGTGAGATGGACCCTTGCTAGTGTGCTTTTAAAGTTCCCTGCAGTGTGTTGACTTGTAACTACAATGATCTATCACTGTATCACTCCTTATCTTAAGATGGTAGTTAAATCTTGCTTTCTTGATGTCTTGAGAAACTTTATTTTTTCATTGTTATTGGAGGTTCAACTTTAATTTTCTTAAAGTGTAACTGCTCTTATTGTAATTAACTCAATAAGTGCACAGTAGTTGTGGGGCTCTCTTGGGATTGGGATTATTTTTTTCCTTTTATGGGTTGTGATTATAAACAAATGATGGTTGTGTTAAAATCTTCTTTGTGATACATACACACACACACACACACACACACACATACACACACACACACACACACGAGCCAGATGTGGTGGTGTACATCTGTAATATCAGTACTTGGAAGGAAGAGGCAGAAGGATCACGAATTCAAGGGTAATTTCAGCTATATAGTTAAGTTGGAAGCCAGCCTGGGTTACATAAGATCCTCTCTCTCTCTCTCTCTCTCTCTCTCTCTCTCTCTCTCTCACACACACACACACACACACACACACACACTCTTACGTAAAAGTAGATTAAGGTATAGTGGGGTTTCCTGTAGCTGTCCTCCAGCTTTACAGAGAAGTTGCCATGTGTTGTGTTGCAGAAACATTCTAAAAACAGTACCAGCACTCAGCTATGCAGTTTACTATGCATAACCTGTTTCAACCCCTGACTGAGTCTTTAGAGTGAGTAAGTACTTTATTGCCTTGATTTTCCTTTGCTTCTCTCTTTAAAGATGATTATTAGCCAGGCAGTGGTGGCACACACCTTTAATCCCAGCACTTTGGAGGCAGAGGCAAGCGGATTTCTGAGTTCGAGGACAGCCAGGGGCTACACAGAGAAACCTTGTCTCGAAACAAACAAACAAACAAACAGATAATTATTTACATGACTTGAATACATACATGCAATCCATCAAACACTATAAAAGAGTTCCTAGAGCTCTTGGTCTTAGCGCCATCTTCCTTGAGACTCCTGCGCCATGAGAGCGAAGTGGCGGAAGAAGAGAATGCGCAGGCTGAAGCGCAAGAGAAGAAAGATGAGGCAGAGGTCCAAGTAAGCCAGCCCGTGCACCTACGACGCCTGCAGGAGCAGAAGTGAGGGATGCTGAGGGCCGGGACAAGCTATCTGACTGTGTGCTGTCATCAGTAATGAGTCTTAGTAGACCTGGAACGTCACCTCGCCGCGATCGCCTGGAGAAATGACCGCCTTTCTTACAACCAAACAGTCCCTCTGCCCTGGACCCCCGGCACTCTGGACTAGCTCTGTTCTCTTGTGGCCAAGTGTAGCTCGTGTACAATAAACCCTCTTGCAGTCAGCTGAAGAAAAAAAAAAAGAGTTCCTAGATTTGTTTTGGAGGTGTGCGTTTGGTTTGATTTTTTGAGGCAGAGTCTCAGGTAGCCCAGGCTGTTCCTGAAATATGTATTGAGAATGACCCAGAATTTCTGACTCTAGCCTGCACCTTCCAGCTGTTGGAATTGCAAGCATGAGCTACCATGTCAGCATCTTTATTAATGTGGTGCTGGGGTTCAAATCTAGGGCCTCAAAAGTGCTAGCTAGGCAAGCGTCTACCAGATAAGCTGTGCCCCCAGCCTAGGTTTTCTTTCCTTCTCTTCTCTTCTCTTCTCTTCTCTTCTCTTCTCTTCTCTTCTCTTCTCTTCTCTTCTCTTCTCTTCTCTCCTCTCCTCTCCTCTCCTCTCCTCTCCTCTCCTCTCCTCTCCTCTCCTCTCCTCTCCTCTTCTCTCTCTTCTCTTCTTCTTTCCTCTCTTTTTTCCTCCTCCTTTTCCTCCTCCTCCTCTTTTTCTTTTTTGAGATAAGGTTTCTCTGTATAACCCTGGCTGACCTGGATCTCACTCTGTAGACCAGGCTGGCCTCAAACTCATAGAGATCCACCTGTCTCTGCCTCCCAAGTGCTGGGATTGAAGGCATGAGCCACCACTACCTGACCAGTTTTTTTTTTCCATAAATTCTCCAGTCTTCAATTAATGATATGTCTGCTTGTCTCTTTGTAATAACTAAGTCAATTTTTTTTATCCTAAAAAAAGAAACCAGCACAAACCTCTATGTCTAAGTTTTCAGGTAAGAGCACCAACAGTAACAGATCAGTTTGAGTCACTAAAGGCTTTTCTGCATGTCTCCCGATTCCATACAAACTTTTGTGTCTATTACTAAGCCTTTGTCTCTCCTCTCAAATCTTAGCCATGTTTTAATGTCTGGACTGTGACTGGGCAGGCCATGTCTCCTTTGCTCTCCAGCTTCCTGTTGGGATCTTTGATGGCTTCCGGTTGGCTAACGGATCCCGCGAGGATCGCTGGAGCGCTCCCATCCTGCAGCTGTAGCTCCTGGCCCCGCAGTGTGTGAGCCAGCAGAACAGTTTTCCCTTCGCGGACCCAGATTGTCCAAGTCCTGGGTTTCAGCATAGCCATCTGTGTGTCCCGCTTCCTCCCAGGTCTGCAAAGCAGAAAGTCTCAAAAATACCCCATTGTCTCTATTCAAGTCACAGATTTCTCTTCTCTGAAAGTGACCAACACAGATATATGCACATGTTGGACTTTTTTCTTCTCCTTGTGTATACATGCATGCATTTACAACAAATGCTATAACATCACTCATTCCCATCAATCTGCATGGATATCTTTTCAGAAATATATATAATATTTTTTATTTTTCTACCATAGCTGGGGCCTGGAACTCTATGTAGACCAGGCTGGCCTTGAACTCACAAAGATTCATCTGTCTTGCCTCTTAAGTGCTGGAATTACAGTTGTATACAAGCTTTTAATATCCAGAAACAAAGGCAAGTAGATCCTTGAGTTCATAGCCAGTCTGGGACAGAACAAGTTCTAGGTGAAGAAAAGTTTAAGTCCAGGTGTGGTGGTACGTGCCTTTAATCCCAGCACTCAGGAGATGGAGCCATGCAGATCTCTGAGTTCAACGTCAATCTACAGAACAAGTTCCAGGACAGCCAAGCTTAGGCCGTGAAGGAGTTGGAAAACAGAAAGGTGATAATGTAATAGGACAAGGGGGACCGTGTTCCAGCCCCAGCAAGTAGCATAAGAAGGCAGCTTCACCATGTGGCTCTGGCTTTAGAGTCAAGAACAGAAGGAACTACCAGAACAATTGATGCTGGTTAGCTGGAGCTAGGAAATTAGGAAAAAAAGATTAAAAAGAGACCAGCACCACTGAGGTGCAATCTTCTGGGAAGTGTTTTCTGAGAGCTCAAAGAAACTGTGTTCCAGAGATCGCTAAGGTTGTACCTCATGCTGCAGCTACACTTGGTAATGTGTAAGAGTAACCCAGGTGGTACTGGTTTTGAAGGCATGAAGGGGTCATGAAGAGCAGCTGAGGCTCAGCACTGTGAGACGTCAGGGAAGGCTATTGGTGAAGGTGTAGCCTCAGTTGCAGTTGATGGCTCAGGAATGAAGGGATCATGCAAAGCAGCTAAGGCTTGGCACCATGAAGAGAGCCTATGAGAGGTTAGAGGTGAAGCCTAGTTGCATCAGAAGACCCTTGTATATTGGAGATGCCAGTATCGTGGAATGATCACCAAGAACAGCAGCCAGCAGTGGAGTGAAGCCAACCAGAGCCTAGAGTGCTACAGAGGGCAGAGCTGGAGAAGTGATCCAAGTCCTTTGGAGGAGCCTAGAAGATTATGTGTAGATCCCAGACACTTGAACAAAAAGCTGTGAAGTTGAAGTTGACTTGGGGACCCCAAGATGTTAGGGATGCCAGAGCCATGGGATATCTGCCAAGGAAAGATACTAACAGGGAGTGGAACCAGCCCAGGAGAAAGTAGTTTGTTGCAGTCAACAAAGATGAAAAAGGAGTTGGAGATCTGAATGTCACTTTGACACCAGACATGGAATTGCAGAATTTGGAGTTTGCCCAGCAGAGTTTGGAGTTTCCTGTCTTGCTTTGGGGGGATTACAGTTAAATAATTGGATGAATCTCAGAAGACACTCTGGACTTTTTTAAAAAACATTTTTGAGGCTGCTGGTCTATGGGGACTTTGGAAGTTGGACTAAATGTATTCTTTTATTATGTTATGGCTAGGTATGGCCCCATAGACTCCTGTGTTTGAACAAGTCTATTGGGGCCAAGGAGTGGGATGTGATGGTTTCTATATGCTTGGCCCAGAGAGTGGCACTAATAGGAGGTCCTGTTAGAGAGGGTGTGGCCTTGTTGGAATAGGTGTGTCACTGTGGTCATGGGCTTTGAGATCCTCATCATGGTTCCACTCCCTGTTAGTAGCTTTCCTTGGCAGATATCCCATGGCTCTGGCATCCCTAACATCTTGGGGTCTCCAAGTCAACTTCAACTTCACAGCTTTTTGTTCAAATGTCCGGGATCTACACATAATCTTTTAGTTTCTCCTGTCTGCTTCCAGATGAAGCTGTAGAACTCTCAGCTCCTCCTGCCCCATGGCTGCCTGGAAGCTGCCATGCTCCCACCTTGATGATAATGGACTGAACCTATGAACTTGTAAGCCAGCCCCAATTAAATATTGTTTTTATAAGAGTTGCCTTGGCACTTGGGAGGCAGAGGCAGTCAGATTTCTGAGTTTGAGGCCAGCCTGGTCTACAGAGTGAGTTCCAGGACAGCCGGGGCTGCACAGAGAAGCCCTGTCTCGAAAAGCCAAAAAGAAAAGAAAAAGAAAAAAAGAGTTGCCTTGGCCATGGTGTCTGTTCACAGCAGTAAAGCCCTAAGATACCCTAAGTAAAAAGAATCTTAAAACTTAATATATTACTAACATATGCTTTATTTTCCTTTAATGATATCCTAAATTTGTATGGGAGAATAAGTAAGATATAAAGGAAAACATAGGAAGCCTGGGACAGCTTTGACTCCCGTGGCCACAGCTACTTGGGAGACTGAGGCAGGAGGATTACTTGCATCCCTGAGATTGATATCAGCTTAGGCAACATAGGAAGAACTTATGTAAAATAAATGAAGATAAAAGAATGAGAGAGGGAGAGAGAGAAGAAGAGGGAGGGAGGGAGGGAGGGAGGGAGGGGGAGAAAGAAGAAGAGAGGGAGAAGGAGAGAGAGAGTGAAGAGAGAGTGTTTGGGGGGTTACTCAACCACATACTACAGAGCAAAACACCATGTGGTAAATGCATCATTTAATTTGATGAGAAAAGGCTGTTGTATAGTATTGATTCAACTACAGAAAAATGAAATTGAGTCCTATATTTTATATATCCATAAACCTTTCTTTTTATTTAATTAGATTTATTCATTGTAATTTATGTGAGGGTGTTTTGCTGTGTGAAAGTCTGGACACCACATGTGGGTTTGGTTCCTGTATAGGTCAGAAGAGAGTATTGGATTGGAAGGAGCTGGGATCACGGTTGGCTGGGAGACCTGGGTCCTCTACAAGAATGAGTGCTTTTAACCATTCAGCAATCTTTCTAGCCTCTGAGTCTTATACCTTATAATGTTAAAAATAAGTTTGAATTAGGTCAAAGACATGGTTCCAAACAATAAAGTAACTAACAAACAGTTCACTGGATCGAAGGATAAAATATAGCTGTCACCATGACCTTGGCCAAGACCGAAGGCCAGGAAAGGTCTCATCACGTCGCTCCGGCTGACCTCAAACTTGTTCTGTCTTTACCTCCCAGTCCTTGGATCACAGGAGTGTGCGACCGTGCCTAGCTAAAGCGAAAATGGTTTGTTTCTTTGTTCACTTTGTGACAGAATCTCACTAATGAGCGACAGTTAGTCTTAAAGTTGAGTTCAGATCCCCGTCAGCCATATAAAAAGCATGCCTTGCACACAGCTCGGGGGTAGGTGGCAGATGGGGAGGCTCCTGGGAACTCACTGTCTAGCCAGCCTCACTGAACATGTTACTACACTCAGTGACAAGACCCTGTTTTTCAAATCAAGGAGCAAGTGATCAAAGCCACACCCAAGTTGGGTGTGGGGTGGGGGACTATGGGGGTAGAGGGTTGGGGGTTGGGGCGCAGAGACAGATGGGTCTCTGAGTTCAAGGCCAACCTGCTCTACAGGGTGAATTCCAAGACAGCCAGATCTACAGAGAAACCTTTTCTTGTGGGGGGAGGAGGGACGGGGGAATCACTTGACACCTCAAGTCAACCTCTGGCCTCCATAGGTCCATGCACAAGCAGGTGCACTTACCACCACAACCAAAATAAAAATCCAAGAAGTTGCCGGGCGTGGTGGCGCACGCCTTTAATCCCAGCACTCTGGGAGGCAGAGGCAGGCGGATTTCTGAGTTCAAGGCCAGCCTGGTCTACAAAGTGAGTTCCAGGACAGCCAGGGCTATACTGAGAAACCCTGTCTTGAAAAACAAAACAAAACAAAACAAAACAAAACAAAACAAAACAAAACAAAAACAAAAAACAAAAATCAAAAAGAAAAGTCCAGAATAGAAAAAAAATCCAAGAAGTTATCTAAGTATACCTAAAGTATTATTAGGCTTCAGTTAAATAGGAAAGAGACCTTGTATATAATACCTAACATAATATTGAGCTTCAGCTAAATAGAAAAAAGACCTTGTTATATGTGTCAGCATATTCTATTAATCTAACACTAACCACATGGAAAGAAATGTAAACGGAAGGACATCAGAACAGAAACTGGAGGCAGGAACCTGGAAGTCGATTCGGAGGCAAAAGCCATAGAGGATGCTGCTTACCGGCTTTCTCATAGGGTGGTACTTCCTACAGAGGGCTGGGTCCTTCCACATCAATCATTAATGAAGAAAACGTTCTCACAGTCATACCCACACTCCAGTCTCAAGGAGACAATTTCTCGTTTGAGGTTCCCTCTCTTCCGATGTGTCAGGTTGACAGGAACTAACCAGCACAGTGAGAGAGGGAGGGACTTGCTCACAGTCTCAGGGTAGAAGCTATCTGAGAGAGGAAGGTATGGTAGGGAGCTGGGTGGCTGGGCTCAAGTGTTTTGTCTTTTATTTATGTACTTTTTTTTTTTTTTAATCTGGCACAAGTGTGAAAGCCAGAGATCATCCAATCTCTTCCACCATGTGGGTTCTGGGAATAAATATTTGGTCTTTAGGCTGAACCTAAACTTAGCTGGGTGGGATCATGCCCCAAGGTCCCCACTCCCTTAATTCAATTTAATACCCTTGAACTCAGGATTCAACGCCACTACACTTCTTAGTGCCACTTTAATACTCGAAACACATATTTTTATATTTTTCCTTTCTAAACTTGCTATGCTTGTTTAAAATGCTCTTCATGAGACTTAACCAGAGAACAAAGTCTCTGTTGGGCTTTTTTGAGCCTTCCTTTGTTAGTGCAATTAATATAAATCTCTTTACCTTAGCCTCAGCTAGACTCTTTAGACAAGGACAAAAAATCAGCCACATTCTTCACCAAAAGACCACAAGAACAGTCTCTTGGTTGCATATTAAATTCTTTTCCTCTGAAACCTCTAGAGCCAGGTTTCCATAGTTCACACCACCCCCCAGCAACCAAGTCTTCCATATTCCTACTAGGATGGCCATTAAGACCCACTACTGCTTTCAAAATCCACATTCTTCCGAACAAAAGTATGGGCAGGCCTATCACAGAATACTCCACTCCTGGTACCAACTTCTGTCTTAGGGTTCTACTGCTGTGAAGAGACATCATGACCAAGGCAGTTTTTATAAGGACAACACTTAATTGAGGCTGGCTTACAGGTTCAGTCCATTATCATCAAGGTGGGAGCAGGGCAGCTTCCAGGCAGGCTTGGTGCAAGCAAAGCTGAGAGTTCTACATCTTCATCTGAAGGCAGACAGAAGAATACTGACTTCCAGGCAGCTAGGAGGAGAGTCTTAAAGCCACACCCACAGTGACACAACTACTCCAACAGTGAATCCACTCTGAGCTCTCAGCAGCTTGTGTGAGCTCTCTACCCACCTAAAAGCTCTGGATTAATGAAAGACACACAGACACACACACACACACAGAGACACACACACACACACCTTATATTTTGATATGCCCTAAGTAGCTCAATGGTTGGACCCTTCCAAACCTCTCCATGGCTAGCACACACTCCCCTCTGGTATTCTTAAATTAATCCTGCTAAATCTATGTTTTTATCTCTGCTATCCCAGAGCCAATGGGGGAATGGCCCCTGGGGCCACTTTCCCAGATTTATACATGTCAGGGGGCCTTTAAATCTGATCTTTCTGCTTCCCCATCATGATAATTCTGGTCCTTCTCTCCTCTGCATTTCTTTTTTTTTTTTTAATTTATTATATGTAAGTACACTGTAGCTGACTTCAGACACACCAGAAGAGGGCATCAGATCTTGTTACAGATGGTTGTGAGCCACCATGTGGTTGCTGGGATTTGAACTCCAGACCTTCGGAAGAGCAGTCGGGTGCTCTTACCCACTGAGCCATCTCACCAGCCCCCTCCTCTGCATTTCTTGCCTAGGGATTCTAAAAGTCCCACCTCTTTCACCCTGTCCAGCCATTGATCATTGACTCTTTATTGATCAATCAAAAAACAATTGGGGACTGAGACCTCAGCATCTGGACACGTAGATTCTCATGTGATTTTGGAAGCCGAATTAAGACAAAGCATTAGAACCAATCCCCAACACATCTCTGTGCACCATATGCAGGTCTCTTACCACATGTGTGTCTGTGTATATTGTTCTATATTCTCAAATAGTTTAAGCTAGAAAACAGAAGCATGCCATTTGAAGATTCAAGATAACTCAGTTTTCTTATTGCCTAATCTGAACCTGTTGCTTATTCACATTTTTAAAACAATTTTATTGTGAAATTTTTCAGACATATACAAAGTGTGGACCAGCATAGTGGACCTTCTACCTAGCATCCATATTCTATCTACATTCTTATCTTGTCAGGCTTTGCACTTCCACTTAGAAGCAAATCCCAGGTTTGATATTGTGTAAGCATTGGACAGCACACACACACACACACACACACACACACACACACACACACACGTGTCAAAGCATCACGTGATACCCCAACCTGATACACACTTTATACAGCAATTTAAACAGAAATTAAAAATGTTTAAAACATGTAAACTAGATTGATTTGACTTTGCTAGCTCAGCTCACACAATCACATCCGGCCACATCCTCTTTTTTTCTGCTGGGTGCTTGGATGAGACTAGAAGCTCTTTAAAGGATTGTGGGTAAGGAGCCTGCCTGCCAATGTTGACCTTTGACATTTTACTCTACAAATGCCCACATTTAAAGCCAGTAATGAGCTTCAACCATTTGAGCTCACCCCGTTTCTCACTTTTATTCTTCTTCCCGTCCCAGCAAGGTCACCATCGGCACACAGCCTTTCTTCACCAACAGGACAGCCAGGGAAATGTTAAAGGTACTCATTAGACGTTGTCACTCTGATCCAACCCGTCAGAGGGCATCTCCATGACGGGACATGGAGAAATCTACAGGGCAGTTCATATCCCCAAATATGGGTATATTGGTTTTCTAGGTTACCATGACAACTTACCATAAACTTGACTTGGGGCTTAAAACAGCAGAAATGTATACTTATAAGAATTCTGAATACAAGAAATAAAAGCTTCTGTCTTGACCATTTCCAAGGTTCTTGTGGTTCTAAAGAATTCTTTTCTTTTTCAGGGGAGGGGGATCTTTGGCTTGGAGTTGCAAGCACCCAATCGTCCTTTTTCTTAAGTCTGGGTTGTCCCTCTTTTATTCTCTCTTCTCTTCCTCTCTCTCTCTCTCTCTCTCTCTCTCTCTCTCTCTCTCTCTGTTTTTGTTCTTTTGTTTAGTCTTTTGTTTGTTTTTCGAGACGGGGTTTCTCTGTGCAGCCCTGACTCACTCTGTAGACCAGGCTGGCCTTGAACACAGAGATCTGCCTGCCTCTGCCTCCAAAGTGCTAGGATTAAAGGTGTGCGCCACAGTGGCCCCATTTCTCTCCTCTCTTTTACTCTTCCTTTTCTCTCATTAAAAAATAAGCTATTTAATTGTAAATTAGCTCTATGTATCTGTGTATGTGTGTGAATGTGAAGGTAGGTGCCCATGGAGGCCGTGGATTGCACCCCCATGGAACTGAACTTACAGGCAGCTGAGAGCTGCCTCACATTGGTACTGGGAGTCAAACTCAGTTATCCTGACAGATCATACCCTCTGTGGTGGCTTGAATAGGATTGGCCCCCATAGATTCATTTATTTGAATATGCTTGGCCCAGGAAGTGGCACAGTTAGGAGGTGTGGCCCTGTTGGAGGAAGTGTGTCACTGTGTGGGTGGGCTTTGAGACCCTCCTCCTAGCTGCCTGGAGACAGTTGTCTGGTTGCCTTTGGAACAATATATAGAACTCTTCAGCTCCTCCAGCGCCATGCCTGCCTAGATACTGCCATGCTTCTCGCAAATGATGATAATGGACTGAACTTCAGAACCTGTAAGCCAGCCCTAATTAAATGTTGTCCTGTATAAAAGTTGTCTTAAGGCCAATGTCCCTGGATTTAGACCTTACTCAGCTTAGTGTGGTTTCACTTGAGATTCCTAATTATATCTTTAAGAACTCTACACCCCCCCAAAAGTCATATGCTGATGTCAAGAGTGGACATAAGTTATGGCGGTGAGGGGGCAACTATTCATGACAATGACCATTAGACTTTTTCTGGGATGAGAGCAATTCACTTCTGTAGTGACATTGTTTCTTACTCTTCACATCTCATCCAAGCATTTGAGTTATTAACAATTATGATTATATTATACATAGTCTATAATATTTAATGCACTATACATTTATTACATATATTATATGTAAGTATTATATATATATAATAATACATATATACACATATATGCATATAACACATATATACATACATATAATACATATTGTGATGGTTTGTGGCCTTGTTGGAGTAGGTGTGCCATTGTTGGTGTGGGCTTTAAGGCCACCATCCTAGCTGCCTGGAAGCCAGTATTCTGCTAGCAGCCTTCAGATGAAGATGTAGAACCTCAGTTCTGCTTGCACCATGCCTGCCTGGATGCTGCCATGCTCCCGCCTTGATGATAATGGACTGAACCTCTGAACCTATAAGCCAGCCCCAATTAAATGTTGTCCATATAAGAGTTGCCTTAGTCATGGTGTCTGTTCACAGCAGTAAAATCATAAGACACATATATACATGCAATAATATACATTTAATATACGTATATAATAATACATTATATTTTATACATATAATATGTAACAATTATTAGCAACTTGCAATTATTAATATATATGCATATATATATATATATAAACTATGAACAATTCTGCTACTGTAAAAGGCTGTTCCTTGCATCTGCACCTTTGTTTTTTCTGGCCTACTCTCCTACTCTGTTTGAAATGCTCTTGCTGTCTCTTTTTGACAACTTGTCACTGTTTTAAATTCATCTGCCCAGGAGGCTTTCTCACATATTGCCATATCTTATCTCTCCATCTCAGACATTATACCCTAGATTTACCTCAACCACAACATAGATCCTACATCTACTAACTTCAAATCTTCAATCTCTCTCTCTCTCTCTCTCTCTCTCTCTCTCTCTCTTTCTCTCTCTCTCTTTTGGTTTTTCGAGACAGGGTTTCTCAGTGTATCCCTGGCTGTCCTAGAACTCACTTTGTAGACTAGGCTAGCCCCAAACTCAGAAATCTGCCTGCCTCTGCCTCCCGAGTGCTGGGATTAAAGGCATGCGCCACCACTGCCCCTCTCTGTACCTCTCTCTATCCCTCTCTCCCTCCCCCCTTTCACTGTCCTAGCTCTCTTTTTGAAACAGGGTTTGCTATATAGCTAAGGCTGGTCTTGAACTCCTGATCCCCGTTTCCACCCTCCTAGTGCAGGGATTTCAGGTGTACATCACCACCCCACCCCACCTCACCCCCATTTCTTTTCTATGGCTTTTTAGTGAATGCTTTGTCACCCAAAGAGTAAGAAGCCAGTCACTTTATTTCCTTCTTTGTTTTGATTTGTTTTGCTTTTCAGTGCTGAACTAGGTACCTAATAGGCACTTGATAACTGATTATAGAACGAGCAGATGAATGAAGGTCTTTGAAAATGTGCACGTAGTAAGAATCTCCAGGTGTTAAAATTGGTTTGCAATAACATCCATGATAAGTTCTTTATTCAGGTGTGTCCTTTGCAGAGAATAATAACTATGTCTAAAGAAACTGAAGGAAGTACTCCATGAATATTGAACACTATATTAGACAGTATTAAATTATCTCATTTAGTTTCTGTGTTATGTGTTTTGAAAACTCACTTTGATCTATCCGTAGCGCCATTCATTTTGATTACCCTTAGATCACATAATGTAAAATTCTCGATTACAACCATAAATTTCAATGATGAAATTACCATTTGAATGGGTTTGAATTTCATTGTAATAATGACTTTCAAGCAAATGATACAGAGCTTTTTTTTCCCTAAAGAAAGAAAAACTTCTATTGAAATCAGAAGACGTATATTCCTAACACATAAAAGAACTAGAAATAGAAACTTAAAGAGAAGAGGAAGGCTAAAGAGTATTGATTGTGTTTTGATAACTTGCCATTCCCACAGTGTATAAACCACACATGTACCTAAAATGAGGGCAGAAAATGCTTACTAGAAAGCTGGGCCTGGTGACACAGGTCTATAATCGGAGCAACTTGAAGGCTAAGGCAGGAAGAGCAAAAGTTCAAGGCTGGCCTGAACTACAGCACACGCTCAAAGCCATTCTGGGCAACTCATCAAGATATTATTCAGAATGACAAAACATTTAAAATGGGGAGACTCAGAAGAAGTCAGCTGAGGACACGCAAGCTTGAGGACCCGACCCGCTCCTCTACATGCATACAAAAACAAAAACAAAACAAAAACAAAAGCAATAAAAATTAGGCATGGTAGTGGACTTGAGAGTGCACACTGTTTTTGCAAAGAATCAGAGTGGGGTTCCTAGTACCAGCCTTGAACAGCTGTCTTAGTCAGGGTCTCTATTCCTGCACAAACATTATGACCAAGAAGCAAGTTGGGGAGGAAAGGGTTTATTCAGCTTACACTTCCACATTGCTGTTCATCACCAAAGGAAGTCAGGACTGTACTCAAGCAGGTCAGGAAGCAGGAGCTGATGCAGAGGCCATGGAGGGATGTTCTTTACTGGCTTGCTTCTCCTGGCTTGCTCTGCTTGCTTTCTTATAGAAACCAGGACTACCAGCCCAGGAATGGTCCCACCCACAATGGGCTCTCCACCCTTGATCACTAATTGATAAAATGCCCCACAGCTGGATCTCAAGGAGGCATTTCCTCAACTGAAGCTCCTTTCTCTGTGATAACTCCAGCAGTGTCAAGTTGACACAAAACCAGCCAGTACAACAGCCCACAATCATCTGTAACTCCAGCCCCAGATCTGATGCCCTCTTCTGAACTCTTTGGATACCTTCATACACACACACACACACACAATAAAATCATCTTTTAAAATGGCAAAGGGCCTCCAGGTTTAAGGTTTAAGGAGAAACCATTTCTTAAAAAAAATTAAGGCACAGGGTGGTTGAGGAAGACACCTTATATTTACCTCTTGCCCTGCATTCACAGAATCATACATACACCGGAACACATACCTGGGTGTAAGCAATAAAATGGTTACATTTACCTGAGTGGTTAGTTTGGTAACGTGTGCAAAGCTCTAGGTTCAATCCACAGTTCCACAGTACTGAAGGGGAAAGAAAAAAGAAAAATACTTTTTTATTTTTCAAGACAGGGTTTCTCTGTATAGCCCTGGCTGTCCTGGAACTCACTTTGTAGACCAGGCTGGCCTCAAACTCAGAAATCTGCCTGCCTCTGCCTCCCAAGTGCTAGGATTAAAAGCATGCGCCACCACCGCCCAGCGAAAAATACTTTTTTTTAGTCAATCATTTGTTAAAAGCCTTCGGAATTCCCAATGGTTTCTTTTTCAGTTGACATACATGACCAAGGATAACTGCCACCTATAGCTGGCCATCTGGGTGGACTTGGGCGAGAACGTCAGTGTGTTGATAGTGATCTTATATAAAAATGAACCATGTTCCGGTACAGGCCTGAAGTACATCCCAAGGAAGGCCAGGGCACGAGGATTGTGAGTTGAAGACCATCTTAGCATCTGTCTTAGTGATGGTTTTATTACTGTGGAAACACACCATGACCAAGGCAACTCGTATAAAAGTAAACATTTAACTGGGGTTGGCTTACCGTTTCAGAAGTCCAGTCCATTATCATCATGACGGGGAGCATGGCAGTGTGCAGGCAGACATGCGTTGGAAATACCGAAAGTTCTACTACATCCCGATACCAAAGCAGCCAAAAGCAGGATTGCTTTCTGCACTGGGCGGAGCCTGAGCGTACGAGCCTGAAATCCCTGCCTCCACAGTGACATACTTCCTTCAACAAGCCGCACCCACCTCAAGAAGGCCACACCTCCTAATCCTGCCACTCCCTGGGCCAAGCATAGGCAAACAACCACAACATCTTAGGCTACTTGGTGATTTTGAGACTATACAGGGAAACTCTAAAAACAAAACAAAACAAAACAAAACAAAACAAAACAAAACATGCCAAGCAGTAGCTTTGTGGAAGAAGAAGTACCACATGCAAGATCTTGGATCCCACAGGCTTCTGGTGACAGCCTCTTTGCTGCATCAGAATCTGAGAAAGGGAGTGACCATGACCGAATGGTTAGACATGAAGCCAGATGAATTCAAGGCCAGGCCTGATCTTTTTTTGTTTTGTTTTTTTTTTTTTTTTGGGGGGGGGGTTGGGTTTTTTTCAAAACAGAGTTTCTCTGGCTGTCCTGGAACTCACTTTGTAGACCAGGCTGGCCTCGAACTCAGAAATCCGCCTGCCTCTGCCTCCCGAGTGCTGGGATTAAAGGCGTGCACCACCACGCCCGGCCTGATCTTTTTATAAAAGCTCACTCTTTAATTACCTTGCCATAGGTCCTACATCTTTTTCGTTGTTGGTCTTCTGAGAGAGTTTCTCCGCTAGAACTTAGCAGCCTCAAACTTTGTATGTCGCTAAGTATAGCTTTGGATTCACGGTCCTCCTGCCTCCGTCCCCAAGTGCTGGTATTAGAGGCTTGTACCACCACATCCAGTCGGAAACAGTTGTGTGAAATACAAATCTTTGTTTTGTTTTGTTTTTCCAGACAGGGTTTCTCTTTATAGTCCTGGCTGTCCTGGAACTCACTTTGTAGACCAGGCTGGCCTCGAACTCAGAAATCCGCCTGCCTCTGCCTCCCGAGTGCTGGGATTAAAGGCGTGTGCCACCATGCCCGGCGTGAAATGCAAATCTTTAAACCCCTGGAAGGAGGCTGGCCACGTGGCTTAGTGGATAAAGGCACTTGCCATGCAGGCCTAAGGACCTGAGTCCCATCCCCAGTCCCGGGTAGGTAGGAAGGGGAGACCTAGCCTCACAAACTCCATGTGCACAAATACCTCTCCCTGCCCAATCCCCTCTCTCATAATAATTATACAATTATTTGTTTTGTTTTTTTAATTACTGGCAAGGTCATTATGCAGGTGGACAATCTCCAGTTAACCAGCTGATGGCAAGTGTGATAAACCTGGACAATTAGGTAGAGCAAAGACTGTTGGCAAATCAAGCCTAGCACCGACAGACACCCAAATCCACGGTGCAGTGGTGTCCCCAGGAGAGAAACATTGAGCTAGAATTTGGGCTCAGGACAACAATATGAACTAACCGGTACCCCCAGAGCTCCAAGGGACTAAACCACCAACCAAATAGTACACATGGTGGGACTCATGCCTCCAGCTGCATATGTAGCAGAGGATGGCCTAGTTGGTCATCAATGGGAGGAGAGGCCCTTGGGCCTGTGAAGGCTCTATGCCCCAGTATAGGGGAATGCCAGGGACAGGAAGTGGGAGTGGGTGGGTTGGGTAGCAGGGGGAAGTGGGAGGGAATAGGGGATTTTCGGAGGGGAAACCAGGAAAGGGGATAATATTTGAAATGTAAATAAAGGACATATCTAATTAAAAAAAAAAAAAAAGGACTCAGTCTCAGGAGTTCCTAGATGAACCCAATAGGAAACAAAACCCAACTGCATTCCTCCCCTCTTGGCCTGCCTTTCTCTTTTTGAGGCAGCGGTCAGCTCTGCGTCTGTTACAAGTTAAGGAGACAAGGGCTCTGTGGTCATGGAGCAGAAGAGCCAATGCTCTAAGTGAGAGTTTGTTCTTCTCTGTGCGAGGTGGGAGCCTGAAGTCGGCTGCTGCCACTGTATTCTGTCAGTGAGTGACACCACCGCCTTGCTGTTAGAGGGAAACAACGCCTTAATGTTCGTTTGGGGCATGAAAGTTGCAAGTCAACTAAAATGAACTGCTAATGTAATTTTTATTTTATATAGTCTTATTTTTGAGGAACAGGGTTTTACCGTATTATCCGGGATGGCCTTGACCTCCAGCTTCAGCTTCCAAAGTAGCTGTGACTGCTTGTTCATGGGGCACAATCGTGTGTGTGTGTGTGTGTGTGTGTGTGTGTGTGTGTGTGTGTGAGCGCGCACGCGTGTATGCAAGTATATACTGGTACTCTAGGATGCCAGAAGAGGGCATTGGATCCTGTAGCGCTGGAGATACAGGGAGTTGTAAGTGCCCAAAGTGGGTTCTGGAACCAACTTGAGTCTCTGCAAGAGCAGCAAGTGATTTTTAACCACTGAGCCATCTCTCTAGTACTGCTCTCTTTGTGGTTGTTGTTTGTTGTTTTGTTTTGTTTGAAGGGGGAAGTTGTTTTGTTTTGTTTTTAAGATAAGATCTCGCGTAACACAACTTCTCTCAGAGTCTCTCTGTCTATGAAGATGACTCCTGATCCTCCTGCCTCCACCTCTCCAGTGTTGGGATTATGGGCATGAGCCACCATGCTTAACCACACTGAATTCTTTTAATTCTCATTTTGTACCCAGATGTGGTAGCCCATGCCTATAAACTCAGAACTCAGGCGGCTGGAGCAGGATTATTTTTGACTTTTATTATTACTATTTATTTTCCCTAGTGTTACATAACCTATTACCTAAATAATGTTGGTTTATCAATACGGACTATAATTCATCCATTGATCCCAAATATTTTATGATGATGCCTAAAAGCTTAAATCGTTCACCGCTGCAGTCCTGCACACCTGTCTGCTCTCTACCTTCCGAGTGCCTGAGCCGGCCTTGTGTTTATCTCAAGGAACGGTAATTGCTCGTCAGTACGGAAAATTTCTTTTATCTCTGTCCTCTCTTGCCAGCCGATCTTCCTAACTCTTATCTACATTCATTCGATATACTTTCTGTTTTCTTCCCAAACTACAGTTTGACTTGGGCCCTCATTAGCTGCTAAAATGACCTGTTTTTTTGTGGCAAAAGGTCAGCTGACCTGAGAAGCAAGGTAGGTGGAAGGTCTGGGACGCCTTTGCTCTGAAAGTCACTGGAGAAAATGGTATTGAGGACAAAGTGAGACACAGGAAAGAGGGAAGTGAGAGGCCACGGTGACATGTGAGGTGAGGCTTCCCTGGACAAATGTGGGCCATAGGGAACAAGGGGAACAGGTCCCAAGAAACAGACTCTGCATCGGGAAATCGTCCCGAAGGAGCATGAGGGGGTCTGCTAGGGCTGGTGTCTGGTTGATGGAACCAGAAAGTGGCTGGTTTGACCCCCTGAGGATTTGTTATGGTTGGGGGGCAAGGAGGTCTGAATGGGGTCTCCCTATGTCTCTCCAGCTGCTCTCAAAACTCCTAAGTTCAAAAGCTCCTCACACTGCCTCAAAAGCTCTCTGCCACATCGCCTGATCAAGGATTTCAGAAAAAACAAAACCAAGTCATCAGTTTGTCTCTCCTAAAGACAAAAAGATTCTTTATTTCAACAAAAGAACAAAACACAGCACTTGGGGGTGATAAAAACTGCAGCTGGACTTTTCCCAGTCCTCCTTGGTTGGATTGTTTCTGGGTCAGAAGATTTCTTTGTGGAGAGATGGAGAGGAACAAAAGATTTCCCTTGTTGATCACTCCCCGTTATATCAGAACCTCAAATACTGAGCCAAGAATTTTTCATATTGCTTGGCTCAATTCTCACAGCAATTTTACAAGGTAGAGAATGGTTGTATTCTCCACGTTAGAGACAAGGACACTAAAATGCACACGCGGGCCCCGCAAAGGTGGAGCCTTTGCGCCTCTTCCAGAATTGGGTCCCAGAACCCGTGTTGGGGTGCACACGACCACTTATAACACACATCTGCAAACGCACACAGCAAACACACACTTATAAACATATACATAAATCTTTAAACGCAGGCAAAGAGTTAGTTAGATACTTGCCCAAAGTCACGCAGACCACAAGGGACAAAGGTGGACTGTGAATCCCCGGAGGCTAACTCCAACGTTCACCCTCCTAAGGGCTCAGGCGCCTGAGGGTGGGGCCCTGTTTCTGGGAGTGGGTCTCTGGCAGGACTCGGAGCCAGTCTCAGAATTTAATCTGATGATTCCGTAGATGAGAAGGAAAAGAGCAGACTTTGTGGAATCTGAGGTAGGGCGAGCCTAAGACTGATGCCTGCCATGTTTTGCTTCTGCTTCCGGGACCTGGGTTTCCTGCCTGGACAGGTAGTCTAAACTGGTCTTCCTGCCTTGTGAGGACAAAAACAGAAAGGAAAGCCATGCAGTCAGGAAGTCTTTGGGGCAGGCAATGCGTTGATGCCTCCGAGCAAGATGGAGGTTCGATCCTTGATGCCAGGCTTTGAGCCGGAGCAGAGCCCACTGCTCCACAGTGACAGGCAGGAGATGTGGAGGTGAGAAGAGGAGACCTGGGGTGGCCAGCAAATGAAGAACCCTTCATCATGTCACAGGACTTGACAGGGCTCCCATTCAAATGCCTGTGTCACCTCCCTTTCTCTTTCTTTTCTTTTTCTTTTTTTTTTTTAAGATTTATTTATTTATTTATTATATGTAAATACACTGTAGCTGTCTTCAGACACACCAGAAGAGGGCGTCAGATCTCATTACAGATGGTTGTGAGCCACCATGTGGTTGCTGGGATTTGAACTCAGGACCTCTGGAAGAGCAGTCAGTGCTCTTAACGTCTGAGCCATCTCTCCAGTCCGTCACCTCCCCTTCAAAGTAATTTTTTTTTAATCCTCATTAACTTATTATTATGAGGAAGTTTTTTTTTCTTGTGTTCCAGGAGAGACCTCAACTACCCAGCTAAGCAGGGGACTTAGGCTATGGATGCTCCTGGGGAAGAGAAGCCAAGCCTTCAGGGTTTGTTAGGAATCCAGGCTGCATCTGGGCGGTGGTGGCGCTCACCTTTAATCCCAGCACTCTGGAGGCAGAGGTAGGCAGATCTCTGTCTGGGAATTCAAGTTAGGCCACACCCCTACACACACACAGACACACACACACACAGACACACACACACACAGACACACAGACACACACACACACACACACACACACACAGACACACACACACACACCATCATCTACAGAGCAAGTTCCAGGACAGTTCACAGAAAGGCCCTGCTTCAGAAAAAATAAAATAAAATAAAATAAAATAAAATAAAATAAAATAAAATAAAATAAAACAAGGGAAACAAACAGAAGAATCCAGGCTGCTGTGGATGGCAGTACCTGCCTGTTATCCCAGCTCCTGGGCAGGAGAAACAGGAGAATCTGGAGTTCAAGGCCAGCTTCAACTGCTAAGTGGGTCTAAAAACCTGATACAACAAAATACAGCCCCTGAGCCCAGGTGGTCAGCCATCTAGGGAGTATATTCCCTCTAGCTGTTTTTTGATATAACTGTTGAAAATAAGTACCCATTTTAAAATTTTGCACCCATGTTTTTGTTTTGTTTTGTTTTGTTTTCTGCTTGGACCTCAGATTGGCAAAATCTGGAGCAAGCAAGATCCTGAAAGTGGCAGAGACAGACACAGGGTAGCCTCTTCAGATTAGCTTTGCCATCCCGGCATGCCTTTCAGTCTTCAGGTTGTTTTCAGATTTGATTTTTTTTTTCCCCTAGCAGGGACCATAGGCTCCCTTCACTACTGTCCCCTGATGCTTAATTCTTTCTGTAGAGTCACTTTCTGACTGGAGCTTTTTAGTTGGTTTTCTCTGTAGTTTTGTTTTTCACATCGGACCACTAAAGTGACTCTGCACAGGTTTAAATAGAGAAGACAGTCCATCCCGGGTCCAGCCATTCCCTTTGAAAGCAGCATGGAGCAATGAGAACCCTAGTGGCCAGAAAGCGGCTTCTCAACGTCTTCCCTCACCAAAACTCCAAGCAACTAGGGCTCCTTGAAGAAAAGGTTGACTTCAGAGATGACCAGATTCATCTTAGAAGGACTCAAGAGTTTACCTAGAGATGTAATTCAGTGGCAAAGCTTTTGCCTAGGAGTTCAAGGTCCTAGATTTTGATACCTACCTAACCCCAAAGACAATAAGTCTAGCAGCGTGCTGCGGGTGGAGCAGTCCTTTAACCCCAACACTCAGGAAGCAGAGGTATGTGGATCTCTAGGAGTTTGAGGCCAGCCTGGTCTACAGAGCTAGCACTGAGAAACTCTATCTTGAGCACCCTTCCCCCCTCCCCCACAAAAAAGGAAAGAAAAAACTTGACTTGAACAAGCTGTCATTGGCCATGGAAGGTCAGCCAGAAAATCCCGCAGCGTGAGTACTGCAGGAGATAAAGAACAAGGTGTTCAAAGCCATGCCCTTAAACGAATGCTTTAACTAGCCAGCCACCTTAGACGCACGACCATGAGCTAAGTCCTTAGATTCAAACTGGTAAAGAGAGCAAGGAAGAGACCATTGCTTCCTGCATTTCCTCCATACCACACGCTGTACCTCAGGGTATAAAGCTCTGTTAGCAAATTTTCCTTTTAGAAGAATTACTAAATAGAAGGATGCAGAAGAAGCTCAGTGAGTAGAAAAAAATTGCCATGCAAGCCTGGCGACCAGAAACCACGAACATTTGGAGGGAGAGATTCAGCTTCTCAGATGCCCTCCAGCTTCCACACAGCTTCATGTGGTGTGCAGCCACACACACACACACGTCATGCACTATAAACATTTTTAAATATTTTATTACGTTTTATGTTTATAAGTCTGTGCATACCTGGTACCTGTCTCAAGGAGGTCAAAAAGGGCATTAGATCCCCTGGAACCGGAGACACAGGTGATTGTGAGCCACCACGTGGGTGCTGGGGACTGAACCTAGGTCCTCTGCAAGAGAGCAAGTATTCCTAACAGATGAGCCATTGCTTAAGTCCCATAAGTAAGGTTTTTCAATTTTTAAAATGTATGTATATGTGTGTGCCTTCATGAATTTATTTGCAGCATGTATGTGCGGGTGCCCACAGAAGCCAGAGGGTATCAGATGCCCTGGAACTGGAGTTACAAATAGTTGTGAGATCCCTGATGAGGGTAGTGGGAGCCAAACGCTGCAAGAGCAGGAAGCTCTTACATCTGTTGAGTCATTTCTCCAGCTCCATTATAAAGAGACGGTAGGTAGGTAGATAGATAGATAGATAGATAGATAGATAGATAGATAGATAGATAGACAGATAGATAGGCAGATTTTTTAAATTATTATATATAGAATTACGGTATCAAGAATAGGAGCTGGAGACCTCAGAGGTTGGGAGCACGGGATGTTCAATTCCCAGCACCCACATGGCAGCTCACAACTGGAATTCCAGTTCCAAAGAATCTGGAACCCTCACCCAGGCAACAAGCAGAACACCAGTGCACATAAAAGTAAAGAAGTGTTTTAAAATAAAAGAAAATAAAAGAATAGCTTCATTACAGCACCAGGCATAAAAGTGCATGCCTTTAATCCCAGCCCTGAAGAGGCACAGGCAGAGAGGCAGAGAGAGGCAGAGGCAGAGAAAGGCAGAGAGGCAGAGAGAGGCAGAGGCAGAAAGGCAGAAGCAGATGCAGAGGCAGAGAGAGGCAGAGAGGCAGAGGCAGAGAGAGGCAGAGGCAGAGAAGCAGAGAGAGAGGCAGAGAGGCAGAGAGGCAGAGAGGCAGAGAGAGAGGCAGAGAGAGGCAGAGAGGCAGAGAGAGAGGCAGAGAGAGAGAGGCAGAGAGGCAGAGAGAGAGGCAGAGAGAGAGGCAGAGAGGCAGAGAGAGGCAGAGGCAGAGAAAGGCAGAGAGGCAGAGGCAGAGAGAGGCAGAGGCAGAGGCAGAGAGAGGCAGAGGCAGAGAGGCAGAGAGAGAGGCAGAGAAGCAGAGAGGCAGAGAGAGAGGCAGAGAGAGAAGCAGAGAGGCAGAGAGAGAGGCAGAGAGAGAAGCAGAGAGGCAGAGAGAGAGGCAGAGAGAGAAGCAGAGAGGCAGAGAGAGAGGCAGAGAGAGGCAGAGGCAGAGAAAGGCAGAGAGGCAGAGGCAGAGAGAGGCAGAGGCAGAGGCAGAGAGAGGCAGAGGCAGAGAGGCAGAGAGAGAGGCAGAGAAGCAGAGAGGCAGAGAGAGAGGCAGAGAGAGAAGCAGAGAGGCAGAGAGAGAGGCAGAGAGAGAAGCAGAGAGGCAGAGAGAGAGGCAGAGAGAGAAGCAGAGAGGCAGAGAGAGAGGCAGAGAGAAGCAGAGAGGCAGAGAGAGAGGCAGAGAGAGAAGCAGAGAGGCAGAGAGAGAGGCAGAGAGAGAAGCAGAGAGGCAGAGAGAGAGGCAGAGAGAGAAGCAGAGAGGCAGAGAGAGAAGCAGAGAGGCAGAGAGGCAGAGGCAGACATATCTTTGTTTCAGGTGATACTTTCCTATTTATTGAGTCCCAGGCCAGCCACGGCTATATAGACAGATGAGAGAGAGAGAGAGAGAGAGAGAGAGAGAGAGAGAGAGAGAGAGAGAGAGAGAGAGATTGAGAGAGATTGAATACAACCTTCACGTATTCTTTCTTAGATCCCTTCTGTGTGTGTGTGTGTGTGTTCACATGGGTGGAGGCATGCCACAGCACACACCTGGAATCTAGGAATGGGACTCAGGTCTTCACCCTCGCGTGGCAAGCCGTAGTTTACTTATCTCAGTTAGGTTTGGTCTGTTGCTATCTATGTATTAAAATGCTAAATATTGGCTCCCAATATCAGGTTGGCCCTGACAAGGAGCTCTTCAGGGACAAGGAAATCCTCGTGTACACCGAGTTGGGGTCTAAGGTGGAGACTATGAGGAAGAGGAAGGGAGGAGGAAGAAACAGCAAGTATTTGGGGTGCACCACAGTGGAAATAGCCAGAGCACCAGTTAGAAAAGTAGATTAGGGGTTACCCCCCAGTAATTGTCAAAGCCAAATAAAATCACCGTAGTCTGAGTCTCATTCATTTGTAGGTAGACAGGGGTAAGATTAAACTGGGTTAACTACATAGCTCTAAAAACTGATTTTAATTTGCAGTCTAGCTTACATGCAACAAATTTCCTCAGTTTTTGTATGAGAAAGGATTTCTCTTTAACCATTGAAGTTTTTTTTTTTTTAATTTTATGAGTATGGTGTCTTTACACCACATGTCCACCAGCATCATCAGAGGTCAGAAGAGGCTGGAGATACAGAAGTTTGTGAGCCGCCATGTGGGTGCTGAGAACTGAATCTGGATTCTCTGCAAGAGCAGCAAGAACTCTTATGCGGTGAGCCATCTCTCCAGCCCCCCACTTTTCAAAGGCAAGTTTTCAGGGTACATAATGTTAGGTTTTATATATATGTACGTAACATATACAAACCATATCTATGGTTTGGTGTCTGACAGAGATGTAGACATATTCTTAGTCATTTTTCTCTCAAAGAGTTTTACCATCCTTTTCCTTCTGGTGAGCATGCCACTGCGTGTTTACCTCTTTGTAGCTTCCCTATTAATTCATTTCTGCTGTATTGGTCTGTTTTGGGCTTCATATTTTTTTAAAGATTTATTTATTTATTATATGTAAGTACGCTGTAGCTGTCTTCAGACACTCCAGAAGAGGGCGTCAGATCTTGTTACGGATGGTTGTGAGCCACCATGTGGTTGCTGGGATTTGAACTCCGAACCTTCGGAAGAGCAGTCGGGTGCTCTTACCCACTGAGCCATCTCACCAGCCTGGGCTTCATATTTTTATTAGCATACATTAATTATATATAATGATGGGCTTCATCATGGCCTTTCCACCTATAAATTTTGGTCATATTCACCCCCATTGCTCTCTCATCCCCTTCCACTCCTGCTGATCCCCCTTCCTCTTTCCAAACAGTACCCGCTTCTGCCTTTATTTCTTGTTGTTATTGTTCTGGTGACCTGAATGGGTTACCTTAAGGTTGCTCGGAGTAGCATGGGTAAAGGTCTTGTGCACTCCCATCTCGCCAGCAAGAACGACGCTGCAACAGGATCCTTCTGCACACGTTTATTGGGAGAGCTTGATTGCAGAGGCGAAGAGACCCCAAGCCCAGAACTGGTGCTGCTTATATAGGCCTAGGAGAGGCGTGTCTCACACCTGGTTGTGCTTGGGTTATGCTTACCACCTCATTTGCATGCCTACATCTGATTGGTTAACTTGTCTCTCATCTGATTGGTTAATTTTGGTTAATTCTCAAAACCTCATCTTGGCAAAAAAAACTTTACTGCCTATGT